>NW_023425349.1:44078056-44678056 GCF_014108415.1 Molossus molossus | reverse complement strand
AGCCATTTATAAGTTACAGCGTTTAAAACAACTACAAACTCCTACCACTAAAGCCCTCTGGAGCGTGATCTAATCTCTCTCTGGAGTTTCAGAAGACACCTCCAGGTCTCGGCACCTCAGAGTTATAATTACGAACATCAGTGTGCTAATCACATCAAGGTGGACCCTGAAGTTGTTTAACACAAAGCTGTAAAACCTAGCTGATATCACATTTGATACCAGGACCACTACTAAAAGGGGCAAGGATGACTTGGAGATTTAGGAGAACAAAGAGACTTAAAGCACTGTACGGTAAACTGCATTCCCCCGAACCCTCTATCAGTCCCGCTTCCCTAAGGAAAATTCCATGATCAAAACTACTTGGGAAGTAGGGCAGAGTTTATTCCCAGAAACTCATAATGCATGTTCGTGTATCGAGATATTCTCAGAAAAGAGAAGGTTTTATTTGGTCTACACAGTATTTCTCAAACACATTTGACCATTTTAGATGTACCATTTATTTAAATTTAATTTGAGAAACACACTTTGGGGAATTCTGATGTATAAGAATTGGACATTCATATCTATAAGGAAATATTGAACTGGAAGTGTTGAACTTTAAAGGTGAACACCAAAGAGAGAAGAAGGGGCCTTCCAATTTGCAGAACTGTTTGATACCACTGGAAACCCTCCACTGCTGGAAGACACGCACGCGGAAATGGGGCTCAGACTCAGGAGAGACTCAAGTTACACCAAAGGAAGAACCACGGAAGATCTCAAAGTGCTACAGTGAGAGGGCCGCCCTAGCAGAGTGAAAAGGCTCCTTTTCAAAGAAACCGGTGAAATGCGGCAAAGGTAGCTATTTAGCCAAAAACAAGTTCTTCTTGCCCACCACAGCATCGAGTTGTTGCGGGGAAACCACATCTTGGCTAATAAGCCTTCTGTGCCATAGGGACTTGGAGATACCATGTTGAAGGTGATAGACAGAAGCACAATATGAAGTAGCTTGGAACCCTGCTTGGCAGAGAGTTGCCTGACCAGGTACATGAACATTTTATGAACAAGAAATAAACCTCTACTGTGTTGAGGCACTGATATTTGAGGGTTGTCTGTTACATCAGCTAATTACACTTACCCTGACTACATAGTAATATGGCTAATAGGCTTTGACAATGCTGAGAGGTGAGCACAAAGGTATCAATTATGCTCTCTGCAGTTTGCTATTTGCTTAGAATATGTCATAATTGAAAAACCAGGATGATCCACACCTTTTCACACTCTGGGAAATTCATTGTGGGTCATAGTTTGAAAAAAGGAAGCAAATGGAAAGGGGAACATATATACAAGGGACTTCAACTGTGTTTTAATGCTCTATTTATTTTGTTCAAATAATTTTTTTTTCTTTATTGATTTTTAGAGAGAGGAAAGGAGAGGGAGAGAGAGAAACATTGATGAGAGAGAATATCCATTGGCCACCTCTTGCATGTCCCCCACTGGAGATTGGACCCACAACCTGGGCATGTGCC
This sequence comes from Molossus molossus, assembly GCF_014108415.1. Classification (NCBI taxonomy): domain Eukaryota; kingdom Metazoa; phylum Chordata; class Mammalia; order Chiroptera; family Molossidae; genus Molossus; species Molossus molossus. Next base: position 44,676,551 of record NW_023425349.1, on the reverse strand, counting down.
CTGATTGGGAATCAAACCAGTAATCTCTTGGTGTGTGGGATGACACTCAACCACTGAGCCACACCAGTCGGTCAATGCTCTATTTCTTTAAAAACAGGTTTTTCTGAAGTGACAGTCAAAAAAGAAAGGCGACTCACTCCATCACACAGTTAAAAATCTACTCCTTAATGAGTCAGCATTCTTCCCACAGAGGACAATGCTTCATGGAAGGATACAGAACGTGCATGACACCAGGGCCCTGGACCTGTGTGAGGACTGGCTCCCCAGGCAAGCAGTGAAGGTCATGGCTGTCTGCGTGGGGAAGTGCTCTGGGGCAGGGAGTATTATCTACATTGTTCTTGGAACCTTTTATTGTATCCTCCGAATATGAGTAAATAGGGAAGGAATTTACTGTTTTTCCTTCCTTTGGCATTCTGAATCATGATAGTGGAAAAGTACTGTTTTTGAGACTTTTAGGAAACTTTTGTGTAATCTGCTTGCCTGGACACTGGCTAGGTTCCTTTCCCCTTGATTGATTCATCTAAAGCCTCGGGTGCAAGAGTCAAGTTCTCACAGGACATAACATCGCTGTTCTTTAACTACTTGTCACAAAGTCCTTTTAAGAAGAACTCTGCCCTAGAATGCCCACTTATTCAGAGCTCAGATCCATGGGAACCTCCCGAGGTGTTACCAAGCAGCTTCTGTGACCTCAGACCAGGAACAGCTGTGTAAGAAGGGTAGTGATACTAAGATCTAAAGCAAGTACCATACAATATTGCAATTTGACAAAGCAAGATAGCGGGTACAAGAACATGTGTCATGTTATTCTTCATACCTTTCGGTTTGATCAAAACATTCCACTAAAAACACATCTGGAAGGGCATCAGTGCCCCTGACTACACTAGTTCCTTAGACCTCGCTGCTCACGCTGGGATGCGTTCTTAGTACGGTTTCCTTCTGCGATTTCACATTTTATATTGACAACACTCTGCCGCAATGACCCATCCGGGGAAGTAGAATTTGAAACTCAGAGTTAAAACTAGTGAACAACCGGCTTCCCCTGGGGCTTCAGAGACTTGTCCTGCCATTTAGCCAACTCTAAGGGGGAGCTCCATGAGCCATGCGGGGTGGGGGGTGGGGGTGGACTGCCAGGAGCTCCGGGTTGAACCAGGCAGTGCAGTAGGAAAGATGTGACCTGATCTTCCAAGAAAGAGGTACTAATTGTAGGGCAGGTATTCATGGGCACATTCATTCAGCCACAAGGGGAACCAGAGATGTCTTCATGGAGGTAGCGCATTTGAACTAGACCTTACTAATAACTACATACTTGTTCAGGAAGGGTCAAGATTACTGAAAATCAGTAAAGTGCTTACTGTGGGATTAACTCACATTTTATGCCCGCTCATGGTATGCTTTGTGGCTTTTTTTTTTTTTTTAATCCTTATCTGAGGATATTTTTTTTCCATTGATTTTGAGAGAGAGTAGAAAAAAGGGAGGGAGGGAGGAAGGGATCAAACCTGCAACCCAGGTATATGCCCTTGACCGGGAATGAAAACTGTGGCCTCTCAGTGTGTGGGCTGATACTCCTAACTACTGAGCCACACCGACCAGGGCTATGCTTTGTGTTTTTTTTAAATCATTTTTCCATTTTGTTCAGATAGAGTGGGCGGGAGAGAGAACAGAGAGAGAGAGAAATATTGACATGAAAGGGACACATCAAGTGACTGCCTCCTGCACGGCCCCAGCCAGGGCCAGGGAAGAATTGCAACCAAGGTATATGACCTTGACATGAATCGAACCCGCAATTCATTCGTCCGTGGGCCTGATGCTCTAGCTGCTGTGCCAAACTGGCTAGGGCTGCTTTGTGTTTTTAGTGGACTATTTTGAGCAAATAGAAAGGTATAAAGAATAATGACAAATGTCTTTACCCTGCTATCCTGCTTTGTCAACTCATAATATTGTACGGTATTTGCTTTAGGTCTTAATACCACACAGAAGCTTCCTAGGCAGCCTTTCACTTCACATTCTTCTCTCTCTCTCCAGAGGTAACCTACTTGTTTTTCTAATTTGGAATATGTATTCTCTGCTCCGTAATTCCCTGTCCATGGCAGACGCTCTTTCCCGTGAACCTTAGAAGTGTACTCCACCCAGACCCCCCTGATTGAAGTCATCATGAATGATGAAACCTACTGGCCTTGCCTATAACTCCGGCTCTTTCCAGAAGGCTCAGAGCCCAAGAGGTGGGTCTGATCTGCCCTTTGGATTCTCATCTATCCAGAAGCTAATCTGGGCCTGAAGAGCACACGCCAGAAACTGTATACCTGGGGTGACAAAGACCACACTAGACCAACTGGTTTCAAACCACATCTCCCCCCTAGATATGTGACCAAGGGCAGGACACTTAGCTTCTTTGAGTCCATTTCTTTACCTATAAAATAAAGACACCATTTGTGTGAGCTGCAGGCCTACCAGGGCTCATCTGTGTGCTTTAGGTATGCTTCCTTGACACCTTGAACTTACCTCTCTCTGTTCGAGCATTTCACAACTGTATAATAATTATTGACTTACTTGCCTTCTCCACGGAGTTGTGAATTTTTGAGAGTAGGGACCATGTGTCTGACATACAATAGATGCTCAATAAATATTGGATGAATTAAACTGATCCAACACAAATATATTTACAACCTAACACATGTGTTCACATATGCGTATGATCTATGAAGCATATGAACAATGACCAGGTATAATTCTCATTTGGTAACACAAATGAGCATAAAGACCCCCATAGCCAGTACCACCCCATCTGAGCGTTGACATCTGGACTGCTGCAGCTGGAAATGTTCCTGTGATGATGGCCGAGCCCTCAGTCTCTGTAGCTAGGCTGTCCAGGGTCAAATCCAGCTACTGCCACCTACTGTCATGGCAAATTGCTTCACCTCTTTGATTTTCAATTTCACATCTGTAAATTAACCCAAATGAAAACAGTCTGCACAAGGGCAAGGATTTGGGTTATTTTATTTGTGAATCTAACAACATACTTCGACTAGGACTGGGCCCATAGTAGGAAGTCAACTGATAAGATAGTTCTTGATTAAATGGATCCTAGGACCCATTATAGGGATCAGGTGCCATCATAGGGCCATCATAGGGATCAGGTGATTAAAGGTGCCTGGAAGCGCTCAGCATACATAGCGAAAACAGAATGCACTTATACCTCTGTGAACCGATGGTTCGAATGCCCAGTTCCTGGCTCTGAGGGAATGAGCCTTGATCTTGGTCTCAGACCTCAGATTTCCCCACACTGAGGGACGCCATGACCTTAGCTTTTCCCACAGCCCATGACCAATGTCAGAGGCCCTGACAGGTGCCTTTGGTCCTCCTGACGTTGTGGGGTGCGGCTCCTAGGGTCACAAGATGACAAACCCAGAGGCTGAGTTTGTTCCCTCCCTCCACTCTCGTCCCCATTCTGCCACGGTTCCTGGGCACACACGTGTCCAGCAAACTGGATGAGACCTGCAGCAGTCCACAGAGTGGTGGGGAAATGCTAACAGCTGTGAGCAATTACGTGAGTGGAATTTTTTGGCACTTTGGCCTGATGTGAGGGGAGTGAATGTCAAACATGTTCTAGATCGAGGAGAAAAACAGGCAAAATACTACTGTGTGGGGAATTCCACAAACATATTGGAAACATAAGATGGTATTAAGAAAAGGGTAAGTAATTAGCCAGTGGCTACCACAGGCCTTTCGGCCTCACCACCTGTAAGCATCACTTCAGACCATTGCTTTGTTCGGTAACGTTTGTATATTTTCCTGATTTCAAAAGCTCGTTCCATTTTTCATAATTATAGAAGTTCCTTTTAGAAATCTAGAAAATACCAGAAGAATGATTATGAAAAATGGAAACCTTCACCACCATCAGAGATAGCTACTGTTAGCATTTTGATAAATCTCCTTCAGTAATTTATAGTTCATACATTACTTTTAATTAAAAACAAATTCATGACCATATTTTGAAGAACTAAATATAGTGGTTTTTCATCTAGACTGTATACATCTTACCATGTTATGAAATAGACAAATATTTTAATGTTTTAATCTATTTATTATAAAGTAAGGCATGCACACAAAAAGAACTGTATAACATATATGTAAATTTACAATAAGAATAAAGAAAACAGAAAAAACAGTCTGGAATATGGCTCTTGCTACTACATAGTATTTAAACACATGCATGGATATGATATAATTTAATCTTTAACCTATTAAATATTTAGAATCTAGGATCTCTGTGCATGTCTCTGATTACTTTTAAAATGACATTTAAAATTATAATATTGTGCCCTGGTTGGTTTGGCTCAGCAGTTAGAGCATCGGCCTGTGGACCAAAGAGTCATGGGTTCGATTCCGGTCAAGGGTGCCTACCTTGGTTGCGGTTCATCCCTGGCCCTGGTCTGGGTCATGGGGGAGGCAACAGTCGATGTGTCTCTCTCACATCAATGTTTCTCTCTCTCCCTCCCTCCCTCCCACTCTACTTGAAGAAAAATAGAAAAGTGTCCTCAGGTGAGGATTAAAATAATATTAATAATATAAAATTATAATATTGTAGGAAATCTGAAAAATGTCTAAAGTAAACTGATGGTGTTGATAACACTGACCAAAACAAAAATTAGAGAGAAAAGACACAAATTACCAATACCAGGAATAAAACAGATAGATGTACCAGACACTGCAGACACTAAAAGGACTTAGCTGTTGTTGAATGTGGAATTCTCCGATTACTGAAGGATGAATTTTGGTAAGTGAACCTACTGAGGTAAAGGGTTATATAACAACTTTTTAAACTTTGTATTTTGATAGAATGATACATTTTTATACAGTCATAAAAAATAATATACAGAGATCCTGGGTATCCTGTACCCATTTTCTTCCAACAACCAGGATCTATCAACACGAATACATTCAAGACAGAGAACATTTCCCTCATCACAAAGGTCCCTCATGTGGCCTTTTATAGCCACAACCACTTCCAATTTGTTCTCAACCCATTTGTAACTCTGGCAGCCACCAACCTGTCTTCCAATTCAATTCTATAAATTTAAATTACATAAATAGACTCACATGGTATATAACCTTTGGGGATTGGCTTTATTCACTCAGCTTAATTCTCTGGAGATTCATCCAGGCTATTGGGTGTATCAACAGTTCATTCCTACTTTCTGCGGAGTAGTATTCTATGGCATAGAAAAATGCACCACCATTTGTTGAACCATTCACCTTTGGGAAAGATATTCAGGTTGCTTCCACTTTGGGGCTATTACAAATAAAATGGCTACAAACATGTGTGTGCAGGCTTTTGTGTAAACATAGTTTTCATGTCTCTGGGATAAATGTCCAGGAATGCAATTGCTCGTTGTATGGTAGTTGCATGGTGAATTTGTTTAAGATGCTGCCAAACTGTTCTCCAGGATGATGGTACCATTGTACATTCACACCAGCAATTTATGAGTGATCCAGTTTCTCCACATTTTCCCTAGCAGTTGGTGGTGTCACTAGTTTTCATTGTAACCATTCTAATAGAATGATAGAGATACATCATTGTGATTTTAATTTGCATTTCCCTAATGGCTGGTGATGTTGACCATTATTTCATGGGCTTATTTGCCATCTGTATATCTTCTTTGGTGAAATGTCTCTAATTTTGGCTTTTTTTTAACCCCCGTTTTCTAATTGGGTTGCTTTTTTAAAATTTGGTGTTGAGTTTTGATAAGTTTTTAATTTTAATACATTCCAGTTCTAGTCTTTTATCGGATATATGGTTTGAAAATATTTTCTTCCTGTTTGTAGTTTGTGTTTTCATCCTTTTAACATGATATTAAAGTTTATTTTCTCTTTGCTGTTCATATTGGGTAATTCCTATTATCCTGTCTTCCAGTTCACAGATGTTCCCCAGGCTCCTCCATGCTGCTATTGAGCTCATCATTGACTATTTTGTTTGGGTTATTGTATTTTGTAGTTCTAAATTTCCATTTGGTTCTTCTTTATATCTTTGTGTGTGTGTGTGTGGTCAAGTATTTTTTTCTAGGATGTTTATAATTGCTTAAAGTATTTTCATCATGGCTGCTTTAAAATCTTATCATATAATAGCATCTTAGTTGATATTAGTGGTGACATATTGTTTTTTCATTCAGCTGGGATCTTTCAGATACTTGGCATGATGAGTGTTTTCATTTAACCTGGACATTTTGGGTATTACACTATGAGCCTCTGAATTCTGTTTTAGCTGGCAGGGCCCCTTGATCCTGCTGGGTGAGGATGGAGTTCTGGTTCCCTCCTGACCTCCACTGATGGTTTCTGCTGGGAGATGTAGGAGAGCCTTCTTATTGCTCCCCATGTGATCTCCATCAACACTGTGATGGGGGGCAGGGGTGGAGGGGACACCTTGTTACCCTCTGTATTAACCATGTCTTTTATTTCCTGATGCTTTGACAACTTTGGGTCTTTCTGACTCTGAAGCCGTGTCAATTCCAAGAGATAGTAAATGACTGACCTGCAGGGGCATCTTCCATATACAGACCAACAAATCCAGAGCCCATATTCCCAACCACCTCCTTCACTGGGCTCTTCTACTCTGGGCCACCATCCTCCTGCCCTGAATCCCCCAGGAGCAGCTATCAGACTACTCAGGACAGCCCCACAGCCTCGACCTGAAGAAATTCTTCAAACTCGCCAATCCTGGCCTGCTTACTCTGCCTCACCTGCTGCTTCTCATGGAAATCACAATCAAGGCTGTGGCCCACATTTTCTCCTGTTGCTTCTGCCTCCTGACCCATGCGGTGCTTCCTCGTGTAACCCCACACGGTGTGCCATGCCTGAGTCTAGGGAACTGTAAGTGTACACTTATCCCTTCACAAGTCATTTCTATGTCTGCATGTCTCACCAAGCCTGTTTGAAACAAATTCTGGGGACCCTTAAACACTGTTAGGCAGTGGAGAAGGTCCTGATTCTCCACTGGCCTCCTTGGACATCAACCCCATTCGAGAGAAAGAATCCCTTATCACCTCCGGTGCGGATGGAAGTCCCAGCTTCCTCTGGCATTGCCCGGCGGGGTTGAGGCATCTTGTTAGAGTCTGGTGAGGGTGAACGTCTTGGTTCCCCCTTCTGGGCCTTTACTAGCATGCGTGGGATAGGCCACAGGTGTTTTTGTTTTATGGTGTTTGGATCAGGGGTGGGGAATATCTGGCGCATGAAATCAGTACCAACTAACATCACACACCTCACCAAGTTAGCCTGACCAAATATAGCAGATTAATTTTTAAGCTGATAATTATGTATGGCCCGAGAATGATGTTATAAATATCCAAACGGCCTTGGCGGAAAAAAGGGTTCCCCACCCCTGGGAGTGACTATTGCTTAAAGTTTTGTCTTGGTAGGCTGTCTTTACCTAGTCCTTTGGTAGAGAGAGAAGACCTTTGTTGGGGGCTTTTTTGGTCTATGCCTGTTGTATTTCCAAGTTACTGCCATCTGCAACCCCAAGTCTGGAGCATGTGAGGCAACGCAGACACCCAGGGACTCCTCACTGTGTCCTTTCGTGGGTCCTGCGGTCCCTGCTGGTCTTCCTTCTTTTCTCCACCTTCTTATGTTTGCTTTATGTATAATGTCCAGGGTACTTAGCAACAGGAATAGGGAAAAGTGTGTCTACCCCATCTTTTTGAAAGAACACCCCACTTATTTTTAATGCACATCTATGACAGCAGCTGTTCTGCACGCCAGTCCTCCTGGGTTGGCCAACTGTGCTCACCAGTCCTCATGGAGTGGTCCTCAAGGGGTTTGAGGGAGAAATGAAGATGTAAATGGTAAGGAGCCTATATGGGAGGCACCTGATAAATGTTTATACTGAATAAACCATTTCTGTACAAGTGTCAGTGATTTCAAAAAGCTTCAACTGAACTCCCCACAGAAGTATAAAGGAGTTGGCTAAATGAAAAATGACGTTAGAAAATACATGTCATTGATGTTCCTACCATTCCCCCATCCCTCTGGATATGAGCTATGCACTTGCATTAATCACTAAACATGTTCTGTAGAAATATAACAGATATCTAACTTGACTGAGTAAGTACACGAAGGTATTTATATCGCATGTAGGCCAGGATTCCAACCAGAAGGCAATACACAGGACGTGTACAAAAACAAGCATGCCAAGTCACCGCCAGCGAGACCCTATCACCTCTCAACTTTTTCTAGCCCTTATTAGCCATTCCAACAGTCTTCATCACCCACTTTTGTGAAGTTTCCATCTGAGAAGTGAGAATTCAAACAACTTCCATCACAGCCGACTTAAGCTATGAGTAATGGAAACAAATCTTTTTCACCAAAAATTCTTTGCAAGGGCTCTTATAAACACTGTCATTTTTTTAAAGCCTTAAATACATGATCACTTGTGCAAGAGTATACAAAGCAGATCTTCATTCACGAGGCCTGCTCTCGCGAGGAACCTGCTTTCCCTATGCCGCCCGTAGGGCAACCTTGTTGAGACCACACAGAGCTCACTTCTGAAGGCCAAAAGTCAGAAACATTTAAAAAGGAGATAGCTCCTCAGAAGGCCTATTACCATGGCCAAGTTTTCAGCATCTTCCTAACCAAAATAAATAGCCTCCAAAACCATGATCTCCTTTTCTCAAAGAGAGAGAGAGAGAGAGAGAGAGAGAGAAGTAAGCACATATTCAATGCAACTGACTGTGTCTTCTGCTGGGGAAGGCCATGGCTCTGTTGGGCTATGGAGTTCTGGCCATTGGTCAGCCCCAAATTTAAATTCACTGGGTCCCCCCAAGTTAAAAGTCTGATCAGTTGCATTTATTCTTTCCTGAGAGGATGCCGAATTAGAGGTGTGAATCCAAATAGGAATCTCAAGAGAGAACCTCTCCCTGATGATAAATAGGCTTCGCATAAGTTGGTTACCAATGTATTTTTTTTTTTTTTTGGTATGTGCCCCTAGCGGGAACCGAACCCAGGACTCTCTGGTCCGCAGGCCGACGCTCCAACCATTGAGCCACACCAGTCAGGCCACCCACATGCTTTTTACGGAGAATAAGTCTAGCCAAGGTGCAGTTTAGTGGACAGCCTAAGTTTGAGACTGTAAGTAGACCCAGCCTGATGAATAAAGAATATATATTTATAATAAGAATCTTTTGAAAGTGTAGGCTAAATAAGAAACCATTTTCATATTTGTATTTGCTAGCTTTCAATCTCTTTAAATAAACTTGGCAAAGCCTCTTTAAATAACAGCATAAATAATGAATTATAAATTACCCCAAAGCTAGGTCAAGTCTTGGTTGCCTTTCTCCCTTTCTGGTTACACTGTGCACAGAGCCAGCTCCAGACCAGTCATAGCAGGGCTATATCGTAAATTACTGGTTGGTATCGCTGCCTCTCTCCTCCTCTTCCACCTCCCTGAAGACTGATAATTCTTAAAGGCAAGACTGAATCGTAATTCATCTTTGTACTACGAAGACACTGTAGTGTCTGAATAAAACGTGTGAAATAAATAAATGTATGAATGATTCATTTGCTTCAATGAGTGAGTGATCCAATAAAAAATAATCAGCAGACTTTGAGTCACACGCTATTTGCTAATCAGAAATTCACATATATGACAAAGAGGGACATGAACTGAGATTTCGTTGGTTTTCCAAGAGGGAGGAAGGACCACCGTTGCAAGGCACCCCCTTCGGTCTTATTTTTATATAAAACTTTGAGGTCCTCAGCCCTGACAAAACAACATCCTTCCTTTTTTTTTTTCTGTGGCCTCAGATAAAAATAGGTTAGACCAACACTGTTAGAAATATAATAAGTTATTTAGAAAATATGTCACGGTAATATCGCTTACAAAATTTAAATTTTCCAGTAGCCATTAAAAATATAAAAAGAGCCCTGGCCAATTTGGCTCAGCGGTTGGAGTGTCCGCCTGCGGTCCAGAGAGACCCGGGTTTGGTTCCGGCTAAGGGCATGTACCTTGGTTGCAGTTTGTCCCCAGCCCTGGTTGGTCATGCGGGTGGCAGCCACTCGATGTGTCTCTTTCACATCGATGTTTCCCTCTCTCTTCCTCTCTCTCCCTCCCACTCTATCTGTACAAAAAATGGAAAAATGTCCTCGGGTGAGGATTAAAAAAAATATATATATATATATATATATATAAAGAAACAAGAGAAAAGAATTTTAAAAATGTCTAACTATAATCCATGTTAGAAAAGTATTGGAATATTGCAAGTCTTTAAAATTCAGTGTATATTTTATAGTCACAGCACATCTTGATTCAGACTGGACAGTAAAGGGTTAGACACCTATTTTATGTTCATCTGCAGCAATTGCTTTTTGTTTGGGTTTCTAGTGTCATTCATCTCCCCCACCCCGACCTCCCCCATCCTGTGACTCTTGAACGTTTATCCTGATATCATTAGAGTGGTTAGAGTCGTGCCATTTCTTACAAGTCACCTGAAATCTTCTCGGCAAGGGTGCAGGGCACACATTCTGAATGAAAAGAAAAACAAAGCAGGTTGTACCCCCCATTTCACAGTTGAAGAATTGACATTCAGAGTTGTGAGGTATCTAGTCGTGTGGCTAGTTAAGTCTCAGGCCATAGCTCAAACCCAGGTCCTGGGACACTTCCCTTTCGTCTCACCATCTCTTGGAAACCAGAGCACTTTCTAGCAGGGAAAACAGCTAGTTTCAGAGTTAAGTAATGAAGAAAAAGAACCTCTTGTTTCAATATGCTTATCCAACTCCTACACAAAAGGCCAAACGGCTCTCTGGGGTGACAATGAGGTTAGGTCTCAAAAGGAAGTTATTTCCCCAACTTGAAAGACATACTTGGTTCTCTTCCAAAGGCAGGAGAACCTTTAAAAATAAATCAATTCCTCATTTGAAGAACAACCATGTAGAGCATGCACGCTGGATCAAATGTCACGTCTGAGAAAATGTCACCATCAAAGCCAAGTGCAGCAACTGAACCCCCAAGCAGGATAAAATCTTATCGGAATTCATAAAAAACAGCTGTCTTTCTCTCTCTTTTCACTGAGTCTAACCTTATGTACTATTTCTTGTTAAAGTAAACATAAAAAGCATTTACTCCAAAAGTCAGAAAACCAGATTTTACTTGAAAAAATATGTTTTCCTTTGGCCCCTCTCTTCCCAGTCCTTACCTGTTATACACCTCACTCACACTGAGTTTAGTCATCTGAAAGTTTAAGTGTTAGAAATCTCTCTTGCTCTCCCACCTGCTCTCTCACTCTCCCTCCTTTCTGTCTTTTTTATTCTCCCAGCTGTCACTACCAATACCACCGATACCCAACCTCACCCTTCCCACCGAGAAGGAAAACAGGTCCGCAACATGCATTTAGCCCTGCCAACAATCAGAAGATATGAATTTTATTTTTAGTTTTTAAAATGATTAATGTTATTGGTGTGAGAAATCTGAAATTCTTTTGTTTAGTGAAGGACAGAGCAGGTACATAAATATGTTGGTCTTCTTTGGAACCAGAGTTGTTTTATGGGCGAAGAGAGATAAATATGAATTGAGGTAAAGTGGGGGAAATGTGGTGTTGGATTTAAATGGGAAACTAATGACTAACCTGCCTGTATGCCGTTTGTATGTGCGTGTATATGTGTGTGTGCACATGTGTAGACACGTGTGTATGAGTGTATACACTGCCCGCCGAAAGGGAAAGAAGCATACGACAACCAGGTAGCAGTGAGCTCCTCTGGCATCCAGACCTTGGTTTCTGACAACGATTTCCCTGTAAGTGGAACCACGTGTCCTTAGAGAAAGGGCTGTTTCTGAGGCTGGGCTGGGGGAGTCGCGGGCCTGAACAGCTCATGCCTGGAAGAAAGGAACACTCAGAGGAATGAGGAACACAGAAGCAGCTTGATGGGCCTTCTGGTGGCTAATTTCTAGAATCGAAATGAATAATGAGGATAATATATTGAAGCAAGAAGAAACCAGAATCTAATGAGGTATTTGTTGGTGGTAAAACATACACAGCATAAACTGTATCATCTTAACCATTTTTAAGTGTACAATCCAGGGGCACTGAGGACACCCCCACTGTTGTGTCCCCCTCACCTTCATCTACCTCCAGGACGTTTTCATCTGCACAAAATGAAAACTAAAATTCCGTACCGATGAAAAAGTAGCTTCCCACTGCCAATTCCCTCAGCCCGACAACCATATTCTACTTTATTATCTATGAATTTGACTCTGGGTACTTCATGTAAGGGGAAGCACACCCTATTTGACTTCTTGTGTCTCGTTTATATCACTCAGCAGAGCATCTTCGAGGTTCATTGATGTTGTAGCAAGTGCCAGAACTTACTCCTTTTTGAGGCTGAGTAATATTCCATTGTGTTCACTGCATTTTGTTTTGTCCACTCATCTCTCGACGGACACGTGAGTTGTTCCCACCGTTGGCTATTGTGGATATGTTGCTATGGACACGTGTGTACAGATACTCATTGTCTCTACTTCCAGTTCTTTTGGGTGTACACCATGACATGGAATTGCTGAGTCATGACAGTTTTATGTTTACTCTTTTCAGGCCTAGTGAGTTTTGAAAAAGAGGGAAAAGAAATACTTTCTCTACAGAATATTACTAGGTAATAAATGTAACAAATATGACCATTAAAAATCATCCTTTCCCCCATGGGTGTAATAGATCTTACTGGCAACGAGCATCAGTAGATGCCGACAGGGGGAGAGCAGGATGTCCACACCGTGGCAAGTATCACCCTTCAGATTACTTATTAGTCACAGAGAAAGGTACACTTATAATGGCGAGATCTGGCAGGAAGCACGTTATCCACGTGGTCAAAACTCGGCATCAACAGTGGGACACACTGGCATTGTGTCCCTTAAAGTGCCCCGTGGGGAGGACACATCACCCCATTGTATTCTTCCTTTTCTAGTAAGTTTTATTGAGATATAATCCACATACCATACACATACATTTACCACTCAATGTGCACAATTCAGTGGGGTTTTTTTAAGTATATTCACAGAATTGTGCAACCATCACTACAATGATAGAACAGTTCCTCCCCTACAAAGAAACTACCTGTTAGCAGTCGCTCTCCGTTTCCCCTAATTCCTCCAGCCCTAGACAATCACCAGCCCCACTCTTGTTCTGGATTTGCCTATTTCTGGAAATTCCCTAGAAGTGGAATTATAAAATATTTGGCCTTTTGCAACTGGCTTCTGTCGTTGAGCATAATGTTTCCATGCGTGTTGTAGCACGTATCAGTACCTCACTCCTTTGTGTTGCCAAAGAAGATTCCATTGCATGGACGTGCCACTTTCATCCATTCATCAGTGGACACGGGTGTTATCTCCCCTTCTCTTCTATTATGAAGAATGCTGCCACGAACACGAAGTCCACATGGTCTCGTGGACGTGTGTTCACTGCTCTCGGGTACGTACTAGGAGGGGAGCGGTTGGGTCCTCTGAAATGGTTTTAACCTTTTCAGCAGCTTCCTGACCCTGCTCCCAAGTGGCTGCACCATTTTACATTCCACGTGCAGAGGAGTTTTCCTCTATAAACCATTCTTGCCGAATGTTTAAATCTAGTGAGGAAACAAAACTAGAAATCCTCTTTGTGAGGCATTCCACAAGACAACTGGCCTGCACCCTTCAAAAGTGTCAGCGCGCTGGAGACAAAAATAAAGAGGTAAAAGGGGATGGTATAATTTAAAGGAGAATAAGGATATCAATTAAATACAATGCAAGGTATCTGATTTGTTCCTGACTTTTTTTTTAAAAAAAGAAGCTATAAAGGACATACTGGGGGCACAAGGAGACATGTGAACTTGCATGTTATATTTTTTTAAGCGTTTTATTTTTTATTTTTTTATCCTCACCGGAGGACATTTTTCCATTTTTTGTTCAGATAGAGTGGGAAGGAGGGAGAGGAAGAGAGAGAGAGAGAGAAACATCAACATGAAAGGGACACATAGAGTGGTTGCCTCCCTCATGACCCAACCGGGGTCGGGGACAAACTGCAACCAAGGTACGAGCCCTTAGAGGGAACCGAACCTGAGTCTCTCTGGACCGCAGGCCAACGCTCTAACCGCTGAGCCAAGCCAGCCAGGGTGCATGCTATATTTTATAATACTATAACTACAAAGTAAACTTTCCTGGGTGTGCTAATGGGACTATCAGAGAATGCCCTGGTTCTGAGGAAACACTCCTTGAAGTATTTAAGGTGACATCATGATGCTTGCAGCTGACTTTTACTTCCATAATAAAGTGTGTGTGTGTGTGTGTGTGTGTGTGTGCATGCTCACATGTGCAAAAAGAGGAGAGAGATAAAGAGAAAGTATCACAAAATATTACCAATTGGCTGAGGGTATCTGAGTGTTTATTGTGCTACCCTTTCAAGTTTTTTTTCTAGTTGTGAAATATTTCTTTTTAAAAGTTGAGAGAAAAGGTTATTTGAAGAACACAGAAACACATAAATTGCTAACCTAGAGAAAGCATGAATTCAAATGGGGAACATTTCAGATGCCGCCTCAATTTATGATCTCAACTTCTGACAAGCTGATGTTAACCAAACTCAGACCCTCACTTTAAGACTCATATTTAGATCCATACAGACTGACATGAAACAGAACCCTACTGAGAGTCTTTCCCGTCCTCCCGACCTGCCTGGGGCACATCCCTGGGGCACATCGTTCGACCACTCTGGGCTGTCGTTATCTAAACCATGGACAGATCTGGGATGACCTAGAAGATACTTGAGGGTCCCTTCAAGCTCAGACATTCTGACTCTATAATCTCACTTTTTGAGTGGGATTCAGGATGAATCTCTCTTTGAATATATTCGCATTGAGGTGACACCTCAGGCTTTCACTTCACAGAACTTCAGATGGAATGAGTGATTTATTTCAATACCAACCAAGAATCGTTCATCACATTTGAACAGACGAGCCTGAACATGGCGGGAATATCGCTCAGTCTCGTGCCCACGCACACTGCCCTCAGATGGGCCCTGCTGCACGCCAAGGGCTGGTTCCCGGTCAGTGGCCTCTGGGCATCTCACCAAGGAGCAAGCCTCCATCCATGGCCTGAAGTGCCCCTGGGACAGCCAGGGAGACAAAGATGGAATGTTCCCTTTGGCTCTTTCTATAGCAGGCCCCTAGGATATAATTAGGAGGCAGCTCTCAGAACAGATGTGTAGAGAGTTAAGTTGAAGTGTCCAGGTACATAGACAACAAAGCTGGGGATGGGGCGGGGGGTGGAGGGGATGGGGAGGAGGGTGTCAATGGGGGAAAAAGGAGAAACGTGTGTAACAAAAACAAATTAATGGAAGGAAGGAAGGAAGGAAGGAAGGAAGGAAGGAAGGAAGGAAAGAAAGAAAGAAAGAAAGAAAGAAAGAAAGAAAGAAAGAAAGAAAGAAAGAAAGAAAGAAAGAAAGAAAGAAAGAAAACAAGTGTCCAGGGAGAGAAGGGGAGAGCAGTGAGCAGGCACTGTCTGGGGTGCTCTAGGATTCTAAGATTATCCGATAAATGATGAAAGAGCCCAACCAGCCCTTGGGGAGAAGGGCATATCCTTCAGAACTTGCCGAAGTCAGGAAGGGGCCAAAGTGTCTCCATATTAGAATTGCTCAGTAGATTTGAATCTCAGGCCCCAAGATCCCAGGGCACCAGACATTTTCTCATCTCAAAAAAAAATATATAATTTTTTTATTTCTATTTTTTAAGTCAGGAGGGAATAGAAGTTAAAAAAAAAATTCTTCCCAAAATGACCATAATCTTATGAAAGTCCAGAATGTCCGCACTGGATTATTCTCCAGCGCAGATAGGTCCTTTATTTCTCTATAGTTCAGAAATTTAAAAGCCATTTAGTCCAGTGCCCTCATTTTGTACACAAGGAAGCAGGTTCAGAGAAGGCCAGGGACTTGCCCAAGTTATCCAGCTCACCAGCCACAAAGACGGTTCCAGTCCCTGCTTTGCTCCCAGAACAGACATTACTCTTAGACCCCAAGAGAGCCAGTCAAAGTGTTTCTAAAGGTGCACAGAAAACAGGAGACACATCATTCTCCATGTAGATCCCCTGCGCCAGGTCGCTGACAGGCCTGGGAACCAGGGACCACCCCTCGCCGAGAGAACCTGGAGGTCAACGTGTGTGCAGTAGGAGAAATTATGTTCAATCACTCTTCTCTCTCCTACGTTCTTCTCGACTGAATTAAACCAAACTCGTGAGCAGGTCTGCAAGTCTGAATAAATTGGGGGTGAAACAAGTTAAAACATAACAGCACTTGAATCATAATCCAGGCACAATATCAAAGCTAAAAGGAGTCCCATTTACACTACCATCCGAACATACTCTTTAGGTTTTATTTGATCTTTCCTGACTCTCTGGCATTGGTTTGAAGGTCACTGTCCTGTTTTGTTTGTTTCAATTTGCAAAATAAATTGGAAATCATCTCTGGCTTGTTTATTTCTCTCCTCTAGGGAAATAGGAAAAATTAAAAATATTCTTCATGCAACTGTTTCAAATCAACTTAAAAGAAAGCTCTTTAATCCTCCGACTTCATCCAACAGATGCACAATCCTGATATTTCTGGCTTTTTTAATTGCATGACTCGTATGTATAAATATTGATAGAGATAACACTGACAGTTGTGTGAGCAGGTTGGATCCCAGCCAGCGAGAAAGTGATTATTTGGAAGTGGCCAGGAACAGAGATTTTGAGAAAGAGAACCTTCCTTTCATATAATTCACCCTTTTTATAATCAAACCTCTAAAGGAAGGTCCAAGTTACCTACAGAGAAATGCGAAGCACAGGTGTAAAGTTGGGCCTAGGAAGGCAGGCACCGGGGTGCAGTTCCCAACTCTGACATGTAACATCTGCATGATCTTGGGGAAGTTCTTCTAGCCCAGTAAACCTCAGTTTCCACGTCAGTTTCTATATACTGATAGTACTGACACTGAAGAATTGTTGAGGAAAATGATCTCTCTCCAGGAGAGCCTGGCGCAGAGTCACACTCGTTTGAGTACCCACCTTTAGGCATGGGCAGAGATGGCCCGCGGTAAGTACTATGGCCCAGGTGACACACAACACTCACCATGTGGAGGCATGTCAGCTGAGTAACACCTGACCTCTCTTCCCCCAGCCCCATCTATGCTATCAGAGCCCTGCCCTTGTACTGAGGCCTGGGGTCTTCCAGACCTAACAATGACCTTCTGGGTGACTCTGTCACTTTCAGACTTAAGTATTCTTTAGAAAGGTCATATAACTGAGTTATGAGCCACATTTTCTACCCTTAGCTACAGACGAACAAACATGATATTTTGGCCACCATATGCCTTACTTCTTTGTCTTCTCAATGACGTTACAGCTAGGTTGCTGAGTTGTAAAGTAATTCATTGAGCCTCTCTTCTAACCACTGAGCCAGCCGTTCTTCCCCACAGCACCGTTTCTCTGGCCCTGCAGATTCCTGAGCAGCCGCCTGGTGACTCAGCCTAAGGAGAGTCAGCACCGCCCACTTAGCTCGCACAGGCGGGGCGCATTTGCTGCTCCCTGACACATCCCGGGAGCGGGGCAGGCCAGTCCCAAGCCTCCCACACTGGCTTTTGAGCCCCATGACTATGCAAAGCTTCGCGATGACCTTGCAACTCAGAAGCGGTATTTCCAATTGCCAAGTATTTCTTTGGAAAGAGAAAAACACGGCCCTGTAGACTCTCTGTTCCTTTTTGCCTGGTGTCACAATCCCAGAGGTAAGGAAACAAAAACACATCGTGCGGAAGAACAGCTCCGTCATCCTCCAAGACTGTGGATATCAGTGCAGGACAAAGCCCTCAGACAGCTTCGAATTTAGGGTGTTATTTTCACACAAGGTCTTAATGTTACTTTACTAACAATTACTGAATCCAAAGGGATACAGAGATGAACAGGATACGGTTTCCAATCTCAAAGAACTCCTAGTCTGAAGTGGGAACGGCGCCTAATGAATTGCAATGTGATATGCTCAGTGAGAGGTACTGCAGGTACACAGCAAAGGGGGCCTCACCCCACAGCGGATGGCAGAGGCGGGTCGTCAGAGAAGGTCTGCTGCAGTATTGATGCCGTATCCAAGATAAACGAGTGAAGTTGGCTCTTCACGAGTGCAGAGGGAATGGGTGCCAGGATATTCTATCAGAAGAAAAGCATGAGCAGGCAGAGGCGCATGGGATGTGTCAGAAACCACAATCCAGTAGGGACAGCAGATGACACTGGATAGTTTCAGAGGCAAGTGCAGGAAGGCCACATGTGTCCCTAAGCCCACCTGTTTAGATTCAATAAAGAAAAAGCCAAATTCTTTTGTCCCAGAAATTGGTTCTTGTGTGGACAGGCTCTTGGCAAACCCGCCTGCATCCATGTCAGGCACTGGAGCTACAAAGGTGCCTGAGAGCGAGGTGTCCTTGCCTGCATGGACCTTTCATTCTAGTTGAGGCCAAGGAAGACTTGGCTAGGCAGCGAGGAAAGGGGAGAACAGAGACAAGAGCATGTGCAGGGGAGGGTCCTGGGCGGATAGGAGCATCATGAACACGGAGGCCAAAAGGGAGGAGGTTGCCATGGTTGGGGGTGAGTGAGCAAGCAGTGGAGTGTAGGCAGGACCACAACTGTGAAGCTTCGAAAAACAAGGCCTGTCTGGTCTGTTATTGGGTGCATTTTGTTTTTAATGTCAAAACTATGATGTAGCAACTTGAGATTTCTGGTGCTGGAAGCAGTTTTGTTTTTTTCCCCTTCTCTCTTCCCTGGCATCGCCCTTGTCTGAGCTGAAAGAAGCAGACATGAACACAGTGTGGCCTTTGGGGAGCTCAGAGGGAGCTGGAGAGCTTCACAGGAGGCGGCGGGAGAAGCGCTGACCGGCACTCAGCCACGTCCTGGGAACTCTGTGGAGAGTCTCCGAGGACTTAGGGGCCACTGGGAAACCTTCACCAGAGGACTCCTCCTCCTGGGAAGCAGAGACCATTATACCCTTGAAGCCCTAGGATCTAAAATAGTTTTTCATTTTCTCTCCCCTTGGGCTCAAACTTTTCGTTCAGAGAGAACTTCTGGCTTGTGCTAATCATTTCATTCTTTTTTTTTTTTTATCCTCACCCGAGGACATTTTTCTATTTTTTGTTCAGGTAGAGTGGGAGGGAGAGAGAGGAACAGAGAGAGAGAAACATCGACGTGAAGGAACACATCGAGTGGCTGCCACCCGCACAACCGACCAGGGCCAGGGACAAACTGCAGCCGAAGTACGCGCCCTTAGCTGGAACCGAACCCGGATCTCTCAGGACCGCAGGCCGATGCTCTAACCACTGAACCAAACCGGCCAGGGCTCATTTCATTCTTAAAACAAATGCGTATCAAGTGACTAGGGTTGGGTCTTCAGGTCTACGTTTTCCAGGTGGAAATGACTCAGCATCATCAGCCATTCACATCTAGTGGCAGAAATGCCACCCACCTGGAAGCAAGAAAGCAAAACTATTGTAAGTGGGTTTTCATAACCAAATTAAGGGAGGACTTGACCTTGCATTGGGTGAAGAAGGACATAAAGTCATACTATTGCCGACAGTAATAAGGGTCATCTCTAGCCAAATAGGAAAGAAAAAAAAACAAACCAGTCTAACTACAGTGGTGATGACTTGTCCCTTGTAGATAGGAAAGTGGAGAGCATGATTCAAAAGGACATGCTCTTGTTTCCCTTAAAATACAGCCCACAGTCCAGGTGCACTCAGACATATAGACAGCCAGAGCCAGCCAACTGCCTGGTGCAGGCTGGACCTTTTATTTTGTCTGCGGGAGTTAAGAAATCACCAGATATAGCATCATTTGTTAGGGAAGAGTCTTTCTCCAATTCTTTAACTCTATCATAAAAAAAAAAAAAAGTTAATGAACTCAAGCAAAGACAGGACATGGACTCTGCCTCATTTTCCAGCCACTTAGACCCCAGATTTCTGTGAGAGATGTCCCTGTCCACAGGTGCGTGTTCCCGTGGGAGCAGCGAACACACGATGCCACGCGTCCACAGGGCGGGCCGTTCGTTCATCATTCGTTCACTTGAAAACAGGTTTTAGAAACCTAAACACATGGTACCGTATTCAGGGAAGGGGTTAGGAAGCATCTGCAAACCATACACGTTCAGAACACGGATTTCTTTAGTGCAGGTTTGGTATCTGTATCTTTCTGGCTCTTAATCTGGTCCTTTTGACCATATCCGAAAAAAACTCCTGCATTATATCTTATACTTATATTTATTAGTGTCTTATTAACTAGAAAGTTAATAATAAAGTTTTTTTTTTATTTTGGTGAAAAAAAGTAATCAATTCAGGACATAGCAGAATACGATTTTTTGATATGATAGGTTACATGTGTTTACTTTTATATCATCACCAGAAGCTAACATAGCCTTCAGTTCAGGAAGGAAATAAAAACATGGAGAGCTTGGTGATCTGCCCAAGGCTATTAAGGATGTAAATGACAGGCAAGGCAGAGATTCAATTTTGTCAGCTACTGTCTCACTGTAGCATACCTGGAGCTAACTTGACCTTGGCAAGACTTTCTTGTTTGGGGCACTTACTAAATTGTTAGAGTTCTACAAAAGTACACATCAGCTGGTCCAAATCATGGTGAAGCCTCCATACAACTCAACAGGGAAGACATTCCATGTAACACAAAGCAGCGGTACAGGAGGGGGCAGGAGCTCAGGGCTTTGGGAGAATTGGTGGCTACTGGTCAACCACGATGGTCTCCAATGCACACCATCATTCAACCACTTCCAAAAAAAGGGAGACCAAGATTGTGGGCTCAATTCCAAGTCAGGGAACATGCAAGAATCAACCAATGAATGAATAAATAAGTGGAACGACAAATCAATGTCTGTCTTTCTCTCTCAAATCAATAAATAAAAAAGTAAAAAAAAGGGAGAGAGGTTAGAGGCTAAAATACCAGCAGAGTCATTCCTATCATCCCCAACCTTTTTGCAACTAATTTCACCTTAACTATTTAAATGATTAAAAGACTGGAAGTATCTCTTATTTCTAAAAGAGATTCTAGAAAGACATCCTAGATCTTTCTAGCCTTAATACATTTCACAATCACACACAAGAGCAAACAATTCCCTAGCCAGATCTTGTAAATAGTCAACTTAAACAAATCTTTACTTCCAATTACAGATAGAAAGGGCCAAAATATTTTAAAACATAATTTAGGAAAAATCCAAAGCAATAGCACCGATGTGAAAGCTATTTCACATTATTTTAGATCATTCTTAATTTTTAAGTGTCAGAAATCAAGACAGAGTACATGAGATACAATGTCTCAAAATTCCCTGAAAACAGCTGAGCTTCCGAAACTGTCAATGAGAAAAAAGTAAAAGAAAAAGAAAGAAAAGCTTATGGTGGTTCTGGTTTCTAATTAAAATGGTTTTTACTCTAAAGGTAGATTTACTGATAAACACACCCACCATGTGTGCAGAGGCAGGTGTACATACACACTCACACACACACACACACACACACACAATTTTTTAATAATTTGTTTTTGTTGAATTAGTTCCCGTATCCCATTTTAGGCCCCACCTTAAAAATATTTTAATACACAGCGGATGCTTTCTAGACTGTTTCGCCTAGGATAATATTGCAGAGCTAACCAATTAATAAGAAAATCTACCTGTAAATTCAGTGATACCAGATGAATATGATTCCCCTGGCAGGATTCCAAAACAAATCCAGTGGGTAATTTACCTCTTGGCACAAGTTTCTGGCATTCGTGCATCAGTGAAGTGACTAGGTGTCCAGAGAAAGCAGGGCTGAGGGCGGGGGGTGGCATGGGGCGGGGTGCGGGGGCAGCAATACCTTACCTGTTACCTCTCTAAGCTCAGAAAATGAGAGGACAGCTTTGCCAGGAGGAGAGAGCAAACTGTGAAGAACTTCAGATCCCACAAGAACTTTACCAGCATCACTGATTATGATTCTAGCTTTTATAAAAGCGTTTTGAATTATTAGGGTGTTTCACATGTTCCCCATTATATTTTAGGAGAGCAGCAAAAGAGGATATAATTTAAAAGACCCAAGGCAAACATTTCACATCTGTGGCACAGATGGATAGATGTTCAAATAGACAGACGGTCGCACTGGTTTCTGGATTGTGTGTAACTTTGTGAAATTTCCCCTTTGCACGAGATTTTTAAAAGCCTTTCTTTGGATGTGGTGGGATGTGCTAGCCTTGAGGTAGACGGAATTAGTATTTCAATGGTCAAGTAACTTCTTCCCCTCTCAAGGCAGGCTCAGTGGGAGTGGGTGGGCAGATTTACTTCTGATAGTGATTAAGGAGAAAAAGCACTTTTTCCCCCATTATATTCTTTGTCGTTTTTCCAAAATCTTACAGTTCAGCTGTGATTATAGCAACTTGTACACTACCGTGAAGGTTGATTAATCAGAGAACTATTGGGATAAGGTAAAAAGCTCCAGCCTAGGATTTGGGTGGAGACCTTGTTGCTGTTGTGACATTAGCCAGAAGTCTGCTCTGAGTAAGGAGAGAGATGCACCACGTGACTGCACTGGCCAATAGGACGCGGAAGAGAGAGCCTAAGCTGAACATCTGCCAGAGAACGAGCAACCCTGAGCGACAGCTCAGGCCTGAACACGAGCCTCCTCCTCCCAGAGGCTCATGCGGAATCTGACTTTTCAAATGGGGTGAGCAAGTGGGACTGAAAGATATATTTAAACAGATGTTTAAAAAATTAGAAAATAAGAATATCTTAAAATACTTCAAGCCCTGAGAAACTTTTCTACAAAAAGTGACATCCATCGACTCTTTTCACTTAACTGGGCCTGCTCTCCTCGCACGAGTCCCGAACAGACCCCTCGAGAACGCCAGCCTCACGCGTTCGAGGACGAGAAGTTAGGCTGGAGAGTTCCAGCCACACAGATGTGACATCATCAAAGCTCTTTCTGGTGTTAAAAAATATGTCATCTTCTGTGATCCTGCCCCATGAATCCTAGACTTCAGTGCTTAGATGTAAAGTGGCATGTATATTCGACGTTTAAGATTTATACTTGGTAAGCTACCATCTCAACAGATAAAAATACCTATTGACAATGAGTGAAAACGTATAATTGCTTGATTTCCTAACGCGTCTTGTCTCTAATTACAAAACACAACAGTAAGCCACTTTTAGTATAAACAGAATCTACATTTTGGGCATGTTATCAACACAACCTGCATTCCTGATTCTCCACTAAACAAACAGCAGTGACGATTTCCACGTGGCCACAGGAGGAAGAGGAGGCCAGAAGGCAACCTCTGGAGAACGAGCCGCAGCCCTTTCTCGCCCCTCCCGACCCACCCCTACAGCTCTGGGTTTGATGCGGGGCTGGGCGCCTGAGGGACACCAAGCAAACAAGCACAGAATCTGACCTGAATTAAAAAACGTCCCCTGGAGACAGTGTTGAGACTGCCGTCACCTAATTTAACTGAGGCAGCCAGGCTGCTGAACAAAACAAACACCCTCAAAGTGACCACTTGGTTTCCCTTTCGGTAGAGATGAATCAGGCCGTACCATGGAGGAGTCTCAGAATCTCACCCCCA
Organism: Molossus molossus; assembly: GCF_014108415.1. Taxonomy (NCBI): domain Eukaryota; kingdom Metazoa; phylum Chordata; class Mammalia; order Chiroptera; family Molossidae; genus Molossus; species Molossus molossus. The sequence goes on along the minus strand of NW_023425349.1, from coordinate 44,652,961 downwards.
TGATGGAAAGATGGATAGGAAGTCGAATACAAACTGAACAACTCTGAATGACATTGAGATACATGTATCAGTGGTTCTCAACCTTGGCTGCCTAATTGGAATCACCGGGGAAGCTTCTAAAAGTCAGGGCAAAGCTCAGGCTCCTTTCCAAGAATATTTAGCTCTGACCCTTGGGGGTGGCAGCAGAAAAGACCCCCTGGTGATTCCAAGGCGCAGCCAAGTCTACAAAGCAAGCCTGTTGCAGATGTCCTACTGCCTGATGGGCTCAGCATTCAGGAGAGGGGCTGACACTCGAGACACCACAGGGAACTGATGACAACGGCATCTGTTCTGCCAAATAGAGAACCTGCCAAACCTCAAACAGACCTGGGGAGACCTTCTGAGTCCACTCAACCCCAACATTCAGCCTGAGCTGGGCGGTTGGCTGGATGGTCCAAGCCGACCTCCTCAGCTGTGACTTGGGATCAGCAAAGGCGTCTAACCGAGTAAGATGATCTTCGGTGGGAGTGTCACGCCTCACACTTCTGGAAGCACCGAATCCCAAATGGGGTGCCTGGAGTGGATTGGCAGGCAGAGAATTGTTTGATTAGTAACTTTCCTTTTAAAAAATGCTGGTTTTGCTTTTGTGATGAGTCCCTGCAATTAAATGTGTAACTTATATGCAAATATGACGTGACCCCAGTGTAGTAAAGAGCTCCCCAAAGCAAAGGGTCCAGGGAGAAGCTGGGGTCTGCGGCCCAGACAGCCTATAAAAGACCTAATTCCTTTCTCTAGGGACCACCCAACACAGAACTAGAAGGCTTTTGAGAAGGCAGGCAGGCTGTCCTTTGCCCTTGGGACATTCTATGTCTAAATCATCCCAGAAGTTTCTGCAAAACTTGTAAGGGGATCAAAAGGATGTTCTTCTAGGACAGGCCTAGAATAAGAATTTTCCAAGTTGGAGACACTACAAACAGCCAGAACATGTTCTTCGGGCTGCACCAAAGTCATGACTTGTAAGCATGAGCATAAGTTAACGCACACTCAGGAGCCTTGTTGCTGGGCACAGGCCTTTGGACTGCGTATTCAAGAAGTCCCGAGTTCTAATGTGCTCACACCACACTTGAGAGACATTCGTAAAATCAAGGCTTATCAACAGAGTGAACAAATACATACGAATCATTTCCTTAAAAAGAAAAGCAGAAAAGGAAGAAGAAAATATTCTTCAAGGCTTTATCTATTTTTTTAAATCCTCACCCAAGGATATTTTTCCATGTATTTTCAGACAGGGTGCGAAGGAGAGAGAGAGAGGAATATGGACATGAGAGGGACACATCAAGTGGTTGCCTCCCGCACGACCCCTACCAGGGCCAGGGACCGGACCGCACCCGAGGTACGTACCCTTGACCGGAATTGAACCCATGACTCTTTGGTCTGCGGGACGACGCTCTAACCACTGAGCCAAACTGGCCAGGGCTCAAGGCCATATCTTAGTTAAAAAAATGTATATTGGTTAAAAAACGAATACTGAACTAAACTGATCATTTTTCTTTCATAAGCAGCCTATTCGTAATCGGTCAAGGTTTTCAACAGCCTAGCTGAGCAATCATCTTGCTAACATTTCAAAATTGTAAAAACCTCCAAAATCACTTTTTATTTCCTTATCCATACTTTAAAGAAAGTGTTCCCAGCTCTGAACAAAAATCAGATAATCAAACTAAAATTGCAGCAAAGAGGAACTGAGGGAAGTGATACACCACTGTGAAAAGAAGAGCCAGTGGAGGCTTCGTTTGTCCCTGTCTGTGCTAATTGATTGTTTCAAGGGATGCAACACTCTGTACAGAAGATAACAGTGCATACCACGCTTCTTTAATTACTTAACACTATCGGAACACTAATCCTTTTATCACGTTGTGACTTAAATGAGTATGGTTGTTACAGTTTCATGTTTAGAAACCAGTTTTAGTCCGCAGAGGCAATTATTCAGAAGGCAATAGAGAAGGAATGGATGCAGATGACCTAAACAAGTCACAGGAGAAAAGTGAGTCAGTGTTTGGTTTTCAAACTTGCCCCAATAATAACCTTATTTCTCCAGTGCCCCTTGATTTCCACAGCAGCACTCCTTTTGCTCGTGTTGTCTTACAGAGTGGACAAGCATGTGTGGGCTCCATTGCGTGGATGGAGAAATGCAGACCAGGCAGGTGCTTCGGTTCCCTTAGGACGAGGCCGGGAGCTGGGGCCACGGCTGTGTCTTACGCACCATGAGGTAAGCGTCGCTTTTACACTGCGCCCAGAGTTCACCAGCGAGTCCTACTCATTTGTTTCCGCTCCGCCCACGGCTGCGTTTACGCTGCAAAAGTAAAGCTGAGCAGCTGCCAGAGACACCGTGTAGCCTCCCAAAGCCAAAACGATTCCTCTCCGGCCCTTTACAGAAAAAGTTTGCTGACTCCTGCCTAAGACCCACGGGGGAGCCCTGAGCAGAGCCCAGATTTTTAGGAACCAATCCAATGTTCTTTCTACTTAATCTTTGCCTTCCTTTACAGCATTCAGCATGTGGTCCATCCCAGGCATATGTGTGAGGGTAAGAGGACGGTTAGGAAGCATGAAAGCAGCTACTCGAAGTGGAAAGAGAGAAGCGCCGAGAACGGAGCCAGACGCAGCAAGCGAGGAGGAGACAGGACGTACAACGGACTTGCTTCCTAGTTTCACAGGTCTGTGGAAGGAGAGGAATATGCTCCAGGACGGACCAAACCCCAAAGCTCACCCATACCTGATTCAGATGAGTTAAATGATGAGATTTGGGACCTTGTGAGTGGATGCTTAGATTAGCTGTGAGACAGAGTTGATGCTGGGATGGTTAAGACTTTGGGGACTATTGGAATGGGGGGCAATATTTTGCTTGTGGGATAGACATGAAGAAGGGGGCAGATTCTACTGAGTTGACCAGCATCCCTCTGAAATTCATGCACACCTCAACCTCAGAAAGTAACTATGTTTGGAAATGGGGTCTTTGTAGATGTAATCAAGGTACATCCAATGACTGGTGTCCTTATAAGAAGAAAATCTGGACACAGACAGAGAGGAGAATGGGGGACACAGAGACACACAGGGGAGAACTCTGTGTGAAGACAGCGGCAGAGACTGGAAGGGACAGCAAAGGTCACCAGCAATGACAGGAGCTAGGAGAGGGCAGGGAACAGTTTCCTTCAGAGCCTCCCCAGAACTAACCAACCTCGATGTCAGATTTCTAGACTGCAGAGCTGTTGCCACACGAATTTCTCTTCTAAGCCACCCAGTTCGAGGTACTTTGTTACAGCAGCTGTGGGAACTAACATAGTGGGCACATGGACATGGCCTGATGAAAAATAATTAAGATCAAGGGAAAAGGAGAAACCCCATAAAACCTTTTGGTTCGAAACGTAAACTCTCCAAGTAGCACTAGAGGGAAGACCTTGACAGAACTAAACAAAAACCCAGAGATCTGGATGACCAAATCTGATTGGGTTCTCCACACACGTTGCCAAGGTAAGCAGGGCTGGCTTACACTTGAGCAGTTTCCTCCCATTAGGTCTGTTTACAAACCCATCCCTAAAGTCCAAGCTTTCCCCGGTCGCCCTACTATGACGGAGAAACAAATGCATTTTAGAACAGAAAAAAAGAGATGAACTAAACCACAAGAATGTTCCTGACATACCTCTTTTAGTCCTACATGTTCACAGATGGCCTCATTTTTAAAATACTCCATACAGGGTGATTAAAAAAGAATGGCACAGCCCAGCTGGTGTGGCTCAGTGGACTGAGCGTCCTCCCATGGACTGAGCCGTCCTCCCATGGACTAAGCTGTCCCTGTTCGATGCCAGCTCAGGCCACATGCCCGGGTTGCGGGCTCGATCCCCAGCAGGGGGCGTGCAGGAGGCAGCTGATAGGTGTTTCTCTGGAAACATTGATGTTTCTATCTCTCTCCCTTTCCTTCTCTCTGAAAAAATCAATAAACACACACACACACACACACACACACGTATATCTATATAAGAGTGGCATAGTTTCAAAAAATAGAAAGCATGAGCTCAAAACCAATGTGTAGAAGAACCATCAGAGTCACCTCTAGAATCTCCCAGTGGCTGTTTGCACCTGGTGCCTTACTTGGCATCAGATATGTTAAAGGCTATTCCCCCCCGAACACACACACTGTTCAGTATAACACTTTTGAAAGTTGAAGCTATAGGCTAAACACATTCCTTCATTTCTTCAAGACCGCAAGGAAATGGTAGTAGACACAAATTTGCAGACAAGATGTAAAAGTAATCTAAAATTCGGTGCCTGCTGTGTTTTGCTATGTAACCCAGTCACTGAGAAATAAAAAATTTTGATTGATTGCTTTGAAAATCTTGGTATATTATATATCTATATCTATCTATCTATATCTATCTATCTATCTATACATACATACACACAATATCCGCAAATACTAGGTGCTGCCCGTTCATGATAAAGTTGTCCTTGGGGTCTACAGTAAAGCCATGCAGTTAATAGATCCATGAGACGCTCATCTTACACAGAATTTTTCTCTTTATCATGTCATGTTGTATTTGGTATAATTTTAAATAAATTATATTGCTAATCCAGATTCCTAATGAACTCAGACATAGCATTTTCCAATAGATTTGCATTCCAATATACCACATGAAATGTTATTTGTCTCCTCCTCCCGCCACCCCGCCTCATTATTTCCTGTGGTCTTCCACAGATTTGTATTTTAAATGACCACTGGTGATAGGAAAGCCAGTGTGGGCTGGATACCATTGCTTTATCAGAGTCAGCCACTACTTGGATATAAGCACCACTCTCATATGCTATCACTTACCATCCAAGAAGGGCTAGTTCCCAAATAAACAAACAGAACCCACTGCTTTCTCTGAGTAGTCTGTGGCGCATTTGTGAAAATATTTCCGAAGACTGGAAATTCTGAAAAGTTAGCTCTTATAAACCCAAGGTCTCTGTTGCTCCACTGAAAAACTAACTGGGTATTTTAGCTGGAAGAGAAAATGGGTATGTCTTGCTTTTCTCTGCCTGAAATCAGCAAACTAAATAACTGCCCACAGTCCTAAATCCCTGCCCACCACCTCTGTGCTAGAACGCCTGCATACGCAAGAGCGCAGGGCAGACTACATCCGCCACGCTTCTCTGGAGTTGGAGCGCAAGAGCTGCTTCTGCCTCTGACCAAAGCGCTCGGTGAATCTTTTTGCTCAGAAACATCTGCTCACCAGAGTCGGAAAGCGTGTGCTCGCAAACAGGGCCAAGGCCCCTGCTGCGCTTTACCTTATTCTGCTCACAGGTGTACTGGATCCTCAGGTTGTCCATGGCTCTGATCATGGCTTGCATGGCGGTGAATATGTTTTGGTAAACCAGCTTCGTGAACCCCTTTCTGTCTTCATCGCTGTAACCGGACCCATGGATAATTCGCATTTGCTTGATAAAGGTGCTTTTGCCACTTTCACCGGTTCCTAATGAGAGAAAACAAGTGAGAAACACAGTCAGCAGTCTTCCAAAGGAACACACAGAGAGAGAGGCCCTCCTGGCAGAGGTGGTCCACATCACGATGAACAGGTAACGGGGTGAACTTGGAAAAGGCCCGTCAAATGCTGGGCAGAGCGGTCTCTGTCCGGGAGACTGCGCTTTAGAAGGTCTGAAATCAATGATCTATCATCAATCAGCCTCTCTCTCTCTCTCTCTCTCTCTCTCTCTCTCTCACACACACACACAAATTAATTAAGGACACATGAGTGTCTGTGTCACTTGGAGCAATCATAAGCATCAGCTCTTGGGACTAACACTGTTGAGGCCCCAGGGAACTGCTCCCCTATCTCTCGTGCCCTAAGTCCTCAGAACAACTGGCAACTGTGTCTGAAAGCCCCAGGCACCCAAGGATTCCCCTCTGCTGATCCGGCAGGGGCAGTAACGAGCCCCGTCAGAGTGCAGGGAGGGTGTGAGCAGCAGGAACACCAGGGCAAGAGAAAAGGCTAATTAACTTGTCAATTCCATCCCTTCAGACACATGAATACAGTTGATCCTTGCACGATGAAGCACCAGCCCTATTGTACCAAGTGTCTACATTCTTGCTCCTCCTCGTATTCCAAGTTGTAGTTCAGATGTCCTCTAATCTCTGCACCTGGCAGTCTAGGAACAGTTGAGAGTATCAGATCATTTCTACTGCCCTTCATTTGTACAGATGTCCAGACAGAACATGGGGATACATGATGCCGGGACTGTCCATCAATATTAGATTGAGATATTGCTTGAACAGACAGTAAAAGTTGTTATCTAGGTGATAAAGATTTATATGGTGGGATTATTCCAATAAATATTCTAATATTTTCTGTGATAATTTATTGTATGAAATCCCATTGTCATGTTTGGAACATGGTATGTTAAATGTATGTGGTTCATTTTCAAATCTAAGTACTGCATTTCAAACTTTGTTAACAATGCAGGTTGACATGCCTTCAGGAGGGCATCATTTCATATCAAAATGATGAGAACCTATCTCAGAACTAAAATAACTCAAGAGCAGTTATATACTTCGAATGTTGGGGTTGTATGGCATGCAAATTATGTTTCAATAAAGCTGTTGCAAAGTAAGGAAAGTTGCCTATTTCTGTCAAAAGAATACAAAACTCTTCACTAGAACAACAAAATTAGTGATTTTTTTAAATAAAGAAGACAAACATTATGGAATAGGAAATAATTTATTAATTATAAAATCTTTATTACTCAAACATCTCATTGACTCAACAGAACACCCAGACAATGCATTTATAATTACATTAAATTCTTTGATACTTCCTTAATTCTTAGTCATAAAAACAACCCATAGTTGTACATATCCTTTCCAACATTTTAAGTATAGAGGCATGTTTGTCAGGGTGGGGAAAAAAGAACATGTTGATAACTGTTTGTTAGCTTGATTATAACCTATAACTACAAGACCTATGGGACATGGGTCACCATTTGTACTGAAATCAGGGCCCTGAGAAACACTTAAGGGACTTCTTTTCAGTTATATGGATAATTGATAGAACTCCCAGTATGTGATATTTCCTTGTAAGAAAAAGTGTCCCTTCAGATGGATATTTTTCAAAACACAAACCCGCTTTTCTGTCTGTCTCTTTATCCTCAGCTTAAAACCCTCAAATGAGTTCCCGCTCTGCTCAGAAAGAGACAACTTAGTATGGCCAGCAGGCTGTGTGTCTGGCCCCTCCGTTCTCACCAGCCACTTCTCACCACACCTGCTCCTGCCCTCTGCACTCCAGCGACCCTTTCAGACCCTTCCTCCTTGCAACCTTGGCACATGACCTGCACATTCTTAGCAAGGTCTCCCTTCATCCTCCTCACCTTTGCTCTTGGCCTGGCCTCCCTCTCCGGGTCAAGTCTTTGTATTCTAGGTTCTCATGGTACCATGAACCGCTCTTTGTAGCACCTGTTCCTGTACTTTTGTCCATTAACGTCACTCTTCTTTTGACATGTGTCTCCCCTATGCGCCTGTAAGTTCCATAAGGAGTGACGGGGACACATTTGTTTTCACTCACAGTCTCTCCTCATACCAGGAATTGTGTCTAATGCTTGGCGCATGCTCAATAAGCTTTAAAACAATTGTGGTAAAATAGACAAAAATTCACCATGTTAACCATTTTTCAGTGTCCAGTTCAGTAGTACTGAGTACACTCACACTATTGTGCAATCTCCAGAACTCGACATCCGAGAGAACTGAAACTCCATTCCCATGAAACAACCCCCCAACATACACCGGCAACCACCACTCAGCTTCTTCTCTCTGGAAACTAGTTGCCTTGTAGACGTGGAATCACACAGTATTTCTTTCTGTGACTGGCTTACTTAACTTAGCATAAGGTCTTCAAGCTTCATCCACACTGTAGCATATGTCCGAATTTGCCTCCTTTTTAAAGCTTGAATAATATTCCAGTATTTTTGAATGCAGAGTAGTAATAAAGAATGCATCCAGTCTCAACTACGGCACTGTCCATAACCTGGGAAAACACAGTGGGTCATCCTCTATCAACCAGCCAGGGTGCTACGTGGGTACACTGACTTCAACCACAGCAGGAGCAACCACAAAAAGTGGCCACGCAGGAGCCTTTTCCTGATTCTCTGTGACCCTTTCTGGGTGACTCTCTCAGTCCCAATAATCTTAACTGAAAGAGTCATCACTACGTCCCAGGTACTCTGTATAAATTATGTCCTTTAATCCTCGCGGCCACCCTATACCATAGGTCCTATTATCATCATCTTTCTTTTACAGAGAAGAAACCTGGGACGAAGTGACCTCTGCTAGTCACACAGCTTGCAAGATAAAGAATGAGGATTTCCAGATAATCAGATTCTAATGACAAACCGTTTCGTCAAAGAAGAAAGTCAGGGTCATGACCGAAAGGACACAGTTACACTCTTCTAAGGAGGACACATCAGAAGTGCACGGCCACATACTGAACCCTGCACCCCGGCAGACCCAGCATCCGGTAGGCGCGTGCTGGGGCACGAGGAAGGGCCTGCAGACAGGTGTGCATCCCCAGAAGCCGTCTCACTGTGACCTCACTTCCACGGCAGGAAAGGTGGGTGCCGTCTTCCCACGTCAGAGATGAGGCACTGCTGGGAGTCAGCGAGCAAGGAAGGTCGGCGCACACGCAGAGCTGGGGCTAGCAGCCAGGCCATCAACACCTCGGCCTTTAAGGTTCTGCACAAATGTCACCTCCCCTGAAGGAATTTCTTCCCCTCCAATAGCCAAGAGCCAGGCCTGCCCCCTTTGAGCTCTCAAGGTGCCTGCGGACACCCCACGGAACACAGTCCCTCAGCGCTTGTTTGCAGGTAAGTCTCTCACTGCACACTTAGCCCAGTAAGGGTGAGGCTTGGAATCCACTCATCCGGGTACCACGAACACTGTGCCTGCTACATAACCAGCTCTCAAAGAATGGGTACATGAAGGTGGGGCTGGAACAAACATGAGAATTCACAGTTTCCCTCCGGAGGTCTTACTTACATCATGGACAACTGCAGAAAAATGTGATATAAACTGTCTCAAGATGACTGTGACGAGAACAGGTGCCCTTGAAGCCACAATTTTAATGATGACTCTTGGCTGCCCAAACCCCAGATGATAACGTGAGGACCTGCGGGAAGACCCTATACTGTCAGAGCTTGGTCCAAAGTCCCTGACAAGATTGGTCCCTGCATCTCCTCCCATCTCTGATCTTCCACCCCAGCAAGGTTGACCTCTGGTCCAGTGCTACCTTAGTCCAAGCAAATGTAACACTTACTTTTACATTCTACACACCACAAAGCTGGCATGAATGGAGAGATGATGTAACTATCACAAGGAAAACTATGATTTTGGCTCGAACATAAAAAAAAAAATTGCTCAAGACCCAGCCCGAACACAAAGGTAGGGGATCCTTTTAGTTATAAAGGTCATTCACTTACAAGAGGTTAAAGCCAACCCCACAACCTGCCCCAAACCTAGGCACATTTCTAAAAAGTTACTGATTTTTACTTTTGGACATGGAATATTTCAAAACAAAAATGTTTTTAAAGATTAATAAAAATAATATGTAAATTTTTTTTTAATCCTCACCCGAGGACATTTTTCCACTTTTTGTTCAGATAGAGTGGGAGGGAGGGAAGGAGGAAAGGAAGGGAGGGAGAGAGAGAGAGAGAGAGAAACATCGATGTGAAAGGGACACATCAAGTGGTTGCCACCCGCACGACCAACTGGGGCTGGGGACAAACTGCAACTGAGGTACACACCCTTAACAGGACTGAACCCAGGTCTCTCTGGACCGCAGGCCGACGCTCTAACCACTGCGCCAAACTGACCAGGGCAATATGTAGAGGTATTTGATTAATACCAATATTTTTAAATATTCTTTACTTCTGTACTGTGGTTATTTGAAGAATAAAGTAAATGTGAAGCAGAAAAGGACAGGTTAAAGGCAAAGAGCATGAAAGACACATGTCACAGGGGGCTGAGGTCCAGAGAGCAGAGACTCGGTGGGGAGGGGTTCTCTTGCTCTTGTTTAAACCTCAACACAACCCAGTTAGCGTCTTCTTTTTCCAGAAGGAAAACTGAAAATCAGAAGGATCAAATAGTATATTTAATCTTTGTCTATCGCTTCTTGGCCTTCTGGCTAAGATCAAGTGTAGTATCTGTTCTTACCAGTTAAATCTTTGTCCAAGGTCAAAGTTTAAGTCCAAGGCCACCCAGCTGAGAAGTGTTGGGTCTTTAGTCTAAATCCAGGTCTATGTTGGTATGTGCACTTCCCATGATAATGCCATGTGCTAGTTTTACATTGAGTGTTTCCCCAAATAAATGGCCACGTCACACTGTCCTACAGCCTTCAGCACAGTCTTCATCTGGTACTGAGATTCTAACACTTGGGACTTTATCTTTAACCCTTCAGAGCTCTGTTCTAAATGAAATGGTTCCAGCAGCAGATGGGGTCACGTGGGCAGAAGGGGCGTGAGACAAAGGTCTCTCTGCAATGACAGCTGTGGCCAGGACCACGGGGACCAGTAGACTCAAGCTGAGGATCTCAGTTGAGTCTCCTTACTGGTTCTAAACAGAAACTCAACACTTGGACCTTGAGTATAACCATTTATTCTGTACAAGTAAAAGAAAAATGAAAGAATATGACTTTTAGAATGAACATTATTGGTGATGGGAGGATTAGGTGACTTAGCTTTTACATCCCACCTAACTACGCAATAGAATGTGCGATTTGAGTCGGTAGCATGGGTCCACTCTACTGATTCTTTTCCTTTTGTGGGGACCTTCTCACTCACAAATGCAAAAGCTGGTGGGGGCTCCTCCACAGCCTGAACTGTAGAGGGGGAAGCAAGGTGAGCCCTCAACCTGGGAACAGCATTTGATTGGAAGGCAAATTCTGCTGGCAGGTTACTGAGGGACTCATTAAGAGGCCAGAAGGGAGGGGAGGGGAGAGGCAGGGGGAGGACTGCAGCCCAGGAGGACTTTTTCTCCTGGACCCAATGCTGTTAAATATAGATGAGGAAAGGAATATAATTACAATTGTGTTTCTAGATTCTATTGCAAATACAAATTACTTTTTGCTTCATGGTTTTCATACTTGGGGGGAAAAAAACACAATGGTTACAAGTACTTTTAAGCTTTCATTAAGAGCCTGCTCCATGCCCTGGCTGGTTTGGCTCAGCAGTTGGAGCGTCGGCCTGCGGTCCAGAGAGACCGGGGTTCGGTTCCCGCTGGGGGCGCATGCCTCGGTTGCAGTTTGTCCCTGGCCCTGGTTGGGTTGTGTGGGTGGCAGCCACTCGATGTGTCCCTTTCACATCGATGTTTCTCTCTCGCTCTCTCCTTCCCACTCTGTCTGAACAAAAAAATGGAAAAATGTTCTCGAGTGAGGATAAAAAAAAAGAGAGAGAGAGAGCCTGTTCCATTTGATGTTCTTGCTGAGCATTATCCTACCCCAACTGTCCTTTGTAAGAAAATCAGCAGGTGAGTTCTGATTCAGGCACTTGGACCTCCTGGCTGGCGTCCAATCTGCTTCTCAAGTAAGGGTCAGACACTCTGCCGGGATCCTCTGCCTCTTCCAGCCCCATAAACATGACTTCTTTACTTTTCCAGAGTAGACACTCAATAAGTAGTTCAAGTGAACACTCATAGCTTGCTACTCTGGTGTGGTTCACATATATTGACAGTGTGTCCTACTTTAACTTAAAGCTCACCTCCACCAGCTTCCTGCTGTCTGTGGGTGATGGTGTGCACCTTTGCCCTGGCAGGTCTGGGGGCTTCCCTGTAAGACACTTGCTCCTGGCTTCAGTGTTTCTCAAAACTCCATTATTTGTGTACCTACTTTGTGATTTTTATCATATTCATATACCACCTGTATGGTTATTTAATATTTTTGCATTCTTTAAATAAGCTTTTCATGAAAGGAAACATAAATGTCATAAATGAAAAAAAAACAGTATTATTTGCCATGATTAATCAAATTATATATATTATAATAAAGTAAATAAGACTTCCATGATATTCCAACAAAAAAAACATCTATCACCAGTGATCGGGGTACCATATTTTGGAAAACAATACACACAAATTAGTGTCCTCTTCACATGAAATTTTACCTTCTATATTCCACCCCTGAAGGAACTTTCTCCCTTCCTGTCTAGAGGCTTCTTGAATCTACTGTGACCTAACCCAGTAAAAACTGAGGGTTGACACTCATGTAATTGAAAAACGGCCAACAAAACGTCTTTGCACTAAAATTCTGAACTCTTTCTGATATTGGAGAAAGTAATATGAAGTTCAAATTTAAGCTTAATTTTAAATACATAGAAAGGTTCATGAAGAAGAAAAAAAGTTCCTTTTTAGGAGCCAGGAGGGAACAGAGGCCAAAGCAAATAAAATCCTTTCCAAGTGATAGACCAAGGACACCTATAAAGAAAGCCAACTGTTCTAATGTGTATGCACAATCTTGAGTCAAGACTGCCTCCCTGAGAGCCAAGGCCAGGAGCTGATCAGGCTCCTGAGATGGCAGGGTCATCTCCAACAGTTGGTGATGTTTTCCAAAACCACCTGTGAGAGGTCATTGTTTTTTGAGCTCGGTGTTACAGAATATAAATAGAACAAATGAACAAAACTGAGAACACAATTCAGGACATTGGTCGTCTGGTCTAAATGATCTGTGAGACCAGTGGGCTGAGAAGAGAGCCTGGACACACTGATGTGACCTATCACTTGGCTCTGTGCAAGACAGCAAAGCTAATTTGTCCTCTAAATTAATTTGAGCTACTCACCTATTCAATCAAATTTCTGTGATATAAATGTGGTATTCTTTTAAAATTCAATACAAATGTTTAGCTGAGTACTATCAGCTTTCTATCAGCAAGCAGTTGTCATTAACTGATATGTAGCTCTTGTATATAGTCACATGATCAGGAGATCTTCATTACTTGCCAAACATTACAACTGAGTCTTCTATAAAGAGTTACACAACTTTGCTCATTGTATGTCAATAGCTTATCTGAATGAGGGTCTAGAAAAGTAGCAAAATATACAGAGTCTTAAGAATCAAGTGCTTTGTAGTGACAAAACTTTATTTTGGAAAATGTTTTAGATATCAATTACCTTTACCTTAAAATAGTAAGCTGCACAAAGGATAGGAGAAAATGCTCCAAATTAAGTTCTATGGCTTGTGGTTAAAATATTACTGATTTCATTAGATGTACAACTCATTTTACTTATAAGGAAGGTCATGAGATCACTTTCTGATCTCTGACTCTGACTTATACTTGTTTTACTTTCCAAGAAGACAAATAGTAATCATTTCATAAATGGTTTGAGAATCTTCCACAGTTCATTTCTCTTCCTAAAAATGAGTATTCTGTCCATTCTTACAGATATGCGCACCAAGAAATTATACTGGGGCACTGGCAAGACTTTGGCTTCTCAAACTTTGAAAGAATATAAGGAGTGATATAACAAGAATGAGTTTAAAGTCGGACTTGTTCTCATTCTAGTTATGATTGTCCAACAGCTTGATTTTGCTCATGTTGAAAAAGACAGAGGAGAAAGACTAATAAACAGATAAATTTTTATTGAGGGAAAAGAAAGAATCTCTAAAAAGAGACAATGGACCTAAAATCCATAACCGTCAATAGGCACAGGCAAGGAGACAAGGGATCATTGGAAGCACTGAAGCACTTTGCTGAAACACCAGCAAGTACAGCGTACCTGGCCCACTCTTCTATCTGTCCTTCCCCACCCCCCAAAGATAAATTGAAATGCAAATAAATGTTAGTTAAAGAAAAGTAGCTCCTAGTGCAACTAAATGGAGGGCCAGGTTAAGAGTGAAAGCATGGGATTCCCAGCCACAGAGCTTTGAAAACACAATGCACTGTCATCCATCCACCTTGGAAAGTTAAAAAACCATTCTTCTGAACTTCTTTTCATAATTCTGAATATGAAATGAATTTTATTCAGATTCAAGTAGCTATACATTGTAATCAAATTATGTGACTCTACCCTTGAAAGGTCCATTTTAGGTAATAGCAAGATATTGGCAAGGGTACATTAGCCACTTAAAATTCAGGCCATGTGATTTTTGTTTTCTTTTCTCTACCTCAGTAGGCCTTCTGACTCCCAGATGAGCTCATCACACACCTCCAGCATCACTTTCCCCATGAATCCTCCTGAATTCCGAGGTGGAAGACTCATTCTCTTCTTCCTGTTACTACTATATCTTTACATTCCATGAACATTACATTTTGTCGTGGTGTTTATGTTTACATGTCTCCTCACTAGTCTGTGATTTCCCTCAGATCAGGAACACTTCTTCACCTTGAGCTCCAGCACCGTGGGCAACACGTGCCACAGAGCAGGTGCTCAGTGAATGTCTGAACATTGGAAGGTTGACGGGTGCCCCTTTCCTTAGCACTCCTCATCTAATCACCATGCAGCCTTGGAATCCGTCCTATCATTTCATTCAGGGTGAGGCTTTCCCAAAGTAAATGAAATTTATTCACCCCCTTTAATTCTCCTCTCAATGCCCAAATCAACCCTTGAGTTCTCATCTAACGGTCTTCATTATGGCTTCTTCCACTGAAAGAAATACATTTCTTTTCTATTGCACAACTCTCAATCACTAAGCTCACGGTCCAATGCAGGATGTTCTTAGTCATCCCAATCATTATTTATTGAGCATATGGTGAGTGCCTAGGTTGGGCACTAGTTCTAGGGCATGCATCTTCACCCAAGCGGTTTCCTTTCCTCCAGGCCAAGATCCCTTTGAACCTCAGTCTCCCCAGAAACATGAGCTCCAGAATGACTTAGACCAAAATATTTGAGTAAGAATTTTTCATGTCTCTTACAAATATCCAAGAGTTTCTTAAATATATATGTTTAATTTCTAAGAAACAACCGAATGGTTCATGACTAAGAATCATGTCCAACCCCACTCATCAAGTTCGAGCGCTCTCTCTCTCTCAACCCTTGGTTTGTAGCTGGACTCCTCTCCACAGGGTGAATTAAAATGACTAGTCTGACCACACCTTCAGTTGCTTAGGATCAGCCCTAGTTATACCTGTTGTCTTCAGGTAATTATTAATAGTACCTTTTTTTTTTTATTCACAAAGGGTTCTGGTTTGGCTAATAAAGTATATGGTCGCCCTCAGTATAACTGCCTAATTGGGGTTGGGAGAGACTTTACAGCCTCCTCTGACCTTACAATTCTAATTTACTGCTTAAACATACAGCCCAAGATAAGAAAATCCATCACCTCAAACTTCACAAGAAACCCAGCTTTTCAGTGAGACAATTATGGGAGTTGCTAACATGTTTCTTATATTGGGAGGATGTACTTTTGACCTTGCTATAAAACCAACTGAACAACAGAACCCAACTAGCTGCCTGGTTACTGGCAGTGGGAAAATGTATTCAAAAGTGATCGTTTCAACTAAAAGAAATCTGTATATGAAATAGCTATTTTCTCTCTTAATTATATATCCAGTGACCTACTTATGGGAAAAAATTTTGTTTCCACCAAAAGCCAATCTGATGTCTCTTCTAAGGCTATAATTAAACACATAAAAGAAATTCTGTTGTTTTAAGAAGAAGAAAAAAAAGAAACAAGCTCTCTCTCTTTTGATGTAATAAGGTATGTCAACTGTTACTGAAAAGTAAAAAGATTTTGTAAACAAAATAAAGTTGCTTTTTAAGGAGTGAATGCGGAGGAGCAACGAAGTTTCTGCAGCAGGACGGCAACATCAGTTTAATTTCATCAGCAACAACCCCAGACGTTTGAACTCAAGGATCCCATTTCCACTTCATTTGGTCAGTACATTGTTCAACATTTTTATTTTTAATCGGAATTTGATGATTCACTAATTCCACACACATTCTCCCAATTCTTTCCCTAGTCCCTATTGTCTTATACAAGGTCTAGTCACACACTTAGGTATCTGCTGAATCTGCTGAAGCCTTGGAACATGACCTTGTCAGCCCTGAACTCCATGATCTCTAGAACCCCATGGCTTTGTAGCCAGCCCTCTCCCCCCAGCTGGGACCATCGCTTTACTCCATTTCACCCCAAATTCCTGTACCCGACTATTCTAAGCCAACCCTTTTCCCTCATTAATTAGTTATTTTGTAATTAGCCCCAGTTCAGCTTTTGTCTCCCCTGTAACTAAGTTCAAAATAGCTTTGTACTTTTTTTTTTTTTTAATCTTCATCCGAGGACATTTTTTGCATTTATCTTCAGATACAGCAGAAGGGAGAGAGGGAGGAAATGAGAGAGAGAAACATCGATGTGAGAGAAACACATTGATTGGTTGCCATCCACACAACCCCAACTGGGGCCGAGGACAAACTACAACCAAGGTACATGCCCTTAGCAGAAACTGAACCCGGGACTCCCTAGTCCTTGGGCCAATGCTCTAACCTCTGAGCCAAACTGGCCAGGGCTTGTTTTTTTTTTTTTTTTATCCTCACCCGAGGACATTTTTTGATTTTTTGTTCAGATAGAGTGGGAGGGGGAGAGAGAGAGAGAAACATCGATGTGAAAGGGATACATCGAGTGGCTGCCACCTGCACGACCCAATCAGGGCCGGAGACAAACTGCTACTGCGGTACATGCCCTTAGTGGGAACCAAACCCGGATCTCTCGGGACCATAAGTCCACGCTCTAACCGCTGAGCCAAACCAGCCAGGGCAAGGGCTTGTTTTTTTAATTTTTTTTTCCTTTATTGATTTTAGAGCGAGAGGAAAGGAGAGGGAGAGAGATAGAAATATCAATGAAAAAGTACATTGATTGGCTGCCTCCTGCATGCCCCCCACTGGGGATCCAGCCCACAACCTGGGCATGTGCCCTGACCGGAATCAAACCGGTGACCTCTTGGTGCATGGCTTGACACTCAACCACTGAGCCACATCAGCCAGACAGAAATAGCTTTGTATCTTGTATCCTCTCACAACACCCAGCCTAACAATCTGCACAGAACAGACATCCACATGTGTGCCGGTTGAGAACAGCTGGGCCAGTGAGACAGCATCCTGCAGTGATTCCCATCTTCCAGGGCTGGACACAGTGCCACCCTCAGAGGTGGACAAAGGAGCTTCAGACCCATTCTGGCCTTGTTCATCTTTCTCCACCCAATGGGGGAGTAAAGCCACAGGGCCAGAGGACATGCCCACTGTAGTGCTAGTCCTCTCCCCAGCTTCAAGACATGCCCCAGGCACGCGAGGGCCTGAAATTTCACTGCCCAGTGGCCCCAAGTCTACTTTTAGGGCCTCTCTGGGGCCTTCCCCAATTCATCCTCATGAGGGTGAATATTCCATCAGTGTGCACATCCCTCAGCCTGAGGCGCAGCCGAGACATGGATGTTGGAGAGGGGTGTGGCCAGAGCGTGGGCATGCTGGCCTGAGTGGTGACAAGGGGGACACCAGCTTCTGTTTGTGTTCCTGCTGTGCCCTGGCTTGGTTAGCGCCTCCCTCGCTCAATGCCCCTGCAGGGTTAAAGAGATCAATCGCGATAACAAAATCTTCTTATTTCTCACTTTCACCCAGGACCTACCTTTCTAGCCTGCATCTGTTTTGGCACAGATCCGCCCAGTAGAGAAACATCGGACTTAAACTGTTTGCTGAAAGGATGACAAACTAAAACCGAGACTTGTTTTCACCCAGGGTCTTTAAGAACTGAAGGAAACTTGGAAAGCACATACGAATGGTACATGGTATTGGCCAGACATGCAGAGATGCTTCTAAGTTAGCCAGTGTTCCTGGACCTGGAAACTGGGAGTGATGTCATGTGATCACATTAAATCTAAACCTACCCCGAAATCACCATCCTCACAGTGCTCGTGTAGGTTCCAAACACATGCCTTATAAAATGGATTTAAGTGAGGCACCACAGTGAGAAGTCCATTTGATACTAGAACTTAGAAATGCATTTAAAATACCTTCAAAGGAGCCATTAAATCACACTTTATATATTCCCCTATAATCCAGCTATTATCTACACTTTGAAAAGCCAACTGGAATCGAATCGGAGGTGGAAATGAGACGCCTCGGCAGGACTTTGCCGCCGTCTGATTGTCCAGGGGGGAGACAGATTGGTTACAGGCTACCGTGTGCTTATTTAAACGGCCACTTCCGTATTCGCTCTCATACACGGGAAATTAGTCACATTAGGTCTGAAGATCAGATTTGAGATTGTCCCTTCCCAGTTATGATACTGTGGGTCTAATTCCTGCTTTAAATCCTGCAGGGACATGAAAATTCGGTTCTGATTTTCCTGACAGACAGTAAATATTTCCATGTAGGCTGCTTAGTCTTCCTTTGCCCCTACCTCACCCCAACATATATATTTTTTTTCATTATAGAATTATGGCGGGGGGGGGGGGGTGTCAACCTCTTTGGCAGACTAAGAATTTTCATTATACTTTATGCAGAACTCAAGTGCCTGTGGATCAACCAGACCAAATTCAAGAATCCCTGGCTAGTGTTCTTTGACCCTGTTTGATGTACCTTCTCTGGCTGTTCTTTTCCTCCTCATCCTGTTTCAAATTCTGAATCTTCTCGCATTCCTGGAGGATTCAATTTCTATTCATCTACCGATATGTGCATAATCCAAACTCTGCCCTGCAGATAAGCAGCACCTTTGACTTCCTTCATCTGGATTGTGATTTCTGGCAGCCACGCCTGACACAAACTCACCCTCCCTCCACCCCAGCCTGCCACCTTCCTCCACGCAGTACATGTGTGGCAGACACAAGGCAAGTCAAGAGATTAGAACAACTGGGATCTCGTCATAGACATACACACGTGCTCACTCACCCTCCCTTTCAAGTGACCCCCAAGTCACTAGGCCATCAGGGACTGAAGCCCCTTCCAGACTGAAGCTGACACGCTCCTTCAGGCCCCGCCGCTGCTCCTAAAGTCTGGTCAGTTCCAGCCCCACGGGAGAGGATATAATGAAAAACGGAGAGCAAGGCCTCTCCCCTACTGGATCTGAGCAGCATCACTGGGGAGACAGGAAGAAAAGGGGTTTGGCAGCATGCTCTTTGTTTTTCTTAGAAACAATCATTCTGCCCTGGCTGGTTTGGCTCAGCATTTAGAGTGTCCGCCCACAGACGCAAGGGTCGAGGGTTAGATTCCAGTCAAGGGCATGGACCTGGGTTGCAGTTTGATCCCCGACTCTGGTTGGGGTCATATAAAAGGTGACACATCGATGTAGCTCTCTCACATTGATGTTTCTCTGTCTCTTTCTCTCCCTTCCTCCTTTCCACTCTACCCATAATCAATAGAAAAATATCCTTGGATGAGGATTAACAACAAAAAAAATGACAATTATTTTTATTTTTGTGGCTTATCTGGTAGAAAATAGCTACAGTAATTTCAGAGTGGCAATATTTGCAATATAATCTTGATATAAAGAAATGCCACACATGCCCTGGCTGGTTTGGCTCAGCGGTTAGAGCGTCGGCCTGCGGTCTTGAGAGACCCGGGTTCGGTTCCCGCTAAGGGCGCGTGCCTCAGTTGCAGTTTGTCCCCGGCCCTGGTCGGTTGTGCGGGTGGCAGCCACTCGATGTGTCCCTTTCACATCGATGTTTCTCTCTCTCTCTCCCTTCCTCTCTCTCCCTCCCACTCTACCTGAACAAAAAATGGAAAAATGTCCTCGGGTGAGGATAAAAAAAAAAAAAGAAAGAAAAAAAAAAAAGAAATGCCACACAAACCGTCAGTTATTTCCAAAAAGTCCTAAAATCAAACAGAAAGACCTATAACATCCAGATTTTGGAGATATTATGTAGTTGCATATTTGGCTGGGGGGCCCTTATTTTGGTGGAGAGAAGTGAAGGAAATTTGAGCGATTGAAAGCTGAGGACATCTCCTGTTTCCGCACTGAGGAAAAGCCTGCCGGAAAAGCAAGTTCTGGGAAAAAAATAAAAAGAAAAAAGGCCTATCAAAATCCTGAACTACAATTCTTATACATCATTCATAGGAGTCGCATGAATATGCATCACTATTGAAATGGTGCAATCTCAATGACTAGCCCCGCCCTTTGTTCCTCCGCCTCAAACCAACTCTTGGATATGGCAAGACCACCTAACTTTTTACCTCTGACAACGCAAGAGCAGAGACAGGGACAGAGTGAGGCAAGAATTATTCACTGAGAAACTGTGTGCCAGGACCGCACCTACTGTTTCCATAATTGGCATCTCAATAAATAGTGTTGGGACTCGATTTGAACCATATAGAAAAAACAAGCAAACAAAAAACCCCTATCTGTATGGCACATACAAATTAATCCCAGATGAGTTAAAGATTTATATGCAAAAAAAATGTAAACAATCAATATACTTCAAGAAAGTAAAGGTGACTACCTGTCCAATATTGCACTGGGGAAATTCAGACTATGTGGCCTCACTCTAATGAAAAATTGCAAATTAAAATGATGAGGTACTGTATTTTGTTCATGGGAGCAAAAGTGATAGACCCCAGTGTTAGTGGGAGTATAAGAAAACAAAAACCATTCCAATTTATTCTTGCAGCACCTAGGCACAGCAACAGGAAAGATAATATGACAGCTTGGGTCAACATCATTCAAAATGTGACATTATGCTACTCAGAAATTTCAGTTCTAGGATATGTACCCTAAAGAAATTGTTGGACAGGTGGCCAGAGACATAGGTAATGGGACAGGGACCACAGTATTACACACAAAAGCAAAAAGTAGAATTAAATTCACAACAGAAGGAGATGAAATCAATTAGTTATGTTGACTCGTTACAACAAAAATATTACATGGCCAAGAAAATGGATGCAGATGAATACTTACTGACATGGAATGATGTTTCTAGTAAGTGCATGAGAAAGCCATGCATAAAACCCACCTTGTCAGGAGGGAGTACAGTAAATGTTAAGAGGGTTCCCTGTGCTCAGATTCTAGGTCTGCCACTCACCTGCTGCCTAACCTTGAACCTCAATGGCCTCCTCTGGAAAATGGGAATGATTATAGTATAAGCACTTAGACCAGTGCTTAACCCATAGTAAACAATAAGTGTTAGTGTTACTTTAAGGTGAAAGTGATCTGGATTGCTTTCATGCCTGCATGTGTGTGTGCACACATGTGTGTACACACACACACACACACACACACATACACTATAATTGAAATTATAGTCCCCAAATGTAATAGTGGTAATCACTGGGTAGTAGGGATAGAGTGTTTGTTTTTATTACTTCTGTATAAATAGGTTAACAAAATTTTATGCCCATTTGGTTATGAGCATATCATATCTATTAGTTGCCAAAGCTTAAAAATAAGAGCTTTTGCTAATTTTAAAAAAACTTTAGCATGAGTTTTATGGTCACAAAGAGCAGGGCTACAGTCTGTTCTATTTCCTCCCTGTTCTCGGTGTCAGAGTCTCATATCCTGTAGGCTATTCTAATACTAAAGTTACCCATTCCATGTGAATTTTAAAATGACAGTAACTATTAATACTTGACTGAAAAAGTTTCAGATCCCCAAGATAATTGTGTCAAAACATTCTTCAACAAAACTTTTGGCTGAAAGGTCTGCGTTTATAAAATGAAGAACTGAACTGCATTATTTTTCCTTCCTAAATCTTCAGAAAAATATGCTCCTAATTGCTCACAGGCATGGAGCTTATTACCCTGTGCTAGAAGCCAAGTTGGGCTTCATCTGTACTTTGACAATTAAAGATAAAATCTTACACTTGAATTACATGTTTTTGTGGCTTTTCTTTTTTCAAATGCAAATGTAAAAGTGATACTTTTTATCCAACTGACTAGCAAAAATTAAAGCCAGATAATAAAATGTTGGTGAGTGTGTGGGGAGGTTCAAATATTCGTGCATTGCTGCTGGGAACAATAAATTAGTACAGATGCTTCGGAGGGATTTTGGCAGTAGTTTTCAGAATAAAAATATGCATATTCCAGATTGGAATTATATGATACTAGGGAGTTATTACTTAATTTTCTTAGGTGTGACCAATGCACTGTCGTTATATGAGAATAATCTTGTTACTAGTAAATCAAGGATGGAATACTTAGGAGTAAGGTCTAAAACTTGAAAAAGATTCAGTTAAAAAAAACTACACACACATATATATGTATGTAGGTATGTGTGTGTGTATACGTACATATGTATATATGTCTGCCTGTCATCTATAGAGTGAGAATGCTATATATTGAATATTTGTGTCCCCCCCCTCCCTAATTCTATGCTGAAAGTTAACTGCCAAGGTGACAGTATTAGGAGGTGAAGCCTTTGGGAGGTGCTTAGTCATGAGGGCAAAACGTGCCCTCATAAAGACACTCCAGAGAGCTCGAGTCCGCCTTCTGCCATGTGAGGACAGTGAAAAGACAGCTGTCTATGAACCAGGAAGCAGGCCCTCACCAGCCCCAGAATCTGCTGCCACCTTGATCTTGGACTTCCCAGCCTCCAGAACAGTGAGAAATCAAGCTGTGGTTCATAGCCACCTAGTCAATGGTATGCTGCTAGAGCAGCCTGAACAGACCTGGAAGGGGGGAGGGAGAATATGGTAGAATTAAAACATTAGATAATTTAGGTAGATGGAAAGCAGGTGATTATTGCATGCTCTTTCAACTGTCTTACAGGCCCTGAACTTTTCAAAGCAAAGGAGTTAGAGAAACAGGTGTCACTGCTTCATGTGCACAAGATAACATGCATCAGCCTTTGTAACTGGAAAGAAATGAAAATGATGAGCTAGATAAATGTGTATCTGTTGGAAACATATTTTACAGCAATGAAAATGTGTGCACTGAATCTGGAGTATAACATAGCTGGATCTTATAAAGCAGTGCTGAATGCAAGATAAATAAATAAAAGCAGGTTGACCCATGAGTCTTCCATCCTATTTATTTAAACTTCCATTTTTAAGTGCACACAAAATGTGTTGTTTCATAGTTGCACAGCTATGAAGGGATTGAAAGGAGAATGGAGTGAGAGACATCATGGTAGACACATGAAGGTGGATGCTAATGAGGTGGGGTGGGGAGATCATGAAGGAAAAAGAGGGGTCATGACTAGGTTTATCGATAATTCAGGGTGGGGCAAAAGTAGGTTTACAGTTGTTCATATGAAAAATAATTAATAAATAATAATACAAGAATAAACTCTGTTTTGCACACTCACAACTGTAATCCTACTTTTGCCCCATCCTGTATAGATGGAAGCAATCTAATTCTGTGCGACACATCTGGGGAAAGTTTTGGGTTATTTTTTTAACTTAATGGGTCAAATGTTTCAGAAAGGAATAAATAGATTGGCTATAGAACTGAATAATCCCGGGCCACCACCAAGGAGTCACACGGCATCTCCATTTGCGAGTTACCAAATCCCAGGGAACGGAGCCTCCTCTTGCTCACGGCCCAGGCCAGGCACAGCCGCGAGCTCTGAGTTCCCCTCTCCTCTCTCCTCACCAGTCCCCGGCTTCCCAAACCAGAAGCTGGCTGGGAAATTGCCTTGTAACCAACTAATATGCCACACACACACATTCCATGGTTCTTTTCCATTATGGTCATCAGGAAGGCTCCCCAAGGCAATGGCCCTCTTCAGCTCTTCGTTTTGATGTGGGCTATGCCAACGTAGAGACAAACCAGTGGGGCGGGGTGTCTCAGCCAAGGAGGCCTGTAATACATGAACATGCTGAACAAGTGAACACAGAAAAGTGAATGAGGAAGAAAGGAGAGGGGAGAGAGAAAGAAAGAGATGAGAGA
Organism: Molossus molossus; assembly: GCF_014108415.1. Classification (NCBI taxonomy): domain Eukaryota; kingdom Metazoa; phylum Chordata; class Mammalia; order Chiroptera; family Molossidae; genus Molossus; species Molossus molossus. The sequence continues at coordinate 44,629,179 of NW_023425349.1, read as the reverse complement.
GAGAAAAAAATAGAAAGCAAAAGGAGCAACAGGCTCAGTGGGACGACGATGAGCTAGCAGGGCCAGCGACATCTCCCAGATTTATTACACCCGAGAGCAATTCTGGCCCACGGGAAAGATCACCAGAACATGGTGCATATCAACAGCATCAGTCCGGTCGGAGAAGTCCACCTTGTTCTTCCCGGTGCTCTCATGCTCTGGGGCAACTACAGACCTTGTGCTGAGCACACTCGCTGCGCAGTTACCCAAACAATACTCATTAGCAATGAAATATTGGTCAGCAGAGAATGTGGATGGCCCACATTAGGGAAACTTTTTGGCAGGGGATGAAACCGTCTTTTCAACAAACAACGAAAATATGACGGGAAAACAAGAGTAGGCCTAGATGAATGGTACGCAGGAGGATGCTAAGTTTAAAAGTATTATTCCTCGTCCAGTGGAACAAGGGTACAGTGGTTAACAGATGATTCTTTCATGGGCCAAAATGGCACCATAGGAAGGAAGTTACCTTTAGCTGTCATCACTGAACTAGACAATCCCTAATCAAGACTGAAGAGCCGCCCTGGCCGGTTTGGCTCAGCAGTTAGAGTGCTGGAATGCAGACCAAAGGGCTGTGGGTTCAGTTCCCAGTCAAGGGCACATACCTGGGTTGCAGGTTTGAACCCCGGCCCCAGTCAGGGTCATGTGGGAGGCAACCAACTGACACATTGATATCTTTCTCTTTTTCTCCCTCTCTCCTTCCTTCCCTCCCACTCTATCTAAAAAAAATCAGTGGAAAAATACCCTGGAGTGAGTGTTAACAAAAAATATATAAATTGTAAAAAATGAAAAGGCAAAAAAAAACAAACTTCCTTCAGAAAGCTAAGGTATCATGGTATCACTTGCATACTTGTACGTTAGCAATTTATAATATTTTTGAGAGGGGAATCAGAAGGGACAGTAGGAATTATCTTACCCAACCCCCTCATTTTGCCAATGAGCTCAGAAAGCTAAGTGTCTTCCTTAAGGCCTCACTGCAATTCAAAACTGCCACCCAGGGCTCGAGGTCCAAGTCTCCTGTTCTCCACATAGTACCACTTCATTCTTTCCTTCGTAATTCCCCAGCCTCTGAAAGCTCTCAGCACCCCAGTCTCTTCTCAGCACCCCAGTCTCTGAGGTGTTTGGTAGGAAGCTAATTTCTAACAATTATTCCTAAGAAAGTGAGGATATTTGGGTACAGATTGGATATTCTATAATACGGAAGTGTTATTAACACTCTTAGGTGTGAGGTAGGGGAGGGGCATAGAAGGAGCCACCAAGCTAGAGTCAGAGATTTAGAAAGTAACATGGAAAAGGAAGGCTGAACCTGAGGGCAGGGTGAAGAGGGAGCAGTCCGAATGACTGAAAAGGGCTGCTAGCGTGTGGCAAATTCCCGTGTGCAGGAAGGCACCCATGAGCTATTAATTGTGCTGGAAAGTTTATAACAAAAAGTGCAATACTTGTTTCATGCCTGATTCAAACTATATTTTCAACCATTCTTAAGAGCAAAACTTAAATTTTTAAAATGTAAGCTCAAACAACTTTGTTTATCATTTTTGTTTTATTTTTCAAAATGAAATCCCGATGAAGCCACCCCACTTGTGGTATATTTACACTGAAATACTGAGTAATTTACTTAGCCTTTCACTGAATTGATCATCTTCAGATCAGGCGGCCTCTTACAGGCCTTAATGAGTTTATTCCAGCTCCAGATGGAGTTAGATCCTCATAACAGACTTCTAGGCTCCTGGAAGCAAATGTGGATGCCTGCAAGCAAAGGTCCAGCAACTTCAGAGTCTGTCTGAAACCAATTTGGCATTTGGGTTGTTCACATAAATGCAGTAACTCAGTAGCAAGGGATTAATGCATCAAACCTCTCACTGTGTACTACTGCCTAGCAAATGTAAACCCAGGGACTAAAGCCAACCAAGGAAGAGATTCATGGAGCTGGGAAACGCCGTCATCTCAGCAACGGAGTCTGACATAGATTCCTGGTTCTTCTCAGAGTGCAGGCTGCATATTATCATTACAAGGAAAAGGCTAAGGTTTTGAATCAGTTTCTTTAGGAGGTGAGTGTTTCCATGGTGACAAGAATGTGTGCCTTTAAACTCCAGGACAAATGAATGGAGTGTTCCGTAAACCAGGCAATTTCTGGGTATTTTCAAAGCCTAGGAAAAGACAGATAATGGCCGTAAGACTTGCCAACATTGATTTGTCTTGTTTCTAAGCCAGCGGAGGCCAGTGACGGAGAAATGGAAGGGAACTGCATCCCAAACCAACACTAATTCCAGATCATGTATAAAATATGCCTGATTCTCAGAGGGGCTTATCTTGTCAAGTGAAATTATGCTGGCTTCACCCAGGATGGCACTGGCATCGTGACTATCATGCATTTAGGCAGAACACAGCAGTAGAAAAACTTGGTTTTTAAAATAAATTTTTCCTATCAGCCCAATTGAAATGGTGTTTTCTAAATACCAAGGATGTAGAAGAAAATGTAGGCCACAAAATTTCAGACATCACATGCAGCAGAATTTTCACTGATACAATACCTAAGGCAAGAAAAACAAAGGAAAAATAATACATGGGACAACATCAAACTAAAAAGCCTCTGCACAGAAAAAGAAACAAGCATCAAAATGGAAAGGGAATCCACTGTATGGGAGAGCATAATTGCCAATGATATATCAGATAAGGTGTTAATTTCCAAAATATATAGAGTGCTCATACAACTCAACAAAAGGAAGACAAAGAACCCAATTAAAAAATGGGCAGAGGACCTAAATAGACACCTCTTCAAACAGGACATACAAATGGCCAAGAGACATGAAGAAATGCTCAACATCACTAACCATCAGAGAGATGCAAACTACAATGACTATGAGGTATCACCTCACACCTATTAGAATGGCCGCCATCAACAAATCATCACACAAGTGCTGGTGAGGGTATGGAGAAAAGGGGACTCTAGTACACTGCTGGTGGAAATGCAGACTGGTGCATGGAATATGGTGTTTCCTCAAATTAAAAATTTATCTGCCATTTGACCCAATGATCCCACTTCTAGGAATATATCTAAGAAGCCTAAAACACCAAACAGGAGGAATATTTGTACCCCTATGTTCATAACAGCACTATTTATAATAGCTAAGATCTGGAAACAGTCCAACTGTTCATCAATAGATGAGTGGATACAAAAGCTGTGGTACATATACACAATGAAGTACTATGCAGCTGTAAGAAAGATCTCTTATCCTTTGAGATGACATGGAGGGACCTGGAGAGTATTACGTTAAGCGAAATAAGACAATCACAGAAAGACAAATATCACATGATCTCACTTATTTGTGGAATATAATGAATAAAATAAGCTGATGAACAAAATAGACCCAAAGACATAGAAGTAGGGTACGGACTGACAAACCTCAGAAGACAGGGATGGGGGGAGGGAAGAGATAAACCAAAGAACTTATATGCATGTATGCATAACCAATGGACCTAGACAACAAGGCTCAGGTGCAGAGGATCAGGAGGAGGGTGTCAATGGGGGAAAAGGAGAAACATCTGTAACAAAAATAAATTAATAATAAAAAATAATGCTGCAAGGAAAAAAATAAATACTAATCTCATGTTTTCAAATGGTATTGATAAGCACATTAATCTAAGTGAATGATTTTTAAAGTCTATAATCTTTTCTTCTGTGAACTACCTATGAGACAATTTTCTATGGATGGCAACGTTCGGCCTGGCATCATGCATGTCCATTTGTTAGCATTTATCTAGAAGTGCTTTAAAGAAAGACCAGCACTACCTTTACATGCTCTCTTGACCAAACTTGACATGAATTGTATGACCGTGGATCAGGAAGACTGTGTCAAACCCATCCTTCAACTCATTTGATCTGTTTTAACTTTAAAATATAGATCTTCCCTTCATCAACAACAGAAAACCTGCAGCAGACAAAAGGCCTCAAAGTACCTTTCATCAAATTCATATCAAATTTTTTATTTGAGACATGCCCACGGATGATTGTTTGAAGGACACACAGTCTACTCCTTCCTCCATATTCATGGTCCTCAATTCTGGCCACACTTCAGAATCATCTGAAGAGCGTAAGATAGAAGCCCCACCCTCAGGATTTTGATTCAGTTTGTCCAAGGTGGTGTCCAGGCAGGATATTTTTAGAAAGTTCCCCTGATGATTCTAAGGTGCAGCACGGTTTGAGAACTATCAGCACCGAGAGGTTGTCAGGATGGTTAGATCTATTTATTTATTTTATTTATTTATTTTTCTTTATTGACTTTAGACAGAGAGAGATAAATAGAAACAATGATGAGAGAGAATACTGACTGGCCACCTCCTGCATGGCCCCCAACTGGGGATCGGGTCCACAACCTGGGCATGTGCTCTGACTGGGAATAGAACCGGCGACCTCTTGGTGCACGGGTTGACGTTCAACCACTGAGCCACACTGGCCAGGCAAGACCTCACTTTTTTCTTTTTTTTTTTTAAACTTTTTTTTTTTTTATCCTCATCCGAGGACATTTTTCCATTTTTTGTACAGATAGAGTGGGAGGGAGAGAGAGGAAGAGAGAGAGAGGGAAACATCGATGTGAAAGGGACACATCGAGTGGCTGCCACCTGCACGACCAACCAGGGCCGGGGACAAACCGCAACCGAGATACATGCCCTTAGCGGGAACCGAACCCAGGTCTCTCCGGACCGCAGGCGGACGCTCTAACTGCTGAGCCAAACTGGCCAGGGCAAGACCTCACTTTTTAAAGTACTTATTATTATACAAGTTTTACATGACTTTTATTTTTATTTTAAAAGTTAAAATATTGCAGTAAAATTCTGCCTCAGCCAGCTCTACTGCTGCTCACAACCCTCTCCTCTCTAATGACAGGTGCTCTTCCAAAAATTTTTCTATTTACTTACATACATATGAGCTTTCACTGAGCTATCAGTGAAAATGCATGTATATAAAAACACATGTACATTTCATTTTTCAAAATAAATTTTAACGTGTCATACCATGCAGGTTGTTTGCTTCTCTGGCTTCACTTACTGCGCCTTGAGCTCTGCCTCATTATTTTTAACTGCTGCATAGTCTGACCGTGTCACAGTTTTATTTTGTTTTTCATTTACCAACCTCTACAGAGAGGGGAAGGGAGAGAGAGACATCAACCTGCCACTCCACCCACCTACACATTCACTGGTTGATTCTTGTATGTGCTTTGACTAGAGATCGAACCCACAACCTTGGCATATTGGGACAACACTCTAACTAAGCTACCTCGCAAGGGTGCCACAGTTATTTTTAAAAGCCATTCCTCTAAATCTATTCCATCCAGGATGGTAGCCACTAGCTGCATGCAGCTATTGATTACCTCAGTGAGGCTGGTATGAATGGAGATACAGGATAAGCATAAAATACACACCAGATATTGAATAATTACTACTAGAAAAATGAATATAAAATATCTCAATAATTTTTATATTGATTATGTTGAAACGATAATATGTTGGGTATGTAGGATTAATTAAAATCAATTTTACCTGTTTCTTTTTACGTTTATAATGCAATGATTACAAAATACACATTGTATTTTTATTGAATGGCTCTGTTCGAAATGATGGGCATTTAGGACATTTGTATTTCATTTGACATTACAAAAAAAGTGTCCCAGTGGACTTTCTTATATATCAGTAGTTCTCAACAGGGGGATATTTTGCACCTTTCCAGACTTTTGGCAATATCTGGACCCAGTTTTGGATGTCACAACTTGGGGGTGCTACTGGCATCTAGTAGGCAGAGACCAGGGATGCTGCTGAACATCCTACAATGCACAGCATAGCCCACAACAACGAATTGTCTGGCCCAAAATATCAACATGTTGAAGTTGAGAAACCCAGTTACGCCTGAATCCTTGTCCACACATGGAAGTATTTCTCAAGGTAACCGAAGCCATGCAATTGCTTGTGCTGTTGAAAGTTTTATAGATACCACCACACTTCCCTCCAGAGAGGATGTGCTGGTTTCCTCTCCTGTTAGCAGGGCGCGAGAATACTCGAATGAACCATGAAAGAACAAATCAATCAATCCAGCCTGGAAAAGTTCAAAAGGCCTCAAATGTAAGAACTAGCCTGAGTTCTTATAATCAGTAACAGGAGTGACACTATCACTCTGAGTCCCAGGGTTTTAAGTAATATCTGAAGGTTTAATCTCTCCTATCCTTTTAAACACTGTCTTGTTTGGTCTCAGACATAATTCATTTGGGGTTCTGCCACTGTTAATTTTTAACTAACTAGACTAATTAACTAGTATCTCTGTTTTTCAACTGTGGCCAATATTTGAATCTGGGAGAGTGAGCTGCAAGTCTCAAAATACTATGCTAATTTTTTTAAACAATTACTTGTGTTTATCTTACACCCAGGGCCCTACAGCACTATCTGTTTTCCCAGCAAAGGCTGCCCTGGGAATGACCTTCATGTGTGGTAACTGACAATAAGAGCCGTGTGCTGGGGCAGGTGTTTGTTCTAAAACATACTACATATTTATTAGTTGGAGATGATCCTGCCAAATAAATCAGCAAGTAAAAATACATTGCACATCAAAATCTGTTATGCAAATCCAAAGGCAAAATTTACATAAAAAGCATCACTTTTATATTTGCATTTTACCTGGTCTTTTTGTTTTAGGAAGCAAGATTATTTACCTTCAATTTTCATTTTTACAAAAATGCAAATTGTAGCCAACATGGCTCATGTTCCCAGTTTTTTACCTGACAAGTCAAATGGAAGGTGCTCCACAGCCAGAAAGTTTTTAGAAAAACTGTGTCTCTTGTAAGCTTCCTCTGTTGTGAGCCCCCAAGAGAGAACTAACTTGAACTGTCTTCTGCAATGATTTTGAGTTATGAATTCCTTTTCGGTATAAAGCGTGCCAAACGAGATGAATGCTAGAAACAATTACGAGTCGCTGTGACTGGTCACCGCTTGCCCCCTGCATGTTTTAAAACTATGATTTGTGGGGCAGTTTCCAGAAAGAAAATATTCAAATCATGGCTAACTTGAGCTGTGATGACCTTCACCATGTCTTGCTCTAAACTAATATTTATTGACTTTCCTTTTTTTTTTAATCCTCACCCAGGGATATTTTTCTATTTATTTTCAGATACAGTGGGAGAGAGAGAGAGAAACATTGACGTGAGAGGGACACAACAACTGGTTGCCTCCCGCATGACCCCAACCAGGGCCAGGGACAAACCGCAACCGAGGTACATGCCATTGGCCAGAATCAAACCTGAGACTTATTGGTCTGTGGGCCGACGCTCTACCGCTGAGCCAAACCGGCCAGGGCTATTGACTTTCCTGTTTTGACCCTAAAAGATTCTAGATAATAAAAGAAAGAAGGTGGGGGGCAGGGAGCGAAAGATGTTGAGGAAGAAAAAGAAGAGGCTGAGCTGTAAACTTCCAGGAAAGAGAAATGTCTTTCCTGTTTATCATTCTACCCACAACTCCTAGTACATGTCCTGGAACACTGAGCATAATACAAACACTTGTTTGAGGAGTGCAAGATGGAGAAAGATAGTCACCCAGGAAAAAAAAGTATACAGGTTAGACACGTGTTTGATTCAGAGGCACAAATGAGGACCTGGCAAAGTCGTGTGTGCTGGACAGGCTGCTGGGCGGTGGGCAGAGTTCCTCTCTGCGGTCACTGAGGAAGAACCAGCCATGCCTTCCCGGGGTGTATGAGGCAGGCGAGGGATGGTCAAGTCTCTCCGAATCTGTCTTGTTCTGTGCCCACTCTTCCTCACAGGCTACAGAGCAAGCACGGCTGCCCCAGCAAACCTTGGCTGGCCTAGTGGAGGTAGCGACGATGCACCTGAAGCATCCAAGTTACCCTTCAGAAAACCCGGATGGGATTCAACTTGTCAGCAAGGGTCTCTCTGCTACTTGATAGTTTCAGGTGAACTCGAAATCAAGGGAGTTCGCCAGTCCAGGCAAAAAAGATCCTTCTATTTAGCTGAGCCGTGATGAGAAACCCAAGTCCCATAGGCTTACCCTCTCATTCTGTGCAAGGGCTCTACTGCCCCAGAGGCCTTTGAAACTGAATACTCAACCTAACAAATTCTTTTTAAAAAAATAGAGTTGAAAAATAATGTTTCCACCCTGCAGAAGGCGGCTTGACCTTACTCTTTCCATGAACATCTTCTGAAACATGCTGAAGACATGCTCCCTCCTTCATCCTGGCCATGAGGTGGTAACTGACAAGAGAGACCAAGAGGATCATGGTCCTTTTCGGAGATGGCACAACTTGGAAAGGGGAACACATGTTGGCCGATACAGCCTGGTGCTTTAGCAACTCCTCCTGCTGGAGTGGCCAGAACGGTCCTGCCCAGTGGGTTTCCTGAGCACCTGCTGTATGTCAGGTCCCATAAATGGCTGTAGACAAGATGGACATCGTCAGGTCTCCCATGAGCTCAGAGAATGGGGAGGGAGAGAGAACACAACAGGACACCACCTCAACGTATAGAAGCCGGGGTCGGTCTAGGGAGCGTTTAAGGCAGGAGGAATAAAGGGCCAAGGCTACCTTTAGACTTTGTTTTCTCCCCTGGGTTCACTAGCTACAAATAAAAAATCAAATTAGTTTAAATTGGCCAACGAAATGGAGTCTATCAAAGAAATTAAATATTTAAAGCAATAATTAGCCTAAAAGACATTCCATGGCTTGAAATTTTTCCCAAAACCTGCTGTCTGTGTGTCTCCTGGGGACTCAGCACATTTTGAAGTGATGTTAGGCCAGATTCAATTAAAACGGTGAACACAGGGGTATTTCTAAATGCTTTGGGGTCATAATTTAATGAGCTGTAGCAATAATTTGCAAAATATTGCACAGGTGGCTTCTTGGAGATAATATTGCAGGTAAACCAATTCAGGTCTGTGGAACTTTGCAATCAGGAATTGTAGATATAAGTCATAAATAATGATCTCACAACACCATTAGTGCTAAATAAATACGTGATGTTATTTCAGCAAAAATTCGATTATAAGTTACTTTAATATCCTGCTTGAAAATTACTTCTTTTAAATGTTGAACATTTCCAGAGAATAATCTAAGTTGAACTTTTCTGCACAAAGGATGTTGGGGTTGTAGGAGAGGGGAACATTAACAGCGAAGAGCTAGGTTTCAGCTTCCACTGGGGTATAATCAGCCTATGCTTGAGAGATTGAATATAGATAGACTGGGTCCATTTCTCAGGGCATCTGTTGACTCTTTGATGGTGAAGAAGGAAGGAGGGAAGGCAAGGCATGAGCAGGAGAATGAGGAAGATCTTTCATCAAAACCTCTGGGAGACTAGGATGCTTGGCATCAGGTCAAGAACCATCACAGTACCCTGAGCAGTGGTTAGAGCATCAGCCTGTGGTCCCAAGAGACCTGGGTTTGGTTAATGCTAAGGGCCCGTACCTTGGTTGCAGTTTGTCCCCGGCCCTGGTTGGTCGTGAGGGTGGCAACCACTCGATGTGTCACTTTCACGTCGATGTTTCTCTCTCTCTCTCTCTTCCTCTTTCTCCCTCCCACTCTACCTAAACAAAAAAAATGGAAAAATGTCCTCAGGTGAGGATAAAAAAATAATAAAATTAAATTAAATTAAAAATAAAATAAAATAAAAAAGAACCATCACAGTTCAAAGACAGTTAGTGACCAATAATAACTAGACTTCTTGTAGCATTTAGGTACCATCATTTGTTTGCTGTTTTATTTTAACATGACTGCTTCTCTGTGGTTATTAGACCCATGGCCAGGGTACCTTTTGGGGTTGGCATGCTACTAGCTCCACTTCAGGAAAGAAGGAAACCAGGAGGAATACACAGTCAGCTTAGCAAAGAGAGACCCGGCAAGACACACAGAGGAGCGAGTTGCCACTGAATATAAACAAAGACATGGTGTTAAAACCAGACTCAGCAACAGAAAGGTCAAGCTTGTCCTTAGGGGTATTTCAGGTATGAAGAAAAAGGCATGGTAAGATTGACAGAAAATGACTTTCAGTGCCTTACTTACGAATTAAAGAAGTTTGATAATTTCAGATGAAATAAAGATAATTTCCCCCTTCAGGTTACCACAAATCTGCAAAGATGGTTATATACATGCATTAGTAGTACAGAAAATAATAATTGAAAAAGGGAAAAAATGTATATACTCTGGAGTCCATATATTGGATATACTGTTTCTTCTCTTAGTTTGAATAGGTAGGAACATAAGGATTAAAATATATATATATATTTACACACACACATACACACACTTATGCACTTTCTCTCACTTTAAAATTGGTGGGGCCCAGCTGGTGTGGCTCAGTGGTTTAGCACTGACCCATGCACCAAGAGGACGCTGGTTCGATATTCCTGGTCAGGGCACATGCCCAAGTTGTGGGCTCAATCTCCAGTGGAGGGCATGTAGGAGGCGGCTGATTGATGTTGTTGTTTATCTTTCATTGATGCTTCTCTCTCTCCCTCTCCCTTCCTCTCTCTCTAAAATTAATACTATATCTTAAAAATATAATAAAATGGGTGAAAACATAAGGATTGAAATCAGCTGACACTCTCCAGAATATTCATTAATCTCTGAGAGTATTGTGATATGCAATTAACAGTAGCCATTACATTGAACAAGCTCTGATATATAGTCTCAGTAGCTTGTTTATTTACATTCAGCCTCATGCAGGTAGGCAGCCTTCCTGGCATGATGAAGCTATATTACCTACAACATGTGGTCCACCCAACAATGAGGTAGCAAAGGAAAAGAAAAATGGGGAGACACCTGAGCCCTTACCTGTGTTGTCCCAGAAGAGACTCTCTGCTTAGAGCCACGTGCTCCAATACAGCTGTAAGGGAGAAGTGAAAAGGGCATGCAAAATATTTGCTGAACACTAACTGACGTCTCCCATACTCACAACTTGTTAAAGAAGAGTGCCCAGCCAGGGAGATGGCTCATTGTGGGTCAAGTAAATGAGAATTCTAATGAAACATGTAACTTCCCTAGAGGATAGTTTGACATCTCCAATGTTAGCTGGAAACAAAAGGTAATGTTTGTGGACAAGTTGGTAGAAGGTTATAATTTCACACTTCATGCAGGCAAAAGGTAACTGCTGAGGTCCCATTTGATTTCAGATAGGGCTAGAACCACGTTTCTCAACTTCAAGTCCAATGTCATAAAAACTAGACATTGCTTGCTTCTAGAATGTGAAGCTCCTATGGAGATATCAAAATTGCCTAAACTTTCCACATGAAAAAATTAATCCTAGGTCTTACAGTACTGTTGACTGACCCTTGTAAGTTACAATCACCTGAGGTATTTTTTAAACTAGTGCTGTCTTGACCCTTTCTCAGGCCAATTGAGTCACAATGGCTAGAAACAAACCCAGGTAATGATTTTATTTTTAAGCAACCTGGGTAATTCTAAGAGGCAATTAAGTTTGAGAACCTCTATTTTAGAAGAAACTCACCTTATCTAGAAATTGCCACTTCCTATTGGTGTTAAGGCTGGGAAGCTTTAAGACATCTTAGTGCTTGGGACCCACCCCAGATATTCTGGTTTAATTGGTCAGGGTGGTGGGGGTTGGACTTTGGAATATTTAAAGGTCTTCAGGTGAATTTAGTATTTAGTGAATTTTGTAAGAACGGCCATTTATGGCAACACAGCCATCTCTAACTCCCCTAGGCAGGCCAGAGGTGGCATGACTAAAATTGGGGAGTGGGGAGTAGCACCGGGGTGCTGTCTGTGGTGCTGAAACATCACTGCCTTTAATTTTCTATTGGTGGGGTGGTGAGCATTTATTAAGATGATAAAACATAGTTTTTATCAACTTAACATACTGTTGCATATTTTTAAATTGAGAGATATACTTTTTCTAAGCACAGAGCTACTGTTCTGTGGGTTTTCATTTCTATATCATGGCTTGTTAAGGGAGAGAGATTGAAGGGTGTAGTGAGTGGTGGATATGGATGAGAGAAAGATGTTGGAAAAAAGAATGCCAAGGCATAGATTAAAATAATTATTATGGTCCTTTTAGAATTGACATATTTTTATTTTTAGTTGATGATAGTGTCCTAAATATTTTTTAAGTTTAAATTATCAGATGTTAAATATATACAAGATACTTTACTTTCCATGTAAAATTTGAAAGCATAAATGTATATCTTTTTTCTTAATCCTCTCCTGAAGACACTTTTCAATTGATGATTTTTTTTTTTTTTTTTTTTAGATAGAATGGGAGGGAGGGAAGGAGAGAGAGCAAGCGAGAGAGAGAGAGAGAAATATCAATGTGAGAGAGTCATTGATTTGGTTGCCTCCCACACGACCCAGACCAGGGCCAAGGATCAAAACCACAACTGAGGTATATGCCCTTGACCAGAATCAAACCTTTGACTCTTTGATCCAAGGGCCGATGCTCTAATAGTTGAGCCAAACCAGCCAGGGAACAAACGTATATAGCTTTATTTTTCTGCTTAAGAAGGTAGACGTGACATAGTTTGAAAAAGGGTCTATTTTTACAGATTAACATCTTCATCTTATACTATTGAATAATACTACCACTGAAGATTTCTAGTTGATATATTTCTGTAACTTTATAAAAAAAATGAGTTAACACGATGTTATAACCCCCCAAATTAGATATGGCGTGAAGGCTAATGTTTACCACCTTTATCTCTATATTCCTTACATTATTATTACAATTGAGTTGTCTAGTCAGTAATTTCTTATATTCTCCATTGTCTAAAAACCTACGCTCATTCCCTTAAGCTTTTATGAAGATGATATGTTCCATAACTCCATCTAATAACAACTCAGGAACAAAAGTGTTGGATGAACACTTTAAACCTCCTCTTGCCCTGGCCAGTTTGGTTCAGCAGTTTAAGCATCAGCCCAAGAACCAAAGAGTCGTGGGTTTGATTCTGGTCAAGGGCATGTACCTCGGTTGCGGCTCAGTTCCTGGTTCTGGTTGGGGTCATGCGGGAGGCAGCCAGTCGATGTGTCTTTCTCACACAGATGTTTCTCTCTCTGTCTCTCTTTCCCTCCCTCCCTCCCTCCCACTGTATCTGAAGATAAATGGAAAAATATCCTCAGGTGAGGATTAAAAGTAAATTAATTGATTAATTAAACCTCCTCCAATTTATGTCTCTGCTCAGAAACAGAGAAAATGTTTTCCAGAGTAAATGACACTATAAAAATATGAGCCTTGTCTGCTAACCTAAAAATGTAAAACTCTGAACCCTAATTATAAACCAGTAACTCAGAAATTTATTTCTCTTCCTTGCTAAATTCTAGCATTTTCCATCCAGCAGTAGTATACGCATATACAGAAATCAAATAAACCACACAGAAGTATCATTTGGAACAGTTATATTCCTAGTCCTCTGCAAGAAATTGTAAAGAAAGGGCTTTAGGCTAGACACCAAAGTGCTTGGACATATTAATGTAGATCCATAAACTTTTTAAAGAGTTAATGGGAGGGAAATCCTTCATCTTAAGTTAAAATCACTCAATAACTCATTTTACTATTACCAGGCTATAAGAACTTAAGCATTTGAATTTAATGCTTTGGGGATAAAGGGGCATCTACCCCAGACCTTTTTAAATACTCCACACTTCAAAGGAAGAATTTTAGATAAATCCCATTTTCCCATAAATGGAAGTTCAGGGCTTTACCAATTTGGTTAGTAAACAATAAAATGGAGTATAGTTCCCAGACCTTGACCATAGCTTATTCTTTATTTATTCACACATTTAATTAGTGTGTCTGGTAGCCACAGCCTTTTAGTGGATTCAAGTCAAGTGCTTTAAAAAACACACAAGTCCACCTACCCTCCAATAGTGGGGCACCCCTCCCCTCCCTGCAAGGCCATCACCAATTAGATAAGACTTCTCTTTGCCATAGGGTTTTCAGAAGTAAGCTAGTTTACCATCAACACAAAAATCATTTTAGCATAGCCTCCTTAAATTTCTGTTATTCCCTATCTATAAATTAAATACTGAGAACCTGCTTATTTATTGACCACATTCAAAGAGGGCTCTCTAGAATCTAAAGCAGGAAGACAGAAAAAAATTTTCAAGGAGGCACTTTGGAATTGATGGTCACACTGTCAGGGCTCTGGGGGTTGTTTTGATGGTAAACTCGTAACTTTCTCTGGCTCTGACAGATCCCAGCACCCCCGTCTGGCTCTACCACTTACTCAGCTCTGCAGTAAACTTGTTTTCTTCCCATCAAATGATTTCAAAACTCCTGTTCTCCAAGGAGTCATGTTTTTTATGGAAGTAAACAAAGAAATCATAAATACTCCTCTCTCACCATTACAAGTTGATATCACGGTAGTGCCAGGACACTCATCATCAGAGGCCATAAACAATAGGCCAAGGGTGACAGAGGGAATCGATGAATGGCCATGGCAACTAGAACAAGTCCTGCCTCACTTTTATCTGAGGGCCTTCGGGACTCTCCTGCATCAGTGGTTCTGTGGTTTCGGTCTCTCACATAATTCTAGAAAATTCTATTATGTCTGGGCCAATGACAGTTTTATATCACTTGAAAAACTTGTTTAGAACGTGTTCTGCATTGTGCTTCTAATATGACTCAACTGTTGGAAGAAGTACAATGGTGAAAAATATCAATCTACAATATGAAAAGAACAAGTTTGGTCACCTATTGCTACAATCTTAAGTTATAGAGTAGCAAGCGCTGCCTTAAAACTCACCAAATGTACTGAGTTAATAATATTGTAATAACTATTTATGGTGTCAGATGGGTACCAGACTTACCAGGATGATCACTGCATAAATTACATAAATGTGTAATCACTATGTTGTACACCTGAAATGACTATAATATTGTATGTCAACTGTAACTGAAAAATAAAAAAGCACAAAATAAAAAAACCTCACAAAATTCTAAAAACTGAAACTAAGAAACAAAAATATTTTCACACAAGTATATCCAGATCCTCAGTTTAAACAGGGATGACTATTCTTCCAACACTTATCTCACTTAAAACCTTCTCCTTATATAGTTTCCCATATTGTAGTTTAGTAGAAACCCTCAAGCACCTTATTTCTGCATAATTTGTCCTCATAAAGAAATAGGCTTCAAGCACAAAGAAGCTTGGAATGTTGAGTGAGAGGTGCAGAGACCTGAAGCCCAGCTAAAATACTCCAGTAAAGCTAGAACTCCATAGTTTTCATATGTAATACATGTTTCCAAACCGACTCTCATCCAAAGCACGGCCTCGTGGGCGTAGAGAATGCTGCGGCCCTTATCTCAGACCTCAGTGTACAGGAGGACACTGGGTAAGGTGACTGGGGCAGCTGCTGAGTCACCGCCTCTGGCCACGCCGCCGTGGGAGGCTGGGAGTGAGACGCAGGGGATGGAACCAACGCGTCTGTACCCAGTGAGGGACAGTAGAGTTGGCCTCCCCAAAATATGCCCTTTTGGGGGATATTGATGATTTTAAACTGGTTAATTTTAAGAAACAAAAGACTCAAAGAACCTTTGACCTTCCCCCTAAAAGAATTTAGATAGAAGACCTGCTCTAGGAAGAAAGCTGTCATCACAAATAGCTCGATTTTAATATGAACCAGGTGTGACAGACAGGGAGGAACCTAGCAAGGCTGGTTTGATCCTGGTCCTCTTGTGTCCCATGGTTAAAGATGGCCCAGCAAACATCTGTTTAACAAATGTTCGCTCTACAAATCCTGGTCAACTGCCTTCCTCTCCCCGAAGCACAAACCACTGCTCCCCTCCTCCTTCGTTCAAGGTGGCACGAACCACTGCTCCCCTCCTCCTTCCTTCAAGGTGGTATGAACCACTGCTCCCCTCCTCCTTCCTTCAAGGTGGCATAAACGCCTTGACTGCCCAGTTTGTCTTCAGGTCCTATCTCCTCTTCCTTCCCTTCTGTCTCTCTCTCCCCCTCCCTCTCCCTTCCTCTCTTAACCTCTCCCTGACCCCCTTTCCCTCTCCCTGCCCCCCTTTTTCTCTCTCTGCCTCTCTCTCTCTCTCACGCACACACACCCCTCAACTGTTTACCCAAACCCAAATACTACTGGGACTAGAAGTTCCAGGTCAGGGGTGCCCCAAGTCCTGTCCTCCCCGAGCAACAGACAAAGACAAAACTTTGGAACCAGAGACCAGCTACTTGTCCAAGTTGGTATTGGTTCTGGTTTCATGACAGCTTGATGGCCTTGGGGCACATTCTTTCAATTTCCCCAAAATCAAGTTTCTCCAGTTTTGTAAAGTGATGTCAGCTTCGCAAATTCAAAGGAAACCTTGATCCCTGCATTTTCTGGTCTTGGGCTTTTCAAAGACCTATTATTCCTCCCTCAGCCATTCAAGGTTGTTTTCCATGGGAGGAAATGATGAAGAGACCCCAAGATCTCCCCTAGATACATTTCAACAACCTGGATTTCATAAGTTTCCTTTGGGTCTGCTAATTTCTTTAAGTCAATGGCAAGTATTAACTTGTTCAACTGTGAAGTGCTTGAACAGGAGTTATTGCAAAGACTGGCCTGTTTGCACTTTGCAGTGCCAGTGAAAAGGGGTTCTGCAGAAAGGAAGCTCACAGGGTGTGCTGATCGTAAATCCCTACCTGGGCAGTCATGGTGGGTAGTCATGCCCCTAGCTTATAACTTTTTAATAAAGGTTTGTCTCTGCCTTAAACCAGCCCTGTATATTGTTTCTGTGAATCTAGGTTAACTGTTCTGTAATCCAATCCCCACCTTGCTTCCTCCCACCTACGTGTAATCTTCTATACGTTCCTTCCTCGATTCCAAATATGTAAAAGCAGCAAACTGCCATTCTAGGGGGCGTAGTTCCAGGGAGCATTTGAGATCTTGCTTCCCAACAACTGTCATCAGTTTGGCTCAAATAAATTCTTATAAAAATTCTCTATGGGTTTGGACATTTCTTACCTTGACACCAGCTGTGACCCTTCCTTGCTCCTGATGATTCTTTTTTTAATATGTTTTTATTGAATTTTTGAGAGAGAGGAAGGGAGAGAGAGAGAAAAACATCGATGTGAGAGAGACAGTGACAGGCTGCCTCCTGCACGCCCCCCACTAGGGATCAAGCCCCAAACCCGGGCATGTGCCCTGAACAGGAATCCAACTGGACCTCTCAGTCCATGGGACACACTCAACCACTGAGCCACACCAGCCGGGCCTGATGATTCTTTCCTATCCTTCTCCACACACATCTTTAGGACACACTGAAACTGTCATTTATTCCTTCAAAATCGATTAAACCAGGCTTTTTGGAATTTGAGATTTTGAAAATGTTGTCTTCCTCTAGCTGGTTGGAAATACTACGGGTCCACTTGGGGCTCCTTTCAATTCTCACTTAATCCAGGACGTACCACTGAGGTGACCATGTGTCCTGGTTTGCCCGGAAAGCCCCAGTTTGTGCCTGTTGTCTGGCATAGTAAATAGCTCCCACTTTTACACTCTGACTGTCCCAGTTTGACTGATAAATTATATTGTCACCCAACGGCTAACTAGATCCACCTGGAGTTCTCATAGGCGGGGGGTGGGGGGGGTGGGGGGGGAGGAGAAGGATCCACACTTATAAGAACCTCCTGAAGCCTCATTTATTTGCTAGTCTGTGACTGGCTATGGGGGGGGGACCATGAGGCCTGCTGCCCCCTTTGAAGAAACATGTTTGGAATCATTTCTTTCCAGAAACCGTCAGCCACACAGAGAGGCTGAGAACAGACTCCACCACCAGACATGTCCTAGCTACATGCACATGGGCCAGTCATTTAACCTCTCTGTGCCTCCATTTCCTTGTATGTAAAATGAAGACAGGACAGTCTGTATGCCATAAGGTGGTTGTGAAGATAACATGATCCCGTGTGCCTGTGCAAACCGCTAGAATGCGTCTTCTGCCATAAACTGTCACCCTGGATCCAGACCCCAGTCCCACACAACCACAGACTGGCCAGCACAAGGGAGAGCCACCTTCAGAGATCTGATACAGAAGGCTTTGGTTTGGCCCTGGCCGGTGTGGCTCAGTTGTTCGGTGTCGTCCCATGCACTGAGAGGTCGCCAGGTCGATTCCCGGTCAGGGCACATGCCGGGTTTCAGGCTGATCCCCAGCAGGGAGCATGCAAGAGGCAGCCCATAGATGTTTGTTTCTCTTTCTCTCTCTTTCCCTCTCCCTTCTTCTCTCTCAAAATACAATTTTAAAAAATTTTCTTTTGGAAGATTTTGGTTTGGGTATTGATAGAATCAACCTAATCAGATTCTCTTTTAGGAAATAAACGTTTGACAAACTAGGCAGGTCACTCAAGTTGAATCTCAAGTGACAGGAAGCTCCTGTTCCCACAGTTTGACCAAGTTACAGACTTGTTAGGCCCCACGGTTCCTGAACCCCCAGAAGAATCGGCCTTGATCCCACATTCCTGGGGACCCTTCTAATGCTCTCCCATCACCCCACTTCATTTGCTGGTGGGTATCTCACCACCTTGAACAAATGCAGGGCAGCAGGCCATGCTTCATTCCCAGAGGAACAGGTGCAGGGGAAATCGGGCACCCCAGACCCTGACCTCCCCTGGGGCCTTCCCCTTGTGAAGTATTAAATTCTAACAGCTTCTTCTCTGACCACAGCTTCAGACCAACTCAGCTTCCTGGAGCTTGTCAATACTTTGGGTTCATTTTGCCTCCACTGTTCCTCGAATTATTTTCTCTCCTGGCTTCATTTTCTTTTTTACACAGTCTGGATCATGTGATCCTATCATTTGAAAAAATAATTCACATGGTTCTATCATTTTAACCCCTTTCCACTGACACTCTCCTTTCACTCCCAAGTGTTTGTCCAGCCATGGCACCCAACGCACCCCCCCCACACACACACACACTCTGATCCTGCTCTGAACACAAAAGCATCAAATAATCTGAAGAAACCTCGAATCAGGTGCTGCTACTCAGTTCTAGCTGACAATTTCAGCAGGTCCTTAATGCTGTGCTTTCCCTCGACTTCGGTCAGTTCCCACCTTCATCACTGCCCACTACCGCTTGGCCAACCTTTCCCCCTCCTTTGTTTGTGAGTCCACCCCTATGCTGCTACTTTGCACCCCAGGCAAGTACACCCTGGTTTAAGAGACACTGCCCAGCAGGATTAAACCCAGACTCCTTAGTCATTGTCCACCTGCCTCTCCTGAGACCCTGTCCATCACCTTGGCCTTGCAGGTGGCCAACACTCATCACCAAATCTCATGTCCATTTTGCATTAGCTGTTCTATCTATCTGGATTTTTTTTTTTTTATCTCTGTAGTCCACTAGACAAATATTATTTAACTTTCAAACTGCCCCCTTTGCCCGATCATCTCGGCTGCCACAAAATTTAATCATTTACTCCACTCTTATCACTTGACACCTCCTACATATTTTGGTTGTTACACAACAAATCTGTGGTTGCTGAAATATCTGTCTACAAATCGGTATCTGCCACAAGACATTGGGCTCTGAAAGGTCAGAGGCCTGGGCTTGCTTATCTCTGATTCTCAGGGCACTGAGCAGTACCCAGGAGGTGTAAACGCAAAACACGGATGGAAACTTGCATCTGGCTGGCTGGCCGGCGTTGTCACACCTCCACGCAGCCATGTTAAAACGGGTTCCCCGCTGACCTCTCCAGTGCTCGCATCTGAAAGTTGTTTCGGTCAAACTGCATATAGAAAGATGCATGGAGTCTTCCCAGCAGCACTCTTGGGTGTAAGACCTCGATGTCTTGGGATATGCCAGAGTTTCATCCTATCTCTAATTGACCGACTTCCAAAACACATTAAGAGACAGCAAAGCCTTTGTTTTGGGAATCTGCTCAGGAAATGGAGGCAAGGTCTTAAAGACTGAGTTCAAGTTTGGAGGGACAGGAAGAGAGAAAACAATTAAGGGAGGCAAGAACATTACCTTTATGCTGGAAGTCACTAGGCTTCAGCTAAGAAGGCAGATAAATGGCAGGCAACTGGGAAATGTGGAAGAGCTCCAGCAACAGAAAACCTCATTCAAGGAATCTAGACCAACAAATGCCTTCTCTGTAAGTTCATTAAATGCCAGTAAGCTTTTGTTTGGGATTTTAATTCATTTTGTGTTATCTTCTTGTTGGTTGAGGAGTTGGGGTTTTTAAAAAAAATATTTTCAGATTGGTTCTATTGACTCCGACTGACCCACTTTGGGTGTGGGTTTGAGCAGATGCTGAACACCCTAACTGCGTGTGTAGTGTCTACAGGGTTATGATGAGATCCCACGATCTCCTCCAAGACCCCTGCCTTCCACCGCCCCTCCCCTAAATATGCTTCGTTGGCCTTTGCCTAGTGTTTCTAAAACTCTTCTGTGCATCCGAATCTTCCGTGGTTCTGTTAAAATGCAGATTCTGATTCAGAAAGTCTGAGGTGTGGCCTGGAATTGCTTGCTCCCAGAGGGTACCTATGCTGGTTTGGGAACTGCTTCTTGAGTAACAAGGTTTTACCCCTCCACCGCTGGACCCAAAATGGCTCATCTAGGGAACAAACGAGATACTCCCTTGATAGGGTGAAAGTATTGAACTTCTATTTATGTTATTTTTAGCTAACATTTTAAAATAGAAATAAACACAGGTACCTTCACTTGGTCCATCTGTCAGATGGCTTCCCATCAATTTGTGGGAAAGGATCGTGAGAAAGGGTAGAAATAAAATGCTGTAACTCAGAGGAGTTGAGAGAAGGGTACCTACTTGTTCAGTCCCAGGAAGTTTACTGCAGTAGACTGAAATGTGTATGTCACAGAATTTATGGGACACATCATCCAGTTTTATTTAAACTAACCCTCTCAAAATATATGAGGTTTAAATAATGCTAAGAAGCTGCCAATTAAAGATAACATTAAGAATTTACATCTGCCAACTAAGAAGTTGGTCCAGAAATCCAAAATTATAATGAATATTATTTGGAATATGGACTTAAAGTCATCTTTAATTATGACCTTGAGAGTATATTGCCTCTGGACATAACAGCAGTATGTGCATATAATTTTTAAGTAATAACTCTGACTTCGAGGGGCACATATGCAAATATTATATTATTGATGAGGTCAGCAATCAAGATTTGGAGACCAATGCTCTGTTCTACCAGCTGGACTCCCTTGTACCATGGAGTAAACAACCTGGCATCCTTTGGTTAACCCTTTGCCTTCAACCCACCTCCTCACTGCTGTGACCCTCCCAACCCTCCATTCCAACCAATGTCTCAGCTGCAGTGGCAAGAAAAACCAATGATTCCAAACTCAAATGCCTACAACCATGAAGGAGGGATCAGGAAATTATAGAGAAGAGTGTTTTAAAAAATGATAACGCACACGTGATTTTAAGTAGAAACTAACTATAGATCTCAGCATTGAGAATACAATAGGGAGTAGTAGAGACTGTAGCAACATGGAGAATTCATGCCTTCTATTTGTCTTGTTCTTTGCCCATAGGGGCATATAGACCCAGAGTTGCCTGATATTCTGATATTTTAAGAAAAACATACACTTGGAATTTGACTGGATATCACACAATATTTAAATGTAGGTGCACATGTGCACACTCACACACACACTTGAATTTGCCAAAACATCAAGCCACATTTGGACCATGAGCCATCAGTCTGCTCTACCCATTGTGTATAGAGTTAAAACCTTTAACTAAAGCCAAATAATAATAATTAGTACAAACAGGCAGGAAATTAAAAGCAAAGTTCATAAGGCATGATGAAATCAGAGTCAACAAAAAAATCCTGTGAATGGGAAGAAAAAGAGAAAGAAATGCATGGGAATTGACCCATGCACAAAGAGGTCGCTGGTTCGATTCCTGGTCAAGGCACATGCCCAGGTTGTGGGCCAAATCCTCAGTGGAGGGTATGCAGAAGGGAGTCAATCAATGTTCTCTCTCATCGATGTTTCTCTCTCTCTCTCCCTCTCCAATCAAGGAAGGAAGGAAGGAAGGAAGGAAGGAAGGAAGGAAGGAGAGAGAGAGAGAGAGAGAGAGAGAGAGAGAGAGAGAAGAAATGCATGGGAAAGCAAGATGAAAAAACCAAGTTAATGAGAACAAAAGAGCAAAGGCAGGGATCCTTGTTTGCTTCCTCCTTTTTCCTCCCTGGGGGTCAATAATTAATCAATCTTGCTTCTCCAGAGTTGTGGGCCCACTATACACGGCCTTGGGAAAGTGATTTGTCCTCACTAATGTTCATGTCATCATTTTTTATGAGCAATAAGACTACTTTTCCCAGCATGCCTTGCAGTAGGCATGGATGTGTGAATGAATTTTAACCTATGGAATGTGAGCAGAAGTGATATGCAGACATGCCAGGCCTGAACCATGAACACACACACACACACACACACACACACATGCACGCATGCTGGGGAAAACCTCACTCTTTCTTTCATCCTTTACTTCATGAGGAAGCAAAGATCTGGAGGAAGATGGAACCATATAATCCAAGAAGCTGAACTCAGCTCTCAGCACCATAGACCCCTCTGGATTATGATGTGAGTGAGAAAGAGACTTCTATTTTGTTCAACTACATTGTTCTTAATCCTCCCCACTTTGAGTACATTTATCACAGCCTCTCTCTTCATGCTCCAAATCTTTACTTCTTCAGCTGACCAGTTCATTTTCTTGACCAATGGCATGATTCTAGTCTCCTGGTCTCTCCTCTCTGAACCTGCTCTATTTTGCCTGTATGACTCTCAAGGTGGGGAGCACAAAATGGAATTTCTTATCTGAAGTGGGGTATGATGAGTACAAAACAAAACAGAATCATCACCTCCTTTTCCCAGATGGGATGCCTCTACTGATGGACTCTGTGATGTCTAGCCACTAAGCCCCCTATGTTTTTGACGGGTGCTTGTCTTCTGCTACATCTTCCCCATTTTATAATCCCAGACTTCTCCCTTGGACTGTCAGAGCATTTAAGTTTATCACATCCGGTTTCTTTTGTTATTCTGTAGTATTATCTTCTTCCATGCCTTGGTGAATTCCTTTTGTTTTTGCTTTTCCAGTATTCATTTGCCCTTCTATTTCACTTACATGCAGCTTCAGTGGTACTAGCAATCAAGGATGTCTGACCTAGCAACCAAACATTACACAGGCTGTCCCAGCCTCTCTGCCCTCTGAAATCAAGAGCACAAGAATTGAAAACAAGTGAAATAGATATATCTTGAAATAAATGTCTCACATGGATCATCCATTAATTCTTGCTACCCAGAATCCCAGTGCATCTTTCCCACAATGATGCTCAACATCATTAGTCATTAGAGAAATGCAATTCAAAATCCACTAGTGACTACCCATTAGGACAACTATATTTATTTTAAAGGAAAATAATAAGTGCTGACAAGGATATAGAGAAATTAAAACCCTTCTATATTGCTGATGGGAATATAAAGTGGTTCAGGGACTGAGGAAAACCATCTGGCATTTCATCTAAAAGTTACACAGAATTACTCCATGATCCAGCAATTTTACTCATTAGTATATACTCAAAAGAATTGAAAACAGGTACTCCAATAAGTACATGCATATGCTTGTTCAGAGCAGCACTATTCACAAAAGCCAAAAGGTCAAAACAGCTCAAATGCCCATCAGTGGATAAATGGATAAACAAACTATGATATATCCAAACAACAGAATATTATTCAGCCATAAAAAGATATGAAATACTGACATGTGCTACAACATGGATGAACCTTGAAAACATTATGCAAAGTGAAAGAAGCCATACACAAAAGGTCACATACTATATGATTTCATTTATATAAAATACCCAGAGCCCAACCAGTGTGGCTCAGTGGTTGAGCGTTGACCCATGCACCAAAAGGTTGCCAGTTCAATTCTTGGTCAGGGCACATGCCCAGGTTGTGGGCCCAATCCCCAGTGGGGGGCGTGCAGGAGGCGGCCAATCGATGTTCTCTCTCATCAATGTTTCTATCTCTCTCTCTCCCTTCCTCTTTCTCTAAAATCAATAAAGAAAAAAAATTTTTTAAATACCCAGAGCAGGTAAATCCATAGGAACAGAACACAGGGTGGTGGTTACCAGGGGAAGAAGGGGTGAAGAGATGAGAATAAGTACAAGGTTTTCCCTTTGGGGTGGTAATGTTTTGGAACTAGATAGAGTGGTGGTTGCATAGCTTTGGGAATGTACCAAGAGTCACTGATTTGTTCACTTTAAAGTGGTTAATTTATGTTATGTAAATTTTATGTTAATAAACACATACATGCACGCACACACACAAATTTATTATCTCCCAGGTATAGAGGTCAGAAGTCCTCAAATCAAGGGGTAGACAGGTCTGTATTTCTTCTGGAGGCTTTAGAGAATTCATATTTTGCTTTTTCCAGCGTCTAGCAGCCATTCTCCATCTATGAGTCGCGACCCCTTTGGGGGTCGAACGACCCATTCACAGGGGTCACCTAAGACCATTGGAAAACAAAATTACAGTTATGAAGTAGCAACAGAAATAATTTTATGGTTGGGGGTCCCCACAACATGAGGAACTGTATTAAAGGGTCATGGCATTAGGAAGGCTGAGAACCACTGGCTAGAGGCTCCTTGCATTCCTTGACCTGTGGCCTCCTTCCAGCAATGCTATCCCCCTGACCTTTGCTTCTGTCATCACATCTGATTGACCCACCTACCTCCCTCTTATAAAGACCCTGTGATTACACTGGGCCCACCTGGATAATCCAGGGTACTCTCCCCATTTCAAGATCCTTATTCCATCTGCAAAGTCCCTTTTGCCATGAAAGGTAACATATTCACAGGTTTTGGGATTTAGAATGTGGACATCTTTGTGAGGTCATTTTCTTCCTACTGCATCTCCAAGCCCTTCAGGGAATTCCTTTTCTTGCTTACATTAGCAGGTATCTATTGCTTGTAACCACAGAACCTCAATCAATAAAATCTTTATAGTCCTGACCGGTTTGGCTCAGTGGTTAAAGTATCAGCCCAAGGACCAAAGGGTCATGGGTTCAATTCCCAGTCAAGGGCACATACCTGGGTTTCAAGTTCAATCCCCAACCCTGGTTGGGGTCATGCAGGAGGCAATCAATCAATGCTTCTCACTCTCCTTCCCTTCCTTCCACTCTATCTAAAAATCAATGGGAAAATATCCTCAGGTGAGGATTAACAAAAAATAAAATGATAAAATAAAATAAAAAAATATTTATATTTTTCAGCATTTTGCAGGCAGGATTTTGTGATTTCTTGACATAACAGGAGAATGACCAAGGAAATTGCAGGAATTTTGTTTGGCATGGTGCTTTCCCCAGGAACACGGAAGCAAGAAGAACAGAGGCTTCCTAAGTGTGTAAGGGCTGAACGAATACAGAATGAGAACAAAATACGGGAAGTTTAACAGAGCATTTAATCAGAGGCTGCAGAAGCACAGGTAAGTCTGCACAGAGGTGAGTCAGGAAACAGAAAAGGGTATTAAATATAAAACCTAAGCTAGAGCACTGTTTATCATCAATGGCATGAATGTTGCTTCCCACCCTTCTTTATGGGGTGACACCTTCCTACTGTTAAGCCTTAACCTGAGTCAGAGGTCACTTCAGCCCAGGAAGTCCTTCTGCTGTCCCCAGACAGAATCAACAGCCTCCTCCATTCTGCAAATATGTACAGTGTTTACCCTGCTGCTCTGGACTGTTCGAGTCTCGGCCAGTTCTTCAAAGGAGGAACGGGCTTCAGTCTTCACCTGGCCGCGGCCAGAAGAGCCCGGGAGCACCCGCAGGATTGCGCGTTAGCTGCATTAAGAGAAGCGCCAGTGGAGTCAAAAAGGAGAGATGCTTGTTTTAGACATTAGCATTTGAAGGCATCTCCGTTTCTATTCCATTTTTATATAGATCCCGCGATGTGTTTGAAAACTCAAGTTTGGAATCACAGAATCTTTGAGTGCCCCAGGAATCTAGTTAGTTCACTAACTTTGAGGACCAGGTTAGCAAAACCTGGCGTTGGTTTTCACAAGTACATTTCTTGCACGCCCTGCTGGCCTGGCAAGCAAAGAGTGCACTGCGGGGCCAGTCCAGCTTTCTGACAGGCCAGGCCACTTCATTTCCTTGAGCCTTTTAGGGCAGAGCTAGTTGATTGCCTCTGCCTTAAGCAAACTGTTAGCATAGCCAATTTATTTGACTTTGACCTAGAAATTTTATCCAGGCAAAACGAAGTGCGCTCGGCTTTCATTAGGAAGCCGGGCTTCCTGGAAGAGCAAAGGACATTCTTTGTTCAGCATATCGTCTTGGGGTTCAGGCATCACTTGCATTTCATTCTCAAAAGCCATTGCATGAGTCAGCTCAGCCTTTATAGACATGTGTTTGTCAAAAGGGGAGGGGGTGTTTGTTCATCCAGGGTGGAGAAAGCATTGAGGATGGCTGGATATTGCCTTTTTCCTCTCTGCTTGGGTTATAACCTTTCGTCCGTACACACCGGGTAGACTAGGTTACCTAGAGCAACACAGACGGTTGGAGTTGCCCGCGAAGGCAGTCTCCAGGCTTTTAATTATGACTGTCAGAGTTATTGCCTCAGGACAGAAAACTTAACTTTCTAAAATGATGCTGTGCAACATATGTCTTTTATAGTCAGGAAAACATTAAATAAGAGTACAGCTGACCCTTGAACAGTACCAGGGATTAAAGGCACGAACCCCTTCCACAGTAAAAAATCCATATATAACTTTTGATTCCCCCAAAACTTAACTAAAGTCCCTAGGTATCCACAGGGGATTGGTCCCAGGACCCTAGCAGATACCAAAATCTGCAGTGCTCAAGTCCTTTATATAAAATGGCACAGAACAGTTCATATAATGGCCCTCCACATCTGCGGATTCCCAACCTGGATGGAAAATACTCTTTTTGATCCATAGTTGGTTGATACCACAGATACAAAACCCAGTGGTATGAAGGGCTGGCTGTATAATTATTGAAAAATCATCAGCATATAAATGGACCGGCATTTCAAATTCATGTTGTTCAAGGGCCAACTGTGTAATCATGCTCCTTCTCCCCACAAAGGGTGAGAAAGCCAATGCCAAGGAGAAGGAAACCCGCACAATGTCAGTTTTAAACTCAGCCCCCTTTCCCATCATTTCCCTAACTTTTTGTAGTCAATTCTTAAGAGACTTCTCCCTGCAAAATAAACTTTCTGGGCACAGGCTTTGCACTCAAAGAAACTGGGGTGCGCACATGGTTGAGGGGCTCCAGGAAGATTCACAATGAAACTAATGTGACCTAGAGAGATGTGGAGGCACAATGTTTTGTTCTGATGAGCCGTGGCGCTGCCCCCTCCTCTTTGCTTCTCTGCTGGGGAAATGTCCTGGCGCGGTGACCAGAGGCCCCGCACTTCCCACCACAGCTCTGATTTCATTTATTCTGTCCTACAGTCCCGCCAGCCTACTGCCCATTGTCCAGCTCTGACCACGTGAGCTAGTTTCTGCGTCAGAATGCTGGGCAGAGGGAGCACGGCACACGGCAAGGGAAGTAGCCTTTCAAAGACCCATTCATTCACTGGGAGAAGCCAAGGTAACTCCTGGCTCATACACACACACACACACACACACACACACACACACACACACAAATAGATTATGCACAAAGTCATTAGGAAGATACTATTATTTATCAACACAAATATCCCCCACAGTCAGCTCATGTTCAAAGAGCTAAAATTCCAGAACTTCAGTGGATCTTAGACCTTCTCTTATTCACTTTCCGATTAGAAAACCACAAAATCGAGCAACCAAATAAGTGAGGATGACACGTTGACTGCCTTAAACATGTTTGGACCTTCGAAATCGCTACTGGCACAGGTCAGGAGGGCAGGCAATATGCCAGGCCTGGCTTTGGGGCGAGAGAGCCCGCATTCTTCTGGAGGAATGAGGAAACACAGTCGCCACTCGGAAGGACGCAGGAAACTTAGTCATCTCATGTTCAGTGACAGACAATGAGTGACGCTAACGTGCTCCAGGAGACAGGCTCGCCCGGCAGGAAGACAGCCATTGCACCAAAACACTGCATTCTCAGGGCAGTCACCCACCACATCCAAGGAGAGCTGTACCGGCTCTACCCTTCCGACAGCCACTGCTCCGCCTCCTGCATCAAACCGTTTCCTAGCATCAACCCTCCTGGTGGAGCTGAACGCTCCATCCTTGCTCTCAGATATTTGAATATCAGGTGAAACTGCAGACAACGGAGTTACTACATTAAGAGAAATAATAGATTTCTCCCTCTCCCTTTAAAAAAATCTGTGTACACCAGAGGGGCTAATTATCCAATATTAAAATAAAATGCCCTGATTCAATTCCTGGCCCTTTCCTCCCTAGTTGTGTGGTCTTAGGGAACTCCCAGAAGCCTCCATTTCTCACGTGTTAAATGTACATAATGAACAATATCTTCTCTACCTTAGTTTGTTAGGGTGAAATGGTTTAATTTGGGTGAAACCTATAGCATGGCAGTATGGGAAAAGTAGCATGTTGCCTAGGGTCCTCTAATTCCACGCTTCTCTTACAATGGGTCAGACTATTCTTCCACCTGGTAAATCCACTCCCTTGCTCACAAACATTCATTGGCTCCCCATTCTGAGAGGATACGTTTCAAACGTCCCCTGACCCACTTTCCAAGCTCTTCATGGACTAAGTGTTCCAGTTTTATGAGAACCGATTGAGTTTTCTGTCCACCAACATCCTCGTGTCCATGCCTGGGGTGCTTTCATCCATCCCATAACATTTAACTCAGAGGTTGTAACCTAATAACCATGCAAGTGTGTGTGTGTGTGTGTGTGTGTGTGTGTGTGTGTGTGTGTGTGTGTATGCGCACGCGCACGCATATGCATGCCTATTTACTCTCATGGGATCTAGCTCGTTTTTTAATTGTCAAAAGTAGAAACATTTCACCTAAAAGAAGAGATTTCTACATTCTCATGAAATGTAAGGTCTAGCCACTTTGGGGCCTATATTCCCAGGTGGAAACCATAGGCTCGGCCTGAAAAGTTGCAATCCTTTTAGGAGAGATGAGCCTTCTCCAGTTTACCTCAGTCCCCACCACTCCCTATACTATTATTCCTTAGGTTACCTGCTTGGTCCTCAGGCATTTGAGTTTGCAATCTCTGATCTACATCTCACCCATCTTAAGCCCTTCATAAATTCTTCCTTGATTCTTCTGTATTCGTAATATTTTTCCCTCCTCCTTTTCAGCTCCCATTGCTGTATTTGTTAAGGTTCATGCCACTGCGGTGACACTAATACTGCGGGATACAGTGTCACAGACTTTATGTTCCTGCTTTATTGCCCTTCCTGAAGTACAAGCCCCTTGAGACAGAACCCATGACTGGACTGTGCCTGGCTTAGTGCCAAATATAAGTGGGTACTTGATCAATATTTAAAAATTTTTTTTCCTTTATTGATTTTAGAGAGAGAGGAAGAGAGGGGGAGAAAGAGATAGAAACATCCATGAGAGAGAACATCTATGGGCCGCCTCCTGCATGCCTCACACTGGGGATCAGGCCCACATACTGGGCAGGTGTCCTGACCGGGAATCTAACGGGTGACCTCTTGGTGCATGTGTCGATGCTCAACCACTGAGCCACACTGGCTGGACTTGATCAATAACTTTAATGGAACAAAACCCAGGGATTTGATCATGAGAAAGTCAGAGCTCACAAAGCATGAGACTTTTCTCCCTGGGCTGGGCTTCATTTCCATGATCAATTATTATTCCTTCTAGGAAAAATTATTAGGGAACTGGTTGTGGGGGAGGGAGACGGCAGGAAGAGAGATGAAGATCTGCAGGAAAGGAGAGGAAGTCGCATTCACAGGCCTGCTGTGTAATTTCCAATTTTGTCCTACAGTCATCTGCAGGAGAAAAAATTCCTTAACCTCTGTAATGGGTGATGTATTAGGATTCTCCCTCTGCCTAGCACTTTATCTTGGTCTGTGGATTGTTACAGACATTATAACTTTACAACCACATAAAAACATGAGGTCTCAAGGCAGCGTTATGACCCCCGTTAGAGACGTGAAGGCAAAGCTGCCTTCTGCATGAACAACACCCTTCCGAACAGCTCCTGACTTCTGAAGGCCGAAAGGATGAGAAGGCCTGTGCAGGGCAGAGGGGCGGGCGCTCGCATGCCTGAGCCGAGGGCCGTGTCTGCCTGGACGGCAAAGATCCGATGGGGCTGTCACAGCACATCCTGCAAAGAATCACAGTCCCTCTCTTGCCTACAGATTCTTCTTTTCAACTTGCTGTTCAGCTACATATTGGCAGAGTAGAGAAAAGACACACACACACACACACACACACATCCAGGTCAAATATGTGCATAGCTTTAAAAGCTTCCTTTACAGTATTTTTTTACTCTTCCCTCCTGGTGAGCAAAGGAGAAAGTCTGACAATGCTAAAACCACTTAGACTGTACAGTTGTTCAATGTTTAGAAAGTAATTCACAGAACCACTTCCTTTTTGCCTAACGCCTCAGAACCTAAAGGTCATTCACCAGCAAGGCCTCATTTGTCAGGAGTTTGGGGGAGGGGAAGAGTACATCACTGCCAAGACTAAATACATTGGAAACAATTACAGAGATAAGGGAGTAATTCAGCAGTAACATGTTGGAAAAACAGACTCAAGAAGAGTCAGAACGTAAGAACTCTCGGTGCAGAGACTGGGACAGGCCCATTCCTTGAATCCAGGCTTGTGTTGCTCTTGACATTCAGTTCTTCTAGCCCAAGACAGAGACACGTCTGCTCTACTGAAAACGGCAGGTCAGAGTTGCAGAAGCGCATCTCCCAGCCTTCTCTGCACTGGCCCACAGGCTGGAAGGAGAAGGTAACTTTCCACAGATCATCCTGCTGCGCTTGGTCTCCAGCTGGCCCTCAATAGGATGTGAACTAAAACCAAATCAGTGTGTCTTCCACCCCAAGTGTTGGTGTCCACTGGTAGGCTGCTGGGTTCTGAAGAACTGAGCTAATGCCAAAGCCATGGAACTAGTCAGTCTTGGCAAAATATCCTGTTTCTTCATCTCTCAATTTTGAAAAGGGCCCCAGGCACATGTAGAAAACAGTATTTTGGCTGGTGTCTAGTTGAAAGAACTCATCAACTGTCATGAGAAGCCTTCTCCTGAGTTATAACTGAATTTGTAATCAGCCACCCTTTCTCAGAACAGAAAATGCTGGGCTTGACCTTGGCCTTGCCAGGTCTGCTCATGTTTCAACAAGGTGCCTTCCCCGTGGGAGTGGGAGAGCTGGCTGCCCTCCCCGAGTCCATGTCCACGGAAACAACTCTGTTTTTGCTTGAAGCAAGAAGATACTGATGTGTTATAAAAATAAAGAATACTGAAGGCCCTTGGGAACAGAAAATCAACGGCTAGCATTTCGTGTAAGTGTGAGGGATTAAACTCAACCTTTCTTGTTGCCTCTCTGCCTGAAATGCCATTCCCAGAATTTCTACCACTTTTCACTGCCCAGCTCCAACACCACCTTTTGCAAGAAATCTTACTACTTCTGAACTACTGAACACTTTGCACCCCTGCTTGGCAGCAGTCCTGCCCTGTGATGGAGCTGTTTGCCATGTTTCATGCCCCAGCTGGGATGTTTGCCACTGTTGCCACATCTTTTATATTTGCATTCTCCACACCACTTGGCAAGAGCCACGGGTGCAGAGCTGATGCTTGATGACTATTTGCTAAATTAATGTCTGGATTTATTCTTTGGCCTCGCTCACCAACGATCTGAGGAGCTAAATTAATAAATTACAGATGGGACTGTGCCTTCTCTACCCCCAAGTGAGCTATCACAGCTCACAGGCACAGTGATGATTCTTGATGACAAATGCCTTCAATGCTTCTTCCTAGCTCTTTATTCATATTAATGATAACACCGTCCAGCCAGGGCTTTCCACGTACACCATGCTAAATGCAACACACCACGTACACCATGCTAAATGCAACACACCACGTACACTATGCTAAATGCAACACACCACGTACACCATGCTAAATGCAACACACCACGTACACCATGCTAAATGCAACACACCACGTACACCATGCTAAATACAACACACCATGTACACCATGCTAAATGCAACACACCACGTACACCATGCTAAATGCAACACACCACGTACACCATGCTAAATGCAGCACACACACACATACACACACACCTCTTCTTGCAGAAGATGAATCCAGTGGCTATTTAACTTCTGAGCCTGAGAGCACAAGGTTAGGAAGAAGCAGCACAATTTGGCCTCAGAGCTCCTGTTTTTTTCCGCCCAACATACTCCCCCTTTCCGAACCGTTGTTCCTAAATCGAGATGCTGATGGTGTGATTATAAAACACTGCACTTCTTACTGCCAGTTCGCTTCCGGCTGCTCTCAACAAACCCATGCTATCACTTGACAGGCATGTGAATGTGATAAAGTAAATCTGGACATCACCACAGACAGGAAATACATTTTACTGCGGCAAAACCCAAATTGCAACCATTTTGACATGAGAAAGATAGGAAAGAAACACTCATGGCTTTTAGGGATGTTTTCCAAAAACAAGCACTTCACAGACCAGGCTGAGCGTTGTTGCGGTGTGTGTGTGTGTGTTTGTGTGTGTGTGTTTTTAAACAAAGACAAGATATGAGTCCTTTGGAAGATTGCCCAGGACAAGGCTGTGTTTATCTCCCAGGAGGGGAGAATGGAAACAGCACGCTGGGATGCCTCAGACCTACGGGGAGGGAGCTGTTATCACCCCTGCAGGCCATCAGTCCATGAACACACTGCCAAGTGCACTGTGTGAAAACACCACAAATGCTTCTGAACAGAAAAATGTGAAGCCACTCCATGCTCTTCTGCACTGTGACATGCTGCTCGTCAAATGCCAGCGACACCAGCCCATCGCCTAGAGACAGCGTCACTGAGCAGATGTCATTCACTGCATCGAGTACAAACATCAATGGCAGGGTTCATAAAAAGATATTTCCTTAATGATTCAAATTAAGCCACATTCATTAAGCTGATCCTAGAACCCTTGAAGGGGCAACAATATTTTCCATGCATTTCTTTCTTTCTGGCCAAAGAGACTTATATAGAAGACGGTCATCACCCAACTGATATTTGGAGACTGCTTTTACCTTCGTTAGAAATAAAGACCTAACTGAGAAATCATACAGGCTCCCTTTTAACCAAGGTTCTTGCTTTCTTCTCCTCCTGTTCCCTACAAAATCTCCTAACAAGTGCTTCTGATGCTGTTGTGTGATATGCTGTAGATTAATTCTCCTTGGGATATACTTCGGATGGTAACATCATTGGGGGGAAAATAGGAATAAGACATTAAGCTGATCCCCAAATATTCCAAAATGGAGCAAAAAGAAGGTTGGTCATTTTACTGTTTTATGTCAAGTTTGAATTCCAAGCCTCACTGAATTGGTTGAAGGATGATTTTATAGCTATGGGCAGCACTTCCAACAAACAACATTGCTTAGGATCAAATGAGACCCTCAGAACTGTCCTGACAAACCCAGCATCTTGCCCACATTTTCCAAGACACTGCATTTGTACCACGTAAAACCCTTTTGGTCTCACAGCCGAACTGCTCTGGAGAACTGATAAACACATTTTGCAGAAATGGCTCTGACCAAGTGGCTTTGATCGGGCACAGTGTAACTTTAAAGACAACACTGAGTTTTGAAAACAAATGCAGCAGCATCGGACCCAAACATGTTGATGAACTTGATAAACAGTCTCTGCCTCAATTCAAGATGCTTTTCCAGACCCATCTTCTTCAGCAAGTTTTTAAAATATTGGTCTTTCTTGGTGTTCCAGCCTCAGTGATTTTCTCAGTAGAAAATACAGAAAAATTAGATACTTGATACATTCTCCCTTTTAACTTTCTCCAACAAAAATTTTATTTAAAAACTTTTTGCCCTGGCCAGTTTGGCTCAATGGTTATAGTGTCAGCCCATGGACCAAAGAGTCCCGGGTTCGATTCTGACCAAGGTGGGCACGTACCTCGGTTGCAGTTCGTCACCAGGCCGTTGGGGTCATGTGGGTGGCAGCCAGTCAAGGTGTCTCTCTCACACCAATGTTTTTCTCTTTCTCTTCCTTCCTCTCTCCCTCCCTCTCTATCTGCAAAAATATCCTTGGGTGAGGATAAACAAACAAACAAACAAACCTTTTTTGATCATAGGCAATCTCTTTCCTTTTGTTTGTACTGAAAGCTGGCTTTGCCCGTTTAGTCGTTTTGTGCTAATTTGGCAATATTTCATGGGGTTAGGCAAAGAACTTGGTTGCTTTTGGGGACTCCACCACCTCAAAAGTTTGGAGCTGACACACTATACTCCTGACTGGGTCATCTCTGTGTCGTGTCCCACCACAGAATGGGGCAGTCCGACAAGCCCTCCTCAGTTGAATGAACACACTGAAATCCTACTCATCGTTCAAGATTCATCTCAATATCTGCTCCCACGAAGACTTCTCTAGTCACCAAAGACTGTCATGCTTTCTGACCTCTTGTGCAGTTTATCACTTTAGATATGTATCTCCCTAATTAGAGTATATGCTACCACATAGTGCTCTCTGTTTAATAACACTGCTGAATTAACATAGGCTGTACATTTGCCTCAAATCCATCAAATCCCATAGCTCCTGAGATGCGGGTAAAAACAAGAAAGAGGAGAGAAAATCACTTTTTCAATAGGTCTTACTCATTCCTGATCCAACCATGAATTGAATACAGAGTACCAGCTAGGCTTCAGGCAATGAGCCAAGCTGCCTCTGTCCTTCTGTCTGTCTCCGCTTCAACCAGCTGCTTTAAGGAGTCATCGCGGGAGTCCCCTATTTAAGTGAAAAGCACTGTGGAGGGTACAAAGTCTGACTGACCAGTTCACACCATGACTCATTATTTACTAGTTAGGGACCTATTCGTGTCTATATAACAAACCACGAGCCAGGGTATAAACATGACTAACACTGCCTCCGATCCTCAGGGTATCTCCCATTAGGAGAGACCGATGTGAACAACGTAAGAAATATGAAAATAGATGACCACACCCAGTACGACGACTACTCAGAGAAGGAAGTAACAGTTGAAGGCATCAGGAATTTTCTCATTGAGTAATCGATATTAGGGCTACGCCTTGCAAAATGAGTAAAATTTTCGCCCCATGGAAAGTCAGGAAGCAGCATTCTGGACAATGAAAACAGGCATCATAATACGCGCCTGAAACAACCGCCGCTACTAGCATGTTGCTCTGAATGTATTCACTGGGCAGTCGGGTCGTCCCGTACAGTGAAGGCCCAGGAAGAAGAGGCCACACGACAGAGACCTCTCAGTAGGGAGAAGAGAAAGGACAGACCCCTGTGCTGAGATGCCCAGGCTCCCTCTCTGGGTTGGCAGATCACCCTCCACACAGGGCGGGGCAAGCCAGAGCTGAATCCAGCCCAAGGCATTTGCTCTAGGAGGCCACCTTTTCCGAATTCCCACCCAGGCACCGGGTAGGCACCTGCAGCTCTGCCGGGAAACAAGACTTGATCACCACGAAGAAAACAGGTGAGTGGGACAGACCCACCGGCTTTGTCACTCAGATAAGCTTAGCCCCGAGGGTGCAGCATTTGCTGACCCAGGGGAGCCTGCTGTGGTCTCTGCAGCAGAGGGCTGGCACGTGCAGATGTCCTGACCGCGCAGATGTCCTGACCGTGCAGATGCCCTGGCCGTGCGCTGGCCGTGCAGATGCCCTGGCCGTGCAGATGCCCTGACCATGCAGATGTCCTGGCCGTGAGCTGGCAGTGCAGATGCCCTGGCCATGAGCGGCCGCGGCGCCAGGCCTCCTGCAGTGTAAGGCACTTCTCCTGGTGAGGCAGCCCTTCCCCCCACCACCACACCAAGTAACGTCAAGGTTTAAGACATGGTGGCTAGAAATGAAGACAAGTAAATTTTAAAAACTAGCAAAACCTGTGTTGCGTCACCAAGTATCTCAGTTTTAAAAGTGAGGTAATAACACTTCTCTTTCTGTTTTAGTTAAGATTCGGCTCCATGATGTCCTTGCATGGGGCCTTTTCATAGCTGTCTAGTTTTTTTTTAAGTCCTGGAGGTCCAGATTGGAGTACGGTGTGCAAACTATCGCCCACCGGAGTAAGAGAGGACAGCTGAAGCTGCCCCTTGCGTCCTTCATTTCAAAGCGGTAACATGCGGTGCTGGTCAAGCCGGCATCCTGACCACGGAGCTCAACGTTCTTGTCAAGAAAGAGCTTCTGTCAGTAAAACTGATTTTTTAAAACTTTTTCTTAGGAAATTTTGAGAGCAATTAATTTCTCCTTTAACGACCTCCTGGAGGGCATGGGCACAGGTGAGGGTTCTCCTTGACCCAACCGGGAGCTCTGTGGGCCCCAGCTTCTCCTTCTGGGGTGGAGTTGCTAAAACACACTCAGGCGGTTCCCCTTGAGAGACTCGGGGTTGTCCGGAGAGCAAGACCAGAAACCACGCATGGAAAACAGTACGAGTGATCAAGAGGTCTTGGAAGAGAAGTCAAAGGCAGAAGGATCCTTTCTACTCAAGATTAACCAGTCACGGACATCAGTGTTCACAGACAGAACCCTCCTTTTTCTGACGAAATAAACACTACTGGAAGAAAACTCTCTGGCCCTACGCATACTCTGTTTTAGAAATTAGGATTTCCAATATTTTCAAATGGGAAAACAATACATTGCTGTAACAACAGGGTTTTCTTCTACATAGAAAGAACTTTCCCCACTTAAGAAACTTCCTCGGGGCCAGTCACATGGGCATGTGAGCTGTGCAGCTGCAGGGAGAGCCCCCTGCTCAGGACGACCCTGGGCTTGGCCTGATGCTCGGCGGATGCACCTGGAAGCTCGTCATGTTGCACAAAGGGCCATTTTCACTCTGCACTGGCCAGACCTGAACATTGTTTAGCCTGCCACCCAATTCAGAAGTGTCCTACATGTCCGGGGTTCCATTCCACGCTGCCAATTCTTTATTACCTTCTTTAAAGTAAGGCAAATATCTGGCTGCACCAGGCTCTCGACAAGTCAGTGGTTTTCAAAGTTTGGTCCAAATGCTCCTCACACACTCAGCAGGCTCCTACTGGCATCTGCAACATGGACGCACTTACCTCCTTCCACGAACAATTACATTTGTATTAAAACCAGACACCACTTCCGACTACTAAAAAAGCGGTCCAGGCCCTGGCCGGTTTGGCTCAGCGGTTAGAGCGTCGGCCTGCAGACCAGCGATTCGCAGGTTCTATTCCTGTCAAGGGCGTGTACCTCGTACGCGATTGCGGTTCGTCCACGACCCTGGTCAGGTTGTGCAGGAAGCAGCCAGTCAATGTGGCTCTATCACACTGATGTTTCTCTCTCTCTCCCCCTCCTTCCCATTCTATCTAATGATAAATAGAAAAATATCCTTAGGTGAGGGATTAAAAAAAAAAAGTGATGTCCTTCCCCCTAACTATGGAGGGGTCCCCATTTATATGCAGGGGTACATTCTAAGACCCCCGGTGGGTGCCTGAAACGATATACTATCAAACCCTGTATGAACTATGTTTTCCCTATACATACATACCTATGATAAAGTTTAATTTACAAGTTAGGAATAATAAGAGATTAACAATAATAATAAATAGAACAATGATAACAGTATACTGTAATAAAAGTTACCTGAATGGGGCCTTTCTCTGTCAGATTAGTTTATACTACTGTCTTCACCCTCCTCCTTACGATGGTGTGAGGTGACACAACGCCCGCGTGGTGGGATGAAGTGAGGTGAATGGCGTGGGCGCTGTGACGGGCATTAGCTG
Source organism: Molossus molossus (assembly GCF_014108415.1). Taxonomy (NCBI): domain Eukaryota; kingdom Metazoa; phylum Chordata; class Mammalia; order Chiroptera; family Molossidae; genus Molossus; species Molossus molossus. The sequence continues at coordinate 44,591,312 of NW_023425349.1, read as the reverse complement.
CTTATAAGGGTTACTTGCGCACAAGCACTGGGTTAACTTGACAGTTGACCTGACAAGCCCACACCTACTATCGGGCAGATAGCACACACCATGTGGACATGTTGGACAAAGGGATGATTCGCATCCCAGGTGCGACGGTGCGAAATTTCATCCTGCGACTCAGAACAAAGCACAATTTAAAACTTAGGAATTGCTTATTTCATGAATTCTCCACTTACTGTGTTTGGAGTGCGGTTGGTCTGGGGATCAATGGAACCACGGAGAGTGCGGCTGCAGACGGGGGGACTCGGCCACTGTGATGCTTGTGCGTGTGGAGATGGGAGTGGGTACAGGGTGAAACGCTTTGGTCTGGTGACTGTCCATGTCTAAGAGCCACTGATGCAGACCCCAAACCATACCTATTGGCTACGAGGAATGACCCCCGATTTCTCCAGTCCCGGGAGGAACAGGAGGAACTTGAGTACCAGCCTGGGTCTGCGCGTCTCAAACCGAAGAAGACAAACCGAAGGGCAGCTGGCAATGGCTGGGTACAATGCCGCCTAGAGGGTAGATCTTATACACTGTGACTAATCTGGAACATTTCCTTTAATATGGGAACAAATATTTCAGAGCCTAATGTAAAATCCCCATTAATTTTTGTAACTATAAGATGTCAGAGATATTTCCTGCCGAGATACTGTGGCTTAAGCTTATACTCAAATGTCCAAGACTTCTCTTTCCTTCTCCTCTGCTGTTAGGGTTACTTGGATGAAAAGGTGGCCGATGCTCTTTTCTGCTGTGACAAGAACCACACGTATGACAAGGTCTCACAGGATGGCGGTCCCACGGTTTGTATTCAGAGGAAAGCAAGCGGCTGGTAGAGATGGAGTTTGACCTCCCTCGTTGGGGTCACGCGCTGTGGAGCTCCACAGTGAGCAGAGCAGGGCGGGTTCAGGGCGATGCTCCTCCTTCCACGGTCCATCACTACGGCGGATCTGGCCACATGGGCGTGGGACCAGCCGGTCACTCCTTAAGTCCATCATTATCTCAAGTCTGAGAATATTGTCTGAAAACATGGCAAAATAAACCCCACCTGGCTTCTCTCTCATAACCAACCACCTCACAGACCTGCTGGTTTACCTTATATATCTTACCAAGGAAGCAAATGACATGAAGCCAAAACCCATAATCCAGGTCCAGAATTAAGTCATGGTCCCACCACTGGCTAAATGTGTCTGTGTTTCTACAAAGGAAAATGGAAATAATATTTGACTACCTATGAGGTCATCAGAAGGATCAAATGAAATAGAGAAAAGCGCTATGCACACTATAAGGTGCTAACAATTATCTCATTCTTTCTACCCTTCTCATTGATTTTAGCATTGTCCAACAGTCCCACGTCCCCCATAAAAATTGGTACTTAACCTGACAAAAATTACCTAAATATCTCAACATTCATTGTTTAATTAAAATATTTAAATATGGCCCTGGTCAGTGTAGCTCAATTGGTGGGAATGTCATTTCATGCCCCAAAAGGTGGCAGATTTGATGCCCAGGCAGAGCACATGCTCAGGTTGCAGGTTGGATCCCCAGTAGGGGCACGTGCAGGATGCAGCCCCTCAATGTTTCTCTCTCGCTCGCTCTCCCTCCCTCCCTCCTGTCCCCACCCCCCATTCCTCTCCCTAAAAATAAAATTAAATATGAAACTCCCAGTGGGCTGTGGTGACTAAGGGAACCAGTGCTCCAGTTCTCCTTTATTGTCCACAAATTTGTCAAATGTCTACAGGAAAGAGCCCACCCTGCACCTCAGCCGTGTTGATCAAGGAGATGACCAACCCTTGGATGGAAAGGTGGACACGAGGGACTCCTTATGGTGACTTCTAAGTGCTCAGAAGAAGAGTCAGCGCAGAGAGGACATCCCAGCCACTCCAGGTTTTTAAAAGCCTGGGTCCCTTCTCTTCCATTAGAAAAGCTTTCCATTCCACAAATTCTAGAGATGCTGATGATGAAAAATTAAATAGCTCTGGTAAACAGGAATGATTGACGCCAAGTCACAGGCAGCTGCAAGTGAACAGCCACGGAGCCTCCCCTGCACACAGTGCGGGCAAGCGGTGAGCACAAGGAGAGCTGCGGCGGAGCTCCAGGGAGGGCGGTGTGGAAGGTGAACAGGTGGTGGCAGCAGAGGATGGAGACCCTGAGAACCTTCCCTTGGGCCAACTCAAGGAGGAAGACCAATCAGCAAGTGGTTTAAGACTCACTCACGCTTCTCTCCTGTCATGTTCTGGATCTTCGCATGCAGGCATCATAGGTTCCTATCGTTTCCCACACTGGAATAGCAGGGACCTTATTTTTTTTATTGTTATTATTTTTTTTTATCCTCACCCAAGGACATTTTTCGATATTTTGTTCAGATAGAGTGAGAGGGAGAGAGAGAGAGAGAAACATCAACGTGAAAGCGACACATCGAGTGGTTGCCACCCACACGACCCAACCAGGGCCGGGGACAAACTGCAACCGAGGTACATGCCCTTAGCGGGAACCGAACCCGGGTCTCTCCGGACCGCAGGCCGACGCTCTAACCGCTGAGCCAAACCGGCCAGGGCTGGACTAGCAGGGACCTTAGACTAGAGTCTACGACTGGCCTGAGTCACTAGTCTTACACCAGAGTCACTGTCAGAGTTTTCTTTTCTTCCAATTTTTTAAAAGAAGATTCTAAGTGCCCTGGCCAGTTTGTCTCCGCAGTTAGAGCATCAGCCTGCAGACCAGAGAGTCCCAGGTTCAGTTCCTGCTAAGGGCATGTACCTCGGTTGCAGTTTGTCCCCACCCCGGTTGGGGTCCTGTGGGTGACAACCACTCGATGTATCTCTCTCACATCAATGTTTCTCTCTCTCTCTCTTACTCCCTCTCTCCCACCCACTCTATCTGAAGATAAATGCAAAACTGTCCTTGGGTGAGGATAAAAAAATTAAAATAAAATAAAATAATATAATTAAAAACATAATAAAAAAAATGTTCTAAGCAAGAATATTCACTTCACAAGACAGCCACTTACTGCTGTATAAATGCCAATTTGACCCTGGGACCCCCAGGGTCTGGAACCCAGAAATGCTCCATAAGTATCTGTGGAACTTCTCACAAGGCCATGATCCTTGTTTTCTGGAGACATGGCTCGTACATCTGAGTCACAGAGACGGTGCAAAGAACTCTGCATGAATGCTACCGTGAGAGTTGCTTTGTTTCTGTCATTCACCATGGCAGGGGTAAACATGGCTGACAAAGCCCCATCCAGTGACAAGGGAGCCAGTGTTGGGGGTCAGAAACCACACTAACCTGGATGCCAAGGAGCCCGGGTTCTAGTTCTGATTCCTCACTAATTAGCAAGTTTCTTCTCTCAGTCCCAGTTACCGTCATTGAAATAATGACGTTAAACTATATGACTTCTAAAGTCCTTCCATGTCCTAAGATCCTATTACAAGCAGCATTATTTTTCCACTCCAAAATGAAACTAGATTAAAAAAAAAAAAAAAACACAAAAAACTATCCATTAGCAAAAAGTAATTCTTGATAAGTTTAATATATTCTGTTGAAAGACATCTCCCTTTCTTGTTAATGGGAGGGAGCCATTCAAACAATGAAGTAATTCAGGAAATGTTTTCCAGAGCGAGATGAACTAGATTGGCAAGTGGGCAGCGGTGAAATGAAACAGAAACCCTGTAAGTGCTTTATTATTCTCTCAAAAGGAAGAAACTATTCTCTCCTTTTAAGGCCTTGACCCAGGAGAAGGCAATCTAACTGATCTGGAAAAAATGACCAGCAATCATTAGTTATTGTTCTGTAAACAGGGGGGGGGGGGGGGGGGGGGGGGGAAGCTATCTCCTACCAAAACAATAAATTCTGAGAATATAATTTTTCAGTTACTAGGATAAAAAAAACTTCATTCTTATGGAATCTCTCTAGTGTGACATGTACAAATCTCTTTGAAGTCAAGCAACATTTCTCCCCACAAACCCATTAATTTGCTTGTTCTTTCTGGAACAACTAGTTAATGAATATTATCCTGTAATTATACAAGAAGCAGAATCTCAGCCTCTTAGATACTTTCTTTATTAATAGGCATAGCCCATTCTTTTCAGGAAGTGAATGGCATTTTCACTAAAACAAGTATAATAAGTATCAAAACGGAGATCTGTTTTCAGATGCGTCTCTCCTGCATACCCACTCTGTCTTAGCAAAGGCTCCACTGAGAACTGCTGTATGAATGCTTCCCTCGAATGGGCTATAAAGGGCTTGATTAGTTGGATTCCATGGGGTGGTCATTTTCTGGGTAGATGCTGTGAAAAGAACAATGCTATGATTCAAAAGCTTCAACTTTGCTAAGCCTTCTGTTTTGCACTGAATGTCTGTGTCCCCACAAAATCCATATGTTGAATAATCCATAACCCCCAATATGATGATGTTAGGAAGTGGGGGACTTTGAGAGAGGTAATTAAGTTTAGGTGACGTAATGTGGGTTGAGCCCCTATGATAGGAATAGTGCTCTTCTAAGAAGAGGAAAAGACACCAGAGTGTCTCTCTCCACCATGTGAGGACACATGAAGAAGAGAACTATCTATAAGCCAGGAAGATGGCCCTCAGCCATGATCTTGGACTTCCCAGCCTCCAGAACTGTGTGAAATCAATGTCTATTGTTTATGCTACCCAGTCTATGATATTTTGGTATAGCCTCAAGCTGACTAAGATACCTCCCTTTTTCTTATCTGGAAAATAATGGATTTGCATGAAATGATTTTAGATTTATTCAAGCTTCAGCAGTCTATGATAATTAAAGAAAGGACAGATTACCACAGAAGTAGAGTAAGAGAATTCTACGTTAGTCACTGGCTCATCTAAACAGAGATATCAAGTGACATGCTGAGAAAGTACAATTAAGAAATCAGAACACATGACTGCTGATGAATTCCAAAAATAGAAGCCATCATAAATCAATAAACATGGAAAATGGCTTAATGGGACCACTACTCTGAGGCAGATGATTCAAGCAAGCATGTATGGGAGTTGGAATGGCATGTTGGGTCCAATGTGTTCGGACGTGTCTTGGGCAGACTGACATCATCTTCACCTCACACACCTGAGCCTGATAGAAAAAATGGCTGTGAAACCAAAAGAAGATTTTCTATCAAGATAAACTCTCAAGATCCTCACAAATATTCCCGACTGCTGAAGGTCTCTTCAATGCCTGCATGCTGGTCTGCATGCATTTCTTAGGATTATTTTTCTCATAGCACTGGAGGCCGGAAGTACAAGATTAGGGTGCTGGCCAACTCCATTCTTAGTAAGAGCACTGTTCCTGGCTTGAAGATGTCCACCTTCTCACTGTCTCCTTACACAGAGAGAGAAAACAAGATCTCTGCTCTTTATCAGGGCTCTAACTTCATTGGACCACAGACCCAGTCCCATGACTGCACCTAATCCTATTTACCTCCAAAAGGCTCATATTCAAATATGAGGGCTTCAATTTATGAATTTGGGAGGGATAGAATCATTCAGTCTATAACATGCTCCTTTACACTCACAAACTAAAGCTAAATAAGCCATTGACTCATTAATGCCAATATCTATTTGAGTCTGAGCAAATTCAGGCAACCAAATAAACCACTTCTGTTATTCATTTTAGTTATAATGTTATTGACCACAGCAGAGAAAAAAAAGCAAGACTCACCTATTGGAAATATCTGTAAAATGTAAGAAGATTCAACTGTTGCTTCAAAAAGGACTAAGGTGTGAACGCACCAATTTTCACCCCACTGTGTTAAAAGGGACTTTGGTTTCATTTCTTAAGACGTTTTCCCCTCCCTTATACTTCAAGGATGGTTTTGCTGTTGTCAAACTGGGACTTTAACAATGCAGAATGAGGACAAAAGGAAGAGGAGAATACTCTGTGACTGGACCACAGGGCTCATGACTTCAATCCAGTTACCTTTGTTTTACACCCCCCCCCCCTCTTATTCTTGAGTGGTTTGAGGGCAGCTAGAATATGATGCTGTCAAGAACCAAGAAGGACCTAAGATTTAACCCTCCCTGAAAGCTAGCAACTTGGTCTGCTACACAGTTTCCATGGATGCTGGAAGAAGACATGAGATTCCAAGGGTCAGAGACAAAGAACGTCATTAGTCATAACAGAGAAGGAAGCATGAGCATCAGCATATCGGTCTCAGTTCCCCTGCCCCAAAGTCCAGAGGAACCATGTGGGCGGGCCCCAGTGGATGCCTGAAGGCTCCGTGTTTGCGTTACAGGAGAGGAACTCGGGCTTAGGAAATGTGAATCTTCGATAGTGCATTGTAAGCATACCCGCCCTTTGCTCTGGAGAAAGACACTATCTCTGTCCAAGACTGTTTGTTTTATGAACATCCTTAAAAAGAAAGTCCAGGAAAAGCACAGTTAGTGCCTCGCTTGCAAGACATGCAGAACCATGAGAAGTCTGTGGGGAATTTCCTCCCAACAGTGGCCACGGAGAGGGAAAGCAGAGATTTCAGACCATAACTCTGCCTTGGCTTCAATTGTCCTCCTTTTGTACTGGCCCCTTTCCAGCCCTTCTCTTCTACGTGTGTCCCCAGAGGAAAAAAGAAGCAAAGCCAAGGCAATGAAAGTGACTTGTCCTTCTTGTACCCACCACAGCCTGACACCCAAGTTAAAAATGAAATAGACTATTCTAAGTAACTCAAACAGCACTGATTTATACACTGAGCTTATGGGCACAAATTTACTTAGAATTATCTCATCATCTGGACATTTCTAAACTTCAGGTGCCCCCAAAATGCACAGTATGAAGATGCATAATCAATGCACAACTTAAAAAACATCAACATACACCCTACACAAAAATAAACTCAAAATGGATAAAAGACTTAAACGTGACTCATGAATCCATAAAAATCCCAGAAGGAACTGTAGGCAACAAAATTTCAGACATTATACGCAGCAGAATTTTCACTGACACATCACCTAAGGCAATAGAAACAAAGGAGAAAATGAACACATGGGACTACATCAAACTCAAAAGCTTCTGCACAGCAAAAGATACAATCATGAAAATGGAAAGGCAACCCACTGTATGGGAGAGCATCATTGCCAATGATACATCAGATAAGGGGTTAATTTCCAATATATATAGAGTGCTCATACAACTCAGCAAAAGAAAGACAAAGAGTCCAATTAAAAAAAAAATGGGTAGAGGAACTAAATAGACACCTCTCCAAACAGGACATACAAATGGCTAAGAGACATATGAAGAAATGCTCAACATCACTAATCATCAGAGAGATGCAAATTAAAACAACAATGAGGTATCACTTCACACCTGTCAGAATGGCTGCCGGCCACAAATCAAGTGTTGGCAAGGGTGTGAAGAAAAGGGGACTCTAGTGCACTGCTGATGGGAATGCAGACTGGTGCAGCCACTATGGAAAACAATATGGTGTTACCTCAAAAAATTAAAAATTGAACTTCCATTTGACCCAGTGATCCCACTTCTAGGAATATACCCTAAGAAGCCTGAAACACCAATCAGAAAGAATATATGTACCCCCATGTTCATAGCAGCACTATTTACAATAGCTAAGATCTAGAAATAGCTCAAATGTCCATCAGTAGACAAATGAATAAAAAAGCAGTGATACATATACACAATGGAGTACTATGCAGCTGTAAGAAAGAAAGATCTCTTATCCTTTGAGATGACATGGAGGGACCTGGAAAGTGTCATCCTAAGCAAAACAAGCCAAACAGCGAGAGACAAGTCTCATATGATCTCACTTATTTGTGGAATATAATGAACATAACAGTCTGAGGAATGGGGTAGCCCCAGAGATGTGGAAGTGGGGTACAGACTGACTATCCCCAGAAGAGGGGGTGAGGAGGAAAGATAAACCACAGAACTTATATGCATGTGTGTATGAACAACGAACATGGACAACAAAGCTGGGGACAGGGCAGGGAGGGAGGGGGAGGAGGAATCAGTGGGGGGAAAAGGAAAAACATCTGTAGCAAGAATAAGTAAATTAATTTTTAAAAAATCAACATAAGAAAAAACTAAAGAGGAAACAACAGGTAACATTGTCTCTCATAGTAATAATGCCATGAACATTGGCATATTTCCATCAACAACAAACTGTATATACAATCACGGTCTCATAAGACTGAATGGGGCTGAAAGGGTCCCGTCACCTGGTGACGTAACCATCGCAGCACAATGCACTTCTCCCATGTTTGTGGCGATGCTGCTGTGAACAAACCCACTGCTCTGACGGTCAGATCAAAGCAGAGCACAGACAGACATGTTTGATACATGACACTTGATAATGACCATTAACGACAATGATACTAGTTTATGTATTTACTATACTTTCTAGTCATTATTTTACTGTGTACTCTTTCTACTTATGAAGAAGTTTGCTGTAAAACAGCGTGCTGTGTTACACCAGCAGTAGCCTCATACATCTCGTGTCTACCAAGTCTTTGTACCATTTTCTCTTGTACTTGATTTAACCTCATGTTGTTTTAGAAATGTAGTGTAGCCTAAGTGCACAGTGTTTATGAAGTCTACAGTAGTGTCGTTATGTCCTAGGCCTTCACCTTCACTCACACTCACTCACTGACCCAGAGCAACTTTCTGTCCTGCAAGCTCCATCCAGGGTAAGTGTCCTGTACTATATACCACTCTATCTTTTATACTGTAATTTTTCTATGTTTAGATACACAAATACTTACCATTGTGTTACAATTGCCAACAGTATTCAGTACAGTAACAGTGTACAGGTTTGTAGCCTGAAAACAATAGGCTGTACCATATAGCCTAGTGTGTGGTAGACCATCAAGGTTTGTGAGGTGCACTCTGTAAAGTTTGAACAACTACGATATTGCCTAACAATGCACTTCTCAGAATGTATCTCTATCATTAAGTAGTGTATGACTGTACCAACTGATGATTCTAATAAACCAGAGCTATGCTAAAGATCTATCTATCTATCTATCTATCTATCTATCTATCTATCTATCTATCTATCTATCTATTTATATATATGTGTGTGTGTGTATATATGTATATAGATAGATAGATAGATAAATAGATAGATGATAGATAGATAGATAGATAGATAGATAGATAGATAGATAGATAGATGCCAGATAGATAAAGTCTTATTTGATTTTCCAAATAAGTAGAGTCCTAAAGAAATTAAGTTACTCACAGGTGCCATACTGACATGAAGTAACAGTTGGAATGTAAACACAAAAACTGAGCTCTTACATTACACTGTGTACTAGTTTACCTCTGACAAGAAAGAAAATGTAAGATCATACCCACGTAAAGAACCAAAATCAAAATCCTCACAAAGACCATGGCTAGCAGGTAACCAAAGTGAAACAACCAGGGAAAGGTTCTCCCCCAGATCCTGTTGCAGACATCATTCCTGACCTGGTGGGCATGTAGGCAGCTCCCAACCCAATCTGTCTCTAGCAAGGCCAAAATCCCTCCCTGAGGACGCTCAAGTTCTTTGGGTCTGAAACCAGGAAAAATGTGTCACAAATAAGTAAAAATAGAAAGCAAATGCCAAAATCTAAAATGCAAACAAATACACACACAAAGGCAAGGGAAGGGAAGACAAAGACCCACTCACTCATGGGTTAACTTGTAGAACGTGAACTGGCTTCAAGAAAATTCCACCAAAACATAATTCAGATGGGCGGGCAACCTGCCGCTCCATCGCTCCTGATACTTCATCTCCACTTCTCCCTGCCAAAGCAACATCATTAAGAGTTTTAATCCTGTTGGGTATGGATGGACCTAGAGGGTATTATGCTAAATGAAATAAATCAGAGATAGACAAATACCCTATGATTTAACTTAGATGTGGCCTCTAAAGAAAACTAAATGAACAAACAAAACAGAAACAGTCTCATAGATACAAAGAACATATCGATGCTCACCAGAAGAAAGGAGGTTTGGGAGACTGGGTAAAAAAGGTGAAGGGATGAATATGGACAAATTGATAGTTACAAAATAATCACATAATATGGTAACAACTAGGTATGGTGCTGGGTGGGAACTGGAAATATTGGGGGGATGCTTTGTAAAGTATATTATTGTCTAATCATTATGTTATACACCTGAAACTCATTACAAAGTATTGAATGTAATCTGTAATTGGAAAATAAAATAAAAAAATCTTAAAGAGTTTTAATCCTTTTGGAAAACATGTTGGAGGTGAGACGAACATACTCTTGAACGATTAGCAGCTGTTCCTCCCACAGCTAGTCTGAGAGAGCAGCAGAGAGATCATCGCTAGATTGCTTTTTTGGAAACAGAGCGTATTAGTCAGAGTAGGTTAGGTCCTGTTGCCGTAACAAATAAACACCAATATCTCAGTAATTTCACAGAGTGAGAAAATATTTTCCCTTCACACATATAAAGTCCAACGCATGTGTTTATGGTTGGGCAACTTTCCTCCAACTGGTGACTCAAACCACAAGGCAGTGTTTACCTCATAGCTCTGCCTTCTCTGGCTAATGGCCTCAAAGATGACTACAGAAAGAGATGAAGAGGATCGTCAATGGGAGATTCATTATGGGCCAGATTTATTACTGCCAAATTACTGGCACTTACTCTAAGTAGGAAGAGCGAGAAGTCACTTCCGATAGTCTAGGTTGTAAACAAATGACCCTTAAGATTGATTTCTCTTCAATGACTTAAAAACCATTCTCTCCCGATGTCTCAATGAGTAAATGGAAACAGTGCACATCACTTCCACCCACATTCTAATGACCAAAACTAGACGCATGCCCCACCCACTTTATTATCCGCCACACAAGGTCAGCCAAGCCACTCTGGGTCCATGGTTCTTGGACTGTCTGGGTTAGAGTCTCCATAGCTTAGTATTTTCAGTATATTTCTTCAATAAATCCTGGATTTCATTTTGGTATTGCAGCTCCATTTTGACATTGTATTACATTCAAATAACAGACTGAGGCAACTAACATGTATTTAATTCTCCAGCTCTTTTCAGACTTTACAAAATGCCAAGTAAGAGGTGTGTTCTTAATTTTCAGAATGTATCCTCAAAATGTCCTCTCCTGGTCACTGTTTCTCGTAGCATCTTCCGCACAGAGAGAACCATGCTCTGGAACTCTCCTACTCTCAACACTCCAACATTCCCTCTGAAAAAGCTCCCTGACATTCAGCCCCAAAGCTTTTCTTTTTCCCCTTCCCCACTTCAGTTCTGTCTTACAGATCAGCTTGGCCTCCCTCACTTCGTGAACGTTCCCTCTGCATCATTCCCTGCCTGGATTTCCCACGGAGAACAACAGCTGACCTAGTGGAAAGAATCTTGTCCTCAAAGACATGGTCAGCGGTGGTCAATTGCAAAAGCTCCCACGATCACACTTTTCTGTATATGCCAAGGGCATTTAAAGTGGCAGAAGCCAGCTTGCCTCCTAACGGGTTATAAGCTGAGAAAGACCAGGGGGCTTAAAGTCTTATGTAACTGAAAATCCATTTACGTTGGTCAATCTTACTCTTTTCTGTACCCGCAGTTCTTGGCACAGAGAAAATTCTCAGTTGCCTCTGACTTTGTGGTGGAAACCACTGCGACAGGAGCCCTCCCAGAGAACCTTTACACAGTAGGAAATGCGACCAGCCACTGGATTCCACCAGTGTCTAAATTAGCCATCAACTTTTTAGAGAATAAACTCTCCCCAGCATTCTCAGAAATTATCCCAAATCAATCGGGATGTCAGGAGAGAGGGTTTTTAAGCCATTAAAATGAAATCAGTCTTAAATGACATTTATTTATAGTTTAGACAATCAGAAGGGCCTTCTTTTTATCCTCAAGTAAGTGGCACCCGTTTGGCAAGGTCTTGCTTGGTTCTCCTAGCCTCCAGGAAAATTTCCTCTGGCCCCTGAGGTCAGGACTCAGTACTTCCTGGTCCACCCTCACCAGGCATTTGGCACACGCTTTATCCTGCTATATATCACCACTCAATATCTATGTCCCCTCTCCAAGGACCTGGGACCCTTTGTCAGATCTGACTGGCCATCCAGGAGCTGAGTCCACACTCCCCCCATGCCTGTCCCAAGGCCTTTGTCCCTTCACTGACCTGTTTATCATCATACCCAGTCTGTATTTAGAACAGCCCAACTCAATGCTGGTGGTTGAAAATGACTTAGATAGAAGTACGCATATTATCCATATACTATGTTGTATAGATGTATACATAAATAATGACTGAAAAATTTTACCACACCCAAGGCTTCACTTTGCAAGAAAGTACTACAAAATCAGTCCTTTCTGTTTTATCAGAGGGAACCCAAAGTACAACAGAGACCACGGAATCAAAGGGGGAGGACAGGATCTTTTGTTTCATATCAGTAATTCAATTATTTCATATCTTGGTTTTGGAGCCATAGTTTGATATAAATGTGGAATAAAAGAATGAAAAATCTGTCTGAAAGCTTATAGTTCTTAGCCACAGAGTAGGATGGGGAGCACCCAATCTCTGGTATTTATGCTGTGATACTAGTAAAGCATGTAGACCCAGACACTGGCTATTGTAAAACATGCTGTGCAGTGCTCACAGAATGGTGGAGTAGAATGAAAACAGAATTCACGCAAGAGATCAAGGACATCAACATTCTTGGCTATTGGCAAGTGACAGGTCCATGAAGGTGACTCTTCCTAGCTTGGTCATGGCCTACCCAGGAGTAGAACTCAAAGATTTAACAATGCTTATGGCAGGGCATGGACACTGACCAATCAGAACAGATGCTTGTACTGGTTGGAATGGAGACGAGAAAGCTAACTGCAGAGAGAGGCATTAATCATTAGTTGCTAAGTAGAGGGAGAGCTGATGTATTCCAGATCTCTTCCAGCCTGGACGACACAGGGCACTCAGGCTAATGGCTATTTGCCAATTTACATAGGAATATTTCAACGTTTAATGCCTAGTACAGGCATGCTGATGCTCACCAGCTGATTACCAACCCTGTTGATAGCTTCTTCCCAAGCACAGAACCAAGACCATGTAGCAGTAGAGGGAAAATACTTTGTTATCTAAGGGATGATGCCTGGCCCTGTGACTTACATCACTATTCAAAGCTAAGCATCATAATAAAGGCCTCATCCTTATCCAAGGAAAACAATTAGACTCTGTGATCAGATAAAACCATAACTCTATTTCCAGCTCTCTGTGTCACAGCAAAGTCACCTCTCTGAATACCCCAATGTCAGTCCTGGTATCCACACTTACATAGACATATTGATGGGGAAATGTTTAAAAACAGCTGTTGATTCCCTGTCCCCCTCCTGTCACTGTCACTCATCTCTTTAAATGGCATTACTCCTGACCAGGTGCTCAGACCCAAAACCCAGGATCATCCTGGTTCTGTCCTTGCATGAATCCAGGCCATCTACCAATACATCCAATCAATTCACCCTCAACACACATACCAAATCTAACCAATTCAGTCAACCTCCATAATTCTGGCGCTAGCCGCAGCCACCATGACAGGTCACCTGGACGATCCCATAGCATCTTGGTCTTCCTGCTTCCACCTTATCAAATACAGTCTATTCCCTGTGCAGCAGTCCCAGTGTCCTTTTTTAAAAGACAATTAAATCATTTGCTCTCCCTTGGTCTCCTGCAGCACTTCAGTTGAAATCCAAACTCCTAGTTCTGCCACCATGCCTCTTATCATCCTCTTTCGGCTTCAACTCAACACAGTGCCTTTAGCCCTTTAGCTCCACCTGATACCCACTGAGCCTATCTCCACCTCAAGCAGTATCTCTAGCCTGGAACGCTGGGTCCCTCCCTGGTATGCTGTTTCCTGTGTCTTCATGTAGCTTGTCTCATCTCTCAACCCCATCTTCCCTCAACAGTCACCTCCTCAAACACCTCTTCTTATTGAAACCAGACTCACCAATCCCCCAGGTCTCCAGTCTCCACTCTAGCCCCTTAGTCTGCTTTATTTTTCTTCACAGTACTTGCCTAACCTAAGACCATTTTACACATCTATGAATTGTCACACGACAGTGTAAGCACTATGAGGGCAGAGGCTTTGAGTTGTTCTCTTCTGAATCCCGAGGGTTCAGAACAGGACCTGACCCACTGTAAACTCTTGGATATTTGGGAAAGGAATAATTCTTTTTTAACCCACTAAAGCATGGTCACTTTCTGAAAATCCTTCTCTGGTATGCATACATATATGGACATTATACTGCTTTTATGATTCTCAAAGGATCATTTCATTGTTGAATTCTTATCTTGGAATGCATTCTTCATGCTACTTAAGCAGGGAAGAAACAAGTAATCTCATGGTAAGCCACTTTAAGGAAACAGGGGCTTCTCATCATAGATTCTTAGAATTTCAGAGCTGAGGTTGAGTGATCATCTATTATTTTACATCAGCTCTCAAAGGTTTCCAGAGCTGTACCATCCGATATGGTAGCCACTGGCCACATGGGACCACTAAACACTTAAAATGTCGATAATCTGAATTGAAATGTGCTGTGAGTGTAAAATACATACCAGAATTCAAATATGTAATAAGAAAAAGATATCTCATTGATAAATTGTCATCAATTGTATTATCAATTATATGTTGAATGATTATATTTTGATATATGAAATCAAATCTATTATTAAAATGAATGTCACCTATTTTGTTTTATGTTATTTCAAAATGGACTTGAGACTTTGCGTTGCACATGTGGCTCACATCTGCAGCTTGCAGTCTACTTCCTTGGACAGCACTGGTTTTGGTGAGACTTGCCCAAAGCCCCACTGCCCTGTGCTGGAAGACACGGAGCACGTTCCAGACCTCTCCTCCACTCAGACTTCTTTTCACTGCGCCACCCAGCTGTGGATGCCCAACAGTACTTCTTTCCAGGGGCAGAGAGAAGGGCGGTTAGAACAAGGAATCCCTAGAAACAACCTACTGGTCAACCAAATCTCAGCTCCGCATCTAGGAGTGTGTGCCTTTGGGCAGTTCCTTTCCTTTTTTTTGTTTTTACCTCAGTTTCTCATAAAATGAAAAAAGGACATCACATACCTCAAGGATAAGATAAACAAACAGATATAGAACCCTTAGAACCATATCTGGCATATAGTCAGCATTATGAAAGTTTACCATTGTTATTATTATTAAATGTCCATCTGCTTGAAAGTAAATTGAAAGCTAGAACGTTTCTCACTAATAATAAATATGTTAGTTCAGGAGTCCTTTTCATGTCAATAGATGTTTCTATAATGAGAATTTCCAGTCAGATTACCAATTCATTTCTGTCCCTGATAAACCTGTTCTGATCCACTGAGAGTATTACACACATAGTCTCATGTTACATGAAATTCAAGCATGGTTAGAGAAGAAAGGAATATAAAGAACTCTATTTATGCCTTTTGTCACTAAGGCAAACAGCAACCAGATACTATTTCCTCAGTTGTGCTGGAGGCACACACCACACAAACACAAACAAACATACACATATAGAGTCCGTTTCTACCTGAGTGATCCAGGTAACATTTCCATGATGGCTGAATGGTTACCGTGGCAACTCAGAGCTAGAAGAAGATAGAGACTGCTGAATCCAGCCTCCTCATTTGACCAGCGAGGGGCCTTCATGATTCTGTAATTTGCCCAAGGTCACACTACAAATTAGAAGCCATACTGGGACTCGTACCAAAGATTTCTGGCAATCCGTCTACAAGGCTTTAGACAATATCCAGCTTTTTCACGTAGCTGAAAGATCAAAAGTATTCAAAGGAAAAGTAATTCACTGAACAGGCAATGCAGCAAGTGTAATAAGTAATGTTCAGAATTTTGAAAGAAAGGCAAATTTGAAATAATATTTATAATTATAGCGTTAGTAGATATCATAATATAAATCAAGGTATTCTTTGACTTTCCTTAATCATAATAAAAATTAAAAACCAAACCCATTCTGTTTTGGCCAACATGATTCTCCTCAAAGAGAAATTTGACTTTAAACAGAAATTTCAGTTGCTCAACATGAACACTTTAACTAAACAAAGGAATACACTTTTCTTGGGTAGTGAGTTTTCTGGCCATTTTTTGGTTTGCATCAAGATATAAGTCCATTGTAGACAGAATTGGTTTAATTATCCTAATGGGAAATTCCAATTGCCTTGTAAGTGCTAACTGATTTCAAATTATCCGGTGGTAATAATGGTGGGGTGTGTGTGTGTGTGTGTGCACATGCACACACAACACAGAATAAATTGGCTTCATTGGGGCTGTGCCTATTTGATTGCCACTAACTTCAGTGTCTAATCTTTTCCTAATGAGTTGGTCAAATAAACCAACGCCTCCTCCTCATATCCTTCACCTGCCTATCGCCTAATGCAGACACAAATGAAATTATTAAGGGAGAACGACTTCCTCATTGCCCTAAGTGAATGGCAACTTGAAACGGGCAGGCAAAGTTGAAGCAGTTTCCTCACGCATGAGCTACCTACAGACATTCTGCAATTCCAGAGCGACAGATACTACGGCAGACAGATGTTAAAGGGAGTGACTCAGCCAACTTTTAGATATTTTAGAACAAAAAAAAAGCATTTAAATTTAAACCCAAATTTGTGCTTTAAAGACTTGCAGATGGTGAAAATTTTAGTAGGCTTGGGGTTAGGGTTTTATATTTAATTCACCTTGTTCTTTAACTCTTCTTAAATTGCTTAATGTTTCCACTGAAAGGGAAGAAATATGTGAATAATATCAGATTAATAAGATATGTTCAAACACAGGATGTCTGGAGCAGAAGAGAGACAAGCATTAAGACAGAACCTCATATCTCTTATCTCTTGAATCTGAGATCTAAGTTTTTCTTATTTAAAGTGGCAGTAAAAGAATTAGAAATGATGGTCATGAGACAGCTAAGGGAGCTTTAAAAGTTAGAATCTCTTCTACGTAGATCAGGTAATGAAGAAACTAATTGCCACTGGAGGTTCTGTATCTCATCAATTAAAATGAGGCAATTAAAAGTTTTTTAAGTTCTGTGGTTTATCTTCCCCCCCACCCCCTTAAACCACAGAACTTATATGCATGTATGCATGAACAATAGACATGGACAACAAAGCTGGGGAGAGGGCGGGGAGGGAGGGGAAGGGGGGAATCAGTGGGGGGAAAAGGAGAAACACCTGTAACAAAAATAAATAAATTAATTTAAAGTAAAAAAAAAAATTTTTTTAAATAAAAAAGAACACACCAAAACTCACTAACTGACAGATAACCTGAATAATTCTGTATCTATTAAATAAATTTATAAGGAATAAAACTTCCAAAAAGAAAAAAAAGTTTTTAAAACAGTAAAAGTTGGAATAAAGGAATAAGTGATGCATTGAGTTGCAAGAAATTGTAGGGACTTGAAAAATTGTCCTCTTGGTCAATATTGTAAATTTCTTCTTAGTTGAGCTGAACCTTGCAAGCCCTATAGGAATACAAATACCTAAATCATACATGTAGCAATAATACTCTAAGTTAAATTTAAGAATAAGTATAGTAGCCATGAGTCAGCATTGAGTTCTGTTGATACTATTGTTATTTAAGATATTTCAATCTGCTACTAAATAATCTATTAGAGTTGTGGTAAATTTAAGAAGTATTTTATTACATTTAGAGACAGTATTTGACTATTTAAAAGAAAAGATTAATTTATAACTTTAGGTTTATGAGGTTTAGTGAAGTCTCTTAAGTGCTTAATTTTATTTGCCAGCTTTGTTACGGATTTGAAATATTTAAGGATACTCCGGTTTTTAATATGTTTTTAAAATGTTTAAAGGAAATCTCATCATTGAATTCACTGAGTTAATATATTTACTATTAAAGTAACTCCATTTAAAAGTAATCAAAGAATTCAGTAAAATGCATGGTTATTTTTGTACAAAAATTGCTAGATTTAAAAAAAAATTAAAATGAACATTAAAGGCTTAGGGAAACTAGGTTTTCTCATCGTTCAACTTTAAGGAACACAATATCAATTAAAACAAGCAGCTTCAAATGTTTGTTTGCTCACAGAAAAACCCCTATAAAATATCTGCAAACTCAGTTACAGAAAATACAAGAGAGCACGTCATATGCCACAATGTTGATGACGGTGCATTAGTGAGAGACGCAGATGCAGCATTGTCCACAAGCTGGTCAATAACATCATCACATTAGATTCCCCTCCCCATATTACATTCTGACTTCTCTTCCTTAGAACTGTGTAAGCTTTGGAAAGAACTCCCAGATATATTGCTGAGTATTAAAAAGCTAAATGCAAAACAGAATGCATAATATTTTATTAACTAGGATACCAGTTTAGCTGCTGTTAAAAAGGATCCTTCATTCCTAGTTCAGGGCTAATATGGCAGCTTCATGGAATCAGGGACACTGGCCTTTTCTACCTTGTTGCTTCTTCATCTTCAACATCCAACTTCCATCTCTTTGTAAAAGATGGTTGCTCTAGAGTCTAGCTCCTGCCACCAAAGTCAGCATCCTTCTCAAGAAGAAAAGAAAATCTCCTTTCAAGATCAAGACTCGGAAATTACCTATATTACTACAGGTTTACATTCTATGGGCTCTAACTTTAACCTAGCAGTAGGCAAGCTGAGAAACAATAGTCTTTAAGTGGTGTCCATGTGCCCCAAAACTTCTAGTATTGTAGGAGGAAAGAACTGCTATTCAGGAGACTGCTAGTGGCCTCTGCTACAAATTTGTCACTTTTTAAGTAAAAAACAAATTTTATACGTGTGTGTATATATATATATATATACACACACACATATATATATGTATAAATATATATATATGTATGTATATACACACACATAAATAAAGAGTATTCATTTTTGTGCATAGAAAATCAAAAGCTTAGGAAACAAATAAGATGCATGAAATAAATCATTAGTTCCAGAGCATGAGCCCACAGTCCAATGTCAGTATGTAATAATGTTTTCCTTAGTCCAAAAGTGAGTTTAAAAAGAACAAATAGTGAGTGAGTCATATAAGCACATTTATTGCATTTAAATGGTTATCCTCTATTAAGAATAAGCCCTTTTTACTTTTTGAAGTTAAAATACCATTTCTTTTCTGCAATAATGTTGATACTAACTGGCAATATATTTGCTCATTCGGAAATGTTTCTGAAACACCCAGGCATGACATACGATGCTGAAGATTCACTAGCTCTAAGAGTCCCTACACTCATCAGAGTTGGAGTTGGATGAGAAGATGAGGAGAAGATGGATCGTAAATACAGTATCAGAGAGTTTCAAACTAGGATAAGCACTATTTTTAAAAAGAAATGTAGCATGGGCTATGGGAATATTCTGGGGAGACCTTGAACTGGGGAGTCAGGAATATGCGGGAAGAAGGACTAGTTAAGATACATTCTGAAAATGAGTAGCAGCTGCCAGAAGACTAAGGAAGTGTGTTGTAGCCAGACGGGCTGGAAGGGGGTGGCCTGTTGAAAGTCCTAAAAGGCAGCCCCGTGGCCAGAAATGAGTGATCACAGGGAATAACAGCAGAAGGGTGGAGAATGGACTCGAGTCCATCAAAAACATTCATTTGTGTGGTAATAAATCTTGGAATCAAGGACATAAGGTCGACACGCCTTTGCACTGAAGTGTACATTTACAAGGGTGGTGGTCAGTTTCCTGAAAAAGTTGTTCTCAAATCAACAGCAAGTCTTACAGTCAGTGTTGTCTTAGCCACAATGAAATTCCACATGAAGACCCAGTGACTAAGAGAGAATGGACTAGCAACTCGCAGACTGGACTTCCAGCCTTGGTTCTACTGCCAAGTCGCTACGGACCACCAAGTCCTGTGACATCTGTCGAGTCTCTTCATTCCTCTGGATGCTCTCTGCCCCATCCAGAAAATGAAGTTTTACACTGGTGTTCCTCAAACTCTGTGGCAAGGGACCATTGTTTTAAAACTTTCCCCTCAGTGCAGACTGATACTTTTATGAAATACCATACAAATGCCTTCCGATGGCACAGCAGTGTTAAACTGCTATACGTTTCTAGATGCTCACTCTCATTTTCTGTGCTTATCTTGTGTGAACAGACTGGCCATGATGCACCGTGACTGGCACTGACTTAGACCACTCTGTAGATTAGACGATGATTCTGAAAATGATTTACCTCCTTCTTTTATTTGATTTTGTTCAGTAATATAATTAGCTTTTATTCTCCAATCACCTAGTAGCTGAGCGGGAGAAACAAAAATTCTGGGAACAAGTTATCTGAAAAGAAAGGCAGATTTGAGAGAGTATTGGCAGAGCTAATCCATTTGTCGGTCACCGGCAACTAACGATACAGAAGACACCTTTCAGGCAGAATAATAAAGCATAAGTGTTCTCGTTTTTCTCATTCATTAAGAAAGTAAACAACACAAAAATTTAGCAGTTACTTTAAAAAAAACCTTGGTAACCAGGAATTATACCCTTTGGATGGAAATACCAGCTAACATTTCACGGAGAGTGAATTTTTCAAGAGAAGACTGATGTATGGGAGCTCTTATCAGAATATGCCTCCTCCGCACCACTCAGTTCGAGATAGAAAGATAACTACTTAATGGTTATTTAGCCACAAAGCCATTGCAATTTCAGGAGCACAACTTTTTGAGTGGAGCATCAAAGTGCTAGAGCGCATGCAAATGTGACCACTTACAGCTTTTGCAAGGACTCTGGCCACAGTAAACTGTACATACGTGCTTGCTCTTCCTCTTTGCCCACCAATTTGGGGACAAAGTTTAAAGACTACCCAACTCAAACTCTGAAAGCCCTTCATCAAGTCGATGAAGGAGAGAGTGCTTCAACTTCAAGCAGCAGAGCATCCCCTCGGCAGGTCCGCCTCCTGCATAACCTCCGGAAGATAAGGATGTCTGCCTTAGACCCTAGGGTGACCATCAGAGGCTGTCCAGTCTGGAGCTCCAGGCCTAAGTCATCAGACAGAGGTTCTCAACCTCAGCATGTCAGGATCACCTGCCAGGTTGCTCATCCAGATTGCTGGCTCCCTCCAGAATCTCCAACTGGAGGCTCAAGAGTTTGCATCTCTAACAAGTCGCTGAGAGATGCTGATGCTACTGGTCTTAGAAACACACTGGGAGAACCATTGGTCTAAAACATCTGATGATAGAATGGGGAAGACTTCAGCAGTCACCTAATCCAAACCTCTCATTTTAAAAGTGAGGACCCTGGGGCTCAAAGGAAATATCTTGCCCACTGTCCTATATCCAGTACTCAGAGGCTCCCCACAATCACACACCAAAAAAAGAAAATCATGTCTCCAGAGCCTTAATACACTGTTCACCTCCTACCCACATGTCCTTCTGGGGACTACATGCTAGTTCCATCAGTGATGTGGTGATGGCAAGTAGGTGTCCTAAGCCCAGACGAGGGGTAGGCAGCATGATGGGAACTACCCCTTGCCTAGATTTTAAACCCAGAGAACATGTTCTCACCACCACGCCACGCTGCATCTCCCCAGCTTCCTGACAGCACAATCACATGGCCTGAGATTTTGAAACATGACATAAAGATGCAGGAGATGGTCGCAGTATTTGCAGCACTGCTGTGGAGGTAAGCGTCCAGCGCAGGCTCAGGGACTATGGGAGTGGCAGAGTGACTGGCTGTGTGCTGGGGTCTGATCTGCTACCAGTGTCAAGACTCCCTTGGATCCTGCCCTCTGGCTGAGCCTGCTCGGCAATTCCCATCGATTCTGTGTACTTCCTGCTTCCTCCCCAATAAATTATTCTTCTGCTTAAATGGTCTGCAACCAAGAACCCTGGCCAACACGAGAGCCCATTAATTTCCTCATCAGCAGAGAGCCAACTGCTCATAATGAAAGGTAGGGCTCCTGCAGAGACTTCTGCCTCTAGACCTCTTAGATTTCCACTGATGCACTTCCATTCCTTCAACGGTGTTTGCAGCAGGCTACTTATTCACAGGGAGCCCTGCCCCAGGCCGCCAGTGATGCGTGTCCCTTGGCCAGAAGTGATTGATGCAGGAGTTCACCCCAATCCACAGCAGACCCTGGGCTCTCACAGGGGCAAGGAAGGCCCAGACGGCCCTCAAGCTTGGGAGAGTGGAGCCACTCCATGCTGATGGCTGTGCCCGCGCTGCCCTGGCACTTGCTCTTTCCCAGTCTATATTCCTCAATTCCCTTCATCTCATGAGACGCCCTGGTGAGAATCCATCCAATAAAGTCTTTTTTTTTAGTCTGAATTTCAACCTCTGTCTTTAGTAACATAATAGCTTTTTGACACTGACTCACTGAAAACCTCTCTCTCCAGCTACCTCTCTCCCTGCAACCCCATACCTGGGAGTTCGTACAGGGAAAGCTCTTCTCTTGTGACTCAGGTATCATGGGAAGTGAGAAAAGAAAAGGTCCTATAGACTAGAAGGCATCTTTAAAAAAGAAAAAGAACATCGTGAGGTTTAAGAGATGTTTTTATATGGCTCTAGCAAACACACTGTCAGATTTTTCCATTTCAGATCTGCTCACAGCCTCAAAACTTCCATCCTCTACCTCCCTGCTCTAGAATGTGGTCCTTCAGGCACTTAGCTACAGGTGATTGATCTGAATTAGTGGACGTGGTATCTTTGTTTCAAGGGGCTTAATAAGCATATTAAAAGCAAAGGTGCAGTTCTCTACTGAAAGAACCAAGGTCCTGTAGAGAAACAGCTCATTCCCGGACCGGGAAGGGTGGTATAAGGTGAGCCTGGAGTTATTTCTGAAAGTAAGAAAGTGCTCAGAGAAATGATGGGGGCACATCACAACAACATAGAAATCAGCTTGAAGGGGATCTCATGGTGCAAACAGGGTACAGTTTGGGCACCATAATTATTAAATACGGTAATGAAGTAAAGACCATTGGTTTAAAAAACAAAATCCTAGGGATTAATGAGTTTGTGTGGGTAATAAACAAACACATAAATAGGGCAAAGGGAAGGTTGTTACAGTAGAATGTCCAGTGCCAACTGGTAAATGTGGAGATAGTGCTGGAGTTGGGAAATTATCATTTTGTAGCCATCAAGTTATAGATTGGATCAGGAATCAGTATCAATACAAAATCCAGAGGGATATTTTGATGAGAAGCAGAATATTTGCAGGGTCTTAGAAAATATCTTCCTGCCCTGGCCAGTTTCGCTCAGCAGTTAGAGCATCAACCTGCAGACCAATGAGTTGTGAGTTAGATCCTGGTCAAGGGCACGTACCTTGGTTGTGGTTCATGCCCGGCCCTGGTCAGGGGCCCTGGTCAGGGTCGTGCAGGAGGCAACCAATCAATGTGTCCCTCTCTTGTCAATGTTTCTCTCTACCTCCCTCCCTCCCTCCCACTCTATCTGAAGATAAACAGAAAAAATATCTTTGGGTGAGGATTAAAAGAAAATATCTTCCCACAAAATTGTTAGACAGTGGGGAAAACAAGCAGGTGATCAAACTTAATATCATCAATGAGTGACAGATAGACATGGGGTGACCCCCTGGGAAGGACACATATCACCCACCCAGAGTTCCAGCCAAGAACATACTGTTGGAGTCTCTAATCATAGGAAAATCATCAGACAAACCTCAAATGAGGAGCATTCTATTAAAAAGGGAGAAGGTTTCCACTCGATGTGTCCCTTCACATCGATGTTTCCCTCTCTCTCTCTTCCTCTCTCTCCCTCCCACTCTATCTGTACAAAAAAAAAAGGAAAAATGTCCTCGGGTGAGGATTAAAAAAAAAAAGGAAAAGGTTTAACTAAAGAAAAAAAAGGAGGGTGGTGGGGAGAAAACTATATTCTTCAAAAATGTAGTGAAGAAACAGTGAGGACCTGTGGAAATGTTTCAGATTAAAAGAAACTAAAATACATAAATATATATAAACTGATACATATAGGTTACCCTCAAACATTTCATAAAAACTCAAGGGAACACACAATTGAGGAAGAAAATAAGGTAAAATTTCAATAATAGGTCAATTGGGAAAAAGTATCCCTATGGGTTTCTTTTGTACCATTCTTATTCTTAAAATTGTCTCCAAATTAAAAAATATGTTTTAATGATTTGAGGGGAGGAGACTGACTAGAGGGACACAGGGAAGGTTTGGAGATGATGGAAATGTTCTATATCATGATTATGCTAATGCTCACACAACTGTCACATTTGTCAAAACACGTCAAATTGCACACTTAAAATTGGTGACTTTTATTGTATTAAATCATACCTCAATGCACCTTATTTGAAAAGGTACAAAGGGTAAAACTCCATTAACTGAAAGACTGTGTATTTGTTTGAAGGCAGAAAGAAGAGAGAAGTCTGACATTTGTCTTACCAGAGGCTCTGGGGACTACTGTGTCATGGGTGTAAGCAGGCTCTCTGGTGAGGTTGGTTTATTCCAGCCAAGATGGGCTTAAGCCACAGATAAAGTCTCATGGTCTCCCTTTCTGAAGCATATGGCAAAACAACTAAGCATTTTTACATTACTTCGCAGTGAACATAATAGTCACATAAATGGTTAAGATAAAACACCAAAACCTAATGAAATCTGCCCCTGAGGGGTCCTTCACATTATCCCAGATCCTGAGAACACCACTTACTGTCCTCAAAGTGTCCCTTGGTAGGCAGGGAGACGTTTGTGAGTGTCCTGAACAAGCTGTGCAGGTGGGTGGGTGGCATCAGCACCCTCCCCTCCCCTCCCTTCCCCAACTTTCAAGGCCCTCCTCAGAGGACCCCTCCCTCCCCCTTCACACCTGGTAGTCTCTCTCAAGCCTTTATGACCACCTTCCTCTTAACAGTTACCTGTGGGAAAACAACTCCAACTCAACTTGGAAATGATCCTCAGCTCGAGCACCATGCCCGGCACTTTGGAAAAGCACTGAAACTAAGCCAAGAGGAAGGAAGGTGGGCACACTTACTATTTCCTTCCTCTTCCTCTTCCTCTTCCTCTTCACAGAGCCAGAATATTCTGCCACCTGCTGAGAAACCCTTACTGTGTACACCATCTCCCCTAAGACATGTCCAGCCGAGAAAGGCGGCGGCTCTAAAACGGGATTCTGTCATAGCCAACGCAACAAAACTTCCTGGGACCCCTATTTCAACCATGGTGCGAGGAGGAAGAGACCTGCCTGCAATGAGCTGAAGGCTCAGACACATAGTAAGGGGGGCTCAGAGCAAGACCTCTCTGTCAAAGGACTCCCAGGACTGTTTAGACAGACTGCTATGCTATCTACACCCGATCAACTAAAATGGAAAGGGACACCGACTCGGCGCTTAAAAATGCAAAGGAGCAATGACAGCGGATGCTTACCAGGTGCTCACGCCGGACAAAGCCGAGAGAAGTTAGTCCACAGCTAAGAAAGGGGAGCCAGGGTCTGAACACAAGCAGTGTGGCCTCCGAACCTCCACTTTCAACTCCTATACTGACACAAGTTCAATTCCAATTCCCCAGTGAACGCTCCTTCCAGGCGGTTCCAACGTGAGGTCTGCACCCAAAATTAAGACTCAACCCGATGAACAACTCTTCAGTAAGCCTCACTTAATACTAAGAGTCAACAAAAGATCACATTTCTCCCCATTGAATTTCTATGGTCCAGACACTTCCCTCTTACACTGCCGAGTACTCATCGGGGTGCTTATCAGAACTCCTTTTCGCCCTACTTTCATCTGAGGAACTGACAAGGATTTTATGTTCTTTCTACTAAAGTCGAGCATCTTTATTTCCGACCTCCTTCCTCTGAGAGAGCATCTCGCTGACATCTTGCAATTACTAGGCCTAACCAGACAACAGCTTTTATCTTTCCTCCGGACACTGACCCACACTTCTATTAAACACAAACAGGATATGGACCAAACCATCAGATGCACTTCAGAGACATCCTCTGATCGTGGTGCACAAGCAGGCCTTCTTGTGGATGAGTTGGTGGCTGTGCAGGTCAGTCCATGCTCCAGGCAGGATCCTAAACTCCCAAAGTGGGGCTTTCACCTGAGGCATCTGAGCAGTAGATCATCTAAACCTCACACTCCAGACTCGGGTGGATGGACTTTGCACTGGAACTGCCTGACTTCAGACAAAACAGCAGAGCCTCTTCCCTGCCTTCTGTATTTTTTGAGTCATTGATTCTGCCTTTACTTTGAGAGAAAAAATGGAAGTGTGCCCTACTCCCTTAAAGACTGAAAGAAATCAGAATTTTGAAGTCCATCTTTTGGGGGTTCTAGACAGCTCCACGTGGTTTGAAAACTATTTCTAGCAGTTTCTGAGTGACTGGCCCTGACTCAAGGAGGTAGTCACAGCTGGGCCTAATGAAAATGGGGGTCCTGCCCTGGCCGGTTTGGCTCAGCGGTTAGAGCGTCGGCCTGCGGTCCGGAGAGACCCGGGTTCGGTTCCCGCTAAGGGCATGTACCTCGGTTGCAGTTTGTCCCCGGCCCTGGTTGGTCGTGCGGGTGGCAGCCACTCGATGTGTTCCTTTCACATCGATGTTTCCCTCTCTCTCTCTCTTCCTCTCTCTCCTTCCCACTCTATCTGTGCAAAAAAATGGAAAAATGTCCTCAGGTGAGGATTAAAAAAAAAAGAAAATGGGGGTCCTGGGAGGTCAGGCAGTCCTGTCTCGAGGGGACAGGAACAGGGTTGGGGCAAGGGCCTGGGGAGATGAAGGATTCTAGTCACCAGGATTAAATTTGACTTCCAGGGTAAACAATTTATCTGCAAACATTCCTCCCCTGGTTTGAGTGTAAATGCAAGCATTTTACTTCAAACAATTAGGCTTACTGCCGACACAGGAGAGTGCTTCGTTTTTCATACAAAGAGCCAGCGTTTGCCAAGCTGCTAGTATAGTCCAGCCATTGTACTTCATACACTGACAAATCAAAATATATCCAAATGGAAGAGGGTTCAGTCCGTCCTTGACAAGAAAAAGTATGCAGCTAAGCCAGCCTGCCCCTATCATCTCTGGGGCCTGGGGCCAGAGTACAAATGGAGGCCTTCATAATTACTACGTTAAAGTGCTAAGCAGGCTAGCAAACTGTCACATAATTCTCCACCCTTGACAAATCTGGCTTTACAACCACCTGGAGTCCAGGTACAATTTAGTATTCTCAGAGCCCTGCAGAGTTCCAGGCCAGACTTGAAAAAGCAGCGCTGGCCAATGATCAGATACCTTTCCTCCCCACCCAGGCTCCATCTCTCCCCAGGGAAGCCTCTGGGGCATACCTGGGGACCCTCAGCTCCCATTTGCAAGCTCTTCCACAACCCCTCACAGCTGCCCCTTTGGGCACCCCTCAAGGATGGAGTCTGCTAGCAAAGTCCCTGAAAGCAAGCTTGGGGAATTTGGGCAGGGAATTCCACCCATGCCTGGGGCCTGAAGGTCAGCAAGGACTCTGGGTGGGTAGCCCACTTCACCTGCAGACACTTAGCTCAGTGGGAAGGGACACTGGGGAAGGTCAGATCCTGCCCGGGTAAGCATGGGAAACACATGTAAGGGCTTTTCATGCCCAGGTCCAGGGCAGCACTGACTAAAAGCCTTCTCTATTTTATTTTAAGCAGATCAACTTTTCTTTCCTTAACACTTTCTGGGAGAGAGACTCCTTGTATCAAAGTCAAACAAAACAAAACAAAACAAAACCAGGTATAAGAAAAAAACAAATAAACAAACAAACAAAAAGAACAGGTATAAGAGAGAATTCCTGTCTGGAAGGAATGAAAGAAAAGTTGAAACCTCCAAAGCTGCTCTAGAGCGATTCCACAGTTGATATGCTGGTCTGAAAGAAAGACAAGGTAAATTTTCCTTAAACAGCTAACGGATTGAACGGTGTTCTAGAAAGTCAGAAAGGTGGGGTCCTTGTCCTAGGGCATAAATCAGGCAAACCTTAAACGTTTCTTTGTTTTTGAAAAAGTGCCCTATCTAGAGCAGGGAGATCAAAAGAACCAGATGAAGAACTAGCCCAAGCACCTGAGACCACAAAGTCAAAACCCTAGGAACCACCTCCTTGAGTCAAATGGGCAAGGGAGTTTTGGGCACGCAGACTGAGGGTGTCATAGTGCCAGGAGTGGCCAGGACCTGGGCTTCACCCCCACGGTTGACCTGGTTTCTGCTTCACCTTTTCTTGGTCAAGTTCGCCAACTTTCTGGGTCTCCATTTTTAATTCTCTAAAATGGAGATATTACCAGCCTGCATCACTTGGCCGTGATGCCCATGAGAACTTAGCACAGGCTGGCACTTGGTAAGCGCCCAGTCAACGGTATTTACTTAGAACTGAGAGAGCAGGTGCCCGAGCTACAGCTGAACCCAAGTTGTGGATCAAGCAGTTCCCCACCACCCACCGACCGAACATCCAAGATGGGGTTCTGCAGAATATGTGTGCGCTGGGGGAGGGGGATTGGGGAGGTCGAGGCTTTAGGGACAGAGGTAAACCAGAAGAGCTGGAGAAAGGCACACATAGGTCAAGTGTTCCGTCTCAACCCTGTTTTGGGGTAGTCAGTTGGAGATGCAAAGGAGAGGCGTCTAAAATATCTGTAAGTCCCCAGGATGGGAGGAAGCCTCATTGCACCCTGCTCGGCTCGAAGTCGGGCGGGGATCCGGGACAGGGAAGCGGCAGGAGGAAGGTGTCACTCACCCAGCAGCAGTAGCTTGAGCTCCCGGCGCGCGTCCTTCTTGTCCCGGCGAAGCTGCCGCTCGATCTCTGCGCTGATGCGCTGCGACTCCTTCTCCTCCGCCGACAGGCAGCAGCAGCCGGCCATGGTGCACGCAGCCACCGACGGGGCGAAGCGGTCCGGAGCGCCCCGATCCTCCGCCCCGCGGCTCGCTGGGCCGACCCGAGACGGGCGCCCGAGTTCGGAGAGAAAAGGCGGGGACCGACTTGAGTTTCGGAATAAGAAGCCTGGACCTCCGGGGTTCAATCCCTCCACGCGTGTGGGCTCCGAGGCGGAGGTGAGTCCCGAGCACTGGGACTGAGCAAGCGCCTGGGATCTGCGCTTACGCAGCCCCCCTCGCTCCGGAGAGAAGAAAGCGAGCAGAGCTCAGTTGGGAGCTTTGCCGGCCCCCCGGAAAATGCGCGCCCCTTTGCACGGAACCGGACACCCAGTCAGGGGGCGCAGACTGCACGTAAAAGTTGGGACGTCGGTGCCCGGAGGAGGGTGGACTCTCCCAGGCCTCGGGGTATCCCAGGCAGGCTTCAGGCGCGGCGTCGGTTAGAGGCAAGAGCCCTGGCTGGCCCCGGCCTGCAGAGTTCGGAAAACCTCAGCAGTGACCGCAGACTAAGACCAAGTGTGTTGCTGGAGCTTATGGTCTACGTGCCAGAGGAGGAGGAGCGTCTCGAACCTGCAACCCTGGCGTCTGCCGGAGTTGGCCTTGGGGCACGCCAAGCCGGTGGCGTCCGTGGGCAAAGGGAGCGACCCGGGAGCTGGGATGCGGAGCCGGGGGCCTAGAGTAATCGGGAGCAGCCCCCACACCTGCCTCCCTGGCTGTGACGTCCTGGCGTGGGGAGGGCCGCCTGCTGAGGTTGCTGTGACCAGTGCGCTCTGGCCGCCGGGTCCTGCTCCCTGCCCAGATCCGGGTTCCGACAGGTGAGGGAGTTTCACCAACTCCCAACCTCAACTCCTCCCAGCTGCAAGAGGAGTGGAGGAAGCCAAGCGTCCGCCGCGGGACACAGCGTGTCAGGGACGAGGCTGCTACCCTGACCTGACGTGGAGGCTCGAACACCAGCCTCACCACACCACACCACACGCCCTGGTTTCCTAAACCGGCTCCTTCAGCTTCCCGGATGCCCTAGCCCCGCTCGGGCTTGGTCAGAGCCCTTGATCAGCTTGGCCGCCTGCCTGCAAGGTGCGGCCAGTCCTGAGCCCTCTGGCGCGGCGCTCAGAGAAGCAGTTGCCACTGGCTTCAGTTAAATAAGAGCAATCCGAGAGCGGAGAGTAAATATCCTCCCAGCCCCTTCCTACACCACCGGACGAGGAGGGCTGGGGATGGGGGGGGGGGGGGGATGGAAAACAGCTGGCTACTTTGCATTTTATATCGGGAAAGACTCCTACTTTGTAGAGAGAGCAGTTTCCAGCAACACCTGGCATGTTCCCTGCCCCAGCCCTGAAGCCTGACAGCGCCTGGCAAAGGTGTTTCCGCACAGCCACGTTGGCGCGGCTCCTGGAACGTCTGCAGCATGTTTGAGCTGTACTGATAACATCTTAAAAATTGAAAAGCACCTTTTTGTACTCAAATGGCACTATAGAATGCAGATTACAATATCTGATTTTGTCTTCTGTGTAGATTTTGAGGCAGAGCGCAGAGGTTCATGGGAAAAGCAGAGAAGGGAAGGTGGAGGGAGGGGATCCTGTTGTCCACAGCAATGAATGTTTTTTCCTTCTCTTTTTCAAGTCAGCATATGCCGTTCAAACCACTTCATGGCCTTAGGTAATTAGCTAATGCTTCCTCTGTTATGAGCAAGCGGCACTACCTTTCATATGAGTAGCATACATTTAATCAATTCAAACCGAGAAGCATGTAACCAAGAAGCATATTGAGTGGAGAAAGAGGTATGTGTCATTATGTAAAGAACTTGGCATTATGATGCTATCTGGCTGCAGGTCCTATTTATTTTACAATTTAGAGAATGTTGACAAATCAGGTATTAAAACTGAATGTGCGTTATTAAATGCATGACTTGATTTTCACCTCCTTGCAGGCATGAATCGACAGTAACAGTGACCCCTACAGGAAAACGCCTGGACCTTTCCCATTTGGTCCTTGGCCATTTAGTCATACCTTTCTCCCTTAACTACAGATTCATTTACATTTTGAGAAAAAGATCTCTTATTTCCTCAAACTAATAGTTGCATCATAATTATTAGTATCTTTAAATAATTAAAATAGGGCAAATTTGAACTCCACATTATTTGGAATAACTGGTCCAAAGCTGCTAAGATTTAAAAACAGATATGAAACATATTGCTTATGGTAAATCCATGAAACTTTCCTGGACCGATCAACCTAGTAGTATGTATCAGAAGCCTTAAATGTGTCCATCCCTTTTGACCAAACTGTTATTTCTCCCTTTAATAAATAATAAAAGAACCCTGGCCTTCTGTGGACAGAAGGGTTTAGGGTTCAATTCTCGGTCAAGGATACTACCTGGGTTGCAGGTTTGATCCTGGGCCAGATCGTGGTGCATGTGGGAGGCAACCAATGATGTGTCTCTCTCATATCGATGTTTCTCTCTCTCTCTCCTTCCCTTCCACTTTATCTAAAAATCAATGAAAAAATATCCTCAGGTGAGGATTAACAAAAAATAAATAGAGAAAAACCATGATTTAGGTGCAAAGTTTTTATTTCTAATAACAACAACAATAATGCAAAACAATTTAAATGCCCAACTACAAGGAATAGTCAAATACATTACGGTATACCCATACAATGAGATATTATATAGTCACTGACTGTGAATATGTGAGTGAAAATTTGTAAATAACAATGAAAGATTTGGGGGCATACCTCAAACTGTATTTAGGGAAAAAGGCACAATACAAAAATATAAACAGCATGATACAAATTATGTTATGGAAACACACACATTTTTATGAGACTAGAGGTATATATACTAACAAGATAAGTTGCTCTGAGTCATAGCTTTATGGTTGGTTTTAATTCCCTGATACAAAATTATTCGGGGCAGCTCTATTAAAGTCATATGAGCCCCACTTCCCTCAACTGTAAAATGAGAGGGATGAACCAGATTAAGCTCAAAGGGATCTCCCAACTGTAACATTCCATTCTTTCTTTGATGATTTTTCACACTTATATGATAGTATTTAAAATAATCATAAACCTGTTATTGAGCATCGGTAGCTAGTGAGAACTATAAAACTAGGATATCACAAGTCAATTATTTTTATACTACTATTTTTTATTCGTGTCTCTAATTTTCTTATTTTCAGGATCTGGAGGCAGGATGAAAATAATTTTAAGTTATTAATTCATTTGCAACATCTTACCAGGAAGAAGTAGTTTTGAAAAAGGTCTTAGTGAAAGAAAATGTTTGTTTTCCTAGGTTATTCCCAAAGTGCTACAATTCCATTTCATTCATCTTGGAGATCAGAGCACAGCCTGGACATGTGTTTCAGATCCCTGCCAAGTGCCGGGCCACAAAGGTGAACTAATTGTCCGATACTCCTCTGAATGCCCTTTGAGTCCCTGCCAGGCCCTGTATGAGGCACTGGGGATTTAGATAGTAAGACCTTCTAGTCTCTCATCTAGTAGAAAGAAGTAAGACTGAGACCCTGAAATCTGAACCCACCCTTCTTGCTTCCTCCCAGAGAACAGACAGCGAGAGCTCCAAGTCACCTGGGTGGCCCTCCACAGCCTACCTGTGTGCACAAGGGGCCCTTCAGCTGAGCCTCATTTCCTGTCACTCTGCTGCAACTTGAGACAAATGTAACTACCTGTTCTCCCCCTCTCTGTATCTTGGCATTTACTGTTCCCTCTTCCAAGAATGCCATCTCTCACCTCAGGCAAAGTTAGTTAGGTACTTTCTTTCCCAAACACATCTCTGAGAAACCATCTCCACCCCTTGTCAGTTACACCCATCTTTCTCTGCTGCCTGAGCACTTTCTGTGTTCCTCTCTCTAACTTCTCGCTGTCTCGCCCGTCTGTTTCCTCGCCTGAGCCATTGCTTACTCACAGCTGGAGACATTTTTTCTTGGTTATCCTGATATTCCTAAATTAATAAAATGTAATTGACTGAACAAAATTGAAAACAAGAAGAATTAGCCAGAGATAAGAGAAAGAAACTAGAAGAGAGAAAAGGAGGTTCTCGTGGTGGAAAAGAATGAAAAACCAAGTTCACAACAAATCAGTGCATGATTTAGGAAAGACTTGTGTCCCCAGTTTGCCCCCTTAGAGGAAGTGATTGCCCTGTTTCTAACTCAGAACTCCCCAAAAATGTGCAAGTAGAGGGCTGGAAAGATGCTGTTCTCTTTGACAAATGTACCATCTTAGAACTTTAACAAGTCACACAAGGTAAAAATATGACCTTGAACTTTACAAAGCTAAACTGGTAGTAATACTAAGGCACCTATGCTTCTCTGTGGCAGTGGTTTTCAATTGCAGTTGGGACTCATTCCTGGGTTGTGACAATCTTTTTTTTTTTTTTTTTTGAAAGAATAGAATAGAAATAGAAAATATCAAAGTGTGCTGCATGTGTTATTGTTTCATGAAACTTTTGTTTTGGTTGTATACATGAGTATCAAGTCTTAAGCAGATCAATCATTGTTGGAGATTTGCTTATCTTTATCCCAAGTAGGTTAGACTAAATGATTCTCAATTTTCTAATCCATTTTTCTAAAAACCAACACGTTCCCAATTTTTCGTTCAAAGTTCTCGGCTTATTGTGTTCTCTATAATGTTTTGAGTCCTTTTCCCCTGTCACCACTCCCAGCCGTTCTCCACCCAGTCATCTCTGGTTTGGGATGAGTGTAGTAAGTTAGAGACATCTGTCTATTGTCTGCCTATTGTGGACTTTGGATGAGTTGACAGAGTAGTGATGGATGTTTAGATGAATGGGTAATAATTGTAGCTGGTGGATACATGAATCTATTTTTCTAGGGCAGTCAACATCTTAACATGTTGCTTCAAAATGTTCTCTGCCTGAAGACCAGAAACTGTCTATTGTATAACTTCTACTGAAAAGACTAGAATTACATAACATCTAGGTCAATGGCAGACCACATACATGATGGTGGTCCCATAAGATTATAATGGAGCTGAATCTCCTCTAAGAAATGGAAGGATATGTGGTTCTGGAGGAATTTATTTCTCTGACGAGAGCAACATATGGGGCTGGGCACTAGATGCCCTCTCACTCACGGCACCTCAATTCTGAGTGCACAGATTGCATCCCCATCAGCCACTGACCTGTTTCGGCACAGGGGAGCCTGTCTCCCAGCCCTACATATGCAGAAGGCACTGCAGCCCTCCCAGATCTAGCCTGATGGTCTTCAGAGGACATTGCTGTAAATGCTCTGATTCGGACCTGAGAGCCTCATCAAGCACGCAGGTCCACAGAAGCTACCTGAACAAGTGTCAAGGGCCACTGCCACTTTAATAAAAGCTTTTTGTGGTAGTGTGGAGCCAGCCTGTCTCTGTACTTTGGACATATGTTCAGGTTGTAATGATGTAAAATATCGATGTTTTATTTCTTCCATCAATTCAATGCCAAAGAGAGCCCTTTGTGCCAGACAGGGTCATTGGACCCAAAACCAAATTTCCAGAGTCAAAATGTTGAGTCCTCAGTTCTACACCCTCTTCATGTTAAAACACCCTCTTTTTTAAAAAAAAAATGAATTCCGCAAAGTTCCTTAATCTTACCACTGCTCCAGCATGCAACAGCCAAAACCACATGGCCATGACAATCCCTTGTTTCCTTATCTCTCCAGCTTTGTTTCTGATTTCTACTGATCCTCGAGCCGCCTCTCATTCCCTCCTGACAGTCACTGTCATGATGATCTGTGCTGTACCCAGCCAGTTTCTCCTCGACATTCCCAGTCATTCCAGCACTGACAGCTTCCATGTTCTAGTTCTCACCCTGTCGGAGGGAAGAGAGGGAGGGTTGTGGGCAGTGTGCAGAGTCTTCGGTCATGTACAGTGATGTCTAGGTCTTTACCTTCCCTCACCACTCCCTCACGGACTCACCCAGAGCAACTTCCCGCCCTGTAGCTCCATGCATGGTGAGTGCCCTGCACAGGTGAACCATTTTGTATCTTTTATACCATAATTTTTACTGTACCTTTCATATGTTTAGATACATAAACTCTTACCATCGTGTTACAATTGCCTACAGTTTTCGGTACAGTAACATGCTGTCTGGGTTTGTATGGCCTAGGTGTGCAGTCGGCTACATGATCCAGGTTTGTGGACGTGCACTCTGTGACATTCACGACAAAACTGCCTAACGACACGTTTCTTGGAATGTGTCCCAGCCGTAGGAGACACACGGCTGTAGAGACGACCAGGTCCGCCTTCAGACGCACGTGACTGTGAGTGGGCAGGAATAGCTATTGTTTGTTTTTAAATCTGAATTTTCATGGGAATCACATGTCTCAAGGACTTAAGGAGTCAAAATATTTGGGATAGGAAGTTTGGAGATTTTTATTTTGCTTGTTTTCTTTTCCTTTTTTTGGTAAGTCCCCCTCTCCACTTATACCACGCTCCTCCTGAATGAGCCAGTGTTAACAACTTAGTATGTGTTCCTTATTTTCTATGCTCTTATCATGATACACAAGCATGAAAAAAAGCTCATCAACATATATAATAAACATACACAGCGGGAGTTTGTCATCATTAGTTTAAAAATGAAATGATATTACATGAACTCTATATTTCCTTTCCCCTCCAGCAATACCTTATGGGAATCAGACTAAACCAGTCACCTCGGATTCAGTCTTTCATCTATTCATACAGAGTATTTCATGATGTAAAAGGACCATATTTTATTCAGGATTTTCCCTTTGAGGTGCATTCATCATTATTTCCAACGTTTGACCACTAAAAATAAAGCTGCAATAACATCTCCATTTATGAATTCACATGCACTGGTGCCTTTATTTCTACAGGACAGATTTCCAGGGGGGTGGGGGGAGTTGAAGGCTGCTTAATGGAAAGATATATACATGTTTCTTTTGAATAGATGTGGCCAGATTTCTATTTAAAAAGGCGACAATAATTCACATTTCCACCAAAAATATGAATAGCCACATCCCTACCAACAATGAATATCACTCATTAATTTTTGGCAGCTTGAAAGGATACAAACAATATTAAAGTGTTGCTTTACTTTTGAGTCTTGCTGACAGCTCATGCATTTGTACATTTCTTCATAGCATGTGAGCATTTGTACTTGTCACCCTGCAAATTGTCTATTTACATCCTTTGCTCATTTTTAAAAATTAGGTCATTTGTCTTTTTCTTGACAATCTGTAAGAGCTCTTCAATATTACATATCAACTTTGTCATCTGAATTACAAACTTTCAAATATATTTTTTGTCCTTTACAATTTTTAATGGACTCTTTTGCCATAGACAGTATTTTATTTTTACATATCCAAATTTCTTACACAGCTTCCAGAGTTCCAGTCTTTGGAGGATGGTCTCCCCATTTCTAGATTGCTCTTGCAAGCACTTTTATTACTTTGTTTTTAACATTTAAATATTTAATCCATCTGGTGTCTATTTTTGTAAAATGTGTAAGATAGGAGACTAATTTTATTTTCTTCCAGATGGATAGCCAGTTGCACCAACATCATTCATTTATTGAACATTCCATCCTTTCTCTCATGAATTGAAGTTCAATCTTTGTCATGTATTACAGTCTCATGTTGACTGAAATCCATTTCTCTGAGTCTATACTATACTGTTCCACTGAGCTATTTATTCTTATATCAATATTATCTTGATTTGATTATGGGTGCTCTGTAGAATATGTTGATATTAATGAGACATCACCTGTCAGTGTTATCAAACTCTTCTTAGTTGTATTCAGATATTTATTCTTCCACATGAATTATAATATCATTTATCAACGACTTCTACCCTGAACGTCAAAGCATAACCTTAACCATAACTTCAACTGCCTTCTTGACATATTGGCTTGTATATCTAATAGGCGTCTCAATACAACCATCCAAAACATAACTCTGAATTGGTTTCCATAATTTATCTTCCTGCTATCTTTTGCATGTCAGCACCACCAAGCACTAATCGACTGCCTCTGTGCTCTACCTCCCACACGTAACCTTAGCGAGTGAGGATCAGGCCATAAGCCACATCTTGAATTTGTTTGGGAACCACTGCACGCAGCCACAGAGGTGGGGGATCACACATGTTTAACCTTTATGAATGAGGCTCTTTGAATTGTCCTCTGTTGTGTTACATGTGGTCCCCCAGGTATGCTCATTTCTATTTTTCTGCCACCATTTCTAATCTGACCTGACACAACAGCTTTGTCACCGTTCTTCCTGCTTCTACTCTTGATCCTCTAAAATCCACTCAGCACAACATGGTCAGAATGACCTCTAAAAGTCCCAAACAGATCCCGTCATTCTCTAGATTAAAATCCACCAATAGATTCCCATCAGAGAATAAAATTAAATGTCCTTGTTCGGGGGTGGGAGGTGGGTGGAGGGATTGAGAAAAAAAAAGAGAGAGAGAACTTGTGGACGTGGACAACAGTGTGGTGATGGTGGGGGAGAGGCGTGGGGAGGTGGAAGACGGCGTAGAGGGGAAAATGGTGATGGGAAACAATACAATAAAAAATAATTAAAATAAATGTCCTTGTTCTAGATCTTGAGGCCCTACATTATTGGCTATTGCCTACTTCTCTCATTTCATATCCTATCATTCTCCCTCCGGTTCAAATACACACCAGTCACACATACATGTAACCCCATGTATAATTTTCTTTAGGGTTGGTTTAGAAATGGAAATGTTAACAAATTTGGCAATTACTTAGGGTCCATCACCTGTCGTTATAAATGACTGTTGCTGTTCATCTGCGTAACACTGGGTCTTAGACAAACGAGACTGATGCCATCTTGAGTTCTTCGTTTATTTTCACCTCAATTTATTTGGAGAGGAGGCATTATTAAAGACAACAGTAACAATTTATTAAAAAACATGTTATGTTGATTGTCTAAATTTAAATGCACTTAAATTTTTAAAAAACACAAAAATATGTACTTTTTTTTTTTTTTTTACATAATTCAGGCCTTTTACTATCTGCACTGCTGCCTGAATCATGCTTTCTCCAGATCCTGAAATGTATGGTTTCCGCTTGTTATGCAGATCTCAATTTAAATATGTTTTTATTGAATTTTTTAGAAAGAGAAGAAGGGAGAGAGAAATAGAAACATTGATGTGAGAGAGAAACATCGATTGGCCACCTCCTGCACGACTTCCCACCAGGGATGCAACCCAGGCAGTTGCTCCAACCAGGAATCGAACTGGGACCTTTCAGTCCATGGGACGATACTCAATCACTGAGCCACACTGGCCTGGCGCAGGTCTCAACTTAAATATGACTTACTAAATGCAGACTTCCCTGACCACCAGCCTAAAGTAGTCACACCTCCCTGTCCTATCCACTAATATAACCAGACTCTTGTATTTTTATTGTAGCATTCATCATGATTTCATTTGTCAATTCTATCCTTCTTTATTTGTCATCTTCTCCCACCAGAAAAAGAAGGCAAACTCCATGAGAGGGAGGATTCTATCTTATTCACCTTTGTCTCCCTAGGGCCTATATGGGAAAAGCCACATTATCTTAAAATTGTACCACCCAACTCTGTCCAGATCCCATTCTCACACTAAGGGTAAGTCTTCGACAAGTCAGCAATATGAGCTTTGTGATTTGACATTTGCCTGTTTTATACTGTATTATGTAATACTACAGAAAACAAAACACCCCTCTGGACCCTAG
The DNA here is from genome assembly GCF_014108415.1 of Molossus molossus. Lineage (NCBI taxonomy): Eukaryota > Metazoa > Chordata > Mammalia > Chiroptera > Molossidae > Molossus > Molossus molossus. The sequence goes on along the minus strand of NW_023425349.1, from coordinate 44,552,843 downwards.
ATTGTGGAGATAGGACATGGCCTGTGTTTTCCAGGACATGTTGATTGTAAGCAACAGAAACCCAGTGTAAATGGGTTAAGTTAGAAATAGAATTTATTGGCTCTTAAGACTGAGAAGGTTAGGGCTGGTCTTATTTTTAAGCTCTGCTGGTTCCAGGTGCTAAAGCAATGTCAGAAGGAAGCCATGTAGTACTTAATAAGTATTTGTAAAATTAATGAATGAATAACACCTACCTCATTGGATTATTGTTGAAGATTAAAAGAGATGATATACATAAAACCTTTGGTTCCTTGCCTGAAACTAATAGGTACTCATTAACCATAGATAGTATTATTTTTAAAATAATATTATCATCATCAAAAACTTTATTTTCCAAAAGCTGTAGTATATATATACAGTGAAATATTACTTGGCCATAAAAAAGAATAAAATTTTACCATTTGCAACAGTATGAATGGACCTAGAGTGTATTATGCTAAATGAAATAAGTCAGTCAGAGAAAGACAAATACCAGGTTACTTCATTAATATGTAGAGTCTAAAAAACAATAAACAAAACAGAAACCGACAAAGATACAGAGAACATTTTGACAGTTGCCGGAGAGGAGAGGTGTCGAGGGGCTGGGTGAAAAGGTGAAGGGATCGAGGAGTACAGACTGATAGTTACAAAATAGACATGGGGTTGCATAGTCAGTAATACTGTAATATGTATGTATGGTGCCTGGAGGGTACTGGAAATATGGGATGGGGGACACTTTGTAAAGTATCTGAGTGTCTAACCACTATGCTGTACACCTTAAACAAATACAAAATACCATTGCATGTAAACAAACAAAACAACTTTATTTTCACACAACAGATACATTCATGATTCTCTGGCACTGTGGGGAGAAGGAAGAGTGTGGTGTGCGTAGTCATTTGGAATAATTCCAACTGTCTGGAAGCAACAGCAGATGAGAATCACACTGCAAGGCTTCCCAGCAGAGGTAAAGCACACAAACACCTTGCATGGCTTGTCCAGTCCAGAAAGGAATTTAGCCATTGAGTTCTCTTGAAAGTAAATGTTGATTTCAAATATCAGAATCAAATGTGCAGTCTTTTAAAGGTCCCCACAAATGCAGCAAACACCAGAGGATATTCCAAGTTCTCCTCTCCTGAATAGTACATGCTCTCAGTGTTTTTCCTCATGATCTTAAGATCAATAAACTTGGTAAATACCAATTAGAAATATGGTGTTGAAAGAAAATATAGAGTTGCCTTTTGTCTTCTTTAGTACCTGAGTCATTTCTTGATTCCTTTAAACACGTGGAAGTCCACCACCCCCTCTTTGGTGTCATTGTGGTGGATTGTGATGGCCAGAAATTCTTGAACACACCTTCTTCCCAGAGTTGAGGCATGTGTTACCACCTCTTGAAACCAGGTGAGCTCTGTAGCTATTTTATTTAACTGATGGACTGTGGCAAATATGACACTGTTTGTTTCCAAGTCCAGGTTTTAAGAAACTAGCAGCTTGCATTTCTGGTCTCTTGACTCACTCTCCTGGAGCCCTGAGCTGCCTCATAAAGAATTTGGAGAGCCTGGCCAGTGTGGCTCAGTGGTTGAGCATCGACCCATGCACCAAGAGGTCGCTGGGTCAATTCCCGGTCAAGGCACATGCCCAGGTTGTGGGCCTGATCCCCAGTGGGGGGCATGCAGGAGGCAGTCAATTGATGATCTCTCATGGATGTTTCTCTCTCTCTCTCTCTCTCCCTCTCCTTCTCTTTCTAAAAATTAATAAAGAAAAAAATTAAAAAAAAAAAAAGAATTTGGAAAGACCACCTGGAGCGATCCTAAGACTAAATGGCTGAGCTTATCCTTCCAGCCACACCCACCAAGGTGCCAGGAATGTGAGCCAAGCCATCCAGCCTCACCCAGCTACATCTCACCAAGTGACCCCCAGTCAATACCACGTGGAGCAGAAAAGCTACCAGTGAAGCCTGCCCCAATTCCTAGCCCACAGATTCCAATATATGATAAAATGGTCATTGGTTTAAGCCACTAAATTTTGAGTTTACTAAGCAACCACAGATAATATAAACTCTTTGGTAATATTTCATATAGTGCAATGGTTATTAATCTGCTAAATCAGATTATTTCTGAACTGACACAGGAACAACTAAGCACATTAAAACTAGCCACCGGAAGACCCTTGAAGCAAGTTGAACATTATCATGACAGTCTCCCCGTTGTGGAGAGTATACCTTTTCCTTTTGAGTACTAGCATACACAGGTGCTGCCATGTCAGTGAGGACAGAGGACCCAGTACACACAAGCACTCCGAAGAGACTTCATACTCATACACCAACTTTCGGAGCTATGTATTAAGCACTGGTATAACAACAGTTGTGAGAAATAGAACTTATCCTTATGGATCTTATAATCTACTGGGGAAAAAAATTCAGAATTACTTTCCCAGTGATTTTGGAGGAGGGATTTGCAGGGGGAAGAGAAGGCTGCATAATTCTATAATTGTACTACTGAACTCTGTCCAAATCCCATTTCAACAATAAAGTTTAGTCTTAGAAAAATCAACAAATTGTGGTTTTGCCTCATATACATATGGAATTTGTTATGTGAAATTTGTTTTATACTATGTTATGGAATGGCAAGGAAAACGAAGTACCCCTGAGGACCTTTGATTTGTGGAGACAGGACATGTCATGTTGATTGCAAGGAACAGAGACCTGATATGAACTGACTTGGGTTAAAATGAAATGCATTAATGATTAGGACTGAAAAATTCAGAGTGCTCTTGGTTGTAGGCTCTGCTGGATTCAGACATTCAAATGATGTCATAGGAAGCTATCCCTCTCCATCTTTTTGGCTGGACTTGCCTCTGGACTCCAGCCTCAGGTAAGTCTCTCCCAGCATGGTGTAAGATGACTGCATGAAACTCCGCACTTCTCTGTGTCTACTGGCAACCTCAACAGAAAGAGAACTTCTCCCTCCCAAAATTCCAGCAAGAATTCCAAGATTAACTCTGATGAACTGAGCTTGAGTCAGTGGTTCCTCCTTGAATTGATTCATGACGGCCAGAGTAACAATGCTCTGACTGACCAAGCCGAAATAATACAGCCCCCCTCATGGGTGAAATCAATTTCAGTAATGTGTTTTATGTAACCCAATATAGTCAACATATTACCATTAGTTCAATGTTACAATTTATAATGGATTTTTTTATTTATATTAAGCTATAGTTTACAGTGTGTATTGTACACTTAAGCTAAATCTCCATTGAGACCTGCCACATTTCAAATGCTTTAGAGCCACTAGCCTCATTGGACAAGGTAACTCTGAAGATTCATTGTGGTATAAGAAAGGAATAGAATGGAATGGAATGGAATGGAATGGAATGGAATGGAATGGAATGGAATGGAATAGAAAAGAATAGAATAGGATAGAAAAAATGCAACTTGGAACATGCAGGGGAAGAAACCTGAGTTCCTGCGGCCCTGGAGCCTGGTGGAAGAGAGTGAAAGTTGGTGTGTCTTGCTGAGAGAGGTACAGAGGTAAGCGATGGAGCAGGACGGACCTGAGCCGGGGCTGTGGAGACCGAGTAGAGGACACCAGAATAAGACACAGTACTCAGAATCAGGGAGAGGAATCTGCATCTCAGTAGATGCCACAGAGAAGAGACGTTTTGACCCAACATTGGTTGAAAGGAGGACATCGTAGTGGAAGCTAGCTGGGACAGATGACAGCCTAGACCAGACCTCTTCCTGACCCCCACCCGCTTTCCTCCTCTGGAAGTCAGGGTAGAGACATGAGACCGTGAACTGACTGAGAAAGATCTGATGTGACTGAGCTTATGCTGCATTGACAAGTCCGTAGAGGGAATCTCAAGAAATAAATTAAGTTTGGATGTAAAAAATAAAGTTACATGCATTGCATATCTGAGATTATTGGCCTGAAAATATGACACCCCAAAGTCTCGAACACCTTGCGTGCTCAACAAATAGAGCCACACTCCTTCCCCTGCAGCAGGGGACTTCGGCAGTCATCTCACAAGCTGAGATTGTGTCCCCCCCCCATCCCCAGGGGACATTTTGCAATATCTGGAGACATTTTTGGTTGTCACAAGTAAGGAACAGAAGACTGTTGTAGGTGGAGGCCAGAGAAGCTGTTAAGCATCCTACAATGCACAGGACAGCCTCCCCTCGAAAAAGGATGATCAGACACAAAATGTCAGAAGTGCCAAGGTTGAGTAAGTCTGGACTATACTTTGAGATTCTTGAGAAGCATGTGGAGGGAAGAAAAGCAGGTTTTTCCCTTCTGCGTCAGAGTAAAAGGGAAGGCAGGCCCTGGGGCTGCATGCAATGCAGTTGTTTCTATGGTAACTGAGGTAACTAAGTCCTGTCTCAAAGCAGCGAGTCTAAGGATGAACAAAAGGCCGAGTCTTGTCCAAAGGTTGAGGCCCGACAAGGCCTTTTATTTTCCTCCCTTCATCCCTTTGCCCTCATCTTTCTCAAAGGAAGTGTTTCCCCAGGCTGACGTGGGAAGACTGAGGTGATAACCTCTTCACCCCTTTGCCGTCTTAGCGTGTACTTCACCTTCACTGGAGTCCATAGGCCTGAACTCTATGTCTTTAAAATAGATTCACATTTTCTCCCTGGCCGGTTTGGCTCAGCAGTTAGAGCATCGGCCTGCGGTCCAGAGAGACCCGGGTTCGGTTCCCGCTAAGGGCATGTACCTCCGTTGCAGTTTGTCCCCGGCCCTGGTCGGTTGTGCGGGTGGCAACCACTCGATGTGTCCCTTTCACATTGATGTTTCTCTCTCTCTCTCTGTTCCTCTCTCTCCCTCCCACTCTACCTGAACAAAAAAATGGGAAAAATGTCCTCGGGTGAGGATAAAAAAAAAAAAAAAAAATAGATTCACATTTTCTAGAAACAATGCTGGGATGTGTACTCGCAACTTTGAGGCTGAACTGAACACGGATTCACCATTGTTTCTAGCACACTTTTAGTCCAAGAAAAAGTGGGTGGCAATGTTCTGACTGACAGATATGCTCGCTGGCATCCCTTTGAGAGAGAACCATTCACCGATTTACGGAAAGTCAGTCCCATCCACGTGGTTTACATGGGACTAATATTGCTTCTGGCTCCGTGGACGAGCATGTGATCCAGATCTGGCCTATCAGGACACTCCACCGCCTTAACCAGTAGATTGGCTTGGAGGTGTGCACATGACCCAAGCCTGAACAATGAGAACACACATCTTTTAACCACAGAGATTGGTTCAGGGGATGCTAAACCGGATCCTTCCTGAAACTTCCTTGAGCCATATGAGAGGCTGTGCCCCCCCTTTCTCTAGGATAGCTAGTTTGAAAATATGAAATAACCTGGGGCCACTGGTGGTCATCTTTGCAAAGATATGGGACCTCTCTACCTGAGGATAACACCAACATAGATGGAAGGCAAGCCAAGAGATGGAGAGGAAGAGAATCCTCCTCCTATGAGCTGAACTCTTGAATCCAGATTTGCAATTACTTGACCCAGCAGGTGTCCTTGTTTGTTTAAGCCCGTGTAGATTGTGTTTCTAGATCATGGCCAATGTACTGACCTACTAGAAATGAAGAGGTAGGTGTTAGTGGGTGGAAAAAATGGAATAGCCTGGTTTTCATAAATGGTTATTTTATAGTGCCCTAATTTTTCAATACCTACTTTAGTACCTTCTGTAAGAAAGACTAATGGTAAATGCTCATTGGATTCTTTCTACTTAATCACAAAAATAAGCTGAATATGGGCCAGGAGGTAGACAGTAGAGATGAGCAAACAGGCCTTTTCAGAGCTGGCAGGGGATTGTGTTTCGGTTTAACTTTCTGGCGAACTAACTTTCTTGATGGTGCCTTTAGTTACTACTAAGGATCTGTGGTCAGATAGGTTTGGTTTTTTTTCTCTCTCTCCAAATTAATTTAGTAAACATTTTGGTGTAGGTGCAGCAAATTTATGAAATTTTCTGATTAACTGGAAGAATTTTATCTGTTAAACTACTCTTGAACAGAAGTATCTGTGCCTGGATCAAGATTCTTTAGTTTAATCTGAAGAAATAAGGGTGTTACTAACAAGACTGGCCAGTCTAGCACAAGCACCGTAGAATTTAGAGAGCAAAGGAATCCTGGTAAATAATTACATAATCAGACTAAAAGACTTCAGGCTGAGCAGTTTTTGTTTCTGTGTGGAGGGTTATTTGAGAGTGACATGGTTTCCTCCAGCCATTGTCTTCGTTTCCTTTGGCGCCTTAGTCACTGTGTGCGCCTTGCACTGCCTTGGACCCTGAGGTTGGTAAGTGCCTGGAAGGAACTGGCTCCAAATGATCTGCTTGCCGGTGCAAACCCGTCTGACAGGTTTATTGACTACCGTGTTAGAAGGAACGGAACCAGCCAGCCACAGGCTCTTCTCCCTGGGCATGCAACCAAGTCTGGGGCTGTTTCTGATTTCAGATCCTGAATCTGGCGTCAAGGCTGTCTTCCAGACTACCCTGAGATAGGCTGTCAGTCAATTCATGCCTTCTTTCCTTTTCTGCATGTTTTTTGGGATATCATAGACATGAGCCTCTCTCTCTCTCTCTCCAATTCTGTTTTTTAGGGTATAATTCACTTGTTATAAAATGTATTGTCTCATGTACAGTCCATTAATTGAATAAAAAATGTTTCCAATTTATTTGTTTCCAAAAAAGCAACTAAATTTGAAATTATATTTTTCTTATTTATTTATTTGTTTGGCTTAATTAATTTATTGTATAAACTTAAACATTTTTTTAAAATTACAGTTGACATTCAATATTATAAAAGTTTCAGGTGTACTGCTTAGTGGTTAGACGTTTTTATGACTAACAAAGTGATCCCCGCCCCATAAGGCCCTGTCTCTTTTTTGATGGGACTTCTAGTCCTGTCAGGGAAACAGATCTCTCAGTACATTTGCAGCACACCTGAGAAGTGTGTATATGTGGACGCAGGCTCTAGAACTGCTGAGGGGCGGACCTTCCAGAGGTAGAAAATATTTCCTCTATTACAAAAATATTCTTGATGAGTATGCTGGGTGTGTAACCCCCCTCCTTAGATGTGGCCATTTCTCATAATACTTCTAAAATAAAATGAAAAATCAATTCCTAGCTTTATGTATTATATAACTCTAATATCACTAAAGCTTCCCTACTTTTTATTTGGAAAATTTTCAAATGTACAGAAAATTTGAGAGCATGATACAATGAGCATAGGTAAATTCCTCACCTATATTTACCAACTGTTACTATCACTCTCCAATGTTCTCTCTTTCTTACTCTCTCAAAACGTGTGTTTGCTGAACTATTTGAGAGTAGTTTGCACTCCAGTTGGTGTGGCTCAGTGGTTGAGCGTCAACCCATGCACCAAGAGGTCACCAGTTCAATTCCCGGTCAGGACACATGCCCAGGTTGTGGGCCTGATCTCCTGTGGCGGGCATACCGGAGGTGGCCGATGTTCTCTCTCATTGATGTTTCTATCTGTCTCTCCTTTTCACTTCCTCTCTCTGTAAAATCAATAAAGAAAACCAAAAAAAGAGAAAGTAAGTTGCAGACATCATAGCACTTTTTCCTTAAATAATTCAACAATGTAATCTAAGAATAAAGCATTCTCCTACAGAAATCAATATGGTATCACACCTTAAAAAGTAACACTTTGATAGCATAATTTAATACACAATACATATTCATATTTATCCAGTTGCTCAAAAATCCAGGATCTAATCAGAGTTTCTTAGTCTCTTTAATCTAGAACTGTCCTCCTGCCTTTTTTTATTTTCATGCTATTGAATTTTTGACAAGTTCAGGTCACTTTTAGAATACCTGCCAGTTTCAATTTATTTTTATTTTATTTTTTAATCCTCACCAAAGAATATGTTCTTATTGACTTTAGAGAGAGAGCGAGAGCGAGAAAGAAACATCAGTGTGAAAGAGAAACATAGATTAGTTGCTTCCTATGCTCCCCAACCAGAGACTGAACCCGCAAACTTTTGGTGTGAAGGCTGACTCTCCAACCCACTGAGCCACCTGGCCAAGGCAGTTTCAATTTATTTGGCAGTTCTACATTCTTTGATTCCAGTTTTAAAATATAGTCAAGAAAACTACAGGGCAGTTAGATAGTTCTTATTTCATTATAGAGTAGGCATGTAGTAGGAATGTGATTTAGAATTTAAGTGTATACATTTAGACAAATCCAAAATAAGAAAACAGTTTATTTATTTTCTGATTGACAAGAGATCCAGAGATTTATTTTAAAAATCTTTAGAAATTCAAAATCCAGAGCCGTCCCCAGATGTAGTGAGTCAAAATCTGCATTTTTAACAACATCCCCAGGTGCACATTGAAGTTTGAGAAGAAACATTCAAGAGCTAACTAGAGGATGGGTGTGGGACACACTGGGTTTTCCAAATCAAAGGGTTATTTGTGGCAGACACTCTTGGGAAATATTATTCATTTCCTCTTCCCAACAGGAACATTTTATACCTAGCTGAAAAGCTACATTTTCAATCTGTCTTGTAGTTAGAAGTTGCCATGTGACACAGTTCTGGCCAATAAGATGGAAATCACAGTCACCAGGAGAAGATTTAAGGAAAGAGCAAAGATTCACTTGGCATGCACAATTTGCCCTTCCCCTTCTTTCTTCCTGGTCCGTGAATATGAAGGTAGAAGTGGAGATACTACTTGTGACCCTGAGGCATTAAACCACATATTAAGGATGACGGTGGGGCAAGAGCCCGGAAGGCCCCAGACTGCCCACCTCCAGACCTTTTCACAGGTAAAATGAAGCTTCCAGTTTAAATCACTGAGTTTCCTGTTACTCATCATCAGACTCAATCCTTACTGATACACTGTTCAAAGGATTTATTGACAGAAGATTTGGGGGAACCACTGGTATAGAAGCATAAATATGAAGGGAGGCAGATATTTTCTTGGGTGTTTTGTTTTGTTTGCTTCATTTATGATTTTGTCCATTAAGAGAGACTGAAATGGAAAATGTGTTCATCTCGCACTGTGCACAGGAACAGCTGGACCTCCTCCAGAGGGCTGTCAGAGGGAGGCGGATTCCTGCTGTAAAAGCGTAGTCATTGAAATTCTTGGATCCACATCGTCAATAATTGGTGAAGACTACTTCCTATTAACAAAAAAGGGCCAACAGCCCTGGCCGGTTTGGCTCAGTGGTTGGAGCGTCAGCCTGCAGACCAATGAGTCATAGGTTTGGTTCCAGTCAAGGGCACGTACTTCAGTTGTGATTTGTCCCTGGCCCTGGTCGGGGTCGTGCGGGAGGCAGCCAGTCCATGTGTCCCTCTCACATGGATGTTTCTCTCTCTCTCCCTCCCAATTTGCTGAAGATAAATGGAAAAGTATCCTCGGATGAGGATTAAAAAAGGGGGTGGGGTGAACAAAGACTCACCCTATGTTGCAAATGTTTTTTCCTTCTCATAGGACAGCGATCCAGGCCTGTTGGTGGCTCACTATCTCTGTTAATCTCTGTAGACTTTACCAAAGAAGAGTAAATGTGTGTGTGAGTGTGCATGTGCGCGTTGTGACACATATTTTTCCAAATCGTTCCGCATCTTGTTCTAAAAACAGTTTGAGACTGTTCTACATGTCAGCTTTCGTCACCAGTCAGCACTGACCTTTGCACAGACAAATGTTAAATCTCCAGTACTTGGCTTCTTTCCAGCCAGGTACAATGAATTCCTGCTTGGGTTTGGTAAGTGTGCACACATCTTTGAAACCCCTCCTCTACCCCGTACTATACTGATAAGTGCCTTGTAGAAGAATCAAATGTTTTGTTTCATGAATCTATTTGTTAAACACGTGTGAAGCACTCTCTCTGCAAGAACTGCACCTGGCCATGGGTGGGCAAGCTGTTTTTGTGACATGCCAGCTAGTAAATATTTTAGGCTTTATGAGTCAAGAGGCAAAAGTGAGTATATTATGTAGGCACTTACATATAAGCATTTAAAAATGTAAAAACTACTCTTACTTCACACCATATATAAAGTCAACTCAAAATGAATCAAAGACTTAAATGTAAGAGTTAAAACTATAAAACTCTTAGAAGAAAACAGAGGTGTACCTCTTTAAGGCCTTGGACTATGCCATGGTCTCTTAGCTGCAACACCAAAAGCAAGAGCAACAAAAGAAAAATAAATAAATAAATTGGATTTCATCAAAATGGAAAACTATTATGCAGCAAAGGAAATTATTAAGAAAGTAAAATGATAACCTACAGAATGGGAGAAAATATTTGTAAATCATCTATCTGATAAGGATTTAATATCCAGAATAGATAAAACAATTGCAAGCCAAAAACAAAAAGACAGCCCTGGCCAGTTTGGTTCAGCGGTTAGAGCATCTGCCTGCGGTCCGGAGAGACCCGGGTTTGGTTCCCGCTAAGGGCACGTACTTCGGTTGCAGTTTGTCCCCGGCCCTGGTTGGTTGTGCGGGTGGCGGCCACTCGATGTGTCCCTTCACGTCGATGTTTCTCTCTCTCTCTCCCTTCCTCTCTCTCCCTCCCACTCTATCTGTACAAAAAAAAAAAAAGGAAAAATATCCTCGGGTGAGGATAAAAAAAAAAGACAAATAACCCAACTAGAATTTGTAAGCGAGCAAAGGACCTGAGTCGACATTTCTCCAAAGACCATATACTGGCCAATATGTACATGAAAAGATGTTCAACAGCCCTGGCCGGTTTTGTTCAGTGGTTAGAGCATTGGCCTGTAGACCAATAGGTCGCAGGTTCAATTCTGGTCAAGGGCATGTACCTCGGTTGCAGTTTGTCCCTGGCCCTGGTCAGGGCTGCACAGGAGGCGACCAGTCAATGTGTCCCTAGAACGTCAGTGTTTCTCTCTTCCTCTCTCATCCTCTTCCTCCCTCCCTCCCACTCTGTCTGAGTATGGATGAAAAAATATCCTCAGGTGAGGATTAAAAAAAAAAAAGCCCTGGCCAGTTTGGCTCAGCGGTTGAGTGTCAGCCTGTGGACCAGAGAGTCCCAGGTTCAGTTCCTGCTAGGGGCACGTACCACAAAAAAAAAAAAGAAAAAGATGCTCAATATCATTAGTCACTAGGGAAACACAAATCAAAACCACAATGAGAAACCACTTCACATCTACTAAGATAGGTATAATTTTTTTTTAAAGAAATGTAACTGTTGGTGGGGATGTGGCAAAGCTGGAACCCTCATGCATTGCTTTTGAGAATGTAAAATGGTGCAACCACAACTTAAAGCAAGTTGGCAGCTCCTCAAAAAGTTAAGCATTGAGCTGCCTTACCACCCAGCCGTTCCACTCCTGTGACTCAAGAGTCCTAACTGATACACGGACACGTCCCAAAGCACTTTCATGTTCATTATCTCTCATTCTCAGCACCTGAGGCCAGTGGCAGAGTGAGGGCTGGAACCAGGTCTCCTGCATCATACCAGGCCCCCCTTCATCATGTTGCGCAGGCTCAAGGAGGGAGCAGTTTGGTGCAGACATAGGCTTTGCTGTAGGAACAAATGTGTCAGGACTTGACCGAAGTCCAGGACACGGTCAGTGCCAGAGGCCTTTCTCCATGATGTAGCCAAATGCTGAGGACTGGATCCAGAGCAGACAAATAAACAAGGAAGGCTGTTATGCATTAATGTGATCAAACTGCATGATTTATTTGCTTAATGGTTGCTGAAAAAGAATATGGCATTTAACCATTCCCTTCTTCTCAAATCTTGTGTCAATCTTGTAAAATTCAACCAATGAGATAATTTAACAGAGAATCGTTTTGATTTTCACTGGCAACTATTCATGTAAAAATAAATAAAAAACAAGCCATAACACCAGTTACAAAAGACCACATACTACTGTCTGATTTCATTCATATGAAAGGTCCAGAAAGGGCAAATCCAGAGAGACAGAACGTGTTAGCGCTTGCAGGGGGCTGGGGAGAGGGAGAAAAGGGGGTGACAGCTAACACCTATGGGTTTCTTTTGGAGGTTATAACATGAGAGTATCATGATGATTGCACAACTCTGTAAATATACTAAAAAACAAAACAAAACACTGAATTGTGTACTTTAAACAGTGAATTTAGTGCCTTGTAAATTGTATCTCAATAAAGTTGTTTAAAAAAAAAACAACTCAGAAATTATTACTTTTCGGTTAATGTTAATAGGAAACACAACTAACTTTTATTAATATCAGCAGTGTGCCAGTCATTATATTATTTAATTATCCCAACAATACTATTAGGCAAGCATTATTATTATCTCATTACACAGATGAGGAAACCGAGGCTCCAAGAGATGATATCATTTGCCCAGTGTTACGTTGCTACCTAGGTGGTTGTACCCTGGGGCTAAAATCCAGATCTATCTAATCACAATGTTTTGGGCTTAAATTTTTGGTTTATTATTATTTTCTGATTATTTGTTTTGTTTTTGTTGTTATGGTTTGTATGGTAAGGACTCTTACACTTCCTCGTTTCTGAAATGTCCTGAAATACATGTCTAGGTGAAGCAGTGACTACAGTGTCACTGTGACTCCTCTATCAAAGGCTCTCTGTGTGGGTGGCAGGATGGCTGGCTCATTTCACTAGAGACCAAGGGGATAAAATGCTACAACTTCCCCTGCACCTGCCAGTTTTTTTTTGTTTTGTTTTTTTTTTTTTTAACTATTCAATTGTCTGGGGTTTTTAATCTGAAAACCAGATTGTAGACTTTTGAGTCTGCCTGAGCTCAGCGCTCTGGCACTTAGTTGAGATAAAATTGTGCTCTCAAGGTCTCTGAGTTGGATGCTTTGTCCAGCCTCTGCCTACACTGAAAACCCCCAAGATTCCCCTGTGTTTCAAAGATGAACTGTTTTGGAAATCACTAGAGAGGCTCCCCGTCGTGTACGTTTAAGGGTGCTGGTTATCTTTTTCTTTACAGGATGTATTTGGCAGAGTGGAACTCTGTCTTAAATCTCCCCATATTTGGCAATGAAGTCGCTTCTCGCTCCTTCAGGAGATTTCCAATTGCCTTCATAGATGGATTTCAGCCCGTCCCTTTCCCCTCTTATATAAACTCGAGAACAATTATTTGGACTATGTTTCAAACCCGTCTTCCTTGAACTTCAATCACCAAACACTGCTAACATGCAGCAGAAACTCTTAACTGGAATTCTTTGCCAGAGTTTAGAAATACCACCTGACACTTTCGATGCCAGCATTTCCATTCTTCTGTCTGTGGGTTGTTCAGACATTGAGAAGCTCCTTTCTTCCTCCACATGCCTGAAATCTTTTTCACGGCATCATTGCTGGCCATTAATCCAACTTCCCTGTCATTGGAGAGGGGGAGAAGAAAAGGGGGAGAGGTGAGCTAGAAAGAAAAAGAGAGGGGGACTCAGGAGCTTGTTTAAAAAAATAAAGAGTTCACATTAGTGACCAAGACTAGAGAGAGACTCAGCCGACTGGGAAACTTCAAGTGTAAGCCACTCAGTAGCTGCTGAAGAAAGCATGATCATCCTAGCACTCGGTGCTGAGCCAAAGATTTGAGTAGTGTGTGTGTGGCGGGGAGGAAGGGTAAGAATAGTTTGATATATTTGCTGTTGTTGAGTAGCCCCCCACTTATTAACAATTACTGTCTATTTTGCCTTATGTTTCTTTCCAGAGAGACAACTCATGCTTATACTTTTTAATCCCTTATTCCCTAACACATTTCTGCACAAGCACGGCTTCTTGGAAACACTGCAGACAGATAGGCACCATGCTGTTTATCCCCCAGGATTACACGCTTCGATGAGCTAAAGGAAGGCTGTTTTTGATGTATACAAATAAGTATAAGAATACAACAGACCCGTTGTGCTGTAGGGGTGAAAATCATTTGCGAATTGACAGTGGAGAGAGTCTGAGCACAGAGTGTTTCAAACAGCCTTCCCACACCATTGCTCTTTCATGGATGTTCTGCCACTGAGCAAACTTTTTAAATTCCCAGTTGTGCGCTGAGGCTGACAATGATGTCAAGCAGGGCTAAGCTGAATACCCCTATAGAATTTTGATGGAAGTGGCTTTTGGTCCTCTGCTGTTCCTATAGAGCCAAACAAACTTGGTAACCAGAGTAATTGGCAAAAAAAAGAGACCAGGGGAAGGGATGGAATTACCTGGGGCCTTTTCATTATAGAGATGAGGAAACTGAAGCCGAGAGGTAAAGTGACTGGCCTAGGGTCACAGAGATTGAGGGTGGAGGGGCGTCCCTGGGCGGGCATCAGATTCGTCTGCCTGTGCGATTTCTCGCTTGATTCCACATGGAGGCAACTTGGTCCTTCACACCATCGGAAGCACGTGAACTCAAACCAGTGGTACGTGCGCCCCCGCTGGGCCTGGGATAAGGAAGGGAGGCCAGTGTGCTAAATGTTCACTGTAAGAAGGGGAGGACTGAGGAAGAAGGTCTGGCACGACCCCGGAGTGGCAGAGGAGGAACAGGGAGCAGACCAGGTAACTGCCAACAAGGTCTGCTGGATCCCGGTCCGCGTATCTGCCATCACTTTGTCCCTCAGAAGATAGGATTACAGAAAATACAGCCAGACCTCGGGGATATTGGAGGTTCTGTTCCAGACCACCACAGTGATGCAAGAATCATAATAAAGCAAGTCGTCATCCTTTTGCTGGTGGAGGGTCTTGCCTTAGATTGACAGAGAAAATGCAGTCTCTGGGGAGCACGGCGAAGCGAAGGGCAACGCACCGAGGTGTGTCTGCCTGAAAAGGTCAGGGAAGCCTCTAGGTCAGGCTCTGAACCCTGGCTGCACTGGAGAACCACCGGGGGAGCTTTTCAAACCCGGATAGCCAAGCTGCACCCCAAACCAATGTCAGCAGTGTGTTTTCTAGATGGTCTCAATGTCTACGCAAAATTGAGAACAGCTGCTCTAGACAAATCTGCTACAGTCCCATCAGAGGTCCCTGAATTCTGCTTTCCTTCTGAGGGTTTTGAGGGCTGCTGTCACAAATGAGGCAGTATCCCCTCATACAGTCGGTGTTGTTAGTCGTAACATAGTGACATACTGGACACGTGATGAATTTGGGCCACCAAGGTATTGATGACCTTTATTTTCTTACAGTTAACTACTACTATCTAAGGAATCACCCCAAAACTTACTGGTTTAAAACAGCAATGACTATTACTTCTTGAGATTCTTTGGGGCGGTTGGGTGATTCCTCAGCAGACTTTGCTTAGGTTCAATGACATAGTTGCTTTCGGCTGCAGGGTTGGCTGGGCTGACAGACACGAGAAAGCCTCACACACACCTACAGTTGGGGCTGGCTGTTGGCTGGGGCACCTCAGTTCCTTTCATGGTG
This sequence comes from Molossus molossus, assembly GCF_014108415.1. Taxonomy (NCBI): domain Eukaryota; kingdom Metazoa; phylum Chordata; class Mammalia; order Chiroptera; family Molossidae; genus Molossus; species Molossus molossus. The sequence goes on along the minus strand of NW_023425349.1, from coordinate 44,537,499 downwards.
TTCCAGGTCAGCATTCCAAGAGAATGCAGGTGGAGCTTCAAGGTCTCTTAAGGGCAAGCCTTAGAAATCACGTCAATTGGCTTTTCTTGCACTTTGCTGGTCAAAGCAAGCACAGTGAGAATGTAGTCTCAGAGAATGCATCTTGCAGACCCCCCACTACAGGAAATGTAACTGATCTAGGGCCTTAGCTACTATGCTTTCAAATCCTTTGCTGAATTTGCACAGAGGCCACAAACTGGCTATAAAATCAGACCTATTGCTAAGGGACATGGTATTCCTTTTTCAACCAACTTTGGCCCCAGGATTTCCCAATGGCTTTGCCCAATATCTCTCAGACACATCTACCCAACTGTCTCTCCTTCACTCAGGATCAGACTTGCATTATGTTTCATGGCTCTCGCAACCTTCTCTCCAGAATTTCCTCCTCACAGGTGCTTCCCCTAAAACATCCTTGCACGTTTAGTCTTGTCTTGGCTTCCATTTCTCAGAAAACCTGGATTAACCCAGAAACTTCAAGACCAGCCCAGATTCAACAGGAGGGAAACAGACTCCACTTGTTTATGGGAGATGCGGCACAGTCACACTACAAAGGAGCATAAGAGGAATCGTCCCCCTTACAGTTCCCCTCATCTTTGCGCACAGCTAGCATGGTCTACCCTTGGGAAATGCCTCCCTGTTCACTGTCAGCACAGGTGGGGCTGATTTGACTCCCAGTTCTAACATGGGCATGTGATACCAATGGGTTGATATTAACAGGTGGGGCCTTTAGGAGGTAATTAGGTTCATGCGAAGTCTAGTGGGCGGAGCCCCCATGATGTAAGTACGTAGTGTCGTTTCAAGAACAGAAAGAGACTAGAGCTCACTCTGTCCACCATGTGAAGACACGGTGAGAAGCCAGCTGTCTTCGAACCAGCAACAGGCCCTCACTAGACACAAGCTCTGCAGGCATCCTGACCTCGGACTTCCCGTCCTCCAGAACGGTGAGAAGTAATTGTTTCTTGGTTAGGCAACCTGGTCTAAGATATTTTTACTCTATAAGCTGGAGCTGTCTGAGACGAGGTAAAATGTCTGACTAATAATCTGTATTTTGATTACATGTTGAAATAATATTTTAGATATATTGGCTTAGATAAAATACATAATTATAAATTAATTTTACCTTTTTTTAATTTTGCTAACTATAAAACTTAGAGGCTCAAATTTATGATTTGCTTGATATGTCTATTGGATAACATTGCCTATAAATATTGCATTTCCAGGAAATTAAATCAATATTTTAAATCAAAATATTTTGAACTAATTTTAGATTCACACGCTGTTTTAAGAAATAAAACAGAGAGATCCTTTGTATCTTTTACTCAGTTTTCCCAATGGAAACTTCTTGCAAATTGGGAGTACAATCTCACAACCAGGATATTGTTATTGTCAAGAAACAGAACATTTCCATCATCACGAAGATCCTCACATTGCACTTCCAGCGTCACACCCAATACCCTGCACCCGCCACTCTTCTTGGTAACTCCTGGCAACCACAACACTGTCCTTTATTTCTATAAATTTGTCATTTCGTGAACATTAAATGGAATTATACTGTATGTAACCTTCCGGGGTTGGCTTTTTTCATTTGGCACAATTCCCCAGGGATTCACCCAGTTTCTTGAATGTTGTACCATCAGAGCTCCAACCCCACAGCGCCATGCTGTTCTTTCAACCAAGGTGGTGGGGACCAGAGGGGAAGGGCATAGCTTTTTATTACTTACCAATGGGGAAGACCCCATGGCAGTGGGTTGGGTAAGATTCCCCACTGGGCTAGGGTTGGGCAGGGGCTTATCTAGCAGTGGGGAGGGGAAGGGGGCCGTGCTTGGAACAGCTTGTGTGCAGGCTAAAGACAAATAAAAATTTGCTGGCTGTCACGGATGTAGGAAAACTCCTGTTGCGTGCAGTTCTGCTCCCTGTGGCCGCTGGGCAGGTGGACACTGTTCAACTGACTGGGAGGGGGAATCGGGCTATGTCCTCTCATGAGCCCACACATGTATGAACAGTCTATTCCTTTCTATTGCTGAGTAGTATTTCATGGGCTGAATGTCCCACGGTTTGATTAACCATTCACCCATGAGAAAAGACATCTAGGTTGTTTCCAGTTTGGAGCTATTACAAATACAACTCCTATAAACATTCATGTATATGTTTTCGTGTGAATCTAAATTTTTATTTCTCTGGGATAAATACCACCTAGGAGTGCGATTTCTGGGGAATATTGTAACTGCATGTTTAACTTCTAAGAAACCTCCAAACTATCTTCCAGAATGACGGCACCATTTTACATGCCTGTCAAAACTGTACGAGTGATCCAATTGTTCCACAGTTAATTTGCATCTCCCTAATGCCTAATGATGCTGAATATCTTTTCGTGTGCTTAGTTTCCATTTATATCTTTTTTGGTGAAATGTCTTTTTATGACTTTTGCCTATGTTTTAATCGTTTGCTTTCTTTACTATTGAGTTATACATTCTATTATTGCTATGTCATTTGCAAATATTTTTTCCGAGTCTTATCATGCCCTTATTAGAGTCTTGTTGTAAGCAAAGTTATTCATTTTGATGAAGTCTAATTTATTAGTGTTTTTATCTTTCTATGGATCATGCTTTTGGTGTCAATCCTAAGAAATTCTTGCCTAACCCTATACCCCGAAGATTTTCTTAGTTTTACAGTTTACATTTGAGTCTGTGATCCATTTTGTATTAATATTTGTATGAGACTTAAAGCTGGAGGTTTGTTTATTTATTTTGTCTCGGATATCCAATTGTACAGCACCATTTGTTGAAAGAGCTATACTTTATTGATTTGCTTTTACATCTTTGTCAAATATCATTTGGGCATATGTATGTGGGTTTATTTCTGGGTTCTCTATTCTGATCTATGGATCTATGTGTCTACCTTTCATCTATACCAGATTATCTTAATTATTGTAGCTATAAAATAAATCTTGAAATCTTTGGACTGATTCTTTCTACCTTATTTTTTTTCCCCCAAAACTGTTTAAGGTATTCCATTTTTGTGGTCATACCATCATTCCATGTAGAATAATCCTATGTAGAGCTACAAAAAAATCTTGCTGAGATTTTGGTAGAAATTGTGTTAAATCTTTATATTAATTTGAGGAGAATTGACATCTTTACTATGTTGAGTCTTCCAATCCATGAACACAGTATGTATGTCTCTACATTTGTATCATCTTTGATTACTTTTATCAGCATTTTGTAGATTTCAGCATATGAATTTGGTACATTTAGTACCAAATTAGTTAGATTTACATCTAAGCATTTTTTAATGATTATAAATGCTATTCTATTTTAAATTTTTGTGTCCAATGCTAATAGATAGAAATACAATTAACTTTTGTATGTTTGTTTTGTATCCTGCAGTTTTGATTAACTCACTTATTAGACCTAGGAGACTTTTGTAGATTTCTTGGAATTTTCAAAAAAACAATCATGTCTTCTGCCCATCGGGGCAGTGTTATGTCTTACTTTCCAATGCACGTCTTTATTTTCCTGCAGCACTGCACTGGCTAGAATTCCCAGCGCTGTGCTGAAACAGTGGCGAGAATGAACACATTTAACTTTTTCTCAGTCTAAAAAGAAAAGCATAATGTCAGCTGTAGGTGTTTTTAGATACTCTTTATCAAGTTGAGGAAGTTCTCTATTCCTATTTTTCAGAGAGCTTTTGTCATGAATAAATGTTGAGTTTTGTCAGGTGTTTTTATGCATGGATTGATGTAATTGTGTAATTTTTTTCTTTTCTAACCTGTAAATATGGTGGGTTAGATTGACTGATTGACTTTCAATATTTAATCTAGTTTTGAAGCCCTGGAATAAACCCCACTGGGTCATGGTACATGATTCTTTTTATATATGGCTGAATTCTGCTAGTGTTTTGTTAAGGAATTTTGCATCCAAATTGTTATGGATTGAATGTGCCATACATACCCCCAAATTTACATGTTAAAACCCTAACCCTTATGGTGATGGCATTTGAAGATGGGACATTTGGGAGATACTTAGAGTTATATTAGGCCATGAGGGTGAAGCCTTTATAATGGTATTAGTGGCCTTAAAGAAAAGGAAGAAATCTCTCTCTGTCCACCCCACCGCCCAGCACATCATAGAAGTTGTACCAGCCTGGATGGCAGAGAAAAGCGATACATAGCACAAATGCAGTCCCAGCACTCACAAGAATGTGACCTGATGTGTGGCCTGAAGGGATCCTAGTATCATAAGGTTCATCGGGTTCTCTAAAGGCAGCAAAATTGGTTTTAGAAAGAATTTTAACCACAAGTTTATCTAATCTCAAAGTTTGTACTCACAAGAAGAAAGGCTTATAACTTTGAAGATAAAATCTACATGAAACAAATATGGGAAAGGATTTGTTTGGGATAGGAAGGGAACTCATCTACATTTTGTTTCCAGGGTCGTCATTAGTCTCTGAGCTCTCAGCCCTAAAATCCCTCAATGCCATGGGGTCCTCTGTCCATGGTGGCTGAATTCCATTAGAAAAAAAGGGAGTTAGGGTGACCCCTTGTCGTCACCATAAATATTCTTGATTTCTTCTCTGACCAATGCCGAGCCTCCATGTGCTAGGGCCCGCATTAGGACCAGTTTGGGAAGTTGGTGTTTGGGGTACGGATGTGGAACACATGTTCAGTGCGAATTTCACAATAATAAGAGTCCAACTTTGTACTCAGAGACTAGGAGTAACTTGAAAAAAGTTGGTTGGTGAGGCTTGGATTTCCTTTTCAAAGAGCTGGACTGTTGGCTGTGTCGGGAAATGGTGTAGGAAAAATAACCTTTAACATTTTGTATTCAAGATAATTGATTTCAAGGGGGCAAAACAGAATAGAAGCAATATGCTCAAGAAAAGTATGTATTATAATGTCCACCAGAGTCTTATTTTACTAACTGACATCAGGAAGGAAGGAGTTGTAAGAGCGTCACGGGTTAACCAAGAGCCAGGCCTGTGTCGGTGAGGCAGCAAGCCAGCAAGGAGAAACCAAGGGCGCACTTAGTCCAGCTGCTGCTTCAGCATCGTTCACATGTACTAATGCCTGAAGAATGTGCCTCACATAGTTCGCTTTCCACATCATTTTATTTCCCCAGCACACATCTATCTCACGGAGAATTCACGGCTTCCAGCTTTTGCTTTTGGAAAGTCTTGAGCTGTTCAGCAACCACGACTCCATGTGCAAACGATTCAGACTAGGGCACACCTCCTGCTCTCCAAGTTCTGGCTGACACTATGCTGAGTGACCCCAGGACGGAGTGATGGACCCCTGGGCTGGCCACCTCGTTGCAGGCTGGGCGAGAAGGAAGGAGGGGGAGTGTCAGCGTAGCATCTGGGAGAAGTCTCAAGGCCATTTCTGCGTGTGAGCTTTCAACTTGGAATGTCTGACCTGCCCTGGCCGGTTTGGCTCAGCAGTTGGAGCATCGGCCTGTGGACCAGAGAGTCCTGGGTTCGATTCCCACTAGGGGCACGTACCGGAAAAAAAGAATGTCTGACTGAAAGAATAGCAAGGTTGGGGCCCAGTAGGAGGCAAGGAGTGCTGAGAAGGATGTGTCAATGCCCCTGAGCTTGGAGGTTACCTTCATGAAACATTCTTATCACAAGATCGGGCAGGAGTTATCTGGGAGGCTCTGAGAGGTATCTGCCACATGACATAATTCTAACCGATTAGCACCGTCTCTGCTCTGAGAGGGGTCTCACCACTTGGTATTTTCAAGCTGTAGCCAACCATTCTCATTGGAAAAAGGTTCCTGTATTAGCTTCCTGTTGCGGCTGTAACAAATGAGCACAACTTCAGTGGCTTAAAACAATGCAAAGATAAGGTCTTACAGCTCTGGAGGTCGGAAGGCTGACCCAGGTCTCACCGGGCTAAAATCAAGGTGTGGGCAGGGTTGTATTCCTTCTCGAGCCTCTAGGGGAAAATCTGTTTCCTTGCCTTTTCCAGCTTCTGGAGGCTGCCTGCTTCCCTTGGCTGGCGGTCCCCTCCCACCTTCACACCAGCCATGGCTAGCTGAGTTCTTCACATCATTCCAACACTGACAACTCTGCTGCCTCTAGTTCCACTTTTAAGGACACTGGCGACTACATTGGATCCACTCAGATCATCCAGAATAATCTCCCTGGCCTAAGGTCAGCTGATTAACAGCCTTCATTTCATCTATAACCTCACTTCCCCACTGCATGTACTATGACATATTCACAGGTTCTGGGGAGTTGGTTGTAGGCATCTTTGGGAGGGGGTCATCATCATACCTGTCATGATCCCACTGCCCTTGGGGGTCCTTGTCACCAAGGTTCAGTAGTTTATAGTTGTGTTGTGACTCGGATAGACCTCAGTTCAGTTTCCTGAGCCACTTCTTTAGCATTGTCTGGCGCTTGCATTTTACCGTCAGCTTTAGAAGAATTCTTTCCTGTGGGATATATCGTTTTGTTTTTGAGACTTGACATTCTGGTCACAATGTATCACACAAGTCCTATTTCACTTCCTAAAAGAAGGCAGCACGAGTGAGAGGAAAGGGAACAAGCAAATAAGAACCGCATGTCTGAATGAAGGCCTTCCATCTATGAAAACGTACGTATTTTTTCAGTCAACACATAGTTGTTGAGTGCCTATGTGCCTGGAAGTGTGATTGATACTGGAAATGCATTGCTGAGCAAAACAGGCCCAGGGGTGAGCAGAAGCCGTCTAGTGGGAGATACAAATACGAATCAAATAGTCACACAACCACACGTAAGGTTTGTGTTTAATGCTGTAATAAGGGAGTGTGTGGCATGAGAAGGGGATTGGAGGTACCTAGAGAGGCCGGGGAAGGCTCCCCAAGGGAAGGAAAATACATCTGAGATTTGAAGCTCAAAGTAAGGGGTTAATTTGGTGATGTAAGTAAGAGAAAAGTACTCAAGGAGACGGAACCAGCATGTACAACATCCTGTAGCAGAAGGAGGGACACAAAGAAGCCAAATACAGCAGGAACACGGAGACGAGGTGAGTTTGCTGCCAGAAGAACCTGGCCATGTGGACTATGTTGAAGGCTTCGCTTTTTTTTTTCTTTTTTCCCAAGTTTTTTTTTCTTATTGATTTGAGAGAGGGACGAAGGGAGAGGGAGAGACAGAAACATCAATGAGAGAGCACATCGATTGGCCGCCTCCTGCATGCCCCCCACTGGGGATCGGACCCACAAACTGGGCATGTGCCCTGACTGGGAATCGAACCGGCGACCTCTTGGTGCATGGGACGATGCTCAACCACTGAGCCACACCGGCTGGGCTAAAGGCTTTTCTTTATCCTTAGAAGCCATTTAAAAGTTTTAAGGAAGGGATTATGTTATGTGTGTATTAAAAATTTCTCTGGCTGCTTTGAAGAAAATAGATTTTAGGGGGCCATTGAATGGACATTAGGTCAACACAGACCAGTCAGGAAGTTATTGCCACAGTTCAGGTGAGAAATCAGGGTAGTAATGATAGAGACAGATGTGCTTTAAAGAGAGATTGCCCAGGCAAAATCCGATGACATGGCGATGGGTTACATTCAGCCAGTGTGGGAGAGGATGCTGTGAAGAACGCAGGCAGAAGAACAGGAATAGGTTACACACTTGTTCACTCTGAGCTGTCACCTACTCATCTGTCATGAATATGATGTAAAGTGAGGCTTATAGATATTAATTTAGGGGCCATGGGCACACAGGTGGTAATCGAACTCCCTCTCCTCAGAGAGCTGAGAAAAGGGGGCTGGGAGTAAGCCTCCGGGTTTCCAACATGTGATGACTTGGTGAACCTGCAGGAATAAATGGACCAAGGAAACAAGAAAAGCAGGAGAGTTTCATAACAGAAGTGAAGAACTTATTTCAAGAAGCAAATGTAGTCCATGGTGTTAAGACTCTGAAATGTGAGATAAATGAAGGCCTAAAGAATATCTTCTTCTGCCCTGGCTGACTTGGCTCAGCGGTTAGAGCATCAACCTGAGGTCCAGAGAGACCCGGGGTTCAGTTCCCGCTAAGGGCATGTACCTTGGTTGCAGTTTGTCCCCGGCCCAGTTGGGGTTGTGTGGGTGGCGACCAGTTGATGTGTCTCTCACATCGATGTTTCTCTCTTTCTTCCTCCCACTCTCCCTCCCACTCTATCTGAAGATGAATGCAAAAATGTCCTCGGGTGAGGATTTAAAAACAACGAGTATCTTCTGAGTGCGGTGATGCGCAATCACTGCTGAGCTCAGCCAGGCTCTTTCAAAGCCCCGAGACAGGAGGGGAGGGTGGGTGGTGAGGAAGAGCAAGGCGTAAACAGAAAGAGTACTGAGAATCCTTCGAACAATGGTTATGAAGAGGTAAAGGGTGGTAAGTGGAGGAAAATCAGGGGTCAAGTATTAATTAGACTAAGTTGGTGATGGCCTACACCTTTGACTTACTTTCTGGTCATTGGTTCTACCATTTGCTGAGAGAGGAGTATTGAAATCGATAACTATTTTTTATTTTTCCATCTTTTCTTTCAGTTCTCCCCTGTGCACTTCAGTATTTCGAAGCTCTGTTATTAGATGCATACATATTTAGAATAATGATGTCTTCTTGATGAATTGACTGCTTTATCATTATAAAATGTTCCTATTTATATCTGGTAATATACTAAAATCTATCTACTTTTTCAATGACTAATAGAAGCAACTTTTAATTATTTATATCATATGTGTTTCTATCACTTTATTTAAAAAAAAATAGACTTTATCTTTTAGGACCATTTTAGGTTCACAGCAAAGTTGAGCAGAGGTACAGGAATCTCCCTCGTACCTCCTGTCTCCAGACATTCACAGCCTTCGGCTCTGTCAGCATCCCTGACCAGAGGGGTACATTTTATGACAAGTGATGAAACTCTACTTCTACATCATTACCACTCAAAGTCCATCATTTACTTTAGGGTTCACTCTTGGTGTCATACATTCAATGGATTTTGAACGAATATATAAGGACACATATTCACCACTACAGTATCATACAGGATAGTTTCACTGCCCTGAGAATCCTCTGTGCTCTGTCTGCCCATTCATCCTTTCCTCTCCCGTAGCCCCTGGCAACCACTGACTGTTTTGCAGTCTTCATAGTTTTGCCTTTTCCAGAATGTTGTAGAGTTGGAATCATACAGCATGTAGCCTTTTCAGATTGGCTTCTTTCTTGCACTTATTAACATGCATTTAATATTCCTCTATGTCTTTTCGTAGCTTGATTGCTTATTTTGTTACAGAGCTGAATCGTATTTCATTGTCTGGATGTACCACAGTTTATTCATCACCGACTAAAGTACATCTTGGCTGCTTTCAGGTTTTGGCAATTATGAAGAAAGTTACAATAAATCATGTGTGGGGTGTTGTGTGGCCATACGTTTTCAACTCTTTTGGGTAAATACCAATGAGTGCAATTGCGGGTCTTAGAGTAACAATAGTATGTTAAGTTTTGTAAGAAACTACTGAACAGTCTTCCAAAGTGACTGTATCACATTTTCATTCCCACCAGCAACAAATGAGAGTCCCTGTTGCTCACATTCTTGTATTATCAGTGTCCTGGATGTGGTCCTTCTAGTAGGTGTGGAGTGGTATCTCATTGTTTAAGCTGCATTTCCTTAATGGCATGCGTCACATTTTTTCTTGTGTTTATTTGCTATCTGTATATCTTCTTTGGTAAAGTGTCTGTCCAGGTTTTGCATGATTTTTTAAATGGATTGTTCGCCTTCTTACGGACTTTTAAGAGTTCTTTGTATATTTTGGATAACAGTCTTTTATCAGTTATGTGTTTTGCAAATGTTTTCTCCCAGTATGAGTCTTGTCTTTTTATTCTTTTGATGGTGTCTTTCTCAGAAGGAATTTTTAATTATAATGAGTTCAGTTTATCAATGAGTTTTTTCATGGATTCTGCCCTTGTTGTTGTGTCTAAAAAGTCATCACCATGCCCAAGATCATCGAGACATTCTCCTATGTTATGTTCCAGCAATTTTATAGCTTTACACTTGATGTTTAGGTCTAGGATCCATTTTTTTGAAAAGTATAAGGTCTGTACTTAGATTTTTTTTTTACATATGCATATCCAATCGTGCCAGCAGCATTTGTTCAAAAGACTATTTTTCCTCCATTGTATTGCCTTGTGCCTTTGTCAAAGATCTGTTGGCTGTATTCGTGTGGGTCTATTTCTTGGCTCTATATTCTGTTCCATTGATCGGTCTGTTTTATCAGCACCACACTATCATGATTACTGTAGCTCTAGTAAGTCTTGAAGTCAGGTAGTGTCAGTGCTCCAACTTTGTTCTTTTTTAATATGATGCTGGTTGTTCTGGGTCTTCTGCCTCTCTATGTCAATTTTAGAATTAGTTTTTCAATATCCAAAAAATAACTTGCAATGTTTTTTTATTGGGATTGCATTGAATCTGTAAATCAACTTGGGACATATTGGCATCTTAACAATATTGAGTCTTCCTACCCATGAGCATGAAATATCTCTCCATTTATTTAGTCCCTTATAACAACAAACTGGTTCTCATTTCTCCCTCGTTTCAGTCCTGTTATTAACTTCCCTTAGATTGTCAAATTTGTTGCCATATAATTGTTCATAGTATTTGTTAACCATCCTTTGCATTTCTGTGGTGTCAGTTGTTACTTCTCCTCTGTCATTTCTGATTTTGTGTATTTGGGTTCTCTCCCTTGTTTCTTGGTGAGTCTAGTGAAGGGTCCATCAATCTTGTTTATCTTTTCAAAAAACTAGCTCTTTGTTTCATTGATCCTTTGAATTGTTTTTTTTTTTTTGGTCTCCATGTCATTTATTTCTGCTTTGATTTTACTATTTCCTTCCTTCTACTTGCTCTGGGGTTTTCTTTTTGTTTGCTTTCTAGTTCGTTAAGTTGCGAGGTTAGATAGTCTATTAGAAATGTTTCTTGTTTCTTTTTTTTTTTTTTTTTTGAAAATTTTTTTTATCCTCACCCAAGGACTTTTTTTCCCCATTTTCTGTTCAGATAGAGTGGAGGGGAGAGAGAGGGAGAGAGAGAGAGAGAGAGAGAGAGAGAGAGAGAGACATCGACGTGAAAGGGACACACTGAGTGGCTGCCACCCGAACGACCGACTATGGCCAGGGACAAACTGCTACTGAGGTACATGCCCTTAGCGGGAACCGAACCCCGGTCTCTCTGGACCACAGGCTGATGCTCTAACCGCTGAGCCAAACTGGCCAGGGCTGTTTTTTGTTTCTTGAGGTTGGCCTGTAGTGCTAGAACTTTTCTCTCAAAACTGCTTTCACTGCATCCCATGGATTTTGTGTTGTTGTGTGTTCATTTACATTGGTTTCCAGGAAGTTAATCTCTTCCTTGATCTCCTCAATAACCCATTCATTGTTTAATAACATGCTTTTTAGCCTCCATATGTTCAAATGTCTTTGCATGTTCTTGTTCCAATTGATTTCTACTTTCATGCCATTGTGATCTGAAAAGATGCTTGATATGATTTCAGTCTTCTTGAACTTGTACAGACTTTGTTTGTGTCCTAACATGTGGTCTATCTTTGGGAATGTCCCATGCATACTTGAGAAGAATGTGAATTCTGTAGTTTTGGGGTATAATTCTCTGTAGATATCCATTAAATCCATTTGGTCTAGTGCTTCATTTAGAGTCTTTCTTTGTTAGTTTTTTGTCTAGAGGATCTAAACAGTGATGTCAGCAGGATGTTAAAGTCTCCTGCTATGATTGTATTGCTGTCGATTTCTCCTTGGAAGTCCTCCAGAAGATTTTTAATATATTCTGGTGCTCCTATATTGGGTGCATATATGTTTACCAAGGTTATATCTTCCTGTTGGATAGATCCTTTCAATATTATGAAGTGACCTTCTTTGTCTCTAGTTAGGTCTTCATTTTGAAATCTATTTTATCAGATATGAGTATTGCTACCCCAGCTTTTTTTTCCTTTTTGTTTGCTTGAAAGATTTTTTTCCATCCCTTCACTTTCAACCTATGTGAGTCTTTTGTTGTGAGGTGGGTCTCTTGTAAACAACATATAGATGAGTCATGCTTTCTAATCCAATCAGCTACTCTGTGTCTTTTTATGGGAGCATTCAGTCCATTTACATTTAAGGTGATTATTGATATGTACTTATTTATTGCCATTTTTGTTTAGTGTGGTTATATTTTTCTTCCTATTTCTTCTACTAATTACAGCAGTCCTTTTAATATTTCTTGCAATGCTGGTCTGGTGCTAATGTATTCCCTTAGCCTTTTTTTTTGTCTGGGAAGCTCTTTATTTGACCTTCTATTTTGAATGGTATCCTTGCTGGATAGAGTAGTCTTGGATTCAGATCCTTGTTTTTCATGACCTCGATTACTTTATGCCATTCCCTTCTGGCCTGTAGTGTTTCTGTTGAGAAGTCAGCTGAGAGCCTTATGGGGTTTCCTTTGTAGGTAATCTGTTGCTTATCTCTTGCTGCCTTTAGGATTCTCTCTTTGTCTTTAATTTTTGGCATTTTAATTGCTATGTGTTTTGGTGTGGGCCTGTTTGGGTTCTTCTTTCTTGGGGCTCTCTGTGCTTCTTAAACTTGAATGCCTTCTTCCTTCACCAAATTAGGAAAGTTTTCTGTCATTATTTCTTCAAATATATTCTCTAACCCTTGCTCATTTTCTTCTTCTTTGGAGACTCTTATGATGCGAATATTATTACCTTTCTAGTTGTCTCATGGTTCTCTTAAGTTATCCTCCTGTTTTTTAATTGTTCTTCCTTTTGGTTTTCTGATTGGTTGATTTTTTTTCCACCTTGTCTTCTAATTCACTGATCCGGTCCTCAGCTTCCTCTACTCTGCTGTTTAGTCCTTCCAATGTGTTCTTTATTTCTGCTATGTCATTCTTTATTTCTTCTTGGTGGTTTTTCATTTCCAATTGGTTGATTTTCAATGTTTCTATGTCTTTACTAATGGTGCTGATGTCCTTACTCATGCTGTTGAGCTTCCTCAAGATCATGGCTTTGAATTCTACCTTTGATCAATTGCTTAACTGCATTTCATTTATCTCATCTTTGGTAGAGATCTCTTGTTCTTTCATTTGGGATTTGTTTCTTTGTTTCACCATTTTGGCTATCTCAGTGAGTTTTGGAGCCTGCCAAATTTTCTCTGTGGGTGTTGGTGTTCTGCTGTTTGTGGCTCCCTCTACGGGTTTGGATGAGCATGGGAGGACCTATGTTAAATATCACTGTCAAGTCTTTACTGGGTAGATTTGTAAGCCCAGAAAATGTTCAGTTATCCTCTAGCTTTTTGCCTGGAGACTATTAATCATGGTTACTTGAAGAGCCTTGGGTTCTCAGTTGAATGAAAAACTCCCTCAGGTGTTCAGCATAAGAGGATTTCCCGAGGGTGAGGCAGATGCTGGTTGTTAATGAGCCTCAATTTGCATTTCAATTGCCCACCTGAGTGGGGTTGAATCTCTGAGGGAGGGGCTACTGCCTCTCCCCAGAGCCCTGGGAAGGAGTAAATGGCCACCATCCTGCAAGGCCACAACTCAGCAAACACTCTGAGAGCCCTCCAAATCCCAAGTGTCCCCACACAGTTTCAGTTCAGTCCGCCCTCCCTCTGCCGGAGCCCAAGGTGAGTGGCTGTGGCTATTTTAGTGCTCTGTCCCGGTCCTTTGCACTGTGGAACTAGATTGGGATTTTAACCCCGAGGGCACTGCTTATAGCTAAGACTGCTGCTGTCTATGGGCTCCCAGCCCTCTCTTGCCTCCACAATCCTACCAGGATTGATTCAGTGTCCCTAGTTATATGGTTCTTACATGCTGCTTTTCTGTTGCTTTTTCCCAACAATTTGTCTTTATTTTAGTTGTAATTCCAATTTGGTCCTGTGTGATGTGTGTGTAGCTTCTATTCACTCCGCTACCATTTTGGAATCTCCTCTTTCACTTTTGAAGGGCAATTTCAAAGGATGCAAAATTCGAGGGCAGTCATTTGTTTTCCTCATGACACTTGAACTATATCACTGCACTCTTTTCTTGCTTCCATGGTTTCTGAGAAATTGGATGTAATTCCTGTCTTTGCTCCTTTATAGATAAGATGTTTTGTCACTATGTCTTTTTTCAAGATTTTTTTCTTTATCTTTGATCTTCTGGAGTTTCAATATATTATGCTAGGTGTAGGGGGTTCTTTGTTTTGTTTTGTTTTTCAGCAGGGTGGGGGAGATAATTATGCTGCTTGGTGTTCTCTGGGTTTCTTGGATTAGGCTTTGGTGTCTAATATTAAGTTCAGATTTTTGGTTATTTGACCCGGCCCGCAGGTCAATCAACGAGGACTCTAGAGGGGGAGTGAGGATGAGGTGGGACAAGAGACACGAGAAATGGAGACAAGACAGGATTCTGATCAAGTCTCGTTTATTCAGGGGGAGTTCACATTATATATAGAGGGAAAACAGGTGAAACAGCCAATGAGCATCCCACCTGAAGCCAACCCCAGCAAACACCCCAGGTGGAACAAATGATAAGCAAAGAACGGAGCAAACAATTATCTTAGAGGAATGCAGGCCCCGCACGCGGAGAGGCCCCGCACGCGGAGAGGCCCCGCACGCGGAGAGGCCCCGCACGCGGAGAGGCCCCGCACGCGGAGAGGCCCCGCACGCGGAGAGGCCCCGCCCTGGGGCCGGAGACAGCAGAGCAGACTTTAACAAGATGGATGCCATGCAAACGGTCTCCCACAGTTATTGCTGCATCAGATATTTCTTTTTCTGATATTCCCATTCCGTGTATATTACACTTTTGTAGTTGTCCTACACTTCTTGGATATTCTGTTTCAGTCTTTTCTCTTTGCTTTTCACTTTTGGAAGTTTCTGTTGACATAATGTCAAGCACAGCAGTTCTCCCCTCAGCCGTGTCCAGTCTTCTCATCACAGGCATTCTTCATTTCTGTTACAGTGTTTTTTATTTCTAGAATTTCTTTGTGGTTCTCTCCTAAAATTTTCATCTCTCTGCTTTTGCCCATCTGTTCTTTAATACTGTCTACTTAGTCATCAGATCCCCTTAGTATATTAATCATAATTATTTTGCATTTTTAGTCTAAAAATTTCAATACTGCTGCCCTGAGTCTGGCTCTAATGCTTGTTTGCACTGTCTCTTCAACTCTGTTTAAGTCTGTGAGTGTGTGTGAGTGTGTGTAAGTGTGTGTGTGTGAGTATGTGAGAGGGTGTGTGTAAGTGTGCGTAAGTGTGTGTGTGAGAATGTGTGTGTGTGTGTTTGCCTTATAACTTTTTGTTGAAAGCCAGACATGACGTAGTGTGTGAAGGAACTCTGGTAAGTGGGCCTTCAGCAATGCAGTTGGGGAGGTGGTGTTCTATAGTCCTGTGACTGGTTTGTGGTCTCTTGGTGAGTCTGTGCCTCTGTCCCTGAGCTGTTAGCTTCACAAATGATTTCAGTGTTTTCCAGACCTTAGGTTAGATTGGATGGCTGGAGGGGTTGGAGTGAGGTAGTTCTCTTCTCCCAGGTCAGTTAGGCTCTCACAAAACCCCCAGAGGGTAGGCTCTGGTAAAATAGTTTCTCTTGGGGACAGGCCTTGTTAAGAAGTGCAGAATGCTCTGGTGTGTTTCACAATGGTCACTTCTTCCTCCCCCTGCCTGAAGCCAGGGGAGACAATTCTCTGAGTTGCTGGACCTCTAGGTGGTGAAGCTCTCTAAAGTGTAGGGCACCCCAGGGGTTTGTCCATATCCAGCCTCTGGTCCTTCATGGATTACAGTTTGGTTTTGCAGGTTAGGTTTTTCAACCCTGGTGCTTGTTCCCACAGAAGAGTCTGTTCACAGGTTTTGCTCCAGTAAGTTGTGATTCTCTGTCTCTCCGATTCTGGAGGGCCCTGAGACCTCACTTCTCATATGGTTCCAAGAAGAGTTGTTACTATTTCAGCTTCTTCAATGTTTTATTTATTTTTAGAATGGAATGGTAGCTTCTAAGCTCCTTGTTTGCTGGACTGGAAACTAGAAATCTCCTTTGACCACATCCATGTTTATATTTATAGTGTGTTTCTTATAAACAGCATTTTCATATTACTTTTTAAATTTAGTCTGATAATCACTGCCTTTTATTTTGAGTGTTTGTCATTTATACTTGATGTAATTATCGAGATGGTTAGGTTTAAATCTACCATCTTGCTATTTTCTTTCCATTGAACTTATCTGTTCTTTTTCTTTTCCCTCTTTTTCTGATTTCTTCTGGATTAATGGAGTATTTTTTTTCTAAATTAATTAATTTATTTTTGTTACAGATGTTTCTCCTTCCCCCCCCCACTGATTCCCCCTCCCCCATTCTCCCCGCCCTGTCCCCAGCTTTGTTGTCCATGTCCATTGTTCATGCATACATGCATATAAGTTCTGTGGTTTATCTCTCCCCCACCACGCCCTCTTCTGGGGATTGTCAGTCTGTACCCCACTTCCATGTCTCTGGGACTACCCCATTCCTCAGACTGTTATGTTCATTATATTCCACAAATAAGTGAGATCATATGAAACTTGTCTTTCTCTGTTTGGCTTGTTTCACTTAGGATAAAACTTTCCAGGTCCCTCCATGTCATCTCAAAGGATAAGAGATCTTTCTTTCTTACAGCTGCATAGTACTCCATTGTGTATATGTACCACAGCTTTTTTATTCATTCATCTACTGATGGACATTTGGGCTGTTTCCAGATCTTAGCTATTGTAAATAGTGCTGCTACAAACATGGGGGTACATATATTCTTCCTGAATATAATTTGCATCTCTCTGATGATTAGTGATGTTGAGCATTTCTTCATATGCGTCTTAGCCATTTGTATTTCCTGTTTGGAGAGGTGTCTATTTAGTTCCTCTGCCCTGGATTAATGGAGTATTTTTATGATTGTACTTTGTCCTTTCTCTTGGCTAATTATGAGCTCTACCTGTTTGTTTTGTTTTGTAGTGGTTTCTCCAGGATTTACCATATGCATTGTTAACACATTCCAGTCTATTTTCAAATAATATAAACTACTTCACTTATAAGAACCTTAAATGAATATATGTCCATTTTTCTCTCCTATCTTTCTGCTGTTGCTGTCATATCTTTTACTTCTACATATGTTATAAACTCCACAATATGTTATTTTTGTTTTTAAGTTAATGATCTGTTAAGAAACAAACAAATAAAAAGAGAGAAAAATCTTTTCTGTTTCCTCATATAGTCACCACTTTCAGCTTTTTTCACTTCTTTGTGAGAAAGAGATCCAAGTGTGTCTCTGGTATTTTTCTCTTGACTGAAGAGATTCCTTGAACATTCATCTATTTGTAGCACATTCTCTCAGCATTTTTTCCCTCCAAAAAAGTATGTCTCTTTAATTTTTGAAGGATTTCTCCTCCTTTTGGATATGGATATCTAAGCTGACTTTCTTTTTTCTTCAAACACTTTAAACACAGCATTCCATTGTTATGGTAGTTTCCGATAAGACATCTCTGTTCATTTTTGTCTTGGTGCCTCTAAATAATGTGTCTTATTTCTTAGGCTACTTTAAAGACTTTTTTCCCTCTTATCACTGGTTTCCAGTGACTTGATTATGGTGGGTCTTAGTGTGATTTTGTGTTTACCATTCTTGGGTTTGTTGAATTTTTAGCACTGTTGAATTTACTGTATTTGCACAATTTTTAAAAATGTCATTATTTCTTCAAATATTTTTTTTTTCTCTCTCTCTCCCCAGCTCCCCCTTTCCTCGGCCCCTGCCCATTTATGTTAGTTTGTATTAAATGTCATCCATGAATTTTTATTCAGGTACTATATTTTTTATTTCTTGTAGTTTCATTTGATTCTTCCAAGCCCCCTCCCCCACCCATCAATACATCAAGGTTTATTTTGTTTTTGTTCTTTAATTTACTTTTCTAACAGATTTATTTATTTTGAGGGGAAAGGAATGGATTTTTAAGGAGAAAAAACATGAGACAGAGAGGTATGGAATAGAAAATAATATAAATGTAGGCTAGTTTGCTAATTGTTTTTTATTTTATTTTATTTATTTTTTTAAATTATTTATTTATTTTTTGTTACCGATGTTTCTCCTTTTTTACCCCATTGACACCCCCCTTTCCCATCCCCCCTGCCCCATCCCCGGCTTTGTTGTCCATGTCCATTGGTCATGCATACATGCATATAAGTTCTGTGTTTTATCTCTTCCTACCCCCCCACCCCCTCCTCTGAGGGATGTCAGTCTGTGCCCTACTTCCATGTTTCTGCGTCTACCATATTCCTCAGACTGTTCATGTTCATTATATTCCGTATATAAGTGAGATCATGTGGTATGTGTCTTTTTCTGCTTGGCTTATTTCACTTAGGATAATACTCTCCAGGTCCCTCCATGTAGTCTCAAAGGATAAGAGATCTTTCTTTCTTACAGCTGCATAGTACTCCATTGTGTATATGTACCACTGCTTTTTTATTCATTTGTCTACTGATGGACATTTGAGCTGTTTCTAGAACTTAGCTATTGTAAACAGTGCTGCTATGAACTATGGAAAACACTATGGTGTTACCTCAAAAAATTAAAAATTGAACTATCATTTGACCCAGTGATCCCGCTTCTAGGAATATACCCTAAGAAGCCTGAATCACCAATCAGGAAGAATATATGCTAATTGTTTTATACCCACAACAATGAGCACAGAGAATGCCCTGTACACAATACAATAGCAGTTCATAGATCAAGGTGTTTCCTTAGGCAAGGCTGAAAATTTCAGTCTCTGGTATTCGGAAGCTGGGCCACAGTCCTTGTTTTTGGATGGATCACTAGGTGTGGCACAGTTCATGCTTTAACCAGTTTTGAACAGAAGACTGGCCACTTGGCCCAGGTCGAAGTAGATGAAGTGTTTGTGGTTCCTCCCCATGATGTAGTGCCAGGTGTAGTTGTATTTCTTTTCACACTCCTTCATATGGGCCACACTGTCCTTGATGTTATATTTCTCTAATGCCTGAGTAGCACACTCCACCGAGTCCTGTTACATCACCTCCGACATGTCTATTTCTATTTTATTTTTCAATTAGTTTACATTTACATGATTTTATATTAGTGTCAGGTATGCAGCATAGTGACTAGACAATCATATACTTTACAAAGTGGTCCCCTGATATTTTAAGGTTCCACCTGGCACCATGCATAACTATTACAATGTTATCGACTATGTTCCCTATGCTGTGACATTCTGTAACTGCCAATTTGTACTTCTTCATCCCTTCACCTGCTTCACCTCGCCTCCCAGCCCCCTCTCATCTGGCAACAGTCAATTTGTTCTCTGTGTGTATTAGTCTGTTTCTGTTTTGTTTATTTTGTGTGAGTGTTTTTTAATGAATTCTTGCCCTGACCGGTTTGGCTCAGCAGTTAGGGCATCGGTCTGCAGATCAAAGAGTCTTGGGCCCTGGCCTGTTTGGCTCAGCGGTTGGAGTGTTGGCCTGCGGACCAGAGAGTCCCGGGTTCGGTTCCCGCTAGGGGCACGTACCAAAAGAAAAAAAAAGAGTCTTGGATTCAATTCCAGTCAAGGGCACGTACCTTGGTTGCAGTTCTGTCCTTGGTCATGGTTGTGCAGGAGGCAGCCAATCTATGTGTCTCTCTCACATCAGTGTTTCTCTCTTTCTTTCTCTCTCCCCTCCCACTATATCTATAGATAAATGGGGAAATATCCTTGGGTGAGAATTTTAAAGAAAGAATGAATTCTTACTATTTGTGACAGTGTGGGATGGACCTAAAGGGTATTATGCTAAGAGAATTAAGTCAAATCCCAAGTGATTTCACTTCTATGCAGCATAGCACTGTTGAATTCTGTTTGCACATAGTTCTAGTGGAGCAGGGCCTGACCCACTGCACAGTTCTCCTGGGAAGGGGCTGGCATGGCTCAGGTCAGATGGGAGGTGCCATCTTCAACTTGATTCTTTTTTTAAATTGAAGTTTAATTGACATACAACATTATATTAGTTTTAGGTGACAACATAATCATTCACTATATGTGCATATTGTGATATGAGCACCACAATAAGTCTTGTAAACATCAGTCAGGATTCATAGTGACAGAATTTTCTTATCTTGTGATGAGAACTTCTAAGAACTTGTCTTAGAAACTTTTTTTTTTTTTAAACATCGATGCGAGAGAGACACATTGACTGGTTGCCACCCACACCACCCCAACAGGGGCTGGGAACAAACTGCAACCGAGGTACATGCCCTCAGTGGGAACCGAACCCAGGACTCTCTGGTTCGCAGGCCGACACTCTAACCACTGAGCCAAACCAGCCGGGGCAGGAACTTTCAAATACGCAATGCAGTGTGACCAACTCTAGTCACCATGCTGCACAGTATGTCCCCATGACTTACTCATTTTATAACTGGAAGTTTGTACCTTTGACCCTCTTTACACATTTCGCCCACTCCTCAACCCCACCTCTCACAACCACCGATCTGTCTCTGTATCTATGATATTGGGTGTGTTTCTTTTTTTAGGTTCCACATATGAGATCATACAGTGTTTATCTTTCTCTCTCTGATTTATTTCACTTAACATAATGCCCTCATGGTCCATCCATGTTGTTGCAAATGGTAAGATTTCATTCTTTTGTATGGCTAAATCATGTTCACATACATATATGTAATTTTTTTCCTTATTTATTTGTCAATAAACAGTTCAGTTGCTTTCATTTCTTGGCTATTGTCAATAATGCTGAAATGAACATGGGGTTGCAGATATCTTTTCAAGTTAGTGTTTTCGTTTTCTTCAGATAAATACCCAGAGGTAAAATTGCTGGTAGTTCTATTTTTAGTATTTTGGGGAACCTCCATACTGTTTTTCATAGTGGCTTCACCAATTTCTGTACCCATTAACAGGGTACAAGGGTTCCCCTTTCTCCACATCCTCACCAACACTCATCTTTTGTCTTTTTGAGACTAGCCATTCTTACAGGGTTGAAGTGACTGCTCGTGTGGTTTTTATTTGCATTTCCCTGATCATTAGTGATGTTGAGCATCTTTTCATGTGTCTGTTGGCCACCTGTATGTCTTCTTTAGAAAAATGTCTATTCAGATCCTCTGACCATTGTTTTATTGGATTGTTTTTGTTGTTTTTTTTTGCTATCGAGTGGTATAGGTTCTTAATATTTTTTTCATTTTAACCCCTTATAAGATAATTTGCAGATATTTTCTCCCATTCAGTAGTTTGCCTGTTCATTTTGTTGATGGTTTCTTTGCTGTACAGATGCTATTTTAGTTTGATGTAGTTCCACTTATTTATTTTTTTCTCTCATTGCTTTTGATATTAGTGTTAAATCCAAAAAATCATCACCTATACTGATGTCAAGGGGGCTTACTGACTGTTTTCTTCTATGATTTTTATAATTTTGTGTTTTATATTCAAGTGTTTAATCCATTTTGAGTTAATTTTTGTGTATAGTGCAAAATAGTGATTTAGTTTTAGTTTTTTGTATGTGGCTGTCTAGTCTTCCCAACATTATTTATTTATTTATTTATTTATTTAATGAATTTTTATTTATTTTTTTGTTACAGATATTTTACCTTTTTACCCCATTGGCACCCCCCACCCCACCCCCCCTCCACCCTGTCCCCGGCTTAGTTGTCCATGTCCATTGGTCATGCATACATGCATATAAGTTCTGTGGTTTATCTCTTCCCACTCCCCCACCCCCCATCCCCTCTTCTGAGGGATGTCAGTCTGTGCCCTACTTCCATGTGTCTGGGTCTACTGTATTCCTCAGACTGTTCATGTTCATTATATTCCGTATATAAGTGAGATCATGTGGTATTTGTCTTTTTCTGCTTGGCTTCTTTCACTTAGTATAATACTTTCCAGGTCCCTCCATGTCGTCTCAAAGGATAAGAGATCTTTCTTTCTTACTGCTGCATAGTACTCCATTGTGTATATGTACCACAGCTTTTTTATCCATTCATCTACTGGAGGACACTTGGGCTGTTTCCAGATCTTAGCTATTGTAAATAGTGCTGCTATGAACATGGGGGTACATATATTCTTCCTGATTGGTGTTTCAGGCTTCTTAGGGTATATTCCCAGCAGTGGGATCACTGGGTCAAATGGAAGTTCAATTTTTAATTTTTTGAGGTAGCACCATATTGTTTTCCATAGCGGCTGCACCAGTCTGCATTCCCACCAGCAGTGTATTAGAGTCCCCTTTTCTCCACACCCTCGCCAACACTTGTTGTTTGATGATTTGTTGATGGCGGCCATTCTGACAGGTGTAAGGTGATATCTCATTGTTGTTTTAATTTGCATCTCTCTGATGATTAATGATGTTGAGCATTTCTTCATATGTCTCTTGGCCATTTGTATGTCCTGTTTGGAGAGGTGTCTATTCAGCTCCTCTGCCCATTTTTTAATTGGGTTCTTTGTCTTCCTTTTGTGGAGTTGTAGGAGCACTCTATATAGATTGGAAATTAACCCCTTATCTGATACATCATTGGCAATGATGTTCTCCCATACAGTGGGTTGCCTTTGCATTTTGATGATTGTTTCTTTTGCTGTGCAGAAGCTTTTGAGTTTGATGTAGTCCCATGTGTTCATTTTCTCCTTTATTTCTGTTGCCTTAGGTGATGTATCAGTGAAAATTCTGCTCCGTATGATGTCCGAAATTTTGTTGCCTACATTTTCTTCGAGAATTTTTATGGATTCACGGGTCACATTTAAGTCTTTTATCCATTTTGAGTTTATTTTTGTGTATGGTGTAAGTTGATGGTCTAGTTTCATTTTTTTGCATGTAGCTGTCCAATTTTCCCAACACCATTTATTAAAGAGGCTGTCTTTACTCCACTGTATGCTCTTGCCACCTTTGTCAAATATTAATTGAGCGTATTGCCTTGGGTCCATTTCTGGGTTTTCAGTTCTGTTCCACTGGTCTATATGCCTGTTCTTGTGCCAGTACCAGGCTGTTTTGGTAACAGTCGCTTTGTAGTATAACCTGATATCTGGTATTGTGATCCCACCTACTTTGTTCTTCTTTTTCAAGATTGCTGTGGCTATTCGGGGTCTTTTTTGGTTCCATATGAACTTTTGAAGTATTTGTTCTAGTTCTATGAAATATGTCGTTGGTATTTTTATGGGGATTGCATTGAATCTATAGATTGCTTTGGGTAGTATGGACATTTTAATTATGTTAATTCTTCCAATCCATGAACAGGGTATGTGCTTCCACTTTTTTATATCTTCCTCTATTTCTTTTTTCAATGACCTGTAGTTTTCTGCAAATAGATCCTTTACTTCTTTGGTTAAGTTTATTCCTAGGTATCTTAATTTTTTTGGAGCGATGGTAAATGGGATTGTTTTTTCAGTTTCTCTTTCTGTGAGTTCATCATTGATGTACAAGAATGCTGTCGATTTCTTAACGTTAATTTTGTATCCTGCTATTTTGCCAAATTCATTTATTAAGTCTAATAGATTTTTGATGGAGTCTTTAGGGTTTTCTATGTACAATATCATGTCATCTGCAAATAATGACAGTTTCACTTCCTCCTTTCCAATTTGGATCCCTTTTATTTTTTCTTCATGTCTGATTGCTGTGGCTAAGACTTCCAGTACAATGTTAAATAAGAGTGGCGAAAGTGGACATCCCTGTCTTGTTCCTGTTCTTAATGGAAATGTTTTTAGTTTCTGTCCATTGAGTATGAT
This sequence comes from Molossus molossus, assembly GCF_014108415.1. Lineage (NCBI taxonomy): Eukaryota > Metazoa > Chordata > Mammalia > Chiroptera > Molossidae > Molossus > Molossus molossus. Next base: position 44,513,803 of record NW_023425349.1, on the reverse strand, counting down.
GTTGGCTGTAGGTCTTTCATATATGGCCTTTATTATGTCGAGATATGATCCCTCTATTCCTACATTGCTGAGCGTTTTTATCAGAAATGGATGCTGGATTTTGTCGAATGCTTTTTGAGCATCTATTGATATGATCATGTGGTTTTTATTCTTCATTTTGTTTATGTGGTGTATCACGTTTATTGATTTGCGAATATTGTACCAGCCTTGCATCCCTGGAATGAATCCCACTTGGTCATGGTGAATAATTTTTTTGATGTATTTCTGGATCCGATTTGCTAATATTTTGTTCAGGATTTTGGCGTCTATGTTCATCAGGGATATTGGCCTGTAGTTTTCTTTCTTTGTAGTGTCTTTTTCTGGTTTTGGAATTAGAATTATGCTGGCTTCATAGAACGTGTTTGGAAGTCTTCCTTCTTCTTGAATTTTTTGAAATAGTTTGAGGAGAATGGGTGTTAGTTCATTTTTGAATGTTCGGTAAAACTCCCCCGTGAAACCATCTGGGCCTGGGCTTTTGTTTGCTGGGAGAGTCTTGATTATCTCTTCAATTTCCTTAGTTGTTATTGGTCTGTTCAAGTTTTCTATCTCTTCCGGGAATAGTTTTGGGAGACTGTGTGTTTCTAGAAATTTGTCCATTTCGCTTAGATTGTCGAATTTGTTGCCATATAGTTGTTCATAGTAGTTGTTAACGATCTTTTGTATTTCCGTGTTGTTGGTTGTTACTTCTCCTCTTTCATTTCTGATTTTGTGTATTTGTGTTCTCTCTCTTTGTTTCTTGATGAGTCTAGCTAAGGGTCCATCAATCTTGTTTATCTTTTCGAAAAACCAGCTCTTTGTTTCATTGATCCTTTGAATTGTTTTTTTGGTCTCTATGTCATTTATTTCTGCTCTGATCTTTACTATTTCCTTCCTTCTACTTGCTCTGGGGTTTTCTTTTTGTTTGCTTTCTAATTCTTTAAGTTGTGAGGTTAGACAGTCAATTAGAAATTTTTCTTGTTTTTTGAGGTAGGCCTGTAGTGCTATGAACTTCCCTCTCAGAACTGCTTTCGCTGCATCCCATAGATTTTGTGTTGTTGTGTGTTCATTTTCATTGGTTTCCAGGAATTTTTTAATTTCTTCCTTGATCTCCTCGGTGACCTATTCATTGTTTAATAACATGCTATTTAGCCTCCATGTGTTGAAATGTCTTTGCATGTTCTTGTTGCAATTGATTTCTAGTTTCATGCCATTGTGATCTGAAAAGATGCTTGATATGATTTCAATCTTCTTGAACTTGTAGAGATTTAGTTTGTGTCCTATCATGTGGTCTATCTTGGAGAATGTCCCATGTGCACTTGAGAAGAATGTGTATTCTGTAGTTTTGGGGTGTAATTCTCTGTAGATATCTATTAAATCCATTTGGTCTAGTGCTTCATTTAGAGTCTCTGTTTCCTTGCTAATTTTTTGCCTAGAGGATCTATCCAGTGCTGTCAACGGGGTGTTGAAGTCCCCTGCTATGATTGTGTTGTTGTCGATTTCTCTTTGGAAGTCTTCCAGAAGATTTTTAATATATTCTGGTGCTCCTATATTGGGTGCATATATGTTTATCAAGGTTATATCTTCCTGTTGGATAGATCCTTTCAATATTATGTAGTGGCCGTCTTTGTCTCTAGTTATGGTCTTCATTTTGAAATCTATTTTATCAGATATGAGAATTGCTACCCCAGCTTTTTTTTGCTTTCCATTTGCTTGGAAAATTTTTTTCCATCCCTTCACTTTCAACCTATGTGAGTCTTTTGTTGAGAGGTGGGTCTCTTGTAAACAACATATAGATGAGTCATGCTTTCTTATCCAATCAGCTACTCTGTGTCTCTTTATGGGAGCATTCAATCGATTTACGTTTAAGGTGATTATTGATATGTACTTATTTATTGCCATTTTTGTTTAGTGTGGTTCTATTTTTCTTCCCATTTCTACTGCTAATTACAGCAGTCCTTTTAACATTTCTTGCAGTGCTGGTTTGGTGCTAATGTATTCCCTTAGCCTTTTTTTGTCTGGGAAGCTCTTTATTTGATCTTCTATTTTGAATGATAGCCTTGCTGGGTAGAGTAGTCTTGGATTCAGATTCTTGTTTTTCATGACTTTGATTACTTCATGCCATTCCCTTCTGGCCTGTAGTGTTTCTTGTGAGAAGTCAGCTGAGAGCCTTATGGGGTTCCCTTTGTAGGTAACCTGTTGCTTATCTCTTGCTGCTTTAAGGATTCTCTCTTTGTCTTTAATTTGTGGCATTTTAATTACTATGTGTCTTGGTGTGGGCCTGTTTGGGTTCTTCTTACTTGAGACTCTCTGTGCTTCTTGAACTTGAATGCCTTCTTCCTTCACCAAATTAGGGAAGTTTTCTCTTACTATTTTTTTGAATATATTCTCTATCCCTTGCTCATTTTCTTCTTCTTCGGGGACTCCTATGATGCGAATATTATTACGTTTCCAGTTGTCCCATAGTTCTCTTAAGCTGTCTTCCTGTTTTTTAATAGTTTTTTCCTTTTGTTTTTCTGATTGGTTGATTTTTTCTACCCTGTCTTCTAATTCATTGATCCGGTCCTCAGCTTCCCCTACTCTGCTTTTTAAACCTTCCAATGTGTTTTTCATTTCTGATATGTCATTTTTTATCTCTTCTTGTTGGTTTTTAATTTCCAATTGGCTTATTTTCAGTGTCTCTATGTCCGTCCTTACTCATGCTGTTCAGCTTCCTCAAGATCATGGCTCTGAATTCTAGCTCTGTTAACATGCCTAATTGCTCCACATTGATCTCATCTTCGGTGGAGGTGTCTTGCTCTTTCATTTGGCTTCTGTTTCTGTGTTTCACCATTTTAGCTATCACTGTGGGCTTTGGAGCCTGTCAAGTTCTCCCTGTGGATGTTAGTGTTCTGCTGTTTGTGGCTCCCTCTCCTGTGTTTAGATGAGCGAGGGAGGACCCACGTTGAACACCACTGTCAAGTCTTACTTTCCTGGTTAAAGTTGCCAGCCCAGGAAACGTACTGTTATCCTCTAGCTTTTTGCTTGGAGGCTAGCAGTCTAGGTTAATTGATGAGTTTTGGGTTGTCAGTTGATTGAAAAACTCCCTCTGGTGCTCAGCCAAGGGGCTTTAACGAGGGTGGGGCAGATGCTGGTTGTTAGTGAGCCTCAATTAGCACTTCAATGGCCCACAGGGTGGGGTTGGATCTCCGAGGGAGGGGCTGCTGCCTCTCCTCAGAGCCCTGGGAAGGAGCAATATGGCCACCGTCCTGAATGGCCGCACTCAGCTAAAGCTCTGAGCGCCCTCCAAACCCCGAGTGTCCCGACACAGTTCCAGTCCAGTCTGCCCTCCCTCTGCCGGAGCCCAAGGTGAGTGGCTGTGGCTGTTTTAGCCTCTGTCCTGGCTGCGCTGTGGAGCTGCCTGGGAGTGTGACCGGAGGGCGCTGCTCCCAGCTAAGGCCGCAGCCGAGCTGCTGAGCTGGGCTCCCAGCCCCGTCTCGCGCCTTCGCAAGCCTACCAGGATGGAGTCAGTGTCCCTCGTTGTATGGTCCTCGCAAGCTGCTTTTCTGTTGGTTTTTCCCGTCGATTTGTCTGTGTTATAGTTGTAATTCCCGTTTGGTTCTGGGAGACGGTCTGTGTAGCTCGGTTCACTCCGCCGCCATTTTTTCTATCCCAACATCATTTATTGAAGAGACTCTCCTTTTCTCGTTGTATCTTCTTGGCTCCATTGTTATACATTAATTGATGTATGAGTGGGTTTATATCTGGGCTCTCCATTGTCTTCCATTGATCTATGTGTCTGTTTTCAAGCCAATACCACAGAGTTTTGATTACTATAGATTTATAATATAGTTTGAAATTAGGGAGCCAATCTGGTGCCTTCAGCTTTGTTCTTCTTTCTCAAGATTACTTTGGATATTCAAGAGCTTCTATGGTTCCACACAAATTTTATTATTGTTTAATCTATTTTTATAAAAAGTTCATTGAAATTTTGATAGGGAATACATTAAATCTGTAAATTGCTTTGGGTAGTATGAACATTTTAATAATATCAATTCTTCCAATCCATGAGCACAGAATATTTTTTTCATTTTATTTGTGTCTTCAATTTCTTTCATCAGTGTCTTACAGTTTTAAGCAGGTAGTTTTTTTACTTCCTTGGTTAAATTTATTCCTTAGTATTTTATTCTTTTTGATGGAATTTTAAATGGGATTGTTTTCTTGATTTCTCTTTCTGATAGTTTGTTATTAGTATATAATAATGCAACAGATTTCTATACATTGATTTTTGTATTCTGCAATTTTACTGAGTTTATTTATTTGTTCCAACAGTTTTTTGGTGGGGCCTTTAGGGTTTCTATATATAACATTATGTCATCTCAAAATAGTGACAATTTTACTTCTTCCTCTCCAATTTGGTTACCTTTTATAATTTTTTCTTGCCTAATTGCTATGGCGAGGACTTCCAAAACTATTTTGAATAAAATACCTTTATTATGGTATGTTTCCTTTATACTCACCTTTAAAAATTTTTTTTAATCATAAATAGATGTTAAATTTTGTCATATGTTCTTTCTGCATCTATTGAAAATAACATGATCTTTATCCTTTATTTTGTTAGTGTGGTGAATCAAATTTATTGATTTGCAAATGTTGAGTGATCCTTGCATCCTTGGACTACATTCCACTTGATCATGGTGTATGACCCTTTTAATGTATTGTTTAATTCAGCTTGCTAATATTTTGTTGAGGATTTTTACACTATATTCATTAGAAATATTGGCCTGTAAATTTTTGTGTGTGTGTGTGTGTGTGTGTGTGTGTGTGTGTGTGGTGTCCTTGTCTGATTTTGGTATCAGGGTAATCTTAACCTCATAAAATGAGATTGGATAGCGATTCCTATCTGTTCTTTTGAAGAGTTTGAGAAGGATTGGTCCTAATTCTTTAAGTTGTTTGGTAGAATTCACCAGTAAAACTGTCTAGTCATGAATTTTTGTTTTTGGGGAGGTTTGTGATTACTGAGTCAATCTCCTTAGTATAAACCAATCTGTTCAGTTTTCTTATTTCTTCATAATTCTGTCTTGAAAGATTTCATGTTTCTAGGAGTTGATCCAATTAGTTGGCATATAATTTGTTGTAGGTTGTCCAATTTGTTGGCATGCAATTGTTTATAGTAGTTGGTTAGAATACTTTGTATTTTTGTGATATCAAAAATACAAAATTCTAACTTCTCTCTTATTTATTTGAGTTGTCTCTTTTTTCTTCTTGGTGAGTCTATCTAAAAATGTGTGAATTCTCTTTATCTTTTCAAAGAACCAACTCTTGGTTTTCTATTGTCTTTTTAGTCTCTACTTTATTTCTGCTGTGATCTTTATTATTTCCATCCTTCTACTAACTTTGGCCTTCGTTTGTTCTTATTTTATAGTTCCTTGAGGTGTAAAGTTAGGTTGTTTATTTGAGATATATCTTATTTCTGGAGGTAGGCATTTATCACTATGAACTTCCCACTTAGAGCTGCTTTTGATGCGCCTCATAAATTTTGGTATTTTGTATTTCTATTTTCATTTGTCACAAGGTATTTTTAATTTTATTTTTATATTTCTTTCTTGACCCATTTGTTGCTCAGTATCATTTTGTTTAATGTCCACACATTTGTGATTTTTCCAGTTTTCTTCTTGTAATTTCTTTCTAGTTTCATACCATTATGCTCAGAAAAGATGTTTGATAGGATTCTTGGTATGATTTCAATCTTCTTAAATTTGTTAAGGCTAGTTCTGTATCCTAATATATGGTCTATCCTGGAGAATATTCCATGTTCACTCGAGAAGAATGTGATCAAGTTTTTATTTAAGTCCTTGAGCATATTTATAATAGCATTCTAAAGTATCTATCTACTAATTCCAGCATCTCTGTCATTTCCAGGTGTCTTTCCAACCACTGATATTTTTTCCTGTTATGAATTTTATTTTCTACTTGTTCACCTGTCTACTAATTTTATGTTGGACATTTTTTTTTTTATGTTACTGAGTGCCGGATTTGTTGTATTTATTTCAATAGCAGTAGACTTTGCTCTAGCAGTCTGTTAAATTATTTGTGGATTAGCTTAGTCCTTTCAAGGTTTATTTTTTAACATTTGCTGTGGTGGGTTTAGAGTAGCTCTTACTTTAGGCTTAATTTAACCCTATTTATAAGCTACACTCAGTGAGAATGCTGCACTCTGATTGTTTGGAACACAAGCATTTACCAACTCTGTGTGAGCTCGGGGAACTGTTAAGTTTGTGGCTCCCCAGTTATTCGTTGCCTGGGATCATACAGTTTCACCCCATCCCTGTGTGCTTTTGTATTGATCAAGAGACACAAGGTCTGGGTCCTTTATGCAGATTTCTGGAGCTGTTTCTTTGTGCCACTTCCTTCACTCTGGTAGCACGCCCCATGAATTCCAGCTACCTCAGCCTTTCTGAACTCCAATCATTGTGCTCTACTCTGTGTTCTACTCAAGTTTCCCATTCCTTCACTGTAGTTCAGAAAGTATTTCTAGGGAGAAAGCCAGATGATTGTAGGGCTCATCTCATTTGTTTTCTTTCAGAGATCACAACTCTGCACTGTCTGTCGTCTAATATCTGAAGACTTTATTTTCAGTTTTCTAGTTGTTCACACTGGGAAGGTAAATCTGGTCCCATTTACTCCATCACAGCCAGAACCACATTTATTCTTTTCACTTATTTTCATTGTGAATAGAATCCTTGGTTGGTAGTTTCTTCCTGTACTGAAAGATATCCTTCCCTTATCTTCTGGGTCTGATTATTTCTGTTGAAGAGTCAGTTATAAATCCAATTTTTGATCATTTAAAAGTAATTCGATTTTGATTTTTTCCACTAGCTGCTTTCACTATTTTTCATTTGTCCTTGAGCAGGTTTAGTATGGTGCTTCCAGGTATACACTTCTTTTTATTTATCTTTCTTAGGGATCATTGAACATTTTGAATCTGTGACTTGATGCATTTCATCAGTTTGGAAAAGTTCTATTATCTCTGCAAATTGCTTCTTTACCATTCTCTATCTCTTCTTATAGGATTCTATCTATTATCTATCTATCTATCTATCTATCTATCTATCTATCATCTATCTATCTATCTATCTATCTCTTCTCACTGACACCTGTATGTGTCTTAATAGACATCATGAATGGAAAAACAATCTCCCCCTTCTTCAGTGGTTCTGTGGGTGCCCCCAGCCCTGGAAATCCTGGAGGTGTTTGAGTCTGTCTTAAAAAGGCTAATAAGTAATGATAAAAACAAAGGGTAAGAAACTAGGAGGCAGCCTCAAACTGCCAACTGGATAATCAAAATGGGGGCGTATTTGAAGAATTTACAAGTGATGGAGTAAAAGGATAAATTATAATACATTTCTGGTGGTCAGTTAGAATGTGAGAAGTCAATCTTATTAGAAATTTTCCTGAATAACTCATATTTTTAACCATTAAATAAGTTTTTTTGGTGCCTAATTCCACAAAAACAGTCAATTTACTTTTTTTTTTTTTTTAATCCTCACCAGAGGACACTTTTTTGTTCAGGTAGAGTGGGAGGGAGAGAGAGGAAGAGAGAGAGAGAGAGAGAGAGAGAGAGAGAGAGAGAGAAAGAAACATCGACGTGAAAGGGACACATCGAGTGGCTGCCACCCGCACGACCGACCAGGGCCGGGGACAACTGCAACCGAGGTACATGCCCTTAGCGGGAACCGAACCCGGGTCTCTCGGGACCGCAGGCGGACGCTCTAACCGCTGAGCCAAACCGGCCAGGGCTCAATTTACTTTTTACCCTAAAATTTCCCCTCTTAGTTTATCTGAATTTCTTCCAAGTTCCAGACACATCGGCACATATTCTTTTATATGGATGTCTTTGAATAATTCCCCCCTTAACTATATAAAGCATCACTGGATTTTGTTGTTGTTGTTGTTTTTCTTTCTGAAAATCTCTTCTCACTTTTTATAAAATTATGCCCAGTAGAAGTGTTTGGGTAAACAAAATCTGCTCTTATGGAACAATCTGGGATCCCGACAGTACCTTCTGAACAGATAACTGCATTTGATTTGAATACAATGTTATTTAGCTTTGAACCGTCTCAAACTTTACAGGCATATAACCCCTACCCAAAAACTCATTTCTTTGCAATCTAGTGCAAGGACTGACTTAATAAAGAAATTAGATAGCTAAATACAATGTAAGTCCATTCTAACATATTTTAGAACAATGTATTCAGACATTAGTACTAAAAAAGTTGGGACGTCATTGTTTTTGCATTGGCAGCGAGCCTCTCATTCTAAAGTCCTATTTCATCAAAATTTGAAATAGTTTCCTTAACTTATTTTTTCTAAGGACGTACCTTTACCAGCTGTCAGATACTAGAGAAACTACTTCTTAGCTTAACGGAGGCAGACACTCTTTCAGAGCATGGCCTCAGCAATGTTCCTATATGTTTGCTACAGTTAATGTATGTTCCCTCGTCTCTGGTTTTTCTCCCAACAATGAAACGTCAGCATACGCCCCTGTCCCCTGATGGCATAGTCTTTCCTCTTTGCCTCTAATTACGTCAGCACCCCCACCGGCTGCGGGAGCAAGGCGCGCGTGTTCCTGTCTCCAGGGGCAGCCGGCCTGGCGTTTCCGGAGTGGATTCGTCAGAGCTGGTGCGAGGGCTCGTCCTGGAGGCTCCGGCCAGGGGTCGGCCGGCGGAGGAAAGGAGTAAAGAAACTCTCTAAGCAGAATGACAATAAGGTTGAAATGTCAGCATCACTTTTCTTCAACAATTAAAAATGACTGTCTTTAGTCCTGGACTGTGTTGCTTAGTGGTTACAGCATCATCCTGAGCACTAAAGGGTCATGGGTTTGATTCCCTGTCAAGGGCACATACCTGGGTTACAGGTTCGATCCCCGCCCAGTCAGGGCACATGTGGGAAGCAGCCAATCAATGTGTCTCTCGCACATCAATGTTTCTCTCCCTCCCCCCACTCTCCCTCCCTTCCACTCTCTCTAAAAATCCATGGAAAAAATATCCTCAGGTGAGGATTATAAAATAAATAATAAAATGATGATCTGTAAAAATGCTGTAGTGGTAGCTTCTAGGAAAAGGTGGAATGTATTTTTGTGAATATGTTATTGATATATATATAGTCTCACTATGGGCTTTCGTAGCAAATTCATGTCTGCTAGGGTTCCAGGTGCGAATCTTCAACATCAGCTCTCCGTGGGGTTGGGAGTCCACTGAAGGCAAAGTGTTTATTAGTCTTGGTTTGACCCACTCATTCCTCACGAGGCCGTGTGGGTGCTTCCCCACCTGAAAGCCATCCCTGGACGGCCTATTGTCTTAACTGGGCTTCCCCGACAGGCCTGTGTCAAGGATTCTGGTGCCAGTTGTTTCTTTGAGAGGCAACCCAGGAAGCACAAGGAAAGTGTGTGTGGAAGAGGCAGGGGAGGGAGAAAAACCAGTGAAGGTCGTATGAATGAGTGGGCTCCAGCAACAGCCAGTGGGCTCACTAGGGACCTCTGAGAGGCTGTGTAGAACAAGCTCGGTTTGCCCACCAAGGGCCAGGAGCTGCAGTGCATATCCACCAACTCCTGTCCCTCGCTGGCCGTGTGTCAGTCCTGAGGCACTGACTTGTGGTTTCTGGTCTGTGTCCTGAGAATGCAGAAGGACGTCAGCAGCTCCTGGCCTGGAGAGAGCTGCCTGCATAACCCTCGTGAGAATCGGGTCATGGAAGGGTTGTTGCCCTCAGCCAGGTGGAGACAGTGACAGAGCACAGTTCCCTACCCCGTGCAGCCGAGTCTGTGGTTTTCTGTGGGCATTTGTGTGGCATGAGCCTGGGGCTCTGGGAACTCATCCTTCATGGGAAGTGAGCAGTGCGCACAGGGAGACTGAACTCAGGAATGGAAATGATAAATCCGACAGGGACTGTGCACTAGGTCACAGAGGCCCCGCCCTGGTACTGTGGATGAATTACATCCAGCATCCGCACTTCCGGGAGAACTGCTCTCCGGTTCTCTGCTGGACGTACAGCCCCTCATCCTCAGACACCGAAGCCCTAGCCCAGGATCATCTGCCTTTTAAAATCGTTATTGATTTGCCATAATCAGGCATTCTTTCATATGGATAAGGCGCCTGGAAAGACTGGCAAGAGAAAAAATTTAACTGACATGAACATTGGTACAGGCTGTTTCTGTGTTCAACAACAATTGAGCTGCTTGGAGACGTGGAGACAGCTCACACTCATGTGTGCACACGCATGCATGTGCACACACACACACATTCTGAAACTCACAAAGTGTTACATAAATTTGACATCCAAGTTGGTTTTGCATTCCTACCTCCCTCCCCCCCTGCTTCCTGGCTACCCATTGCTGCCATTCCTTTTGAGAGTTTAAATATTTCATACTTCTGGCCAAGCTGCCATTTGTCTGAGCCCATCAGGGTCATCTTGGGCAATCAGCCCAGGTCACAAGGAGCAGGGACGCATGTGCTCTGAGTGCACCGGCCAGGTAGGTTTGTCCTGCTGCCGTTTCCCCACGTTTACAGAAAGTCATCTTAAAAGACCGAGGCTGCTGGGCAGGTGCAGCCTGAGAGAACCCATTGTTAGCATCTCTTCCCAACTCTTGGCTTCAGTGACATCAGCAGTCAGCAGCATAACTGGGCGTGGTGGAAGTACTCACTTCCACAGTGGAAAGGAGCACACACTATACACCAGTACTACAATCCCGTGCTGTCACCCACTGTTATCCATTTACCGGGATACAACAGGGTGGGCCCTTTTGTATTTCAAAAAGAAAGCAGGCCCCCTTTGCTAATGCTGCTGTGATCCCAGGGATATAGTCATTGCCGCCATAACCCCTGATGTGGGCACTGCATCTCGGGTGTGCCCTGACCGGTCAGAGTGGCAGGCAGTGTGGGATTCCACGCGAGGTGAGGCACACCCCAGAGCAGACACCGACAGGGTCTGGTCAGCAGCTGTGTTTGCTTCCTGGCAGCTGGGTGCCCAGTGTGGAATTCCCGTCTGCAGACTTCTAGGGTTTGCCAAACCCTATTTGCCAGTCTGTCTTTTCCTGGTCTCTCATCTCTAAAGACGCTTTAAATATCTACCATACAAGTATACTGGGCAAACAGAACAGAGGGAACACTCTCAGGAGCCCTTCTGTGTGCATCCATTACTATGGGACAGGCCCACAGTCCACCAACTTGCAAAAAAACCCACCTCCTCCAAAGCCAGAGATGCTTAAACAGGGCTGGAGAAGGACACCTCAAGGGATTCCTGCCAGCAGCTCTGTTATCATTTGGCCTAATTATCTTCTTAATTAAAAGAGGGTAAATTGCCTGATTGTACTCATTGGCTAATGGAACAAAAAAGTATCTTTGCATTCTTGGAGAAAACAGCATGTTTCTCAGGAAAAAAATCAACACAGATCAGATTTCCAGTCTTGAGGCAGAAGAATTCAAAGAAAAAAGAATCTTTTCAGAACTCCCTGTGCATCTTAGATTTAAAGAGGCCTACATTTTATAACTAAGGCCTTGTTCTGTAGGGACCTAGGAAGCTTCCTCAAGATAGACGGTTCTATTCCTTGTAAACAGCGGGGCCTGTACGTTCGCCCTGGCAGTAAAACAAAGAACCATGGTGATGCATAGATAACTTAAAACAAACCAACTAGAAGCCCACCCTTAACCATTGCCTTCCACTTTCCAACCCTGATCAAAATTTTAATACGGGCTTTCAGTACGGAGTAAGGAAGAGCATGGTAATGATTCAATATTAGACAAAGGAGAAAAGCAACGGGATAACCTACCATCAGAAATTGTTCTGTACACATCAGCGAACCACTATTGTTCCTGAGCATCAAGTTCCACACCCACTTTTTGCTGTGGTTTAACTGGTTTCTAAAAGGTCAGCACTCAGGCTCACAAACTAAGAAAAATGGGAGGAGCAGGGAAGATGAAGAGCCAGACAGAGAAGTTCCAGACCAACTACTTTTTTATTGTTTCCAAAGGAATGGGACAGAAGAAATCCGACTAGGCAGGCTTGCTGTATGAGTCAAAGAGGTCCAGTTAAAATATCTGGGCTTGGATCAGTGTTCAGAGAGTTTGTGTTTTTTCTATAGACAGAGGGTCTTCAAGATATGATGCAGATGGACCCAGCCCCTAGAATGGTCAAGCCAGGGTCAGACCACCCTGCCTCTCAGCAGAGAGGTTGTGGGAACGGATCACTCTAGACCTGTTCTAAATGACAGTCCCCAGTCACACCATTCCCTTAATAGTAGGACCCAGAGAGAAGGGAACATCATCTATTGGGAATAGTCTCTAAAACATGCAGGAATGAGATAGGAGAACCTTAACCCAAAAGCTTTTCATTAAAATGACACTTTCTTCTCTAAAGTATTTGTATTCTTTAAGTGTAAAGTGTTCTGAAAACCACAAAATTCCCTAAGCCAGGGCTGGGATGTCAATCAGAAAGACCTGATCCCAAGGAGCAGGAACAGGTTTTGTTTTGGTTAGGGTTTTAAGTCCCACCACAGGGACTGACTCTCTAGAAACACATTTGCACCATTAACACCAACTTCACAAAACTGCTAGTAAAAAAGAAAAGCCAACTTTTAGTTGATCTCAAAAGACTAGATGAGTGCTAAGGCACAGACATGAAGGACACCTCACCAGGTCCTTCTGCCCGTGTGGCGTGCACCCCTTCACGACTGCTGGGTGGGAAAGCTCTAGCCAAGCCTTGCTGCTTTGGGCCGATGTTTCCCTCCTCATCAGGGGCCTGCCTCAGGGCGGATGGAGATGGCAGCTGTAGTAAGTCCTTACTGAGCAGCTATATACATTTTTTTTTTTTTAAATTTTTTCTTTATTGATTTTATTTTTATTTTTCTTTATTGATTTTAGAGAGAAACATCGATGAGAGAGAACATCAATTGGCCGCCTCCTGCACGCCCCCTACTGGGGATCGGGCCCACAACCTGGGCACGTGCCCTGACCAGGTATCAAACCGGCGACCTCTTGGTGCCTGGGTTGACATTCAACCACTGAGCCACACCAGCCGGGCATTTATTTTCACAGTTGCTTGCAATCTAAATCAGGGCAAGTTTTGTTTTGTTTTTTAAACTAATTTGATCAATACTATCAATACAAATATTCCTAGTAACAAAGGCTAATATATCTGATTACATACAGAAGGGAAGAGACGTTTTTGGTTGGTTTACACACTACTGAACCCATCTACTTTGGAAAGCACATGTGCAGTATGAAGTCTTTTAAGGAAGAAAAGATTTATTCCAATACTGCTCATAATAAAAAGCATTCTGGGAGGAGCTTGGGCAACTTCAAAAGAAGCAAAACTCAAGAATGAAGAATACTGTAGTACAAAATTATGGCCAAAAATACTGTATTTTTAACCAGCAAGATCATTGGGGCATTATTATACAACATTAGGTGTTTTTTGCAAAACTAGTTCCCATCCCCAAACAATAGACAATACATGCATTTTAATGACATTTTAAGAACAGTAAATATGATTCTTTAAATACTGCAAGTTAAAAATGTTTTCTGACAAAACTCCCTAAATACACAGGTCTAGTAAGGGTTTCCAACGTGATGATGGGTGAGGGATCCAGCAAGAAGTTGCGTTTAGAAAGTTCTTTGAGGAAAAGAAATCCACCACCGTGTTTCCATCAAAGTAACCTGGACAGTTACATAGCCATTTTCTCTTTTTTCCCACACTTAAAAATATTCTACTGAATCTTTCTCCCTGTTATTTTTCTCTGCCTACCACAGCTCATATGAAAATCAGAATTCCTTTATCCATGTCAGATCCAATTTTGCCCAAGAGGTGTTTGAATACGACGTGAACGTCATGTACTACCAGGCTGGGGTGCCGTGGGGGAGTGGGAGCACGTGACGGGTACGGGCGGCGAGAAGGAAATGGCTATCTGAGCACCTGCTACGTGCTAGGTGTGTGCTTACTCCGAACAGACGACTCTGGAGGCAAGAGTGTCACTGCAAGGGCACTAATAACTGGGAAGAAGGCAGGGAATGGATCTTGATTCTGTGAGAAAAACAAATGACAAGTTGAGACTCTGTACTAAGTAGCTACTGAACAGCAGATGTCTGGCTCCGAAAATCTCTAGCTAACCACATACAGCTAGGCCGGTTCTTGTCCTAATTTCCTGGGACCAAAATGAAATCCCAAAGACATATTTACCGGGACAGATCTATTAAGGCTACATATGCTGGCAATATGTCGAGATAATCAGACAAGATGACTCATTTTAATTGTTGTGTTATGTTTCTAACCAAAGAGATATCTTTGGAAGAAAATGCTAATGGAGATATACCAAGCACACCTTATTTGTATCCATGGAGATGTTGTCCATTACTAATTAAGTGGTTTTACACCCTTATTTACTTTTAAGAAGAGCAGCAATATACATGACAATATTTGGGTACACTTTATTTTTATATGGGTTAACATTCTGCTAGATTTCATTTCATTCATTCTTTTTTGAGAAACTGAAAACAAAGAGAAATTGAAGGTAATTTGAAGGTTATTTTCAACCAATATCTGAGTCTTGCAGTATTTCATTATGCAGCCCTTTCTTCCCATTATTTTTTATTTTTTTGCAAATAAGTCATTTTGACCCATATCCAGCATAAATAGCATTTCACCGATTCCTAACTTAAGACAACTGAAAATGTACAATCATGTGGCAGTATAAATTTTAAGATTACAGTTCGTACACCTTGACAATCAAGATAGTCTGAAGTACAAAAAAGTAAATTGTCCTTTAGCTGAATTACCTTTTTAAATATTAGACCTGCTAGTTAATCTACAAAAAAAAAAATACAAGTTTCCGGTGTTCTTCAAATACCTTTTGTAGATGTCATTTGTTAGTAAACAACATATGCAGGTTCCTAGGACCGCCCCCCCCCCCCCCCCCCGCCGCCCCCCAGTCTATTCATGACATTCAACAGAGCTCTTTACATGGAAATATTTAAAAAAACAAAACAAAACAAAACAAAAAACAAACTTTGAGGGGATGTGTTTACTTTTGAACGGGCGTGGTATTCCCTTTGTTTCAGATATGAGGCACAAACTTCTGAATTTAAGCTCTGTAAGGCATAGTACAAACCTCCAATTTACACCTAAGGAATTCTCTGTGGGGTGAACTGCCGCGTCACACAAAAAAGGGAGAAAATCATCTGTAAACTGGTACACGGCGACGTGTTACGTGAGTCGTGAAATGGCTGCTTGCCTTGGTATGCTGAAGAAAGGTTTTTTGGGTTTTTGTTTCTGAATAAGACATGCCCAAGTCACCAAAAAACTTGCCACAGGCCTCCGTCACCTAGAGCTTCAACAGGAGCCCAGTGGCACACACTGGTAACGCTTGCAATCACAATATAATATAAAGCATAAGTAAACTTTGTTTTTATACAAAACTGAAAAGACTCCCTGCCCGCCCCAGCCCCTTCCATAAAACCCCGAACAAAGAAACAAAAAAGATAATCCTTTAGCTTCGACTGACTAGTGTGGATACAATTAGGTCTCTAGGCCTCACTGTAGCTAGGGTGATCAATTTTTTCCTTTCTCAAGAGAAGGGATCTTGTCATGCGCCCTAAGAGGAACAGTGAGGCCACAAACCCGGTTCTGCATAGCGATTCCATCCCAATTTCGTCAAGACACATGTAACACTCTTTCCCTGTTTTGCTCAGCTTCTTCCGAGCTTTGAGATCAGGTTTAATCGACTACAATCTACGATAGCTCTATTAAATAGAATATCTTGATTCCCTACAACTGTAACACTTATGATCTCGTGATGAGGTTTTTCTCTATACACACTGTAGGCCTTCAAATGTTGTTTACTTTTTTTTTTTTCTTTTTCTTTTTTTTTTTTTCTTTTTGCTGCACCAAATTTAAGAACGCCCTTTCAGGCAAGCAGTGGTCTCTAGCTGTTAAAACATTTCCTTAGTGGATCACAATAGCTTCTAAAACTGCCTTTCTAATAAAGGCCATCAGAGAGGTAATACTAAACTGTGCGTTTGCCAAAGGAGAATATGAATTGTATAAAAGCTCATATTCCAATCCTAGGTAAATGGCAAAAGGTCTACAAAGTTGGTTTCCATGTTTGTATAAAAGCTCCGACTGATTTTAGGTATTTTGCTATGAAATTACCTTTTCTTATAATTAGTATACCTCTACTCAGGAATGTGCAAATGATTTTATACAGCACGATGCTAGTACCGCTCTGTACGACAGTAAGGTTTTTTTTTTTTTCTTCTTTTCTAAATGGAAAAAACAAAATATCCCTAGTCAGAAATAAACTGACAAATTTACATTCTCCTCTCTTAAAAAAGTAAATAAAATAACATTATTCAAAATGTGAATTAGCTATAAGACATACAATTACATAGATACATATCAATACAGCACATTCAATCTGCCAAAACAATTAATGATCACAAAGCCAGTATGGATGCTGCAGTATCAAGAGAGATGTATGCACAATGATTAGAGCATTCGTGATTGCACTAGACTTACAGGCAGTCCGTTTCTCAGTTAAATTACAGGTGCTTTCTGAGCAAGGAAAAAAAAGGAACCTGTGCTGTTTGAGGCTGGGAGAATAAAGAATGAGAACATTTCATTACTATTTAGGAACTCTGGTACTCATCAAATACGCCATTAATTTTCTGTTTGCTGTTCCAAGAGAGTGATTTATATGGAAGTTCTGACTCATGCCAAATAGTATTATAGTTAAAATGAGACCAGTCATGGCCTAATTCTAACTTCCCAGCAGGTTTAAAACAATCATGATTTATTTTCTTAAATCATTATTTCAACTCAAGCTGCTTGACAGGAGAGCTCATCGTTCCATGTGCTGTTTTTTGCATTTGTTGAAAAGTGCACATAAAAAACTCCAAACATCTCTCTCAGGAGGTTCAGTGACATACATACATGTTCTACAGAACAATGAGAGGTTCCTTTTGAGTTAAGTTCACAAATCTTCCTTACGTTCAACTTAACCAGTAACCAGTTTAAAAAGGTTCAAAGGCAGTAAACTAGCAGTAGCTTCAGAAATTACAAATTAAAGGTGTCAGAATAATACTACCATTCATTGTTCTTGGCAGACCTATTCAACCTTAAAGAACACAAGTAAAACTGGCTTCCAATGAGGAGACAGAAGCAAATGTCACGTTGCATCGGGGAGGACACTTTTCCACATTTTGGACACTCAACATGGAACATGGAGATAAACAATGTAATTTAAGGTCAAAGAAAAGAATGGACCATGAGAATCAAATTGACAAGTTACCAATTGTTTGGCAATTGGTGTTTCAGGTTCATTCTCAGCCAATCATTTTAGGCTTCACAGTCTTATTCGCTTACATTTTAAGATACCGGCTTTTAGCTTTTAAGTTTTTCTTACTCTGTTTTACAAAAAGCCAGCTTTGGCAACATGGACCCATAATAAATGTCATCTAAAAATTGTGGCCCAAACACTAAGAAAAAAAGGGAGAAAAAAGTCTTAACCAAGAGGGAAAAAAATTAAGAGCAACCTACGAAAAGACCCTGGGTAGCAGCCACTGGGGTAATGTAGTGTCTGTTGGCATATTTTTGGCATGTGTAATTTAAAGAAGAGAGGGTGAAGAAAGGAAGAAGGAAGGGAAGAAGGACAATGGCACATGGCATTTCAAAAGAAAGGACTCCTGTGTGTGTCTGCCCTCCCTGCTACCTCCTGCCCATTCCTCTGAGCAACCACGCTACGGCCGAAGGCAGAAATCCCAAAGAAATGACGCGGTGGACGGGCCTCTGGCCAAAGTGAGGCAAGACAATATACTTATATAAAAAACTCTACGGGTGTATCCAGAGCAATACATTGAAAACCACAGTATTAATACTTATAATCCTTCAGCAAAAACTACAAACTGTTAAATTAAGCTGATGCTGATGGCTTAAACTGAAGGATGTTGTCCCGAACTGTTTCATTCGAGAGAGAAACCTGACCAAGAATGGAACTGGGTAAAGGCCATTGTAACCCAGGAGAAACCAGGAGGGAGGTGGGGGTTAGGGAAAAGGAGATCAGCTTCCTTTGCTCAATAGGAGAGAGAGAGAGAAACAACTCTTATCTTTGTGAGTGCATGACTGAGAATTTAAAATACATGGAGTCACGAGGTTTTGCCTAAACAAAAAAAAAAAAAAAGAGAGAGAGAGAGAGAGGAAATGTGCTGGGACTGTACTTCAGCATCCTGTTTTTCCTCTGAATAGTTAAATAAAATCATAATATTTACTACAAACTCTGTGGACACACTCACAGAGTCCAGGACGGCAATAAATTAGTATTATGCAAATCGTTTTCCACAGAAATACAGTCCCTCTTGTATAGCTTTCATAGCCCACCAAGGAAGGGAAGGGCAGTGTCGAGGAGGCACACTTAGACCAGATTGTACTCCTTCAGGTTCAACTGGAGGATGGTGTCCTTGACGGCGGCAAACACAAAGCGGATGTTCTCGGTGTCTGTGGCGCATGTGAAGTGGGAGTAGATAATTTTGTCACTGTCTGGGTTCAGGTCCACGAACATCTTCAGGATGAATTCTCGAGCTGCCTGGGCATCTCTCTGGGGTCCTGTTGGCCAAGGGAGGAGAGGGACAGTTTCTTAGCTGATGTGTTAATGCGGTCGCTCAATAAATGTTTACTGGGCCATGCCCAGAAAGATGACATCTGTATTGCACCTTTTTAAAATAAGGTACCTGCATTTTTTTTCCCAATTCCAGTTGACATTAGTTTCTGGTATACAACATAGTGATTAGACATTTACGTAACTTATGAAGTGACCACCCTGATAAATTTAGTATCTGTCTGAAACTGTACATGATTATTACAATACTACTGACTATATTCCCAATGCTGTATTTGAATATGCTAATGACGGGACTATCTGTACTTCTTAATCTCTTCTCCTTTCTCACCCATCCTTCAAGCCCCTTCACAGATGGCAACCATCAGCTCATTTTCTGTATCTATGAGTCTGTTTTACTTTATTTTGTTTTTTAGATTCCACATATAAGCAAAATCAGAGGGTATTACCTTTCTCTGTCAGGTTTATTTCACTTAGCCCCTCTAGGTCCATCCAAATTGTTGCAAATGGTAAGATTTCATTCTTTTTTATGGCTGAGTAATACTTCATTGCATATACATACCACCTCTTCTTTATCCATGCATCTATTGATGGACACTTACGTTGCTTCCATATCTTCGCTATTATAAATAATGCTGCAATGAACATAGGGGTGAATATATCTTTCTGAATTAGGGTTTTGGATTTCTTTGGATAAATGCCTAGAAGTAGAATTGCTGGATCATATGTTAGTTCTAATTTTAATTTTTTGAGGAATCTCCTTACTGTTTTTCATAGTGGTTGCACCAATTTACAATGCCAACAGTGCATGATGGTTCCCTTTCTCCAGGTCCTCATCAACACTTGTTTGCTGATTTATTGGTATCATTCTGACAGGTGTGGGGTGATGTTATCTCATTGCATTTTCCTGATGGTTGGTGACGCTAAGCATCTTTTAATGGCCATCTGTATGCTCTCTTTAGAGAAATGTTTGTTTAGGAACTTGGCCCATTTTTAATTGAATTGTTTGTTTTTCGATGTTAAGCTGTATGAGTTCTGCACTGCAGATTTTTTTTTAATCTTCACCCGAGGACATTTTTTGATATTTTGTTCAGAAAGAGTTGGAGGGCGAGAGAGAGAAACATTGACGTGAAAGGGACACATCAAATATTTACCACCCGCACGACCCACCCAGGGCCGGGGACAAACTGCAACTGAGCTACGTGCCCTTAGTGGGAACTGAACCCGGGTCTCTCTGGACTGCAGGCCAACTCTCTAACCACTGAACCAAACTGGCCAGGACTGCACTGCAGATTTGATCGGTTACAATCATCTACCCCAACACTACCATGTGTACTTGCTTCTCTGTCATTTTATCTTGCACATCCATCCATCCATCCACAAAATGTGGTTAGGTGAAAATAGGCTTGAAGGCCAGGGTAAGTTTAGCTTTGATTCCTTGGGTGATAGGGAACCAATGCAGGCTCTTTAGTAGGAAAATGATGGCTGATTTCCATTGAACTGAGTTAATTGTGCTGGTTTCAGCTATATAATATGTGCATACAGATCATATAGCTGCCTTAGGCTCTCTTGTCAATCTGCTTCCACAAGTCCCTGTGTTAGGGATCAATTTGCATTCTCCAGACTGAAATCTCTGTCAGAATAGAACACCTGTTCCTAATATCAGGTCCAACTACAGTCATGCTCTGCAGACTTCTGGTGTTTTTACACCACAGTCAGCCACCAATTCCCCATGTGTGAGGATTTAAAAAAGACTGGTTTATATTTTTGTACATTTATTCAGGGCCTCTTATATGCCAAGCACTGTCCTAGATGCTTTAAAGAAGGACTATGATAGATTTATCAGAATATATTAAAAATTTATTTAATAGTTTTATAATAGATTTTTAGATATGACACCAAAATCACAGGCAACAAAAGAATAAATAGATCTATTGGACTTCATCAAAATTAAAAACGTTGTATATCAAAGAACATTATCAAGAAAGTGAAAACACAACCTACTGAATGGGAGAAAATATTTGCAAATCACATATCTGAAAAAAAATATGTAAAGAATATATATTTTGCCCTGGCTGGTCTGGCTTAGCGGTTGGAGCGTTGGCCTGAAGACTAATGAGTCACAGGTTCAATTGTGGTCACGGTACATACCTCAGTTGCAGTTCGTCCGGCCTTGGTTGGGTTGTGCGGGAGGCAACCAGTCGATGTGTCCCTCTTACATTGATGTTTCTCTCTCTCTGTCCCTCCCACTCTATCTGATGATAAACTAAAAAATATCCTTGGGGGAGAATTAAAATAAAAAGAATATATATTTATCCAAAAAAGATATACACATGGCCAATAAACACATGAAAAGATGCTTAGCATCATTCATCATTAGAAAAATACAAATCAAAACCACAATGAGAGATACCACTTCCTATCTATTAGAATGGCTATAACCAAAAAAGTGGGAAATAACAAGTGTGAGAGGGACAAGCTGGCACGATGTGGAGAAATCTGAACCCCTGTGCACTGTTGGTGGGAATGTGAAATGGTGTAGGCACTGTGGAAAACAGTTCAGGGCTTCCTCAAAAAGCTGAACATAAAATTACCACATGGCCCAGCAATTCTATTCCTAGATATATAGGGTGGGGCAAAATAAGTTTATAGTTGTGACCATGGGAAACATAGTTTACACATATTATTATGTATTAATTATTGCATTATGTTCCATATCAACAACTGTGAACCTACTTTGCCCCACCCTGTATATCCAAAGGAACTGAAGCAGGTACTCTGACAGATACTTGTATATCAGTCTTCATTGCTGCATCATTCACAACAGCCAGAAGGCCCAACAGTAGAGGAATGGATAAACAAAAGGAAGTATACATGTACAATGGAGCATTATTCAGCCATAAAAATGAAGTTCTGATGGATTTCACACCATGCATGAACCTCGAAAACATAAAGCCAAATAAAATAAGCAAACACAAAAGAACAAACATGGCATGATTCCACTAATACAAGGTACTTAGAATGGGAACTTTGGTCAATGATTGAGAAAGCTGGTATCATACTAAATGAAAAAGTGCTGTAATTTCAAATGTATTTTATATGTAAATAAAATAATTTACTGTCCTATCTCTTCCAATGTAATATGGTTAAGTTATCAATTCCATAGCGACAATAAAAATACAACTAAAAGGCCCTGGCCGGTTTGGCTCAGCGGTTGGAGCGTCGGCCTGCGGTACAGAGAGACCCGGGTTCGGTTCCCGCTAAGGGCATGTACCTCGGTTGCAGTTTGTCCCCGGCCTTGGTTGGTCGTGCGGGTGGCAGCCACTCGATGTGTCCCCTCACATCGATGTTTCTCTCTCTCTCTCTTCCTCTCTCTCCCTCTCTCTCCCTCCCGCTCTATCTGAACAAAAAATGGGAAAATGTCCTCGGGTGAGGATAAAAAATAATAATAATAATAATAATAATAAAATACAACTAAAAGTCAGATCAGAGATGGAGAAGTTTCTCATTTTTCATAAAAGAACACTATCTCCCTTGTGAATGAATGAACTTCCATATGATTGTGTACTTACCCTATTTGGGAAAAAGGGTCTATCTATTTTTTCTTTCTTTTCCTTTTTACTCTAAAGAATATCAAACTGGACTCGAGTTCATTAAAGAGCACTTGGAGTGTGTTATGTTTTTTTTTAATCCTCAACTGAGGACATTTTTCCATTTTCTGTTCAGATAGAGCGGGAGGGAGAGAGAGAGAGAGAAACATCGATGTGAAGGGACACATCGAGTGGCTGCCACCCGTACGACCAACCAGGGTCGGGGACAAACTGCAACCGAGGTACGTGCCCTTAGCGGGAACCGAACCCGGGTCTCTCTGTACTGCAGGCCGACGCTCCAACCGCTGAGCCAAACCGGCCAGGGCTGGAGTGTGTAATGTTTTTAAGTCTAATTATGTTATTTGAATAAACATAAACTACAAAGAATCCATTATAGCCATCATAGCAGGAACAGAATTTCACAGTCTCGGGACAATTTTTCAGTTCAAGCCCACGTGGAAATGATCATTTCCCTTCCTACAGAGAAACGCGGAAGTGGGCAATGGATGCTACTGTAAACATAAAACACCTCTGCAGAGTGGGCCGAGAGTGGGTGCAGTCTTAGCTCATCTCACAAGGGCTCTGGGTCTCAAGTAATGACAGCGCATTTGCTTGGTGAATGACAAAGTGTATTCGAGCTGTGGCCAAGCTTCCTGTGTGTGTGAGGTATAAACGGGGGGGAGACGAACAGTGAACACCATCTTCAGATTTTAAGACATTCATAGTGGGCACATGTTGGAAGGAAAAGACTCATAGTGACGGGGAATCTGAGGAAAATATGACACAGGAGATATGTAAAGAGACCAGGAAGATGTTGGGGGGAGAGAAAAATGCTTTTATTGCAGAAAAACACAACCAGTGTGTGACGGGGCACTGGGCTGCACCTGCCCTCGCTCAGCCTGGACACAGCACTCTGTCGTGGAAAGACGCTGGCCTACAGGTGGGTGCTGTGTAGGGGAGGGGTCATTTGCCACCTACCGATCCTCACCAAATTCTGAGAAAGATTATGAGCCTCTGCTTCTAGAGATCTGAGGCATGCACGTGTGTTTTGGTGGAAGCCAGATGCTTCATGCCCATCTTATCTGAGCAGATGTTGTGTTGAAAGAAGTAGCCTGTTGCTAGGGGAGAGCAGGTTAACCACACACAAAGTCAGTTCCTTTCCTAGTTTTCTCAGGGAGACGGAGGAGTCCAGTGTCAGGCACTTAGGACTTGGGGGCAGGCTAGTGGCAGATTAAAAGGGAAAAAGGTGAAACCCTGTTCAGGCCAGGAAAGTATCTGTTTTTAAAGAAATAACGCACAAAGGAAAATGCACTTGGAGAGGGGATGGGAACACACTGCTAACAAAAACGGGACCATCTCTGGTCCCTGGTAACACCACAGGCGTTTCTACTCTCAGTTCACCAGCCTTCAGCCTTGCGGGTCTTTTACTTAGGAAGAGGGTGCGTAGTTGAATAAACGTGTCCAACGCATCCTCGCCAGTCCGTGCAGGTTTGGAGCTCTGTGACAGCCATAGCTCGTCCTCTACCTACCATTCTATCTAGACAGGGGTTTGGCAAACTCTCTCTGTCAAGGGCCAGAGTAAACATTTCAGGCATCGGATCTGTCAGGACTACTACATTCTGCTGCTGCAGCAGGAAAGCGGTCACAGACAGAATGGGCGCGGCTGTTTCAGCAGAGCTGTGTGGGGCTGCGGCTGGGACTCTCACTTATTTTAGAGTGTGGGCCCTGGCCAGGTGGCTCCGTTAGTCGGTTGAAGTGTCGTCCAAATACTCCAAGATTGCAGGTTCAATTCCCTGTCAGGGCACATGTAAGAATCTACCAAGGCATGCATGAATGGGTGGAACAACATATCGATGGATGTATTTTGTTATCAATTGATCAGGTATTTCTCAGTATGGATTGGATGTCATGTCCAGTTGTTCAGGATTTTACAGACTAGTTAGGGAGGCAAGATGTGTTAATAAGGAGGAAGTAAACAATGCAAAGCCATATGAATACTGCAGTGAGTGCTACTGATTCTAAATGCTAGAGGAAGAGGTTAGAGGATGGACACCTTTCCTAAGGATGATGGCACTTCGTCAGCCCAAGAGGCTTCCCCAAAATAAATATTTTGTGAATATTCACTATGCTAAAATAGCACACATATGTTATTTATCAGAGTCTACAAAATGATCAAATGAGTTTGGTCCTAAGGCCCAGAGAAATTAAGTGACTTGATCGTGGTTCTATAAAAAGGAAGTATGGATCAGAACCTGAGTAGCTAACTTCAGAGCATGGGCTCATGACCACAAAACAGTGTTCTCTTTCCAGGGAGAGGCACAAACAGACTGTCACCAAATGAAAAGCAGATACAGAGGGAATTACAATGGTTGCTACACACTGATTAACATTGCTGGATTGTTCTCTCCTCTGATACACTTATTTCAAAACACGCAAGAAATTGTTTTCTTTTGCTCTAACTTTCAGCATTGTTAGAGAATAAAATGTTTGATGTCATTAAAAGACGGAGCAAACAAAAATGTGTCCTTCTTTGGTCACAGCACACTTCTGAGGGCAAAGGCAGGGTACACTACGATGTCAGCTCCTGCAGTGATCCTGGGAGGGAAAACATCTCCCCAGCCACTGGGCTGGCTGAGCAGTGCCGACTTACCATCATATTCCGGGAAGTAGTCAACTAGGTGGGAATACATAATTTTCTCCTCTAGAAGATCTTTCTTGTTTAAGAACAGAATAACTGAGGAGTTCTGGAACCAGGGATATGTGATAATTGTTCTAAAGAGTGCTTTGCTTTCCTCCATTCGGTTCTGAAAAAAATCATCAGGAAAACACGGCATGAATTACTTGATTACTCAATCTGTGAACTGTGTGTATTTCCAAAGTCCAATCCATCTTCTGTATACATCTGGTTTTTGTAGCCTTGGGTTAAGCCATAGTAACTTTTATCAGGATTTACATGCAAATGGTTCAGGATACATATGGGCTGTTTTCATTATGCAAACTCGTAGGTTGAGAAGCAGAAGAGAATAATAATAAATCTGCTGAGATAACACCTTCAACCTTGAGAGGAAACAACCAAAGCCACAGAATCATGTTGCATCTGGCACACTGCCATACTTTCACCAAAAGTTATTTGTTCATGACCAAATAGTTAAGATCTGATTTCAGAGCTAAATACTAGGCTTCATTTTCACATTTCCTAAATTGTGTTTAATTTGGGGCATCGGAATTAACTCTATTTTTAAACAGTGAAAAATAAAGTTAATTCTTTGTCCAAAGTGCATCTATGTTTATAGAATTATTGCTATTTTATATATATATCTCCCCTGATAAGAAAACACATGGAAAAATATTTCCCTGTAATTTTCATATAGGATTGCAGAGATTATGTGGAAACTAGAGATACAAATGTGGTATTTCTAACCCCCCAGCTACTATCAAACCAAACTTGGTAACACAGAACTTCAATGGATTCTCAAGGAATCAGTCAGCTTGCTCTATATTGAAGACGCTAATCAAGACTACTCCCCAGTCAAATCACTCCTCTTAAAAAATGTACCTATCAGCCAAAAGTTGGAGAGCTTCATCTACATCTCCTTACCAGATGTTCCCCTCAAAGTCACACTCACCTCTAGCGGTGACCAGTCTCAACGTTCATTATAATTGCCATCAGGTGGCCCCAAGCCTGGCTTAAGCAGCGGCCAATCTTGGCCTAGAACACAGCTTCAACTATGTGGCCAAAAACCCAGTGGCACCTGGCCTCAGCTAACATCATGGTTCCCCCAAAGGATTCCAAGCCCAGCACAAGTGCCAGCCAGTCTCAGTTCGCAGCTTAGCTTCTCCCAAGCGACTCCAAGCATAAGACAAGTGGCAATCAACCACAGATCACTTGGTATCTCCTACCAAGAGGCCCCAAGCCTGGAATAGCAGTGGCTGACCTTGCCCTGCACTGGAGGCCCTCTCAAGAGTCTCCAGAACCAACATACCCAGTGGCTAACTCTACACCACACCACCCAACCAGCTACACACACACACACACACACACACACACACACACACACACACACACACCCCGAAAGGCAGGCTGAGCTGGCACCAGAGCATCACAAAAGCAACTCCTGCTCTGTGGAGTCTGCCCTTCCATAACAGCCCATCCAGTGTAGTCTTGGCCAGTCATCCCAGCCAATCATTCTGAAGATCTAACCCATCCATGGATGTGCCAACACCAATTGGGCATCAAATAAAACAGGAGGGCACACACAATCCACACAGGGGACACCCTTGGAGTACCTAGCTCAGGTGACCTAGGAGACTGAGCCAGAGGGCCCTAGAGAACACCATCTCCATAAGGCCGCTCTGTTAAGATGAGGAGATACAGTATATTTACTTAAAATAAAAACAGATAGGGAGTCAACCAAAATGAGGAGGCAAAGGAGCATGACCCAAGTGAAAAAACAGAACTAAACTCCAGAAAAAGAACTAAATGAAACAAAGACAAGCAATCTACTTTATACAGAGTTTAAAACACTGGTTATAAGAATGCTCAATGAACTCAGAGGAAGAACAGATGAACTCAGTAAGAACTTTAACAAGGGTAAAAAACATAAAATAGAAAACATGCAAATAATCAGTAAGAAATGAAGAATACAATAAATGAAATGAAGAATACACTAGAGACAATCAATAGCAGATAAGATGAAGCAGAGGAATGAATCAGCAATCTGGAAGACAAGGTAGTGGAAAACACCCAAATGGAACATAAAAAAGAAAAAATAATTTTTAAAAATGAGGGCAGCTTAAGGGACCTCTGGGGCAAGTGTACCAACATTTGCATCACAGACAGAACAAGGGATTGAAAACCTATTTGAAGAAATAATGACTGAAAATTTTCCTAACCTGGCAAAGTAAGTAGATATACAAGTCCAGAAAGCACTGATAATCCTAAACAAGATGAACCCAAAGAGGCCCACAACAAGACAAATTATAATTAAAATGCCAAAGATTAAAGAAAAGAAAATCTCTTAAAAGCATCAAGAAAAAAGCAGTTAGTTGTGTACAAGGAAGCTCACATAAGGCTGTCAGCTGACTTCTCAACAGAAACTCTGCAGGCCAGAAGGGAATGACACAAAATGTTCAAAGTAATTAAAAGCAAAGACCTACAACCAAGATTACTCTAGCTAGCAAGGCTATCAGTTAGAATTCAAGGAGAGACAAAGAACTTCCCAGACAAGAAAAAGCTAAAGTAGTTTATCACTACCAAACCAGTAGAACAAGAATTGTGAAAGGCACTTCTCTTATAAGAAAAGAAAGATGAAAATATGAGTAAGAAAATATAACAAAGAAGAAATTCTCACCAACAAAAACAAACAGTAAAAGCAGTGGATCAACCAAATACAAAACACATCATAATTAAAATTCAAAGACAAAGAGAGAGAATTTTAAAATCAAGAACAAAGCAGTTAGTTACATACATGGGAGCTCTCATATAACTGAAACACTTGTGCACTACTGGTGAAATTGTGAACTGGTGCAGGCACTGTTGGAAAAACTACACAGGTTCTTCAAAAAGTTAATTCTACTTCTGGATATTTAACCAAAGAAATCCAAAACACTAATTCAAAAAGATATTCAACCCTATGTTCAGTGCAGCATTATTTACAATAGCCAAGATATGGTAGCAACCTAAGTGTCCATCAATAGACAAATGGATAAAGAAGAGGTGGTACATATATACAATGGAATATTACTCAGCTATAAAAAGAGTGAAATCTTGCCATTTGTGACAACATGGATGGACCTAGAGGGTATTATGCTAAGTGAAAGAAGTAGGACAGAGAAAGAAAAATACCATAGGATTTTGCTATGTGAAGTGTAAAAAACAAAACAGAAATAAACTCATAGATACAGAGAATACACTGATGGTTGCCAGATGGGAGGGGGATTGGGAGGATGGGTGCAAAAAGGTGAAAGGGAGTCAGAAGTACAAATGGCCAGTTAAAAAAATAGTCATTGTGATGTAAAGTACAGCATAAGGAATAGTCAATAATATTGTTAATAACTATGCACGATATCAGATGTGTACTAGACTTACTGGGATGATCACTTTGTAAGGTATATAAATGTCTAATCACTATGTTGTACACTTGAAACTAAGATAATATTGTATGCCAACTATAACTGAAAAATAAATGAAAATAAAAAGTAAATGAACAAAAATATCCCATGCCTAAATTTGGTTAAGCCCCTAGATTTTTTTAGTAACATCAGCCAATAAGTACCTTTTCGTTTTTAATCTACTTTCAGCTGTATTTTTTTTATTTCTTATTATATCAAATACTTCTAGTTGGTATACTTGGATACATCTCCCTTCCAAATAAGCTCTCAAGTGCGGCTGACGCTGCTGACTCACAGAGCACACTTCGGGGGCAGGTGCGGAAGGCTTGCTGAGCCGGGACAAGGTGGAAGGCACTGCTCTTTCCCACAGCGGTGACAAGGCGTGCGCGCCGCCGCGTCCAGCCGAGGGTCTGAGTCCCTGCTACGAAAATCTAACCTTGCCAGCTTCATTCTTTTTTATTTTCCCCAATTAAGGTGAGCTAAGAGTCTGACATTATGCTGTATGAGTTGCTTTTACACTCTGCAGTGAAAATTCCTTATGCTTCCCCACTCCCAACTGAGAATATTTACGAAGCGACATGCTCCCTATCAAAGCCCGTGGGCTGCATCCTAAATGGACTAAATGAGATTTTCACATTTCACAGAGCAGCCAGCATGCAGATCACAAGGCACAATCCACCCTGCTCAGTGGGAACTGCCGTCTGGGAGGGAACAGCGGGTCCCAGGGGACTTCATGGCACTTGCTGTTCAGTCACTTTCCAGTGCATGGGTTTCGAGGAGGAAAACAAAACAGCAATGTAGGAGGCACATGTATGGCTGACGATAAAGGTTCTATTACCCTAAACACAGGGCTCCCTGCTAACTGAGTGGGCCTGGCCTATGTCTGAGGCCCAAAGAGGCTTCTGAGTTCTTGTAACACCCCCCTCCCTCAGCTACCAGATGTCTTGGACTGAAAGCAAATGTCTCCCAATGAAGGGTGTCCTTGGCATGGGCGAGAAGGCTGCCAAAGAGGGGGCAGGGACTGGTGGGTATGCCAGAAGTGTGTCCTGCCGGCTCTGTGCCCCTACAGACAGATGGACATGGGAAGAGCAAAGGGGCCCCAGAACCTGAGGATAGGCTGCGAGCAAGTGAGCACAGTGGCGGGGCGGTCTCCAGGCAGTCACCTGGAGCAAACTTGGCCCCAGAAATGTCAGTCTTGCCCAGACCACACTTGCTGTGGACTAAATGTGAGTCTCTCCAAAACTCACACATTGAAGTCCTGACCCCACCGTGATGGTATTACGATGCAGAGTCATCAGGAGGTGCCTGGGATTAGTGCCCTTACAGAAATGATCTCAGAGGGCTCCGTCCCCCCTTCTGCCATGTGAGGACAGAGCAAGAAGACAAACTACCACCTATGAACCGGGAAGCCGGCCTTCCCCAGACACCAACACTGCCTGTACCTTGATCTTGGACTTAGCTTCCAGAACTGTGAGAAATGAATGTTGTTTATGATCCACCCAGTCTACAGTATTTTAATACAGCAACCCAAATGGACTAAGACAATGCTGATCAGGCAGCCCTCCTCCCATGGCTGGAACCAGTGGAGGGTCAGGCACTAAACTGGAGGCATTCACCATGATCCCTGGCCCATGGAGGACAGGCTACCTATTCCCCATTTTGTAACCACAATGGACCATCTAGTGTCTTCCACTGTCATTAGAAAATCCCTGTTCAAGCCATCAGTGAGGGGTCTCACACTGCTAATCTCGAACATCTCAAATTGACTCTCAAGATCTCTAGTCTGCAGAAAACATTGCTGTTTCATCCAATCCCCTGCTAACACAAGACTGCCTAATGCTTCCCACAGGGCAAAGCCTGTGTTCCTCTGTCTCATTCACAGCTGAGCACAGCCTGACCCCAGTGCACACCTTCGATGTGAACCCCACACTAATGCTTTGGTCCCCACATAAATGGATTCAATGTCACTGTCACACAAGCGCCAAGTGAACTTTCCTGATCTGTGGCCTATAATGCTGTCCTCACTTCTAATTCTTCAAGACCCAGATCAACCTAACTCCCTAAGAAACCCTTTCTTGAGCCCTCACTGGGCTGCCCCTTCCCCACACCCCAGCACACCCGGTCCTATTCCTCGTTTGTCTATCACTCAGTAGACACACGTTGAGGGTTTGTTAGAAGAGGGGAATGACATGTGGGAGATGGGGTCTGTGTCCCAGAGGGCTGAAGAACACAGAATGCCAGTGTGTAATTCCAGGTATGCACAATGGCCAACAGAAGTGGGGGTGCACACAAGAAGGAAACATTTGACTTAAAAGCAAACGTAGTTTTGAGTTGAATCTACATTTGAGTAGATGGAGAGATTACAAGGAGGAAAAGAGAACAAAAGCAAAGGAGAATTTAAATCCACAGCCCTCTAAAGAGATCTACGAAAATTCTGCTTCACTATTTCCTCTCAGACATACCTCATTGAAGAATACCTTATAAATTACCTTATTATAATCTTAAAAGACCAAGATTAGTTATGACTTTTTAAATGTCATAACCCAAAATAATGCAAAATTTGACTCAAAATTATCATTTGCAGCTTGTCCAACTTTGAATACTTTAAAAATCGACATACATCCTTAACAAACATGGATGTTAGTGACTTAGGAACATACTCTCTCAGGTATCTATTTCATTTACATATGTCAACTGAGTAAATAAATGCAATGACTCAAAAGAAAAATAACTCCAGGGCCTTATGAAAATAAATTTGCAAGCCTGGTCTTCTGCATAAGGGTTTCCTCCCTCAATTACTTAGGAAAAAGCTTGGTGCATTTGACTTTGTACCTCCATCAGGATCACATTGCCATGTGTCCTGTTTGATGTCAACACTACCAGAATTCAAAACACATTCTGTGCCAAGATATGGCTGTTTGATGGAGGGGGAGAAGGAAAGGGTCGGTCAGGGCCGTGAGCTGGAGACTCCAGTGTGAAACAGAGGCTCTGTCTTAAACACTCTGCATGACCTCGGGCAATTGACTGAACCTCAGTTTCCTTCTATCCCCAGGGTTCGGGAGGACAGATGAAACAGTGAATGCAAAGTGCTTAGCTATGACCCCGACACTCTGCAGCCACCATCGGAGATGGTAGAATGGCCATGTAAGAACCGCTTGGTTAGGCAATGCTCTTACATCAAATCTCTGACCAAACTGTAAACCTAATAAGATCTTTATAGTCACTGTAATTGTACAAAGTTAATCTATTCATGATTTCAAGTCCAGACCCATCTAATTTATGAGAAACTGGAAAAGCATTCAGGATTCTGCCAATTTCATTTGTTCAATACTCAAATGTTTCTTCAAGTATCTTAAAAATCTCCAAACATGGTCAATACTCTCAACCCCTGGGCAAACCAAGGAAACAAAAGATACAATATATAAATGGAGCGTTGGTATGAGAAATAATGAGGAGACACTCCCTAGCCACCCCATGTCTGCTATCCAAATCAGACAACAGGAACACAAATGATAAGGATACCAAACTCAGCTGGACAGATATTTCCTCCATAATTTACTTAGTCTTTGCAAATCTTTGCAAGTGATTATTTGAGATCAAATTTGGCATACTGTGTAGGCTTGAAGAGAATTCCCGAAGGTTCTACCATTGTAATTCCTGCCTAGGAATCCATGGATTCTACCTGTACGGGATGTTTAGAGAAGCAAAAGAAATAGAACATATTTGCCTATTACCTCCAGGCCCAAGGTTTCTAGACAATGCGATAAAATCACAGAGCAGGCCTTTGTAAAGTGAACTAGTGCCAACCAGTGTATATTGTAGGAGGAGGGAAGGGGACAGAGAAAGAGACTGGGGAAGGGTCAAGGAGGGGAGGCCACGCACTCTCGGACTGGGGAGCGTGGAGAGCCTCAACGTGATGAGGAGACATGACAAACGGGTAACCCTGGCTGCCGCGGAAGCCCTCGGTCTTAGAAGTCAGTTTAGTCAAGTAACCAAGAAGCAATCTCCTTTCAAAGACTATTTTACAGCACACTGATCTTTCTACTCAAAATTACCCTATACTCTAGACCCTACTAATTTTATGCTTGCATGCCAGTGAGCCAAAGTCTATCCTTATAGACATAAATTCCTTCTCTTTGCTCATAACACTCCACATGCCTTGAGTAGTCACACCATTGACTTTTCTTTTAATATTATTATTTTTAACCCTCACCAGAAGATATTTTCCCCATTGATTTTTAGAGAGAGTGGGGGCGGGGCAGAGAGAGAGAAAGGAACACATTGATGTGACAGAAACACATCGACTGGTTGCCTCCCGCATGTGCCCTGACCAGGGCCAGGGATCAAAACTGCAACCCAGGTACGTGCCCTTGGCCGAGAATTGAACCTGAGACTTTTTGGTCTGAGGGCCAACGCTCTAACTATTGAACCACACTGGCCAGGGCACACCACTGACTTCAATTCACTGACTTTCCTCCCATCCTTCCTGCACTCCATCCACACCCACTAGTCTGTGCCATCATCTCTGAGTAGTTCCACCAGTGGCTCAAGAGAGATCACCACCTTCTCCTGTGACATGGTATCTGATGGCCCTGAGCCTACTCTAGCCTTGCCTCTTAAATTGCTCTGTCACACAGCAAACTGAAATTCCATGTGCTGTCACCTTCGCTGGAACTCTTCTCCCTCCACGACATATCCAGACCCCGGAGCATGTTCCTTAGCTGGTTCACCGGACATTTGTCCAGCCTGAATCTCATGAGGATCCTCCCATATCTCAAGCTTATCTAAGTTGATGGCTATAATTTATTTCATTGGAGCTAACTGGAAAAGACTGATAAAGTTTTACATATTGATTTACCCTCAGAGTTTAGACAGAACAGTAACTTATTCAACATCCCCACTTAGCATAAACTCCTTCTCTCCCCAGTCACATAAACTATTTTAGCAACAACCAACCAGGTGGCCATGTACTGAGCCAGCCATCAAAAGAGCCAAGGAAACAACTAGACAGATTGACAGAAGGTGGTTGGTACCTGAGTGGGTAGACTCTAATCACGGACCATCAGCACTGTGTCAGTAGTTCAAAGACACACTGGGCTGAATAAGCCTATGTTCCCGTTGCACTGAGGTCACTGTAGAAAAAGCTCATTCACTGAGGTCCACTTAGTATCTTTTTGCTAGATTTTGCCAGAACCAAACACAAATTAACTTAAAATGGGCAACAAAGAGGAAAACTGAGATTATTTCTGTGGACTGAATGAGTCTTCTTTTCCTTGAGCTTCACTGGTAATGCACAGTAAACATTTATGTTGACTCCAGGGCAAAAGTTAGGGCCAAAAGACTCCCTTTTTTAACCCACTGGTTTGGAACTGTGAAGAACAGTAAACAGAAGAAATGGGGGTGTGGTAATTTTGAATTACAGCTATATGCAAACCCCTCAAAGGCTGAGTACCAATTCCACAGCCCCCATTCCCTAAGGACCCGAGTTTCTGAAATTCTGATCTGACCTGAATGTTAAATGAAGCAACAAACAAACAAAAAACCCCAAACCCTCAACTGTAGAGAGTAAATTTTAGCTGGTTTTTCCCAAGCTATACTTGTATTCCTTTTCTATACATTTTTATTATTTAAAATAAAGCTCAATGATTCTTTCCATTATAAAAATAATATACAGTCATGAAAGAAATTTTTTATAAAAAGGGAAAAATTCCCATGGTTGAATCATCCACATAAAATTAGTTTTTTGTTTACTTTCCATTTCTTCCTGTTTTTGAACTCTGTAGTTTTGGAGGTTATTTTATATCAGTGCTATATAAAAGAACTTTCTGAGATAGCAGAACATCATTGTTTTGTACCTATGCTGTCCAGTTTGGAAGCCACTGGCTACACGTGGCTACTGAGTACTTGAAAGCACCTGAGAAATGATTTTTAATGTGAACAGTCACACGTGGCTTGTAGCTACTCTATTAGTGGTTGTAAAGGACTGTGATTGTTGTATATAAAATTTAATATCCTGTATTTTGCGCAACATTATACCCTAAGATTTTTCTGTTTTATAAACTCATAAATATTTTGAATTGTTTCATTTAAAGTGAGCTTAACTAAATCCCCATCATAAGAGGGGTGTTTCTTTTTTGCACTATTAGAAATAGCACTATAATTTACAACTTTGTGTATAAAGATTTTAACAGTTAAAATTTTCTTTATAACAGCTTATCAAAGCACACTGCAAAATTTAAGGCTCTTATTAACAGACTACCAAATAGCTTTCTGGAGGGTTTGACCTAACTTATGCACCCTATAGCCATACGTGATTTTGGTCATTTCACTGTTCCCTGTCAAGAAGGGAGTTCTATCCTTTCAAAATCTTTTTCATATCAAATTATAAGAAGCATAAAATTATATATCAAATGATACAGGGAAGAAAAATGATAACTCATTCTTTTGGTTTGAATATTTTTGAATATTAATGAAGCTAAACATTTTGCCACAGATTTTCTAACCTGTAGTATTTTCTCTTTTGTGAATTATCTGTTCACGTCTTTGCCAATGAAAACTGTCTGCAGGTTTCTTTGCTCTAAATGTTTACTTACAGATTTGTATGAATTCTTTATATACTGAAGTTTTTATTATTTTAGTTTTTATTTTTGTCGAATTTTGAATTTGGGGTATTTCAAAGAAGTTTTATGGAGTGTGTTTGAAAGCAGATTAAATAGCTTTGATATTTCTAACTTTACTTCAAAAATAAAATGTCCATTTCCCAGTGGGTAACTTTTCCTTAAAGCCGACTCGGTTTCTGGTGCTAGCTGGCTTGGTGCACATCAGCCAGTGCTCAGCCCGAAAAGTCTTCCGCAAAGTGGGTTAGCGCGGCTGGCGAGGAGCGGGGTGTGTCTGAATCAGCCTCTTTCGTCTTGGCTGCCCGCTTTCTGATTGCACAGCTGATGAAAGGGGACTTGGCCCATTGCTGAAGACTTTGGATAAGGAGATATAGAAATAGACATGGGGATACAGAGGTAGGATTAAAAAGAAAACAGACTTGATGATACAAGTGAGTTTGGAAACGCTGTTCGGAAACGCTGAACAGCCTACAAAGGTCCAAGGAAGATTTGATCTATCTACACAAACCAATTACGTACACATCAGTACATCTCACGGAATCTGAGCAAATTCCTGGTGTTTTGCCAGGAAAGTCTAAGTCTGGGGAAAACAGAAAGAGAATGAAATAAGCGAAGGTAATTCAGTAAAATATTTCTTTTATTGCCTCAGAAAAAGTTTTTTTAGTGGATGGATAAATGTGGCCCAGAAACATGTGGCTATTTAATTCTCTGGCAAAGACAGTGGAGTGATATTGGCGTTAGGGTAAGAATTTGGTTTGCCTAGGTCCAGAGAAAAACTCAAGGGCTTGCGGGGACTGCATTTTGGGGCCCTGTCCAGTAGGTACACCTGCCCTGACCTGGCCATGACCACATACACACCAAAGGTCTTGTCATTAACTCTTGGTACCCATATCTTTTCTCTCCTCTTTCTACCATCCAAAGACTGGAGGCACATGGCTAGAATTTCCACTGAGCCGGATCAGACAGTCGGTGTAACTGGAACCAAGGGAATCAGATGCGTTTGGAACTGAAGGACTGCAGTAAGCAGAGCGTCGATCACATGACAAGAAAACTGAGGAGGAAGGGGGTGTGATCTATTGACGTGAAAGTTTGTTTTCTCATAAGAAATACATTTTATAAATGTTCTGAAAAGAAGTCCCTTGTTAAATGAGTGAGGTATTTTATACTCCAAAGGCATGTTTACATTTTTAAACAGTAATTTGTCATGTAATAGGTTTTTTTTTTTCTTTTTAGTCTTATTTGAAGAACAATGTAGCAAGAAACCTTTCAGACTCTGACATTTTAACTATATGGATATTATTTATTTTATATAAAATTTATAATAATAATGACAATAACTAACATTTGTTTAGTGCGAATATGTACCAGATTGTTCAAAGTACTTTGGTATGTGAAAGAGGTTGGCAGTCCTGACCAGTGTGGCTCACTGGTTAGAGTACGGGCTTGGAGACCAAAGAGTTGTGGGTTCGATCCGTGGCCCAGTTTGAGTTGTGTGGGAAGCAACCAATTGACGTGTCTCTCTCATGTCGATATTTCGCTCTCTTTCCCCCTCCCTCCCTGCCACGCTAAAAAAATCAAAGGAAAAAATATCATCAGGTGAGGATTAAAATAAAGAGGTTGGAAAATTTTTCTAGAACAGACCAGATTATCTTAGGCTTTGCAGGCCACACCATTTCTGTTGTGATTATTCAACGCTGTCGCTGCGGCAGGAGAGCATTTGTAGATAGATGACACATAAACGAGTGTGTGTGCCTGGGCTCCAATATGAATTTGAATTTCACATCATTTTTACATGTTACAAAATACTCTTATTTTGATATTTTCAACCACTTACAGATGTAAAAACCACTCTTCACGTGTGAGCTGTACAGTAACAGGTGGCGGGCTGGATGTGGCCCAGGAGCAATGGTCTGTTGATCCTAGGTGTGGAGCAGCATCTAATTCTCACACCAACCCTAGGCACTAGGTGGTGTTATGATTCCCGTTTCCTAGGTGAGGAGCCTGATAAAAAACAAGTTATGTAGCACACCTGCTATTGAGTTAAGTAACTATAATAGCTACTTAAATCAGCCCGGCCGGTGTGACTCAGTGGTTGACCATCGACCCATGCACCAAGAGGTCGCCAGTTCGATTCCCAGTCAGGACACATGCCCAGGTTGTGGACCTGATCCCCAGTGGGGGGCATGCAGGAGGTGGCCAATTGATGTTCTCTCTCATCGATGTGTTTCTATCTCTCTCTCCCTCTCTCTCTAAAATCAAAGGAAAAAAATATTTTTTTAATCATTAGCAACATTGCAATGTATGTATGTGTGTGTGTATTTTTATTTAAAAGTTTGAGTACATTTACTTACAATTATGTTCAGAGAATTTATAATGCACGATGAAGAACATATGTTGAAATAAAAGCAAAAATAAGGTTTCCACCCTATACATTTTCCGTAATATTGTTGAGCCTTAATTTTCTCCCTATTTATTTTTCCCCATAATTCTTAGTTAAATACAGCATGGAAGATGAAACATAAGAAAGAGAAGTCAATGTTTTAATTCATTGCTTAATTTTAGTGTCAGAGCTGTAGGTCTCTTTACCCAAATGTTGCACACATGTAAAAATGCCTTTCCAGATGTTTTAATACCATACATCTGGCATTTGAACCAATACAATGATTGTGAAATAGTCCTCAGTTGGAGATATATCTTTCATGTTACTTTAAGTAGTTTTTAAAAAATAATTCTACAAACATTCTTTGCTAACAAGATACTAATAACAATCTGTGTGGATTTACTCTGTCCCTGCCTTTATTTTTTATTCCTCTAGATGACTGACAATGAGAAAGGAGGGCAGGGAACATGAAGGATTCAAACACTCAGATTTATAGGATTTGGGGGTAAACTTTTGCCAAAAATTCGGTTGCTTGCATTATCTGCAGTTTTCCGTGATTTATTTGACCTTGTCCTATCACCAGGGGTTTTATTTGACAGTGCACACTAGAACAAAGTCCTGGCACCTTTTAAAAGCAATGTTTGCTGTCTGCTTATTAAAAAACACAGTGTCCCCATCTTGAATGGCTTATTGGTAGGTACCAGAAATTCATCCGAATACTTGTGGGCTGATTCGAATGATCCCTCCTTGGAAAACTAAAGTGCTGACATATGCTTTGGACTAACAAGCTCTGAGAAACAATTGGCTTCCCCCTGCCTTCTTGTGAACCCCAGCATTCTGTATAATGTGTACATGACAGTAATTAATACACCAAGTGCAAGGGCAGTATAAAATTTACAAAGAGACCAAGTATTATTTTTCCAACAAAAAAGTATTAACCACCCCAATGAAAAACCGAGAACTGGTTGTAAAGTGTTAAGATGGAAAGTTTCACTCTTTTGCCCTAGAGAAGAGTTTTCTCCTTCTCTTTGCTCTTTAAAGTATCAATGTTCCATTCTGTACAAAAATGGCACTCTGGGTATTATGCAGGAAGTAAAAGATCTCTTCCAGAAGCCAATAGTCAAGTGAAATCAGAGATAAGTCCAACACAAATAAACACATTTTAAAGACAACTAACACAAATATTAAAATCACACAAAATCAGCTTCCTCTATAGCAAAACAAAGGAGGTGGGAGTTGGGGGTGTGTGGATAAGTCAGGAGTCATGAAGAAAGCAGACGCCCTGGAGGATCAGCACAGGAACACACACCAATGATTAGACTTTATCAGGAGATCAACAGGAGAGAGCACATAGCTTTGAAACAGTAAATCCAATTTAAAACCTTTGAGGTGGAGTAACTCTTCAGGTTATACAGACGATGAGAGATGTGTTGGAAAATTTGTGAACTCACAAATACAAGTGTGCTGGAGACTAGAATATATGGCTCCAGAGGAAAGGGAAAGGGCCCAGAACTGATGCTGATGCGGCCGCGGAGATCTCAGACTGACAGGCCGGAGCAGCAGGGGAGCAGCTCTTGAGGAGAGGTGAGTGTGCCGCAAACGGCGACGCTGTGGTGGCGGAGGCCCGCTTTGGCTGCTGGTCTTCTCTGAGGGACTGGGAGCTGTGCATACCTGTTAAATATTCAGCGCCTTTCTAAGGTTTTATACATTAATACCCTGTGAGTTTCATTCCACTTTCAGAAGAGCATGTGAAACCCCCACCTGCCCTCTCCACCCTGCCCACACCCTCTTGAAGTCGGGCGAAGGGCTAAGGAACTGCTGCGCCTGATCTAACAGAACTCTGCAGCGGAAGCTCAGAAACTGAAAGGGGAAGGGATTTGGGTGACAGTGACCGTGTGCTCTTCATGGCTGCGACAACAGAAAAGGAGCACAAGTCATATGTATTCCCGTTGACTTTAGGAATGTGATTTAATAACTAGGATCAGGGTGCAAAGTCAAAACAGAGTCTAAATTACTCTTAAAAGTATACTTTGAAGGTGTCCGCAGGTGGCCTGGAGGCCATCTTGCCCTGCATGTGTCCGTCACAGCCTGCTCTCCCCCCTTGTGGTAGAAAAGGTCATGGCTCCTTTAGTGAGCACCGGGTGAAGCTGGGTCTGGGTTTGCAGTTAGGTTTTAGGACGTAGGACCAGGCAGGCCCAAGTTCTGTGCTGAGCTGCTCACCGGGTGAGGCACGCAGGCACTGAGACCTAGTGAAGGAACAATACAACCTAATGAAGACGCTAGGCAACAACTCCAACCGCAGATGTGAAAGAATTTCTGCCAAACGTGCTATCTGCACTGACCCAGAACGGTGCCGAAAGCCATTAAACACCTTCGTGTAACTCACTGAGGCTGAGATGTGTGTGTAAATAGGACGCAGACACTCGCGGGATAACCTTTCACTCAAACAGAGGGCGGGCGGTGTGAACCGGTCCTGGGAGAGGCTCCGTAAGTCACGCTGTGCAGGAAGCAGACGGGGAGAGCAGCTGGGATGTGCCATCTCGACGCCTCCAAACCCAACTCCTCACCCAGGAAACCGCCGGGAGAGGAGGCGGGGAAAGAACGATTTCGTGCCTCACTGCTACAGAACACCTCGGAATTCCAAACCTTTGAAGAAAATGACTAGCACAAAAACAAAAAACCCAAGCAAACAAATCAGAGGAAAGGAATTAATGCTGAAAACTGAGAATACTTTCTAAAAACAAAAAAATCCTCAGAAAGACACAGTTGAAACAAAAACAGGATATTGACATAAAAAGGGGAATATCTGAAGAATAAAAAGAGCTCATACAGTTTCAAAAAGAGAAAATCTATGAAAGCCGAAATACAAACAAACAAGAATGATGGTTGGAAGTTAACTCTAAGAAATTTTTCAGGCAGCAAAAAAAAAAAGAAAGAAAGAAAAATTGTAGAAAAAAGTTGAGAAAGATAAAAACCATCAATCAAGGTAGTCCTCCAGCCAAAAGAAGTTATAGGAAGAAAAAAACAGAGGAGAAAATTTTAAAATGAATACAAAATTAAAATTTCTCATAACTAAATCTCTAGGTTAAAAAGCCCTAGAAGGGGTAGGAGGAAAAAATTCTACACCAAACTGATTCTCCCTTAAATTTGAGAATATCTAGAATAAACAAAAGTTTCTAAAACTTTCCATAGAAAATAAGAATGAGGAAGCAGAAGAACCGTGGATTTTTGAAAGGGAACATTGGCAGAGAATGGAATAACATTTTCAGAATTATTTATATCTGAGAATTCTATACCCAGTCAAAATGTCAATTAAGTTTGAAGGCAGAAAATATAGACATTTTTAGATATGAGTGAAAATTTAAAACTTTCTCCCTTGGACGCTTACAAGAGGATACATCCCAGGGAAAATAAGAAAATAAACCTAGAAATAAGATAACACTGGATCCAGAAACAGGGAATTTAACGCAGGAAAGAACTTAACCCCCAGTATAATGGTGAAACACGGTCCCAGGATGACAAATGTACAAGATGCCAGAGACCAACCAGTCCTGGTTAGAAAAGAAGAAGGGTTCTAGAAGGAAGGCCTCCAATTAAAAAGAAAAAGAAGTGACTATATTATCGGAAATGCTGAGCGTGTTTTGAAAGACTTCACAGATCTGCTGATGACTTAGAAAAGAATCCGCAGGTGGCACACACGCACCTGCAAACATGGCGATGATTAACTCCAGAGGAAAAAGTTGACCAAAAAATGACTGAAATTACAATTTACTACTTAGCTCATTAATGAACAACATTAATACTGCCCTATATTGTAAACACTGAATTACAAAAAAATATGGGATTTAACTATGTTGAAAGGATGGAGGAAGAAGAAATGTGTGAGTGTGTTAAAATACATGATTGTTTATCCACCGTAAGAGAAGGACAATACGCCTGACAAATAAAAAATATATCAGGATAAACACATTCAGAGACATGAAGGAAGTAGCGGAAACCAAGGGATAAGAGTTGAGGGGAGGGTCTTTGATAATCAGGACCTTGGAGGGGTAGCAACTGAGGCACTGACATTTTAAAAACTGTGTATCTTTTAGTCATTTGGCTTTGCAAAACATTATTTGATTTAAAAATACAAATTAAAATGTAAACTTAAAAAAAGATTCATGGGCAAAAAATAAAATTCTGAGAAGAT
Organism: Molossus molossus; assembly: GCF_014108415.1. Lineage (NCBI taxonomy): Eukaryota > Metazoa > Chordata > Mammalia > Chiroptera > Molossidae > Molossus > Molossus molossus. The sequence goes on along the minus strand of NW_023425349.1, from coordinate 44,472,261 downwards.
ACAAACAAATCTGCTGGCGTGGTAGTTACCTCATCTGGGAATGGAAAAGGAGGAGTGAGGATGTGAAGGAATCTTTACTCTCTGCTATGTAGTCTTCTGTATATTTGGAATTTTTAATAATGAACATCTCTATCTTGATTATTAAAATGATAAAGCTAAGATGCTTTAAGACATTAACAATACATTTATTTTATATTAAAAATATAACAATCAAAAGGTAAGACATCCCAGGAAAAGACAAGCCTATTGTTGTTAATGGTAGAGTTGACAAATGTCAAACAGAAAAGCGAACTCTTATTGTGTTCCTGAATACTCTGTCAAGGAGAAGGCTTTTCATATTGAAAAAGATAAAGAACAGTAAGAAGAAAATGCGATTGGTAAGGAAATGACAAGAGGCCACCCTAATTGCTCTACATGATATCAAGACATTCTAAGGCAACACATCAATCTGGTTTCAGTTAGAACCATTTTTGTGAACATTAGTCTATCTGACCAGCAGAGAATGGGTCCAAAGATCCTGAATACTGATGGGGAACAGGGACAGGATGGGACGGTGCGTGGGAGGAAGCTTGCCCACACTGCATTTGGAAAACCTTAGGTATTCTAAGGACAACACACACCTATCTAACAGCACCTCCTAGACAAAAGCAAGGGTAGGTGAGAAAGCATTAGGGACCAACCTCGCTGACTCTGAGAAAGTGTCCAAAGCTTATAATTCCTGCGTGGCAACTTATTTTTTTGAGCATCCTCTCTGTGGTAGGTAGTGGACGGTCACCTCAGATAATTCATGCAACTAGTGAGATGAAGTATTTGTTTCTCCTACTGAATAGATGATGAGGGCTGTGGCTTAATTTTGAATTTCCCTGTCAAGAAAGTCCATGTGTTTTCTAAGCCATTACATGATATCAACTGGTGAGGAATTTTTCAAAGTATTTTCATTAAAAAAAAGCAACACTTAAGATGTTAGTGAACATTCCTCGCGTTTCATTCCAGCAGGACAATGTGGCATGGAGATGGGCAGTCAGTTTACTAATCCAGAGATGAAATAAAATCCAGCAGAAGAGATACTAATAGGATCAACATTTTCAGCTATTATTTTAAAATGCATTACTTCAGTATTCACCTTTTCTTTTATATCTACATCTCACCGCACTTCAAACAATATCATCTTTTTTAAAATCAAAAGCTGTCATTTTAAGGTACTAAAAAGCTAAAACCTATGCAATGAAAGGATAATAAATGACTGAGGCCCTCCTAAAATACCCTAGAAAGATCTAAAGGATTCACTATTGTCTGGGAAATGGAAATGGATGTTCCTAGCACTCACTCCCCAGATACTCCCAATTAACTTTGAAGGACACGCATAAAGCTTTGTAGAGCCTGACGCCTTAAGCAGGCACTACAGTAAATGTAGGGCGTAAATCGCCGCCCATTAGACAGCTGTGGAGGGATCAGTTCAAACAGCCTAGTCCAGTAGGCTAAGTAGTAAACTCCATCACTCTAGGGCTGGACCTCTTTGAAAGTTCTGAGTAACAGAGAAAATTAACCCTTTTTTGCTGAAATTTCTAGTTCCAGGGAGGAAATGTCAACGGGTCTTGTCCAAAAGCATATGGGAATCAATGGCACAGCATGAATATGACAAATTTTTAGTAGGATACAAAGTAAATATAATGGACAAGTAAGTCATATGTGAATATTGACTCACTGGGGTGGGAGTCAAGTGTCCCCCATGGCCCAGGTACCACTCCTTGAGAAGTGCTCTATTAGGACTTGTCATTACAGTCAGATTCCACCAGGGTAAACAAGCTGTGCCCAGGGATGGGGTGGTTCCGACTAGGGCAGGTTAAGGAGAAAGCAGGAGAGGAGGGCAAGTCTGCTGCTTGGACCCTGGCTTCTGAATTCCCAACGGCTGGCTGTATCCAACACTCCTAGCCTCTCGATTCTCTGTGTTCTCTGCCTCAGCATTTGGGAAGCACACAGGATCTCCACTTGCTACTCTGTCCCTGGGCTTTCAATACATTACCTGGTTCTGACATTTTCTCCTTCTCCGTAGCTGCTCCAGTCAGAATATGCAACTGGTACCAGACTTATGGGGGAAAAGGCTCACCTGTATAGGAACAATGAGCAGATGCCAACCGGACCTCTACAAAGTGAGGGCGTTGGGCATTCACCTCAGTTACCTTGTTGTAGCTCTTTAACCAGGTAGCAGAACATTTACAAAGAAAACAGGCAGAAAGCTTTAATTAGCAGGTCCTTCTTATCTCTCCTTTGCTCTTTGTCTAGATTTCTCAAGAACGTGTACGTATGAGAATAAGCTTCTGATAAGAACTTTAGAAACATTCATTTACGTTAACAATAAGTTATGAGAACATGATTTTTCTCCAGTTGCTAATACTAGGACTTGGAGGATCTTCCAGGCCAACAGCTGTTCTTGTAATTCCACTCACGATGTATACATTTGACAAAAATAAACCAGCATTTATTTAAAAAATGTTTTTAAACTACTGATGATCACAACCCACAGTAAGAAATAGTTTACAAAGCAATTCAGTAATATAGTCATATAAACACAAACAGCTAAAACAAAAGTTTCATGAAGCAATGATTTTCCTTATAATAGGAAATGTACTCCATTCTACTCAATTGCATTTTCTCCTCCCTTAAAATACAGCCACCTGTATTTTAAGTATAAATGTTAAACAACACCCATTAAAGTGATTTTGTACCCAGTAATGGGTCTTGAGTGCTGAAGAAAATTTGTGGATATTCTGTATTTATTTACTAATTTACAATGTCTTCTCCTCAATCATACTACAATAGCGAATGTTTTGCAAGATTGGGCTAAAAAAGTCTCTATAGCCAAATGAATACAGTTTTGAAATCTTGTGGTAAAAGTCCTGATTGGCAAAATAATATCTTAGTCACTTCTAGTACATCTTTAAAAAAATTATCTCCATTGAAAATCAGCTGTAAATTTTCCTTTTATAAATGCCAAATGTTAAAAAACAAACCATACAATTATTTTCCATCAATATGAAAAGATTCCTAATGCATGAACTAAGAATTTCAATTATACTCATCCTTGCATTTGTTAGAGAATTATTAAGAACAGATGTTTTGGACACTCAATCTTTGGACACTTACACTTATTTTAAGTGTAAAATATGAAAAGCAAGCAAACCTGCCTCTCCCCAGCAGTGTTCATCCTCATGCAGTTCCACTGAATTAGCAAATACAGATGGGGTTCTAATAAGACTATTTTAAATGTTTCTGTGATAATATCCCATTAGTAGTGATCAGGCTGTCATTGTCATGTAACTTAGAAATACAAATAATCTGAGTTAGTTTAGGTCGTTTCCATGCTGACATACAGAAGCTGACAGCATGTCCTATGCTCCAGCTAAATGGAGCGGCTCAGTTGTCTCCAAAAACGACTTTTTTTTTTTTTGTTTTACTGACTTTATTTCCACTCTTCACTCTGATTGCAATATTCTTAATCCTTACCTTCCTCCTATTTTGAGTGTTAGCTTAAAAGCCACCTGTTTCGTGAAGCCTCCCCAGTCACCCAGCTGGAGGAAAATCTCTGAAATTGCATCTGGTTTGTTGCCATCACTTGGGAATTAATCCCCCTTGACTTTTCATTACAGTTATTCACGTAAATGCTCCAGCAACCCTGACAGACTGTGTCTTACTTATTCCTATGCTCTCTCCCAGTACCCAAACATGAGCTTGTCATGGCAGGCGACTGGGTGAGTGAACATTTGAACAAGGAATGAAAAATGTCATATATCTAAAACAGTGGAGTACCATGTATTTAATGCTCTTGCAAGGTGATTTAAGTGCAGACTGACTCGGGAGTCTAATAAAGGGAGACCTGGTTCTGCTTGCCTTTCCAAGTTTTCCCCTTTTAGAATCTTCCTTTGCAAATCTGTTCCCCTTCAATGGTCTAAATAGCATCCATCATGTGTAGTCAGTGGAATCCCATTTAGCAATTAAAGGTGACTAAGGGAGCTATTCAGCATCTGCTTGCAATATTATTCCAGGCATGGCCATCAGTAATATCTACCTTTTCCCCCCAAACCACTGCTTAATACCTTGATTTTGGAGGAGTTGGTTCAGCTTTCTTTATGATCTTGCCTTGCTAGGGTCTGCAAGAATTCCACATGTTCTGTGAAGGTACAGCCAAAAAAATGGAAATATTCTAAAGTGGTCTGAGTGGCTTCCCTCACTGAATATGCAGCCCTGATAATCTCGTACTGAGAACTAACTCTGGAGAGCCTGGCATGGAACCAGCAAAATGAGCTGTCATCTTTGCTTAAGCAACATCTATGCACATTAATATAGTTGAGAGTGTTTCCTAAAGCCCCGTAGAGAAATGACATGAATGAGTGTGGTTAGCCTAGAAGTAGGTAGAAATTTTATAATGGGGGCTGGGTGGGCTGGGAACAGCCGGGCAGAGAGCGGTGACTGCGCTCAAAGCAATGCTGCCACCCTCTGGATACCAAGAGTCGGCACCTGTATCTGAGTCAACAGCTCTCCCTTCTCAGTAATAAACAAGGAAGACCTTTCACTTCCTGTAATTTCAATCTGATGGCTGTTGCCAGGACAACCAGGAAATGAGGCAAGGAACAAAAAGACCTCCAAAAGAAAAAATTAGGTCACCGAAGTGAAGTTATTAATGTTGATTCTAACAAGAACAGCGGTTCTTCCAAAGGTGTAGAAATGAATTTGAAATGAGATGCCACTGTCCTGAAATATGATGGTTGCATGCCCATGTTCAGACCATGTGAGAGACTCATATATCAAAGGGGGCTTGTAAATGCTTCCCTTGGACGTGGATGACAAAATGACTTGCTCTAAGTCTTATCGTGCACACGGTGGGAAAGAAAGCCTCATTTTTAAAAAGCTGCAGTCACTTGTGAGTTAATCACTCTGGCAAGTATTTCTTTGTGCAGCTGAATTGTCAAATAGATAAAAAGCAAAATGAGCACGGTATATCGAGGTCCCTAGACAAAACTGCAGTTAAGGTACCTCGGTAAAAATGTCAGGAGCATTCAAGGGCACTCAAGGGTTGCAGGTTTGATCCCCGGCTCTGGTCCAGGTCAAACAGGAGGCAACCAATAGATGTGTCTCTCTCATATGGATGTATGCCCCCCCCCCCCACACACACACACACTAAAAATCAATAGAAAAATATCCTTGGATGAAGATTAACCAGAAAAAAAAAAGTATCATAGATATTGGAAAAATTTGAGATGAATAAAGCATTCCAAAGGTTCAGTGAGAGTCTTAATAGAAAGTGGTTCTATTTGATACTAAGGAGTGTCTCATTGGTGTCCTGGGCAGGTAGAGTAGGTCCCTGTTAAATGTTTGCTAAATCAATGGAACTGTGCCAGCAGAGAGAAGTTCTGACAGGACGGATGTGGACAAGTGCTTTGCACACCCACCCAAACATGAAGCAACAGTGGGAAGGGAGCGCCAAGTTCATTCAGACCAGCCTCCTCTGTTATAGCAGATCCAAATGCAACCTGCAGAGGCTGAGGAACTTGCTCTAACCCCACAACACATGTTGGGTAAGGCCAAGACAAGAATTCAGTCTTCTCACCCTCAAGCGCAAGGCTGTTTCCTTGTTTTGCTATATGGTGTTGTGTCGCTCGGTCTCTCTGAATCACTTGTGCAAACTCGTTGGGTTTCTATGAAAGTTAAACTACCTACGAATTGTGTCTTAATTCCTACCAAGTGAATGTAAATTGAGGCAATTTCAAGATTGGCTTTCTTTATAGCTGGACATTTAGTGGCCTTTGCTGAGGATTTGTTTCAGAAACGGGAGGTAGAGAATTTAGTCCAGTTTTGAAGTCACACTGCTCAGACACATACTTGAGACACCCGTTCTTTCGTGTGACCATCGGGAGGTGGTATGCTCATTCATTCACTCACTCACACTTCTTAAAACAGCTGCAGAAGGCACATCTTCACATTCACTCTTACAAAGTTGTGTTTTCTTGGCTTTCAGATGATAACAGCCCCTCGTGGAACTGTCAGGCATGCTCACTTTGCCTGTGGGTGGTTGTACATGGACACCTTTGCCTTCGGAAGGATGAGGGCTAAGACTCAGTGTCTCTTTAATTGGAAAGCAAAAAAGCTTTCATAGATTGAAAAATGCCTGCAGTCAGCTTGATTCTTATTCAAATACTAAATGTAAAGATGTTTTGGGAGGGTTGTCCGATACGTGGTGTCATCACCGGGGCTGAGAGGGAAAGGAAGTATCGTCTGATACTTTAAACAAAGGTAATGCTACTTTTTTCCCTACAGAGGTATAGAAATACCAATCTGATGTTTGTCTGATCATCATGTTTATCATTCTTGAGCATGCTTCCTAAAATCATCATTGCATAATATGAATGACAGAAAAGGCACTGGATAGTCCCCTTTGAAAAACGAGTGTATCAGAATTAATTAAAAAGCTCATGAGCCAGTGGGGTATTTAACAATGTTAAATTACTCTATGTACTTATTAAATGCAGCAACAATATCCTAATTTGAGAGTAAGGCAAAATCTCCCAGAACTCTCCCATCATGACAGTATCTTTGTCCAATCACTTTCCTTTCTTCTGTGTGGGGATCAACTTCACAATGCCAATGTCAAGGGAAAACATTTCTCTTGAAAGCAAAATCTCGATCTTTTCCCCGTAAGCCTGCGGGGTAGAGTACTGAGAACTAACACTGGAGGACTGTGGAGAGGCCCAAGTAAAGGCGGCTCTGTGCTGGCACCTCTTACCTGCTGTTTGGTGTCAGCCTGGGCATGCTCCCTCAGCAGCAAGTCCCTCCAGGGAGGGCTAGGTGCCTTTTGCTTCTATTCCCGAAGCACTGAGCCAAACTGCTATGGAAATGAGTTAGTCCCTCTAACTTGAGTGTCTCCTCTACTTGGCTGGGAGCTCTTTACAGACCATGGCAATAGCTTGTAGATGAGAGCATCCTAAGCATCTAGTCCTGTTCCTGGGACACTCCATAAATACTTCTTGACAAAATAAATAACTATTTTATATGGATTATTTCATTTAACATTCATAACAAGTTCCCAAGTCGTAACAGCTATTTTATTTTAATGACCTCCAGTTAAAAGATTTAAAAACAAAAACATTACTGAGCTGCAGAATTCCCGTTCTTTCCTAGCTCTGGGTACAATAACAGGACAGTGATGGTAGATACCACACGGTCCTGGGCAGAAGGCGTTATCACTAGCTAAGGGGTGCTTTTTCTATATAAGTGTCCTGCACAGGATTTGGGGCTCAACAGGAATCATTAGCAGGAAAGACAAGTACCAAGACCTGCCAAGTATTTCAAATTAGGAGAGACCTACTTCAAGGGTGCTCTTACAACCTGACTGGAAAGCACATGGTATGGTGGTGGATTTCTGAAAAGCCGAAACTGCAGACAGCCACCTCCCAGGAGCCTGGCCTGCCCTCTGGCAGAGGCTAGCCACCATCCATTCAATGCATTTCTCCCCTTTCCCTATAATAACAGAAGTGTCGCCAGGGAAATGACTTCCCATCTGGACTCCATATCCAAGCACCTCTGGAGGTTCTATGGGAACACATGACTAAGTTCTTATCAACGGAACATGAACAAAGTGAGGTGTGCCACTCTGGGACTTCGAACAGCAGGTGTAACTGCCACACTGTCCTCTACTTTCACCTGACTGTCACTGATGGGGCAGTGACTCGGCTTCAACTGCCCTCATGATCAGAGTGTCCCAGGGAACGGCGGAGTGACGGCTTGAGGGGACTGGCTCCTGTCTGGCCATGAGCAGCAGAACCAGATCCCTTCCTTAAAAGAGAAATGAACGCCTACTTTCTGTAAGCCACTGTATTTTCAGGACTCTGGGACAGCAGCCGAGCTTTCCCCTAACTAATAAATTCTCTAAGGACATAGGGAAAGATGGTGGCCTCATCTCCCCTTGACCTTTCTGAGCTTCAGACGTCCTTATCTGTAGAAGGAGAAGGGTAACTAAAATCCTCTCTGGTTCTAAAAATCCATGATTCACCGTTACTCTCGTTCCCAGGAGACCGAGCCAACCCTATCCCACCCTATTTCTCACCCTGCCCCCCCCTCCCCCCGCATTTGTTTCTGCTGTACTGATAACAGCCTGCTATCTCACCTGGGAGCTTTTGCCATTCACTGAGGACCAAAGCCTTCGATTCGGAGACTGAACTCCTATTTGAAAGCTCAGGTACCAAAAGGAATTGATGAGATTTTGGAAAAGCCAAGACTGTTCAGGAAATGATTCCAGTGAAATGGAAGCTTCAAGTTAAGCTCTGCTTGCATTAAAACAAAAACATGCTGAACATTTTTTATGACGTCTTACAACAGGTGAGAACCTAGCCCCACAAATATTGCAAACCAGGCCTCAATTATTATTTTTTTGAAACCATCGAAGGAACCATCCTGAAGGACCAAGGATTACATCATTTCTGTCACGGCTACCCTAATATTTACCCTTCACCGGATCTGCAAGCAAGGATCAACTTTCTACCAGGTTAAAAATCTCTTCCCCATATTTCTATAATTACTCCCACATCTACTAAATCATGTTTCTCTCCCTTTCCACCTCCTCCTCAGCTCATAAATGCTTCCATTACTTTGAATTATTATTCCTAGTATGACTTTCACATCTGTATCTCTTACAGCCCAGTGTCTGTGCTACTGGCTCAGGTCTCCAATTCTTACCAGCATGGAAAATACTCACTATAATATTTTCCCCCACGGCCACCAAGCCACCAGCTATTACCGCAGAGCCCTCACTACGACTTAGACATCGACACTAACTGCATGTGTCTTCCACAAGCTCTGTCAATCCATTAGCAACATAAATGTTCTCCAGTGTCACTCACTGCACACACTCTCCCACTGGCATACCAATTGCTTTTTCGGCTTTCAGTAGTCCAGTACCTAGCTCCATGAGTACTTGAAAACCCTTTCAAGTTCCCCCCAATCAACATATAGCTCCCCAATATATAAATACCATGCACATTTGAATAGCTTTGAAAATTTCAAACTGCTAAAAAATCCAGGTGTGTCCCTAAAGCTAAAAGAAAAATTCTGGAAGACACAAATATCAATCATCTGAAGTATAATATTTCTTGATTGAACACCGAGCCTAAAAATATAGAAATTAAAGCCAATTCAAAGTCAAAGAAAAGTTGATCTGCAAACCCCGAGGGCAAGGGCTCACTTCTCTCCAGCAGGGGGCCATCTTTGATTACTTGTGGTCATTGCCCCGGAGGACCTTTGTTCTACATTTGCATTCGGAATTCCATTTTTACCCATTCTCAAAGTATCCACTTTCTTCAAATTACCCTTTGTATTAATAGCTCTTTCCTCTAATATAGGTTGCATGTGTATTTGACATGATTTTCCTGAAGATAATTTAACACAGGTATTAACATGTAGGACTTAAAGCAATAACTAAAATAAAAGCCCTGAACAACATTATCAATGTTCTAAGACACAACAACAAGGAATACATTCAAGAAAACATTATATAAAGAAAAAGCAGATGTATATTCAGATGGCACAAATGATATGTACGAATCATCTGTGTTTTAATGGTTACTAAATAGCAAAGCACTAATTTCTAAACTTAATTGCTAGCTTTTAAAATGGAAATCGCGCCCTAGCTGGTTTGGCTCAGCGGTTAGAGCGCCGGCCTGCGGTCTAGAGAGACCCGGATTCAGTTCCCGCTAAGGGCACGTACCTTGGTTGCAGTTTGTCCCCGGCCCTGGTTGGGTCGTGCGGGTGGCAACCACTCGATGTGTCCCTTTTACGCCGATGTTTCTCTCTCTCTCTCTCTCCCTCCCACTCTATCTGAACAAAATATGGAAAAATGTCCTCGGGTAAGGATTTAAAAAAAAAAGAAGAAAAAAGAAAATGGAAATCACTTATTTATGGTAAAAAAATTAACATAAAAAATATAGGAAGAAAAACAGGAATTCCTTCCACCCTAGATTCACATTACCTCTCTGTATTCTTCTGTATCATTTCAGAAAAAGTTTCTGTACATACAAACATCTAATATATATTTATCTACAATTTTTAGATAAATGGAAGTATCCTATATGTATGGTCTATGCTTTCCTTTTCACTTAATATGCTTTTAAGACTATTCTATGTCAGCCTATTTAAGTCTAGCATATCTCTTTCTTAAAGAGCTTGAATACTTTTCTGAATCAGTCATCTGAATGTTCATTTGTTTTTTTCCAGTCTTTTCAATCTCTGCACATAAGTTTTTGAACAAATGTGCACAAATAAGTAAAGCTGCTGAGGCAAAGAACACGTACATGTTAAATTTTGAAAGATATCCAAAAATGCTTTCAAGAAACTGCTGTATGTTTAATTTAAAAAACAAATCATCTTGTTTGTAGAGACTAAAAACAGCCCATTGAAATATATAAACAGATAAAAATAAATAAAAGGACTCAACAGACTGTCCTTAGGATATGAAACAATTTGGATATGTACAAAGTCTCTAAAAAACATACTCTCTGGGCAGAATTCTGCAGATCCCATGAAAATACATAGTTCAGATTTCATAGATCAGCATCAGGAAAATAAACATTGTATTCAAAACAATATCATGCCAATGTTATTAACTTTGATCTGAACCTAATACCATTATGTACAGAGCGAAAGTCATAATTTCATAGCTTTCTAAAAGCTTTCAATATTTTAGCAATCATTAGTTTGGGCTTTTTAATTATTAACTAGAAAACATCTGGATGCTGAATGAACATAACAAATCCAAAATCCTTTTTTATATTTCTGTTGCATTCAGTCATAGCAAAAGTGAACATGTTCGTTGGGCATTTTTCAAAAACCAAAAATGGGATAGCCAATCAGAGTTCTGAGATAACGTGTTTTTCTACTTATATGCCAAATATTTAAAAGCCTATGTTCAGTTCAGCTCCCTTCATGAACACCTGCTGGACTGCCTCCCGGGACTGTTCCCTCTGTGACAGGCGGTGAGGCAGGTCCGGGGAACAGCGCAGAGGCTGGACTGACTGACGCTCCCTCCTTCAGTACAGGAGCCAGGAAACCACACCCTCAACCCTGCATCACTTGTGAAAAGGCCAGACAATGACACGGAAACATGAAAGAGGAAAAGGCCAGCAACAGACAGGCACAGGAGCTGGCTGGAAAACTTGAATGATGTAAAACAAAGCTCGAGAGAGCAACGCGGTACTGGAGAAAGTAACCCACGAAAAGGGTGCAGGGTTTGCACCTCATTTTGCCTTCTAGAACTATTATGATAAGAAGAGTCGATGTGTAAAGCCACTGAAGTAGTTTTCCCCACCCCTGTTTTCTGTGAGGCAAGGATCTTGCCTTTGGGATTTTGCCAACTGCTGTACTTTGCAGAAGGGTAACTCTGACTTTGACGGATCCATGTGAAGAGATGCATTTATATTCATTACAAGGCTAAATAAAAACTGCTCCTCTGAACATGACTGAGCTGTACAAACATAAAGTCAAAAATGTCCTGTCTGGTGGGATGACTCTATGAACAGACAGACGTGCAGTGAAAGCAAAGTACAATGGGTAACACAGGCAATCTACTAGGGGAAAAGACGGGAAAGAGAGAGCGTGTGAAAGTCTGCAGATGACCAGCAGCCGTGAGCACCGCGAGCTGCCCTGGGAAGCCATGCACGTGCCTCATCAGTGAACTCTGCAATACGGTGCTGTAGGAGCTGCATTTTGTTAGTTGTTCTGATTTCATTGAAGGCTTAGGTATTATTGGTCATGTTTAGCACCAACACGAAAGAAAGTAAAAGTGAGGAAACAGTTCGCTGGTGCCCAGATTCCATCCAACGCCACGAGGAGAGGTAAACAGTCGGCTCTCGTTTATCGCAGTTAATTAGTTCCAGACTCTAACACGATAAATGAATTTCTGCGAAATAGGATTCTTTTTTTTTTTATCCTCACCCGAGGACATTTTTCCTTTCCATTTTTTGTTCAGATAGAGTGGGAGGGAGAGAGGGAGAGAGGGGGAGAGAGAGAAAGAGAAACATCGACATGAAAGGGACACATTGAGTGGCTGCCACCCACACGACCAACCAGGGCCGGGGACAAACTGCAATCGAGGTACGTGCCCTTAGCGGGAACCGAACCCGGGTCTCTCTGGACCGCAGGCCGACCAGGGCACAAAACAGGATTCTTTATTTATACACAGTCACCCCTTGCCACTTGGCGCTTCGACTTTCGGGGCTTCACTCTGTCGCGGCGATAGTGTGACGCCGCGAGTCGAAGCGCCAAGTGGTGAGGGCGACTGAATAGGAATAGGTAGAAACATACAGAGCTATGCTCTCAAGCAAGAAAGGAAGACTAAGTCAGGGGAATGGCAGGCTTCCAGTTTCAGAGCACCAGTCTCAGACTAAATTTTTACATGATATGAGTTAGAGGATAATCTGCATACATTTAATGCAACCTCTTCATTTAATGATAAAGGTGCCAAGAGTTGGATATTAAATAATTTTCCCAAGATTAATAGGTAAATTAGTGGAATTTTAATTTCCTTATCTGTAGCCCAAGGATCTTCCACAAGAGCAATATATAGAATTTGTTCACATCTATGGTTTCCTTTAGTTGTGGAAGAAGGCATTAGTAACGGCTCCAGCATACTCCAAGACATTCTGTAGGAATTTTTTAATAGCAAGCAGTGGCAACATGGGGAGTTAGAGTACGTACCACATCAGGAGCAAAAGCCCTGCATGGAAGCTTGGCTTCATCAGTAACTAACAGTGTGTGTGGCCCTGGGCAAGTCACTTAACCTCACTGAATCCCAGTTTCCTCATTTCTAAGGAAAAGAAGGTTGAAATAGATGAACTCAAACCTTCGGTGCTAACATTTAATAAATGTGATTGGTTTGTTCAACTTAACATAAACACTATCTTTTTGTGAAGCAACAAATCTTTATCAGTACAACTTTGGAATTTTAGTTTAATGCAAACACTTCATACTGTAGTTAGAGCACCACCTAGTGGACATTTGGCTCACTTGACTAGCCAAGAGTTAAAATTTCAGTTTACCTAGTAAGTGCTAGAACAAACTGTTTATTACAAAAAGAAAAAAAAAAATCAAAGGGTTGGAAGGACATCCAATGGTCATATTACTCATTCTCCCTGACTTGAGGAGGGGTCAAAAATAACTATCTTTGAAATGTGAGATTCTACTTATTTACTTAAGTGATTGATGTCCATTATTTGACATTCTATAAAAATATCTTCAAGAAATTGATATCACCTATGGAATGAAAGAAAATATTTGAAAGGCATATATCTGGTAAGGGTTTAATATCCAGTCCACTTCTCTTACAATTCAACAACAACAAAATACCTGATTCAAAAATGGGCAAAGGAATTGAAGACATTTTGCCATAAAAGAGAGACAAATGGCCAATAAGCACATGAAAAGATGCTCAACACCACTAATTGTTAGGAAAGTCAAAATTACAATGAGATACCACTTCAGGTCCATTAGGATGGTTTTGATTAAAATCTATATATATACAAAATATATATATATATATATATATATATATATATATATATACCAAAACAAGAAAATAGTGAGTGTTGGACAAGAATGTGGAGAAATTCAAATCTTTGTACATTGCTGGTGAAAACAAAAAATGGTACAGCCACTCTGAAAAATACTATGGCAGTTCCTCAAAAAATTAAAAATAGAATTACCATATAATCCAGCTATTCAACTTCTGGGTAGAAGAAAGAATTGAAAGCAAGAACCCTGAAGAACTGAAAGTGAAAACTTGAACAAATACCTACATACTCATGTTCATACCTACATACTCAGCCAAAATGCAGAAGCAACCCATATGTCCATCAATGGATAAATGAATAAACAAAATGTGGTATATACATAAACAAAGTATTACTCAGCCTTTAAAAAGCAGGAAATTGTGATACATGCTACATGAATAAAAATTGAAGACATTATGCTAAGTAAAATAAGCCAGTCTTAAAAAGAAAAATACTTTGAGTCCAGTTACATGACATACCCAGAGCAGTCAAGTTCACAGGACAGACAGTAGAAGGGTGGTTTGTCAGGAGCTGAGGGGAGGGAGTGGAGAGTTATTGTTCACTGGGTTCTGAGTTTCAGTTTGCATTTTTCAGATGAAAAATCCTGGAGATATCATGGTGATGGCTGCACAACAGTGAGTATTCTTACTACCACGGCACGGTACACTTTAAAATGGTAAATTTTATGTATATTTTACTACAGTAAGAAAGTTGATATCAATGTGAAGTGGAAAATAAAACCTCTGTTCTTAGAGAAGAAAAACTTCTTTGTTTCCTTAAAACTTTTTTTTTTTTTTAAACTGTCCTTAGTTCCTTTTTAGTGGTTTAGAGTTCATGTAGAATACATCATTAACTATGAATACATACTGGAAGGAGTAAAATGTTCTTAATAACTGCTGAAACACCTTCAAAGGGGAAGGTGTACTTTTCAGAATCCAGGAGAGATGAAATAACCACCACTGTCCCTTGTGATTTTTGACTAATAATGCACTTTTGATGAGACTTCTAGGCGTCTCTGATTTTCTTGAGTTTGGTCCAGAAGGGAGAGGTGCTAGGCGTTAACGTGTCCAGCCCATCCAGGGCTCGGGCGGTGGCGGGGGAAGAATCTAGCGACGGCCCGGCATCCAGGGGCCTGGGGTGCTGGCTGGGCAGCTTGGCTGCCATCCCGTAGCCCAAGAGCGCTGTAAGCCAGTGACAGCTGGAGCTGCCTTTGGTGGAGGGGACTGGAATTCTATCAGGAACGGCTGACTCTGAGTGAATGGCCTCTCTAGTGTTTTCAAAGAGATGGCTGCGTGGGGCCTCTCTGGGGAGCTACACAAGGTATGGCTGTCCTTGGCAAAAATCAATGAAGTTAACGTTAGGTTTTGGTAAGCCCTTTCCAGCGTCCTTCCTTTCTGAAGTCCTCGCTGTGTTCCTGCACTTAATCCATCTCTATAAATCTACCCTTGGAAAGACATATTGGGCAAACTAAAGTTCCCTTACATATAAATGCCACAGGAAGCTTAATGTGTTTTGGCATTTTTTCAGGGTCTGACAAAAGCCAAATGCGTGAACCTCTAACTTCTGAATTCTTGATGTTAGTCTGCTGCAAAGGCAAGGCCTGGGGGAAGGCATGATACTCAGCCCTCTGGGCTCCTCCAGAGCAGGATTCTTCACGCTATTGATATTTGGGGCAGGGTAACTCTTTGTTGTAGGGGGGCTGCCCGTTGCCTTGTAAGATGTTTAACAGCATCGCCAACCTCTCCAACTAGATGTTAGTAGCACCTCTCCAACTGTGAGATTCCCCCAAATGTCTCTAGACATTGGCCCTGTGCTGTTCCCTGGGGGGCAAAATAGCCTCCCCCAGCCATGCTGAGAACCACTGTTTTGAACACACCATGTAGGTGGTGAGCTGCTCTACCAGTATACACCATTAGCTATTCCTCCCAAGGAGTTCATAAACTCACTAAGGAATTCAGATCTACACTGAAACGATCAGAAAATAGTACAAGCCAGGATGGAAGAATAATTGCTTGAAAGGGCAAAGAATCTGACAGTAGCTCTTGTCAGATTTCCACACAAAGCTTCCAGGGCAATTTGATAGGATGGAATGAGAAGTCTCTGTTTTTCTTTAATGACAAAACTGCTTAAAAGAGGAGGAACAACATAGATCTCAAAATGGTCTGTTTTCAGGGAGATTTCATATGAAAAACCTTTTACCTTCTTTATCTCTCCTTGGCCCATCCAGACATTTAATCAAGACTGCTAAATCTTGAAGTTATGATGCCCCCCCCCCCCCCCGCCCCGCTCCTTCTGCAAGGGAATAGCCCTAAACTATCCTCCACATGTTGGGAATTTATTGAGTTTTAATGTTTTGAGACTGTATCTTTTATACTCTGAGCCCCAGGTGAAGAGCAAATTCCCAAAGGGAATATCTTTAGACTCCTGGATCAGGAACCATCATAATTATAACAAGCATTTACTATGTGTCAGGGACTAACAGTCACTGAATCCTTACAATAACCCTAACACCAGTGGAGAAAGTACTGTTATTATCTCTACTTTACAGCTAAATACACTAAGGCCCAGAGAGCCCCAAAGTCAAACACTGGGAAAGTATCAGGTCTGGGGGCTGAACCTCTTTAGAATTCTAAGCACTTTTCACTAAAATTGCTAATGGAAGTCAACTCTGAATAACCCAGGATACTCAGATCCTTTAGGCATCAATTCCCTCATCTGTAGCTGTTCAGTAAATATTCAGCCCTGGAATTTTCTGCCATGAGATATTCAACTCAGAGACAAGAATGTCCCCACCACAGCTTACTATTCGGGCATGGTGTTGTGAAATAAACACTGAGCTTGGGACTTGAAGACACGAGTTCAAAGGCTTTCCCCTCCCTGCCACAAGATCCATCTGCTCTTCAGTTTCTGTCAGTTCTTTTTTTTAAATCCTCATCCGAGGACATGCTTAGAGAGAGGAAGGAAGGGAGAAGGAGAGGGAGAGGGGGGAGAGAGGGAGGGAAAGAAAGAGACCTGTTGCCTTCCATACGCACCCCAATCAGGGGTCAAACCCACAACCCAGGTGTGTGTCCTGACCAGGAATCGAACCTGCAACCCTTCGGTGCACAGGATGATGCTCCTACCAACGGAGCCACTTCATCCTGCTGCTCTTTTTTCAAAGGAACTGGTGAACTTTAATGGCAAGTAGAACAGCAATATACACTTTTTCTTTAAGGTTATTTCTTTCTATCAAGAAGTACTTTCTGGCCCTGGCCGGTTTGGCTCAGCGGTTAGAGCGTCCACCTGTGGTCCGGAGAGACCCGGGTTCGGTTCCCGCTAAGGGCACGTACCTCGGTTGCAGTTTGTCCCCGGCCCTGGTTGGTCATGCGGGTGGCAGCCACTCGATGTGTCCCTTCACATCGATGTTTCTCTCTCTCTCTCTTCCTCTCTCTCCCTCCCACTCTGTCTGTACAAAAAATGGAAAAATGTCCTCGGATGAGGATAAAAAAAAAAGAAGTACTTTCTGAAGAAATATCTCTCTGAACTTTCGATTAAGGAATCAGTTCTTCAGATTCTACTTGAACACAGCCAAACACTCAGAGGAGTCTAAACCAACCTAGTGGTCCTGGCCAGTTTGCTCAGAGGTTAGAGCATTGGCCTGTGGCCCAAAGAGCTGCGGGTTCAATTTCAGTCAAGGGCACGTACCTTGGTTGTGTTTTGGTCCCTGGCCCTGGTCGGGGTCGTGCAGGAGGCAGCCAACTGATGTGTCTCTCTACATCAATGTTTCTCCCTCCCTCCCTCCCTCCCTCCCTCCCTCCCTCTCTATCTGAAGATAAATGGAAAAATATCCTTGGGTGAGGATTTTAAAAAATAAATAAATAAACCAACTAGTGGATTCTGAAACCTACAGAGAACTTTAGTTAGCAGTTGTCTTAGGCTGGTATTTGGCATAATAAAGACTTCTTATCCTGTAAGGTTAGTTGTAGTCTAATAATGCTCCGAGTGGTGTTTTGGGTCAACAGTGACTTCTGGATAACCCACTCTGACGATAACCAAGTGGAATGAGAGAGCTCACCCGGAGAATCCTTTAACCCTGGCCAGTGATGTGCAGGCACTGCTAAAACAAGGGTGTGTGTTGTCTGGATACAGAGAATGAACTTAGTCTTTGTTCCTTGAAACTCACTGGAGTAACGCCCTGTATCAAACAGCTAAGCGACTGTTGTAAGAAGAAATCTGTCAAACCACAGAGAGCTGCTGGAGAGAAGAAACAGGAATTGCAAATGCTCTTCAACATTCACATGTGTTCACACAGCTCTAGATCCCAGGGGGCAGAAGGTTTGATAAGGATGCATGGGTTTCTTATCTGCTGAGACTATCATTCTCACACAAAAGAAGAACACGGACTGTAATAGTTCCAACACGAATAGCCTGTTCTCAATATGAAAGATAATCAGCATCTAATGGGGATGGTGTACCTGGTTAATTAAATAGCACAAGCACCAGCTTCTCCTCATGATGCACATGCTGACGAGTTAATGGGACTGAATAATGAGCAAAATGATTGGCACAATCTGAGAAATTTCAGGTTAGGGTTAGAATTAGCACACAGTCTGCAACGCTAAGAATTCTACATTAAGTTTAATGTTTAAAGTGATCTACATCATTCCACAAGATTAGGTTTAAAATTTATCTTTCTTTTTTTTAAAAAAAGGCAGTCTCTCTCGATGAGAGGAGGTAAAGGAAGACCATACTGACTGATGAGCATGCACACATTCATTGTCTAATAATGAGTAGAATGGTTTTTATCCAGTTAGATGTTGGTTCATTTACAATAAGCTCAATGCCTGGAGGATCTGTGGAAAGGCAGGTAAATACTTCCCATCCCAAGACCCCAAAAAACAATCTTAACGGAAACCAAAGACCAGGGCCTGCCAGACTCAAAAAGACAGGGAGCTTATTATCAGAGTCAACAAAAGGCCTTTGTCTGAAAAGACCTCCTTCCGGGTGATTTTTATTACTGTCTTTCCCTTTGGAAAGAGCTCTTCTTCTGAGTGAACTCGCATCTGAAATTCCAACCTGTGCATCATGCAGCCGGATGGCTCAGACCACCCTAAATTCCAGCTCCCACATCTTAGGAGCTTTCCTTCTTGGTTTGACAAGTCCCACAGCAAGACCTCCTTACCCAGGGAGACAGGCACTCAACACACAGAAACTCTGGTCATTTAAGAGAATATGAATTAAGGCAAAAGATTACATATGATTTATATCTGTGCCAAAGGAACTGTGACTGAGCACAGGTCAATTTGGAAATTAAATCAAAAGGCAAAGATAAAACTGTTTTAAGATTTTTCTTCTTTAGGTTATAAAAAAATACAACATTGCTTTACCCAGTTGGTCCCTAGTTTTCACAATTCGCTGGGTTTCGGGGAGTGGGGTGGGGAGGGAAGTGAGTCCATTACTCCGGTTCAATGGACAACTCTGAGATGAGACGGGAGGGGAGGGGGGCACCTGGGCTCAAACACTGTGACAAAAACTCTGTTTCATGAACACATAACCTGAGCACGAGCCCTTTTACATTTTACATCTCCCCTTTTAGTAAGGTGACAGCCAGTTTAAGGAGTGCAGGGGCAGGGAGAAGATGGGGAGAAGTGGGGCGTGCATTAGACCTAAGTCTGGCCGCCCTCACTGGGCATGTCAGCCCGGCGCCATGGTGAAGTGGGGCGGGGTGTTCTCAACATGCGCAAATGAATCAGGAGGAACACGTTTAGTGTCGGTTTTTAAAATGAGAATTCAAACTGAGAGGCATCATGGGACACCAAGTTTAACAGAGAAGTAAAGATATATTCCCCTTGTAAGCACTGTGCCCCAGAGCTCGAGGGTGTCCACAGCTCTCTGGGTGCCGGCAACAGTGATTCTCACCACGGATCTCCGTTTGCGGTGCAGTGGCCAGGATTAGCTGCATAACGTGCAGGGCCTCATGCAAAATAAAAACCCTGGAGCCCTTACTCCGAAATAGTTAAGCTGGCGACACCAGAGAAGAAGAAACCAAATGCAGGAGATTGCACACCCTGAAGCGGGCCCTGTTCATGGTAGACTTTGTATGTTAAAACATACAAATTGAGGGGAACTTACGGCTGAAAGTGATTTTGATCATTACTTTTACTTAAATTCCATCACAGAAAGGAAAAAGAAAAAGAAAAAAGACTGCCCTCCACACTCCCTAACCACAACAAAGCAAAAACCCAGCCCTACTGACGGGGAGGTTGGGAGCAGCTATTTCCCACCTGGGGCGGGCTGCTCCTGCCTCACTACTCCTCCCAAGGCCCAGGGCGTCCAGCCCAGGCCCACTCCCTTCCCACGATGCAGCCACTGACCGCGCAGGGCACTGTGCAGTGTAGACCTGGAACCTTCTAAACCGCGATCCACATTAACAAATACATTTAGATTGTATTTAGTACACACAGACATGCACAATCCTATCATGGAAACAAATAACGAAACAATAATAACTACAAGGAAAATAATTCCAACTGACTGTGATTCCCTTTGATATTTTCTGTTCAGTTTTATTCAAATCTGTTCTATTTCATTTTTTAAAGATGCTGTTCATGGCTTATATTATGGAATTCAAAACCCAATAATGATTCCAACTCACTGATGTGTTTTCCACCATTACAGTGGCTATTATTTTTCTCTGCCAGGTGAGCTAGCCTCCGTGACCCTGGTCTTCTGGAAACCCAAGCTGCCTCTGACCACTGGGTCAGTGTTGACTCACATGGAAACAATCAACACATGACATTCCTGTCCCTAAGATTTTCAGTTTTGAGTTGGACTGGAAACGCCCTTTTCCCTTGGGTTGCTATGCTGGGCAGATGTGATTCAAGGTTTGAGGGAGAGAGAGACGGTCCGACCAAATCCCTGGTTGAAGGAGCCCCTAAGATAACTTCCTGGTTGCACGAGCCACTTGGTGCTTGAGCTAGTTTGTGAGAATTTTTGTCTTTTTCAACCACAAAGTCATGACTAATGTAAACACCATGATAAATAAAACATGTAGGCAGATAAATATGTTATGAATATGAGTGACTATCTTAAAAGCCATACTGATTTCTTCAGATCCTTTCTTTGCATTTTAAAATCTTTTCCTTCTGTTATTCCAAAAAGAATTTTCTTAAACAAAAGCTTCCTTGTTTTTTAGCATTTGCACAAATAAGAGTTTTCCCCACTTTTTATCTTACTGAACAAATATCAGTTAAGCCTATTACTCTGGCTGGAAGGCATAAATGTCAAATCAAAGAGTTCTCTTAAAGATAATGTTATTTAGAAATGAAAGTTATCACAGTATTTCTCTCACTACTAAGATTATTAGTACTATAAACTATCATTTACTAAGTCTCTGTGCTCCAATAAGTTTACATGTTATCTATTCTATTAATCCTCATAACACTTTGAAACAAATAATATCCTCACTTTGTACATCAAAAGGAGGCACAGGGTATTTTGTTCAAGAGTACCAGCTCAAAGTGGGTGGGGATGTGATTCAAACCAAGACTCTAATTTCCCTATTGCCTTTTCAGAGACGTTCTTGAAGTCGTACATCACAGTGGCCCAATGTCCTTTACAAGGCATCTCTGTTCTCCTATTCCTTTTTTTTAAATCTTCACCTGAGGATATTTTTCCATTTATCTTCGACAGAGTGGGAGGAAGGGAGGGAGAGAGAGAGAGACACACATTTATTGGTTGCTTCCCACAGGACCCCGACCAGGGCCAGGGAAGAACCGCAACCGTGGCATATGCCCCTGACCGGAACTGAAACCCATGACTCATTGATCCTTGGGCTGATGCTCTAACCACTGAACCAAACTGGCCAGGGCCTATTCCCTTTTTATTTTTATTTATTTATTTTAATCCTCACCCGAGGATATTTTTCTGTTTATCTTCAGATAGAGTGGGAGGGAGAGAAAGGGAAACAGAGACACATCGACTGGCTGCCTCCCACACGAGCCAGGGACGAATGGCAACTGAGGTACGTGCCCTTGGCCGGAAGTGAACCTGAGACTCATTGGTCTGCAGGCCGATGCTCTACCACTGAGCCAAACCGGCCAGAACGGGCCTATTCCTTTTTTAAAGTAACAATTCACGTCACATGGCTTGGTGATACAAAAAAATATATTGCTCTTATTCAGTTCTTCATAGGCTCATGTGTGAAAAAATGCCGGAGATATCCCTGCAGCAGACTTAACTGAGGCAGCAGAAGAAATCCAGAGAATGACAGTTATTCATGCCCCTGAATCTTAATCTAATCCACGAAGAAAATGTTATGCAGTCTGGACCTCCTATTAAACCCTGAGCCTGAAGTCCCTTCAAATGTGCTAGAGAATAACAAGGCCTCTGATCTCAAGCCTTATGAAAATGAAGAGTCCCTGCTAAAAGGCAAACTCTTCTCCTTTCTGTAAAGGAGGGAGGAGAATCAGATGGCACTCCAGAGAGACCCAGCTGGTGAAACGTGGCCACGAAGTGGTCCAGATTCCCCTGGCTCTGAGCCTACGGCATTCCCATTTGGTGGCAGCAAGCGGAGCTTCAAGCCCTCTGCATTTGCTCCATCTAAGATGAACAAACAAGGGTTGAGATAAATCCTGACCTCATAAAACTGTCTCCTTATTTCAACAACTCCTCCATTTGTATTACTTCTATAGGCTGTCTCAGTTTTGAGGATTTTTTTTTGAGCAAACTGACAGAAAATGGATGTTCTAATGCTGCTGTGCTTCTTTGACTAGTCATTTGTTCTGATTTCCTTACTCACTACATCTCCACGTTACCCTTTTTAAAGCAATTAGAAAAACAGAAAGCAACCTAAAAAGCTTATTTTTTAACTAGATTTTAATTGATAAGCAATTTTGAAAGATGTCTTAACTTCTAAAATATCTATCATTTCTTTAATCCAGTGTGTGTGTGTGTGTGTGTGTGTGTGTGTGTGTGTGTTTATGGAAAAAAATTAGAAAATAAGTAAAATGAATGAAACATAAAAACAAAATTGCCCTTATCCAGCCACTCAAAGATAATCCCTACCAACAGTTTCCATTAACCTTCCAGACATTTTTGTATACATCAATAATAAATACCTGTTTACATATCTTTAAAAATTAGATGCATGCCCGGCTGGTGTGGCTCAGTGGCTGAGCGTCAACCCATCCACCAAGAGATTCCAGTTCAATTCCCAGTCAGAGCACATGCCCAGGTTGCGGGCTCAATCACCAGTAGGGGGCGTGCAGGAGGCAGTGATGGATGTTTTTATCTCTTCCTTTCCCTTCCTCTCTCTCTAAAAATCAATAAAAACATTTAAAAAATTAGATGCATGTTATCTGTGTTATTTTTGAAATCATTTCTTTACACCCATATATAACAGACAACTTTCTATCTAATATTAATTATATATCCATATTATTTTACTATTTAAATAGTTTTTAGATATACTCTGATTTTTAAAATCAATCTCCTACTATTGAATAATTAAGTTGTTTCCAATTATTCACAACTATATATAATGCTCTGATAGGCTATTCTCTACATTTCTTTGGGACATGTAGCCAATTAAAGAATTAGTATAAATCCCTTTAAGTGCAATTACTAGATTAAAGGGTATAAGCACTTTGAAGGATTTTTCAAATTACCATACAGTTGGCATTTGAATTAATTTATCCTACCATCAGCATATAAGAATATCTGTTTCCCTACATCCATCTTTATTTCATCTTTCCTATTCCAATAGGTAAAAAGGCACTTTCACATATCAGGTGTGTTTCTGTGATTATGGAATGGTCAGATACACCTTCAAATCTCAATGTAGAGAAGCACATACAGAAAATGGAGCCAGGACCTTCAAAAATCCACTCTTCCTCAAAAGTAATGAGAAAACTGGCAAAAACTGTAACAACTTTTTCTGTACTTTGAAAATTACCCAAAGGCTTGCCACAAGCTAAAGGGCAATTCCTTAAGAAAAATAGCCGAATGTGAGCGAGAACAGTGAGTTCTATGGCGTTTGAATATTCACTAGTCTTGAAAACCAACTGCCTCTCAGCCACAGCAGCTGTGAAAATCAGCAGTAATATGAAATGTAAATGAACTAAACACTCCAATCAATAGGCAGGAACTGGCAGAATGAATTTTTTTTAAAAACCCATGATCCAACTATATAATGGATATGAGAGACCCACTTTAGTTTAAAAACCACAAATGTGTTGAAAGTAAAAGAACAGAAAAAGACATACTATGCAAAAGTAACTGAAAGAAAGCTCACATGACTACACTAATATTAGACAAAATAGACTTTAGGACAAAAATTGTTTGTTACTAGAGACAAAGAAGGACATTTTATAATGATAAAGTTTAAATCCATCAAGAAAGCCTAATAATTATAAACATATATGCACTGAAAAATAGAGGCCCAAAATACATGAAACAAAATTAAAGGGAGAAACAGGGAAACAACAGTTTGAAACTGCAAAACCTCACTTTCAATAATGGATGGAACAATGAGACAGAAGATCAACAAATAAAAATATTTGAAGAATGCTGTAAACCAACTAGACCTAATACATATCAACAGACACTTAACCCAACAGCAACAGAATTCACATTCTTCTCAAGTGTTCACAAGGAATAGGCCCCAAATTGATATACATATTAAACATCATCCCTATAAAGTCTCAGCTGGATATTTTTGTTAAACTTTGACAAGCTGATCCTAAAATTTATATGGAAATGCAAGGGGCCCAGAATAGCCAAAACGATCTTGAAGAACAAAGGTGAGGGAATTACATTTTGCAATTCCAAAACTTACTAGAAAGCTATAGCAATCAAGATAGTGTGGTACTAGCTGAAATACAGACATACCTATCAATGGAATAGAATCAAGAGTCCAGAAATAAATCCTTATGTTTACAGTCAACTGATTTTTGACAAGGGTACCAAGACAATTCAAAGGGAAAGAATAGACTTCCAACAAATGGTGCTGGGACAACTGAATATCCACATGCAAAAAATAAAGTTGGGCCTCTACCTAAATTAAATAAAAAAATAAAATGTGAGCACTAAAACCACAAAACTCTTAGAAGGAAACATAGGTGCACATCTTCGTAACCTTAGATTAGGCAAGTTTCTTAGTTATTGACACCTGCAGCATAAGCAACCAAAGAGAAAGTAATTTGACTTCATTAAAATTAAGAACCTTTGTGCATCAAAGGACACTTTCAAGAAAGTGAAAAGAAAGCACAGAATAGAAGATAATTGTAAATAAAATTTCCGACAAGAGTCTAGTATCCATTCTACATAAAGAATTCTCACAGCCCTGGCCTGTTTGGCTCAGTGGTTAGAGCATTGGACGGTGGAATGAAGGGTTGCAGGTTTGATTCCTGGTCAAGGGTTCATACCTGGCAGGTTTGATCCCCAGCCCCAGTTGGGGTCATGCAGGAGACAATCAATCGATGTGTCTCTCTCGCATCAATGTTTCTCTCCCTTCCTCCCTCCCTTCCATTCTATTTAAAAAGTCAACGGAAAAATATCCTCAGGTGAGGATTAACAAAAAAAAGGGGGGGGGGGCTTGATTAGCTGTTTCTCAAAAGATTACATCTAGATGTCTATAAGCAAATGAAAACATCATCAGTCATTGGGTAAATCAAAACCACAGTAAGATAGGATTTTACACAGCTAGGATGGCTAGAATAAAAAGGCAGACAATAACAAGTGTTGGCTAGGATATACAGAAATTGGAACCCTAATACATTACTGCTGGGATTGCAAAATGGTACAGCCACACTGAAAACAATGTGGCATTTCCTCAAAAGGTAAATAACCACAGGAAAAACTGTGAACATATGAATGTTCATAGCAGCAATATCTGTAATCACCAAAGAGTGTGATCAATCCAATTAGCCCTCAACTGATGAATGGATAAAATAAAATGGGGTATTATTTTGCAATATTAAGAAAGTACTAAAACATGCTACCACACAGATGAAAAGAAAAGGCCACATGTTATATGATTTGATTTACATGACTTGTTCGGAATAGGCAAATCCATAGACACAAAGTAGATAGGTGGTTGCTTAAACTAGGGGGTGGAAGGGAGAGTGACTGATGCTGAGGACACGGTTCCATTTTGGGGTAAAAAAATGTCCTAAAATTAGAGAGGAGTGAGTTCCTGTCTCCAGTCTAGCCTGTACGGAGCCTGGCAATTGCTACTTCACCCCATCAACAAGAAAAAAAGTGAACAAAATAAAAAATCAACAACTCTTCTTAGAACTGGATGGGTTTTTTTCACAGATTTTTTTTTCAATAAATATAGACAGTACTGTAAATGTATTTTCCTTACGATTTTCTTAGGAACATTTCCTTTTCTCTAGCTTACTTAATTGTAAGAATGAAGTATATAATACATAGAATATTCAAAATATGTTAATCAATTGTTTATGTTATCAGTAAAGCTTTTGGTCAAAGGTAGATTATTAGCAGTTAATTTTGGAGGGAGTCCAAAGTTATGCACAACTTTTAAACTATACAGGGGTTGATGCCCCTAACCCTGCATTATTCAAGGGTCAACTGTATATATTTTAAAAAATTAGTGGTGATTAGTATAATTCTATGAATATATTAAATCCACTAATGTGTACAATTTAAAAAGATAAATTTGATGGTCTATGAATTATATCTCAATAAACTATTTATTTAAAACCTCAAGAAACTCTTCTCTACTTCCTACATGGCAAGACCTTCTGCCACTAGGCTTTTGCAATGCTCTCTCCTCCCGACTTAGTCATGACCTATTCGACTCACCCCTGCTTCCCTCGCCCGCTGCCGCCACCAGCTGCCTGCCTGCTGCCTAGTCCCCAGTGCTTACGAAAACAGCAGCCTTTTCTGTGGACCCCACCCCCATCCCCCCACCCCACCCCCGACCCCACCCCCGACCCCACCCCCACCCCACCCCCACCCCCGACGGAAAGGCAGGACACTACCACTTCTGGTTTGCTTCTTACATAATCGCTTCCTTTCGGCAAAGAGCATTTCTGACTTAAAAAAAAATCTTGATAACAAAGAGAACATGATAACATCAGAAATATATAAAAATTTCAAAATTATAATGTAGTATGTAATAACAAAGCCTCAAAATATAAAAACTAGAAGGTGTGTAATAAAAAAACGGACAAGTTCACAACCAAAGTAAGAGTCTTTGTTTGGTTCTTTAAACCCAGTCAGTGAGGGGAAACAAAAGCACCACGTATTACTTTTCAGATGGCTTTATTATTTTTCCCCAAAAAAGTGAAAGGACATTGTTTTCCTCTGTGATAATTCATCAAACTGAACACTTACAATTTATATACTTTCCTATATGTGTATATGTCAATAAAAATATTATTAAAAATAACTATGAATAATTGATCAAGCAGACAAGAAATTAGTAAGGCAATAAAAGATTTGAATAACTCAACAAGTTTCTTCTAATAGACATAATGTAGAAACCTGTAACCAAAAATATGAAACCACAATTTCAGGCACACATGGAACATTTATAGAAACTGACTACATGCAAAGACTTCAACAGTGTTCTAAATGATAAATAGTGGGCTACACCATGTTATGTTTATGGATGGTAAAACTCGATACTGTGATGGTGAAAAACTAACCTCAAATTGATGCATGTATTTACTAAAATGCCAATCAAATTTGTTGTCTGCAAGTTGATAAGCTGGGCTTAAAATTCAAGTAGAAGAAAGAGTAAAGAACTAAGAGTAGCCAAGAAAATTCTGAAGAACAACAGGTAGATAGATTTGGTATGCTACATATCAAGATGATTACAGCCCTGCCAGTTTGGCTCAGCAGTTAAAGCATTGGCTGGCGGACGGGAGACACCCGGGTTTGGTTCCTGTTAAAGGGCGTGTACCTCGGTTGCAGTTTGTCCTCAGCCCTGGTTGTGGTCATGTGGGTGGTGACCACTTGATGTGTCTCTCTCATATTGATATTTCTCTCCCTCTTCCTCCCTCTCTCCCTCCCACTATATCTGAAGATAAATGCAAAAATGTCCTTGGGTGAGGATTAAAAAAATAAAGATAAAAAAAAAAGATTATAAAACTAGTGATTTGATACCTTTCATATTGCAACAGTAGTAAACGGATCAACCAAATAGCCTAGAGAAAAACCCATGCATGTAAATAAAGCCTGACACACATCACTTGTGCCATTAATATCAGTGGGAAGGAGGACATTCAGAACTAACAGAATGAAAACTGCATCTGCTTAAAGGCCTCAGAGAGCTAAAAAGTAATAAAGAATTACCAGCCGGGCTGGTGTGGCTCAGGGCTTGAATGTCGACCCATACACCAAGAGGTCACAGGTTCGATTCCCAGTCAGGGCACATGCCCAGGTTGTGGGCCAAATCCCCAGTGGTGGGCATGCAGGAGGCAGCCAATTGATGTTTCTCTCTCCCTCTCCCTCTCCCTCTAAAAAATATCAATAAAAAAGTAAAAAACCCACACTATTTGATTCCCTTTGTATGAAAGGTAAACACAAGTAAATACTAGATTACAGTGTTCAGGGATGCATATTTAAGTATTACAATTAAAGGGAAAAGCAAAGAAGTGATTACCTTAAAGAACAGGGGCCGCCTGCTGGAGGAGGGGAGCCAGCAGGGCTTCAGGGGTGCTGGACACACAGATACCTTGTGATGTCAGTGTGCTGCACATTTTTTATTTGTGTACTTTTCTTTATGTGCATGTATATGTTTCATAATTTAAAAAGCTGAGAAACCATCAGTGAAGATAAATGATGGATTTACTATCCAAAAGATGATAGTGGGACAACTGTCCAGCAATATGGCAAAAAATATTAAATCCTTACTTCCTATCATACACACAAATCAAATATAGATGTACAGAAAGCCTATGGAAAGCAAAATCTTGTAACGTTTAATAGAAAATAAAAGATGTGTCTTTATATTCTTGGGGAAAATAAACAAATTCTTGAAGAAAATATAACAATACAACTAATAAAGGAAATGAGAGAATTGACCACATTAAGATTAAAACTCTTTTGTAAGAAAAAGTGAAAAGACAAGCCACTCACTGAAAGATAACTGCTGTTTGTATAACCAGCAAACAATAATCACTAGAATATGATTAAAACTGAGTCTAAAGACAACTCTGTTGGGGTTGGGGTCAGGGGAAGAAGGGGCAAGGATAGGAAAAGGTAATCTGATGGGCTGAGACGTGAATGCAACTCAGTAGGGCTTAGTCACATGGAATTACATGGTGGTCTACATGAATGAATTACAGGCATGTGTAGAACCCCCCTCAAAAAATCTCATAAACAATGCTGTGTCTTCAAAAAAAACTGCAAAGAAAAACCATTTACATAAAATTTAGAATCATGCATAATAGTTAGAATCCAGTATTATACACTAGTTATCATACATGCATATGTAGTATAAAAGTGAAAAAATATGCTCGGAATGATAAATGCCAACTTGAAGCCAGTGGCTGCTTCTGGGGAGGATGAGAAATGAATCAAGGTTACAGAAGTTCTTTAACTGTATCTGTATCATTTTCTTTCTGTGAAAATAAAGGTTTAAAGCAAATACAAACAAATTTAAGTTTTCTAAAATGTTATCCTTTTTCGTTTCACTGAAATAGTTTATAAAAACAGAAGTAATCAAAATCTACTTCCCTGACTATTCTCAGTTTTAGTCTCACATCAAGCTGTGTGTTCAGGCCACACAGTATTGGCCCATCACAATCTGACATGTTATGGCACCAACGTACACTGAGGAAAGCTTAAACAGCTTTTATAAATTCTAATATTTTGTTTCTTGGAGGAATATTATCATGGGTATAAGTTACTACCTCCCACAGGATCTGTTTATGGAGTCACGCAGGCTCAGTACCAGGAGAAGCTGACTTATTTTAAAAACACAGTGAATCTTGTAACAGACCATGGTTACCTCCCTTTTATTGGCTTCTAAGAGATGCTTGACTAAATTCTGAACTACCACTAGGAAAGGTTCCTGGGGGTGTGACTTGTATTTCACTTTTTAATCTTAACCCTTCAATCTTAATTGACCTTTCATCCAGATTTTTCAGGTGATTAATTTTATCCTACTGTCTGTGTGCAGTTATGTACACACATACAAACATAGAACCATAAAGGAAAATTCTGATGTTTTATTATATTAAAATTTACACCCTGGCCAGTTTAGCTCAGCGGTTAGAGCGTTGGCCTGCGGTCCAGAGAGACCTGGGTTCAGTTCCGGCTAAGGGCACGTACCTCGGTTGCAGTTTGTCCCCGGCCCCGGTTGGGTTGTATGAGAGGCAGCCACTTGATGTGTCCCTTTCACGTCGATGTTTCTCTCTCTTTCTCTCCCTCCCACTCTATCTGAACAAAAAAATGGGAAAATGTCCTCGGGTGAGGATAAAAAAAACAACTTGCTACCATTGGTTAAAAGAAACCATTAAGAGAATAACTGTCAAGCTACAAAGTGGAAGAGGTGTGCAATCCATATGATAAAAGACTCACATCCAAGAATATAAGGAACTCCTATAAATCAGTAAAAGACAGATAATCTAAAAGAAAAACAGACAAAGTTGGTAAATAGCAGAGCTAAAATTCCAATCTGAAGTCTTACTTTGTTTTACTTAAAAAAAATTATAGTTTCAGTTATTTGTAATGCTATCACCTAGCATTGCTAACCATGGTTAGATAATGCTAACCATGATTATCACTATTTACACCTTGGTCTTGGTATAAAATCTTCCAGATTATTTCCTTTGCTTTCTTCACTATAATAATTCTATATATGTAATTAGTTTTATTATTTATTTTGTGTTTTTTTCTTTATTGATTTTAAAGAGGAAGGGAGAGGGAGATAGAAACATCGATTGACCACCTCCTGCATGCCCCCCACTGGGGACCAGGCCCACAACCCAGGCTTGTGCCCTGACCAAGAATCAAACTGGCAACCCCCTGCTGCATGGGTTGACATTCAACCACTGGGCCACACTGGCCGGGGTATATGTAATTAGTTTTGATTATAGAAATCAGATCATGCTATTTTGTAATCTTGTCTTTTTCATGTAACATAATTCATATTTTTAAAAAAACAATTGCAGCCCTGGAGGGTTTGGCTCAGCGGTTAGAACGTAGGCCCATGGACCAGAGAGTCCCGGGTTCGGTTCCCACTAAGGGTACATACCTCGGTTGCAGTTTGTCCCTGGTCCCAGTTGGGGCTGTGTGGGTGGCAACCAGTCGATGTGTCTCTCACAAAATGTGTCCATGTGTGTCTGCTTCCCCACACTCTTACCAGCACTAAGGTCTCCAGTTCAAACTCAGAAATGGTGATCAGAAAACTTCTAGCTTCCTTCAAGCAATGCAAACAAAGAAACTGAGAACGAGTAAAATAACAGACATTAAAGAAAGGGTGAGTAATGAAAAGGGCAAAGAGAGGAGTTTTGAGTAGAAACAGGTAGCTAAATGAACAAAGAAATGAGGAAATGGAAAAGGGGTTAAATATAAAAAAGTAGGGCGTCTTTCAGGAATACCCTTGCTATTCAGGCCATGAATCCAAGACAAGTATACCGAAGGCTGAGAAGCAAGATGTAGTTTCTGATTTCATAATCTGATTAAAAGTCAATAAAGGAGGGTTAGAGTCATTATAACTGAGACTGGACATTATTTCAACCTCAGCTCGTACTTTTAACTGTGACTCAAAGGTTTCCTTCAGCCATTTCCTTTGGAGCTCAAATTGTTTTTCTCCTCAATTTTTAGTCGGTTTTCCCTGCAAAGCTGAATTTTATCTGAAAAAAATTCCCAAAGCTCACTTGGAGTTTTTAGAGCAGAACAAAGTACATGTTTCACACTTTTTAAAAGAAAATGTTCAAGCTTTGGTTGCAGTTGAATAACTTCAAAATGGCTTCATTTTAAAACCGAGTAGAGGAGAAATCTCCAAAGGAAATGCATATTTCAGACTATTTGTTTTTAAGACAGTTTACACTCAGATGAGCAATATAGGAACTCTGAACGCCTGATCAAGTCTTCTGTTACCTATGAGAACAATAATAAGAGCTTAGAGGTAGAGGAGAGATATCTCAACTCCTTCTTGAAATGGCAGGATTTTCCTTCTATTTCCATGCTCCTGGCCACCTTTAATAGCTCCTCTTGGTTTTCCTCTGAGTTGGTCTCTAATTTCTGGAAGACACTGGGAAGGAGGGGAAAGAAAGCTGGTCTAGACCAGGTTGGGAATAGACCCCTGGGAGACCCTGACCATGGGTCTTAATCATTCCATGTTGTATCCCTAATGCTTACCAGCAAACCTGGATCTAACTGCATAGGGAGGTCAGCTGGTGAGATTCAAGTGAGTAACGGTTTAAGCAAGTTCTGAAGAGGTGTAAAGTGCTTAGGGTATTATAAAAGTCTACTCTCTTCTTTTACTATTTTTTTTTTTTTTTAATATACTGAGCAATTCCAAGAATCAGGTTTGAAAGATACATAGTTATGAGAACCAATATTTGGGAATCCATCTGGGTTCAAAGTGGCGCCTGGGGTATGAGAAATTCTCTTGCTATTTTCATAAAACTAAAACATAGCTGGTCATGACCATTTCAAAAGGTTAACGTAAGTTAGAAGCACATGGCCAAAAAAGAAGTGAAGGAGAAAAATGTCTAAGTCTCTGCGATTCTATAAAGTGGTTTGGCTTATAAGGCAGAACCTGGGTTAATGTCTAAGAAATCATCCTTATATTAGTGCTCAGATTCATGTAACAGAAAACCAGAAAAATAAAGACTAAAAGACAGAGTTTGGATACATACTGATAAACTGAAATATGTTATGTGAATGCCTTATTGTGTGCTCTGGGCTTTCAGGGCACTGAAATAATATATGCATGAAAAGATTATAGCAAAATAGTTGGCTTCATGCTGATGTGTTATCACAGGGAAAAATCAGACAGCAAAGGGAATATGCAAATCAACACAGCTCTACAACCCAAATTATTCTCGACCACTATTTGATAATGTATTTCCTTCTTTGGAGAAAAAAAAGTAACTAAAGAAATGCATTCCCCAAACTCTAGGAAAGCTGAGAATTTACACAGACAAAGCAGATTTACATAAATTTTGAAGATTACTACAAAATACTTTAGAAATTTTAAAAGCAATAACCTGGAATACTTCCCATAGTAGCTTTGGCTAGTGGTCCGCAATGCATTTTCCAGTTCCCCAGAATAGAAAGGGAGGCTGTCAATATCCATTTGCAGGTTTTTCTCACAAATATATACCAAGGGAGGTACAACAAAAGTCTGCTTTGGATTAAAGTAGACTTCAGATTGCAAAACCAAGAACAAAATTTGGGGGGAGGGGAGCTTATTTTAGTTTTTCTTTTCTCACCAAAAACATAACATTTAAGGAAAACAGAATTCCACAGTTTAAAATTTCTTTAATGATTTAAGAAAGTAGAGAGGTAATGACGTTTTCATATTTTAATACAACTGAAAAAAAAGTGACTACATCTCGACATTAAAAAATACTTAGACAGTGTTTCCTAATTACCACCTGGGCCAACAGTGATGCTTATAGCTAACATGGATGAAGTGATGAAGAAGCAGTATTCTTATTATTATGCTTAAGATTATCTGCATACTATTATCAGGCTTGACTTGAGGTTTGAAAAACGAAACATAAAGATGACTTCTATTTCTGCCCTGGCATGTGTGGCTCAGTTGGTTGGAGTGTCATCCTGTACACCAAAAGTTTGATTCCCGGTCAGGGCACATACCCAGGTTTTGGGTTCAATCCCTGGTAGGGGTGAGTGTGGGAGGAACTGATTGATGTTTCCTTCTCTCTCTCTCTCTCTCTCTCACACACACACACACACATACACACCCCTTCCTTTCTAAACATACTTTTATCTCATAGAATTACAAGTGAGGCTTTAAAATATTCACAGGTGATTAGGGAGTCCTACAGAAAAAAATAATAGATTTATTATTTTAATTTGTAGCATAATACATCACTATAGGAACCAAAGAAACTGTAATATTTTTAGATGTACGTAGTGCCTATACATTGAATGGCAAATTACTGTGAAAAATTTAATTATGATATATGATAATCAAAACAATGTCATCTTATTCTAAGTAATATAAAATAATATACTATTTCAGACAAAAACCTAATCTCCACAAGCAGTGTCAGGTGAAAAACAGCATAAGTTATCTGCAATGTCCAGATAACTGAATAAATGTGTTAACTAGAATTAGCTGATGAACTGGCTAAGAAATTTACTTTCTTTTCTAGTTTGCAAATTTTAAAGTAGTAAATTGATTAGCAATAAATGACAACATATATTTCATTACAGATATAATGCATTTATCTCATATACAATGCGTATTGATAAACACAGTTTTCCTCTAGCTATAATGTAAACAGTGACCTAAGATAAGTATTTGTGTTTCTTATGTCTTACAAAAGCTTCTCCCTTTTACAAGGCCTTTTAGGGCAAAGTTTTGTTTTTTGTTTTTTTCATTTTTGTATCTCTTTAGATTCCCTGGTACCCAGCACATCATAGACAAGCCCTCAAAATAATTTTTGTCTTGATTCAACATTTAAAGACATCAGAAATGTTGTCATATGTCTGCTTCTGAAATATGCAGTATGTTCAAAATACTACAAATAGAGATTACGAAACAATAAACCAACACAGATAAAGATAAAAATAGAAATGCATACAGTCGTCCCCCCTTTATCTGCAGAAAACATGTTCCAAGGTGGATGCCTAAAACTATAGATAGCACCAAACCCTATAAAGACCATGTTTTTTTTTTTTCCTATACACACATACTTAAGATACAGTTTAATTTATAAATTAGGCACAGAAAGAGATTAATAATAACTAAAATAGAAAAAGTATAACAATACTGCAATAAAAGCTATGTGAATGTGGAGTCTCTTATTAAGTAGAAAACTTTCACCTTTTTGTTTAAAAATAAAAACTACTGTATGGCTTCCCTTTGGCAGATCTGAACTGCCAACCTCATGACTCCTGTGCTTTGGGCCACTGTTAAGTAAAATACGGGTTACTTCAACACAACACTGCAATGCTGCCACAGTGCATCTGATCATGAGGGAGCTGGCTACCGAGTGACTACGGGGCAGGGAGCGTCTACAGCGTGGATACGCTGGACAAAGGGATGAGTCATGTCCTGCATGGGACAGCGCAAGATTTCATCAAGCCACTCAGAATGGTGCACCATCAATAACTTATGAATTGTTTACTAAGTTGAATTTTCCATTTGGTATCTCTGGATCTCAATTAACTGCGGGTAACCGAAACCATAGGAAGTGAAACCATGGATAAGAGGGGGACTATTGTACAGAGAAATCATAGCTAAAATTCTGACGGCAACCGATTAACTTAAATTTGAACATTTTCAGGCAGTTGGCATTACAGCTATCGAAGGCCAATGGCTGATAAACCGCATTCTTAAAAAGATGTTTTTTTGGTCCATTCAAAGGCCCATATACTTGCACCCAGGAAAGATTCTGAAATGCATGAAGAGACAACTCAGCTCTATAGGAAATATGGCTCATGAGCTCTTTATCAATCCTACATACAAAAAGAAATCCTATGGAGGATTAGATGTGTGTGTTAATGAAGATATTAACACTTACAGAAAAATAAAAACTTAAAAGGGCCAAGAACTGAGAATTCTTGTATACCTAACAGATGTACAACACTAAAAGTATATTTCAATATGCCAGATGTTATTTTAAGCAGCTATTGTAGATATCTCACTTCCTTCTCTTTATTTTCTACCCTATTAGAAGGACATTTACTACCTATTATTGGCATGTCAGCCTTCGATCTTTGCTCTAACAGAGCTTATCAATGGCATCGTCTCCATTCTTCCAACACAGACCGAATTCCAGCTCAAAGTCAGTTTTCTATGCCCTTTAATTATATTCTGTAATCAACTCTGACTCATCATCAAGCCTTTATTACCCTCCAAATCCATATTTATGCCTGTTAAATTTTCATGTAATGGGGAGGAACTTACATTACTGAATGTTCTCCAGACAGGCATACCAAGGACACCTTTTCAATCACTCGCTGCTCAGTAGAGACGAAATTATGCAATAGCCTAGAGAATTCTGTCAGAGCGGAGGGCCACATCACCAAGCCACTTCATGGCTCCCCAACACACTGATCTGGAGCCAGATGCACAGTCACTCACATTTGCCAAGAGAGGTTTTCAGTTCTGAATATTCTTTGGGACCCACCCACCACACCAACAATGATTTAGACAGAAAGAAAACAAAACAGGCTGACTCACTCCAATACTCCCGACTCCAGCCTGCAGGAAGAAGGCTACAGAATGATCTGATGATTAGCCTAAGATTTGTGTTCTTTTCATTTTCAGAGCCTCTGCATAGTGTGAACAGTATCGAATTGCATCTCATTAGACCTGAACGCACTGACCTGCTCAGATGACTGACAGAAGAGCTTACCTTTCTGAGTGCACCATGTGTACCACAGGGTTATTTTCAGTGGGTTTTACAATCCCCAAATCAACAGTGAAGAAAGCAATGAAATCAGTTTACTCCATACCCCACACCCGATTTCCTCTCATTTGTTTGTATCAGTTATTAAAATGCTACCCCGCTGCCTGTCCAACGAGCACTCACCTCATTGTCCGATTCCACGAGAACTTGATCATATTCACTAAGCGCTACTAGAAACATGATAGAGGTGACATTTTCAAAGCAGTGTATCCATTTTCTTCTCTCTGACCTTTGGCCCCCTACATCGACCATTCTGCAAGGTTAACAATATTCATATTAATAGCATATAAAGAAAAAAATCAATATAAATATAGCTTTACTTACAAACTTAGAAAAAATACTCTTTAAAGAGAATGGTCATCCAAGTCAATTCAATTATTACTTATTGAATAGCTACTAATTTTCTGTTACTTAACAATCAAAGTCAAGACATTCTGGGTAATAAATCACTGAGGTTATCAGAAAGTCACCAGATGTGTACGAAATTATACCTTTGTACAAAATAATCCTGTGCCAAGCCAAGCAAAATTGTGTTTCATTTAATCAAGCACTGAAGAGTTTACAAAATGAGTTTAAGCTCCAATGGCAAATACTGACTTCAGTTATTTTCCTATAAAATGAGAAT
The DNA here is from genome assembly GCF_014108415.1 of Molossus molossus. NCBI lineage: Eukaryota > Metazoa > Chordata > Mammalia > Chiroptera > Molossidae > Molossus > Molossus molossus. Next base: position 44,435,473 of record NW_023425349.1, on the reverse strand, counting down.
GGAGATCACTTCCCCTAGGATGCTAGAAATGACTGTCAATACACTTCAAAGATAGAAGATGCTACACATTTCAATATAGGTGTGTGTGATGCTTTAACTAAATTCAAACACAACTTCCCTGATCTTTTATCAGTAGGGTAGGTGTTTGGAGCTGTTTTTCCTTCCAATACTGGCAATGATTTGGGACAGGTGCAGTCATATTGGGTAACATAATATGATTAGGCTTCTGCACAAAACAACCTGCTAACCTTCCATAAATACATGCTACAAGAAGCTATCATTTGAACTATTTCAAGAATTTAACTTTGATTCTGTGCTGAGTTACTGCTCAGGAACCAGCAAAGACATCAACTAATTTGATTGGTAATGTATATATGAAAACACCTAGCAGTACTTGGCACTGAAGCCAAGTGTCTTCAAACTGTTTCATATCTCAACAAAAAAATGTGCAAAATGTTCATAGGATAAAATACTTCCAGAGAAGGAGGGTTTTAGGTACAGAAGTTTGAGAGCATTTGTTGATGACTGCAGTTGTTCCTGGTGTTCTCCTGCTTCTAAGCATTACATCTAAACTAAGAAATCAAGGTTCGCCCTGGCCAGTTTGGCTCAGCGGATGGAGTGTCGGCCTGCGGTACAGAGAGACCCGGGTTCGGTTCCCGCTAAGGGCACATACCTCGGTTGCAATTTGTCCCTGGCCCTGGTTGATCGTGCAGGTGGCAGCCACTTGATGTGTCCCTTCACATCGATGTTTCTCTCTCTCTTCCTCTCTCTCCCTCCTACTCTATCTGAACAAAAAAATGTCCTCTGGTGAGGATAAAAAAAAAAAAGAAATCAAGGTTCTTCCAGTGATTGCTTCTACAAGTTTTCTGAGGCACAGAAGAGGTATCTCAGGGGCAAAACAATGGACCCAGGGAGACATGAACTATGACGTCAAAGCTAGAATTCTTAAGTCATAAGAATAAAAATGCTAACTCTTCCCTGCTGTTGAGTGAATAATATGCTACTCATTTACATATTCCTGCCACACTCATCTCTATAACATGCTTTGAATGGTGGCAGGAATCTATTTTTCAAAATCACTACTATTACCATAGTGGCAAAAATATATCCTTTAAAAGCTAATGCACACTATGTAGAAAAGATAAGATGTAACAGCAACCTGGTTTCAGAAGTCATTATCTATAAAACAATAAGGAGATAAAAATCTCCATAAAATGCTATATGTTTTCTGAAAATATTCTGTAATATGGTTATAAGAGGAAGGAAATTTTGGATGTCTCATATTAAAGATCTCTGAATGCAATGAACTAAAAATTGAAGTAATCCAGAATGTCGAAGCTATAATGGTAATCATTGAATGCAACTGTTAATATAGGTGAAAGAAACTCAAGATCAGAATGATTTCCCAAATGTCACCCACTTTGGGTATGTCTATTATAGTAGTATATGGCAGCTAGATGTGACTACGGATGCAGAGACTGACTAGAATAAAACACAGTGCTTTGGCAGGGAAGGACGGAGGGTCTGCTCATCAGAGTTACATACCCCACTTCACAAGCCCATGCTGCATGTGGTTTTCCTCAATGGGATGGGCTCTAACAAGGAACTCAACTCAATGCTCAAAGAAATATTCACACGTCTTCATTTCTCAAAGCACCCTGTGGTTTGTATTCTAACTAGAAGTCCAGCTGACTGATAGTGTAGTGAGAGATTCAGTAACAGTGATTAGTATTGTTTACTTTTTTCCTCTTAAAAAAAAAAAAAAGGCAATACTTCTGAAGTATTACTCAAAAGAATAGCAGCCGTGTGGGAGGAAGTAATACATCTCCACTCTATTTTCCTAGGTAAATTTAGACTGGGTTAATCAATCCATATTCAAAATCATGTGTTTTGAAAAGTTTCCAGCAACTTAGGAATACAAAGCATCCTACAGTTGCATTGCTACTGAAAAAGTCTGCATTGGTACCAGAGCACTTGGAGGAAATAATGACCTGTAAGCTTCTGTCATCACATAGTTTCTGTTATTAATAGAGTCCAAAGATCACTCATATCTTATGCAAATATAAAAACATATCCATTGTCCCCCATAGGTAAAATGATTTCCCCAAAATTATAATCAGGACTCATGTTTGAGCAACTGATTTTGTTCAACCATCAGCAAACTAAGACTTCACTGATTTCCTGGTGATTTAACCTGAAAAGAGAAACCTGCCCAGGTATCCTTCCCCTGCTTCCCTTTCAGGGACACATGATTTCATTTTGTGTATCTAATGATAATAACTGGTATAAAGGTGATATTGTTTTAAAGCCTACACATGACTTCAATATTTATAGAGGTCACCAAATGTACTCAAGGCATAAGAATTCAGAAGTGGGTTGTATGGACTCAATTACTACCTGAAAATGACACTTTGTAAGTCAAAGGGGTATTCGATGATCCCTGTGGTGGGGACTCGAACTCTAAGCACATCTTGTTGCGTAGGCAGGTAGGCAGGGTCGGCAACACGGTCCAAGTCATTAAGATAGCTAGAGGAGGGAAGACACAATGAGAATGTCAGTGACACCATCACACCACACCTACCCATGGAAAGAGAAGGACAAAAATCAATCATAAGAGAGAAGTGGAGACTAAAAAGAAAGACATCAGAAAGTGGTAGAGAAGTTTAGGAACTCGCAAGATTAAAGTCAACCTTCCACTGGTCACAGCAAAGTTACCCTCTATGGATTACCTGGTTCACTGTATATTTCTCATTTCTTCTCTTATAATCAATTAGAACCATACAAGAGTGAAGGGGGAGAAGAAATGAAATCAAATGGGTCTCCTACCCTCTACTTGTTCAGCAGGTCTTGTGGGTAAAACAGGAGTTTAAAGCAAATAGTTTTTGAATTATTTATACAAATAAGGTTTGTATAAATAAACAGATAAGAGTTACATATAAGGTCAGAATTATCATTATTATTATTATTTTGGTCTTTTGCAGAACCTCAGAGCTTTTTCCTGGAATGTATCTCCTTAATGCCCTAAGAGAGGACACAAAATACCATATCCTAAATTCTGTCCAAAGTCTAAGTCATTCATGATTAATGTGAACTCATGAGACTTCTAGTTACTGAGGTGACAATGTCTAAGGTCAGATATATTCCCAGTGTTTAGGGTCACCACATCTAAACTTTAAATTTATCAGCGTATATTTTTCTATTCCTTTGGAGAAAAAAGAAACATTTTTGAGCTAATTTTGGACTCATAAGATGTTGCAAAAATATTACAGAGAAATCCCCTATACCCTTCTCCCTGCTCCCCCCATATAATACCTTATTTAGATTTCACCAGTTTACACACACACACATACACACACACACACATTTTGGGGGCATATAGTTTTATGAAATTTTATCACATGTAGAAATCTGTGCAATCACCACCTCAATCAGGACACAAAACTGTTCTGTTACCGCAAAGAAACTGCCCTGTGCTCCCCCTCCCAACCCTAACCTCTGGCAACACCCGTTCTCCATCAGCGTAACTTTGGCATTTTAAAAATATTATATTCCATTCACTTTTAATTCTCTCAAAGTGCAAAAAATAATTTGCAACCCTGAGAATGACACAGTTTGAGATGACTGATGCCAAACAGGTGAAGTGTTGTGCGTGGCACCTTCATGATTTCACGGAGTCACAGTGCTCCCCTTGGGCCCAGGGAGGATGCCGCACGGATATGGTTTCTGAACACGACTCCAAAGCAATTAATGTGTGAGTAAGACTTCAAGAAAAGATGGACCCATTGCTAGAATGGAAAGGGGTTAGCGTTGCAATAGAGACAGTGAGTTCTGAGACATATAACAGGGGCAGAGCATGCTATGACCCAGTAAGCACACACACTCTGTCAGCGTGACCTAAGGTAAGGACCCTGTCTCACCCATCGTTGTTCTTGCCTTAGGACCTAACGAGTGCCTGGCAAATAACATTTAATTAGCATGTGCTGGCTGGCTGGCTGGCTTTCCTACGCTGAGATTTAGTTTTAGCACTATTTAAATACCATTCACACTAGTGGTGTTTTCATATTAATGATTTTATTAAATTTGAAATAGGGTGTTGGAAAAAAAAGTTACATTAAGTCACTAAGATTTGTGGGATCATAAAATAGGAGAGCTAAGTCTGAAATAAAATCACTGCCTTTTTAGAGGTGTATCAATCCTTTAATATGAAAATGTGCCAGCCTAGAAATTCCTACACCAATACAACTAATTAGTATTCTAGTGGCCTTATCCCAAACACATCAGTGATTCTCTAGCTGGCAATTAGCTCTCTACTATCAGAACCAGCCTACTATCTTTAATTATTAAAAAACTGGCTCACCCTGGCTGGTTTGGCTCAGTGGTTAGAGTGTCAGCCCGAGGACCAGAGTCTTGGGTTTGATTCTGGTCAAGGGCATATATCTCAGTTGTGGTTCAGTCTCAGCCCTAATTGGGGATGTGCAGGAGGTAACCAATCGATGTGTCTCTCTCACATCGATGTCTCTCTCTCTCCCTCTCTCTCCCACCCTTCCTTCCTCCTTCCCACTCTATCTAAAGATAAATGAAAACGTATCCTCAGGTAAAGATTTAAAAAACAAAACAAAACAAAAAACTGGCCAGAGGACAAAAAGGAGGAAAGGCTATGAGAATATGGGCATGAGAGGCAGGAAGGAAATATAAAAATGTATGAACCCGGAATTTTAGTCAATATCTTGGCATTGTCTTAGAGCTGTCTGATGGGGTTAGCAAGCCCGTGATTTAGGAGTTGGTCTGTATCTCATTCTACAGATAAACCAGCTCACTACAAGTAATGCAAAATCAGCTGGCTACTCTACATAGATGGATTTTCCTGATTTATCAGCTCCTTGATTTGAAAAACTTGCAATGTATGTGCATTCTGAAACCTACAAGATCACCATTTATTTAACTACTATATATAAAAATTTAGTTCAGAGAACGAATTTACATTGGCAAGCTTGCTCTTTAATACACTGCCCAATAAAACCATTTCTACTCACTTAATCCAATACACAGGAGGTCAGAACAGAGGGTGGCTGATTCTTGTACACAAGGTGCTGTTGTATTCCCGTGGTGAAGAAAAATCGTGGTTTTCTGTCCTCGTAGACAAACTAAGCAGGCCACTCCATTTTTAAACACGTATTTGCACAGAATTTAAAGAACCAGCACATATAATGGGGAAATGCTTGTCACTCTGCTCAGCAGGAACCTGGCTAGTCTCTCTCCTACTGAGAAGAGTGAACTGAGTTCCCTGAAAAAAATGCTCAGGTAAGATCAAATCAGGGCATACACGTGTGATTGAAAAACTACTGAAATGGATGTAGAGACAGCCCTAAAAATACTGTCAGTGGAGTCTCTCTGTGAAGTGGGCATTACTGAGACATCAGCTGAATATCTAAAACATCTTGTTCTTGCAAGAATATGTTTTCCTCTTCACCTTTCTTTTGCTACTTTTCAATGTCAGTGCAGTTTGCAGAGAATAACAACAACAGAATACCAACAATGAACTTCTACTGAGTGCATGTTGCTTGCCCGGCTCTGTTCTGTCTGTTCCTTGCCCAGGTATGAACATATTTTATGGCACAGAAATGGCCATTAAAGATGTTCCATACATTTCGATTCACTGGAAAATGAACTGCAGTTCTGGCTTGACATTCTTTTCGCTTTGCCTCAGTTGGATGGTGGAGAGAAAGGCTCACTTCACTTCCAGTGAAAAAGTTACTCTAGTTTAACAACAAAAACGGAAAGGAACTGTATCAAGGCCTGCCAGTTGCAATATACATTACCTAGAACCACAACCAAACCAAACCCAAATACCCCACAACAAGGCAAGAAGAACAAAGCAAAACAACGAACCCTCCAAACAAAAGATACAAACTATCTTCGCCTAGAGCAAGGTCTGGTGGCTCAGAAGCAACACCAGAATTGAATATGTGTTGCAGTTATTTGTGGAGCAGGTGACACCTGCAGCCAACAAAGACCAAGGGAGAGGCCAGTGTGGAGAGCTTCTGGCGGTGTAAGTCACAACCCATGTGTTCCCCACTGTGGCTTACAGGACTTGGGCGGGCCCTCAGAACTCTCTAATTAAGGAAAATGGCCACTCTATTCTCTTAGAAACAGAGTTCTGGCACGATAAGACCTGTGCATCCTCATTTGTTGATTCTTGTCATATTGTGAGAAAAGGTAATGGAATAATCTCTTAACTGAATTGTAATTTCCATTGAAGCATCTCATATTCTGAGGGGAAATGGTGGTGGAATATTGGGAGGATGGGTTCACATTGGATTATTCCGTTCATTTAACCTTTTACAAAGAAACACTAAAGTCTGAACAAATTTATAGTGCAGAGTAAATTCAGAAAGTTAATTATAGCTATAATTTGTTTTGTAGAAATGATTCTGAGTGCCTGCTGAGGTCATTCTCAGGGTGTCGCTATGGTGACAGGCACAAGGTACATTTCCAAGGCAATGTATGTTTAACGAGCGGCTGGCCTAGCTGTCTCCGGATGTCATGGAGAAAATGCTCCCATGGTATAGGTGACTTATTGAACTGTTGAGAAGACAAGGCATGTTTAGGCCTGTGCTAAAAAAATGGGAGGTTTAGTTGATTAAACTCACTCCAACCCACCCATGGGGACTGAATGCCTTGACAGTGCTTTGAGACATTAATAATTGATAACTTCATAATTGATTAAAAATAAAAAACTCAACATTTTTCTACATATGTCTGCCCAGTTGGGGCTCTCACACTCCGTGGAGTCAGGGGCCATGGCTACCACTGTGCACGGCTGGTCACCAATACTAGCCGAGGACCTGGACCACAGTGGGTCCTCAACCTGTGACCCAAATGGAAACTATTTTATGGGAAATGCTGTAGTCATTAGAAAGATGGTTATACCTTTCAGAAGAAAACAAAGGGCGGGGGAGTGGTGTTAGCTACCCATATTCAGGAATAATGCCTCTGGGCTATAACTGGCCTGTGTTACGTAAGTACTAAATTCTGAATTAAACGGCCTCTGATGAATGTGAAGACAGAAGCAAAAGGAAAAGCAGCCTCTGTTTAACATCATTTACTAGATATGTATGCTTCCTGCTCTTCTTTAGGTCCTGGCCACAGAATGATACAATTTGTATGTCTGTTCCATGCTTCTTCAGATCAAACTCTCAAGCCTTGGAATTCACTCTGATCCAGGCTAAACGGAGGGTGGCAGTGGTACCTTATTAACAGACAATGCTGACACAGTCTCTTTAATGAAAGAAATAGGTTTCTAACAAAGGAAAAAATGAACACATGGGACTACATCGAACTCAAAAGCTTCTGCACAGCAAAAGAAACAACCATCAAAATGGAAAGGCAACCCACTGTATGGGAGAACATAATTGCCAATGATACATCAGATAAGGGGTTAATTTCCAAAATATATAGAATGCTCATACAACTCAACAAAAGGAAGACAAAGAACCCAATTAAAACATGGGCAGAGGAGCTAAAGAGACACTTCTCCAAACAGGACATACAAATGGCCAAGAGACATATGAAGAAATGCTCAACATCACTAATCATCAGAGAGATGCAAATTAAAACAACAATGAGGTATCACCTCACACCTGTCAGAATGGCCGCCATCAACAAATCATCAAACAACAAGTGTTGACGAGGGTGTGGAGAAAAGGGGACTCTAGCACACTGCTGGTGGGAATGCAGACTGGTGCAGCCACTATGGAAAACAATATGGTGTTACCTCAAAAAATTAAAAATTGAACTGCCATTTGACCCAGTGATCCCACTTCTAGGAATATACCCTAAGAAGCCCGAAACACCAATCAGAAAGAATATATGCACCCCTATGTTGATAGCAGCACTATTTACAATAGCTAAGATCTGGAAACAGCCCAAGAGTCCATCAGTAGACAAATGGATAAAAAAGCTGTGGTACATATACACAATGGAGTACTATGAAGCTGTAAGAAACAAAGATCTCTTATCCTTTGAGACGACATGGAGGAATCTGGAAAGTATTATCCTAAGTGAAACAAGCCAAGCAGAGAAAGACAAATATCACTCACTTATTTGTGGAATATAATGAACATAACAGTCTGAGGAATAGAGTAGACCCAGAGATGTGGAAGTAGGGTACAGACTGACAACTCTCAGAAGAGGGGGTAGTGGGGGGAGGAAAGAGATAAACCACAGAACTTATATGCATGTACGCATAACCGATGGACATGGACAACAAAGCTGGGGATGGGGAGGAGGGTGTCAATGGGGAAAAAAAGGAGAAACATCTGTAACAAAAATAAATTAATAAAAAATAAATAAATAAGCAAAAAAAAAAAAAAGAAAAGAAATAGGTTTCTAATGGTTTTCAGTGAAAAGCAAAGCAACAAAGAGGCTCGTGTAAGTAAAATTTCAACAGTTCTTTTCCTACCATGAGAAAAATGCAGGGTCATCTGGAATTCAACAACAGATTTTGACCATGACACTCTGGTAGGTGCTAAGTGTATCATGATTCCCAGCATGTGATCCCTGCCTGCAAAAGTTTACCAACTTGTGGGAAGAAACAGGTTTAATGAAGAGGAAAAATGACAGGGTTTCATGAGGATGTAATGAACATTTGTATGTTTATATGTTTTGGACAGTCATTGACTGGGAACCTTTTGAACTGCCTTTAATCATTGGTGATTATCCACAAAACATCTTTCTGTAGTATGACTGATTTACATGAAAGACTTAGAAAATAGAAAATCAAACACATTGGTACACCTGTAACTGCTCATTTCTCTATATATTTAACTTCAAAATCATCTCTGGCTGCAGAAAAAATTTAAAAATTCATAAATGGGATATAATCCATTACTGAAGGGTCACAGGTTCGGTTCCCAGTCAAGGGTATGTATCTGGATTACAGGTTCAATCTCTGGCCCTGTGGTCATGCGGGAGGCAACCAATCGAGGTGTCTCTCTCACATCAATGTTTCTTTCTTTCTCTCTCTCCCTCCCTCCCTCCCTCCTTTCTACTCTATCTAAAATTCAATGAAAAATAAATAAAAACTAAATGAGAAGAGCTTAAACATCACTAAAACAGTATGCTCACATCAAACTAAATATGGTATTTTCTCTCTAGAATGTTTTTAAAAGATGTCAATTGCTCCTTAGTTCTGGTAATAGTTTGTGATAACATTTTTGAATTAACTTTCAAATTTAACTTACACTCCAATTTGACATGTAACGTATTTTCAAAACTTTTAAAAATAAATTTTAAATTCATTTTTAAACTTATTTTTTCAAATTTCTATTAAAAAACCACAAAACACCCACCACCTATGACTAGAAGAGTAATTGAAATCTAAACCAAGAATAACATAGAAGTGAGAAATTCGAGTTTTTTTTTTTTAATTCATTTTTTATTATTATTATTGATTTTAGAGAAAGAGGAAGGGAGAGAAAGAGACAGAAACACTGATGAGTGAGAACATCAATTGGCTACCACCTACATGCCCCCCACTGGGGATCGGGCCCACAACCTGGGCATGTGCCCTGACAGGGAATCGAACTGGTGACCTCTGGGTGCATGGGTTGATGCTCAACCACTGAGCCATACTGGTCAGGCTCGAATGTTTTTTAAAAAATGAAGGCAACATGAATAAAACTTAGAGATACTTTGGCAAGTAATCTATATCACATTACTGCTGGTGCTGAAAAAAACAAAAGTTACAGACATGCAACCCTCAGCAATTATACCAAAAGGGGAAAAGTACCTGTGGCTGGTAAATGAAAAAAGAAACCTCTGACATTTAGTATAAATCCAATTGAACATAGTATGATAATGAAAATAGCATCTTGGGTCATTCATGTGGCATGCTATGGGGTATATATGTTGGGTTCTTCAACTCCTGTGTAAGGGCCTCCTATCAAGAAGCAATATTTTTAACAGATTTGCAGTTCAAACCAGATATTAAGGTGAAGTTCTGGCACAGACAATGGCTCTGGTAGAATTTCACATTTTTAATTATTGAAAAGAAGGTTAGCAAAACTAGGTCGACTTCATTAAAAAAATTAAGAAGACCTCATTGTAACAGGAACAGTCTTGGGGGATTTGAAAGCTAGATCATGCTATGAGATCTTATTTGACACTGTCAAAAGCAGTGGAAGCTAAGGAGAAACCAGAAACACATGATTACTGAACATCTGCTGTGTGACCACAGGATTCAAAAGGAAAAAAGCGAAAGAAATTTTCAAAGTGAACTTAAAAAGAAAGATGGAGTTAAAGAAACAGTTATGCAAAATTGTCATCCTGAGGGAAGAGTCAAGTACAGGTTTTGGAACCAAGACCCTCCGTCGTCTGGCAGATCCTGTTGCTGAAATGAGCCTGCCTGGTAAGCTGGTAGGCTGGTTTGCTGCATGGAGTTACTCATTACACAAGTCCTCCCAGCTCCCGAGGAGCTCATTCTGTGGAGTGCCAATCAACTTTCCTCTTCAACACCTGGCAGCATGATTGGCGTTCAAGGAGGTGCAGCATTTATTACAGGGATTTTGCTCATAAGAAGTATTTGTTTTCAATACAAAATTCCAGGTTTAAAACAAAGATCACCCAGTGGTAGGAGGCAGGTAACCGTTCTACTTTATGAAAACGATTCAAGGGAGAATATTCTGTGGGATAAAAGAGAAGTCTAAGAGATCATGGCACTGCAATGTTCCTTTTCCAAACAATGAAGCTAATCCAGACAATCAGAGTTTAAAAACTAAATTAAATATGTCATAAGAAGATCCTATTGGTAAACGATTTCCGTATCTTATGAATCTTATACATGGAGAGTTGATCCAAACGTCTACAAGAGACCACTAGTGTCAAATGGGGAACAGGCTACACAACTCAATGTCAGGCAGACGCCAGGGCCAGCGCCAGCCTGGTCCCCAGAGTCAGGTTCTTTGGTCTGTTGCTCAAAAACAAATAAATTGGCTTTGTAATTATAAACAAAACAAAACAACATTGAGAGAGAGAAAGATGGATGGATGATGGATGAAGGATGAATAGATAAATAGAGTCTTTTTAATTTGCCTATTTGGCTCTGTTAATTTATTCATCTTTTATATAACTTTCAAGTTTGTTGACTAATTTTGCCACCATTTACATATTTATAAAACATCAAAAACAACACCAGAGACTGCTTTTTATTCTAGTTTGCCTGTCTTGAAACATAACGGCAGTGCTTAATTCAGTCAATTTACACATACCTATTGAAAATCTGTTACGGGTTAAATTTGAATGCACTTGTGTGTGTTGGGGGTTGGCACAGGGAGTTAGTACAAATACTTAAGGGTATATATTCTTTGCTTTTGGGACATCAGGCACCTGGGAAACAAAGATAGCACAGATGAATCAATTAAGAAATAATTAAGTACCAAATTACAATAAGAAAGGAGAGATGATTATAAACTGTAGTCGCTAGAGAACAGTGTATAGAAGAAGTGGGGGATAAGTTACACCATGGAGACAAGAAGAGAGGAGACAGACGAGAAAACATTTTAGCAATGGTAAAATTTACTTATTCTTTTATTCCTTACTCATTTGACAACTTTCACTGAAAGTTATGTACTGTGCTTACAACTACGTGCGAACCACAAGAAAAAAAGAAAGACGTGCGTCCTGTCCTCAAGGAGCTTATATTCAATGGAGATAAAAATGCTATAAATAACCATACTACAATGCAAGTACCACATGGGTCATAATAAAGGTTCCAGTGATTGTAGCCAAGAGTCAGCCATGAACAAAAGGTTGATTAAAGCAGATTTTCTCATGGTCATGTGACCTTAACTTGGATACTGTTTCTGTAAGATCAGAAGTTTCATTTTGACAAGGATGATGAGGTCTGAGGAGCTGGTCATGCTAACTAACCTAACTGAACTAATTACAGATTAAAATTCAATGCATAACTGTAAATCAAGAAGCCATAGTGACAATGAAGAAGAACATCAGGGTTGGCCAATCAGAGTCCAGAGGCTGGTAGGTGGGGAGTAAGAATAAAGGAACCTGATGATCTTAAGGGTTACATGAAGACAACAGAGTTCGTGGGATCACCTGTGACCAAAAGTACGGTTGTCTTCTAGTCAACCCTTAACAAAAGCCTGTCAGTTCTCACTTTTGGTTGACTAAATCCTATCACACTCAACTTAACCAGCAGGCACTATAATAGGTCAAGAGCTAAGACACATGAGACGCAATCCTTGCTCTCAGAGCCAAATCAATTCAATGAACAATTCTGGTCCTTTATACCACCGTTAGTACCAAACATTCTTTGCATGGCATTTAGAGGTACTGACAAGGAGTACAATCTAGAGCTTTCTGAAACTCACTTCCTATCAAAAGTTTTGTTGTGCAAAGCAATATTTATGGATTACTGAAGAAGAAATGCAGGCCATCCATTCTCAGCCTTCTAATACTTATCTCTGAGTTAACTCACAGCATGAGTCCTAAACTAGGTTCTATCTGAATGATGGAAGAAGCATGGTACTAGCTGCACTTCAACTTTCAATCTTCCTAGGAGAGCTAACAATTTAAAAAAATCAGATAATAAACATTTTAGGCTTTGTGAGCCATATAGCCATGACTTGTGGGCCATGTTGCAACTATTCAATTCTGCTGTTGGGTGTGAAACCAACTGTAGACAATACGCAATACAAAAGCAAACAGCTTGGCTGTGTTCCGATAAAACTTTATTTATAAAAACTGGCAGCAGGCTGAATTTGACCTGCTAGTTTGCCAATCTCTGATCTATAGTAGCAGCACCCTGGTTTCAGCTGGGTACAAAGTCAGCCTGAGTAGACAACAGAAAGACTATCAGGAAGAGGCCAAACTACTGAAGGAGCAACTGCCAAAATGTGAGCAGACAGACAGGGTGAAGTGTCTCCCACAGCCATTGCACCCTTTAGGCCGAGAGAATGGATGGACACACAGGTGCCAATGCAAGCCTTTTCCCAAGAGGCTCTGTTATGAAGGCTGGAGAGTGGCTAAGCATATCTCAGCCTTTTGTTACCATCTGTAATAGCTCCAAGCATTCTGAAAAAGGAATAATTAAGACCTTAGAATCATTAGAGTTCAGTGCAGAAGACAAATACAGGGTTTTTTGTTTGTTTATTCTTGCAAAAGATTATTTGGCCCACTAGATGACAAAGCAAAACAAAAATAAAATAAATATGTCACTTAAGTGAAAAAAATGATATGCCCATTATTATTGTCACTCTTTAGAAAATAGCAAACATATCCAAGACCATGGCCCTCTTCTGAGTCTAAGATAACATTTTTATATATTTAACCATGTAGAGAATAATTTCTCTGTCCAACACATTTTCAGGTAAATTTAGGTGTGCCAGGTTTTCACCTGACTGCATAGGATAATGGCTTCCCAGTTAAAAGCACTGTCATAGATTCAAAGGACTTCAGAATTTAGAAAATATTTTCAGATTTCAGGCTTTTGGCAAAAGACTACTCTGTCCATGTACACATTGTGTGATCAAATGATTCCTAATCTCGCTTTAATGAAGTGTCCTCCAAGGAGTTCAGTAGATCAGAAACTGAAGTGAGGCTTCTACTTGGTCAATGCCCCAGAGGTGACAGAAGAAGTCCACATTGGACCTTGACCCAGTGGTTTCACCATACAATGTATGCCTGCCTCCAAAAGCCTGCAGCAGGCTTACACTTCTCTTTTATCATCAGATCCAGAGCCAACCCTGGACTCCAAGTATTTGGCTCACCTGTCAGAAACATTTTAGCAAGGTAGTTCTTCAAGAAGGATTTGGCCCTAAATCAGGAGGATGTGCTAACCTATCTCTGAAATGCCTTTGAATTTTAAATTCAACGTTCAAATTATTTGTGCATTTAAAAATTAAGTTAAAAATCTAAGCACAAAGTTAGAAGTAAACTCCAATGCTGACTTATGCCCAAAAGCCAATTTATTCATGTATGTTGGAGTTATGGGCTCTGGAGCATGTGGAAATTTCAAGAAGGTGTCTGATCTGACCTACAGATACAGAGAACAAACTGATGGTGGCCAGAAGGGAGGGGGTTGGGGGACTGGGTGAAAAAGGTGAAGGGACAGAGAAGTACAGGTTGGTAGTTACAAAACAGTCACAGGGATGTAAAGTACAGCACAGGGAATATAGTCAATAATGTTGTAATAACTATGTATGGCGTTAGGTGGGCACTGGAACTATCAGGGGGAACACTTTGTCAAGTATATGACTCTCTAGTACACTCGAAACTAGTACAAAATAACATTGAATGTAAACTGTAAATGAAAAAAATTTTTAATTTTTTTAATAAAAGTGTCTGAGCTACTAAACTCCTTGGAGGAGACTTCAGTAAAGTGAGAGTAGGAATTATTTGCTCTCATAAGGTGTACATGAACAGAGTAGTCTTTTGCCAAAAGCCTGCAGAACAAGGACTTTCCCCACTACATGCCGATGTGATAAAAGTTCGTGTTCTCTGGCTAATGCCAGGGAGCTTTTGGTACTGTAGGCAGTGGACTCATTTGACCTGATGTCTCGGTATATTAAAGCAGGTGGTAAACCTCAAAAAAAAAAAGTAAACCTACAGCCATCTGTTTATTGTGCTCTTTATCTAAAGATATTCAAAGCCCTCGGGCTTTTTTACAGTAACAAAAAAATAAAGGAATTTGCAAAAACTCTTCAGTATTTTAGAGTGCTTTTAATCTTACACTAAAGAGGATTAGAAGACTGCACCAAAGGAAAGCTAATTGCCAACTTATCCCAAATTGCTTATCCATCGTCTGGAATTTCTCATCTCCTTGTTTCTACCAGTGCTGCCTGTCCATCTGATTGCTTATTAAGATCAGCAAGTTGGCTAATCAAAGTAGAAAAGGAAAACTCAAATCATCATACTGTGTCCGTCTTACTGGCTTTATTTTGAATACAGTAAAAAGTTAATGTGTGAAGTACAAACAAGAGGAGTTAAGTCTATAGGCTAAAATAAAGATATAATATCTTGGCCCTGGCCAGTTTGGCTCAGCGGTTAAAGCGTCGGCCTGCGGTCCGGAGAGACCCGGGTTCGGTTCCCGCTAAGGGCACGTACTTTGGTTGCAGTTTGTCCCCGGCCCTGGTTGGTCGTGCGGGTGGCAGCCACTCGATGTGTCCCTTCACGTCGATGTTTCTCTCTCTCTCCCTTCCTCTCTCTCCCTCCCACTCTACCTGAACAAAAAATGGAAAAATATCCTCGGGTGAGGATACAAAAAAAAAAAAAGAAATAATATCTTGAAATTATCTGTGACCCAGACCATCCTCCTTGTTGTATGAATAACTGATGCCCTGTTAAACCTGGCTAAGTATTCAGGATGATAACAAAACTGTGCTGGGTCTGTTTATCAGTAAATTCGATATAATTTCCCCTCTTAACTTTATACCTATGAGATTACCTATAGGCAACATTGATAAAGATTAATAATTTGTAACTTTCAGGGTAAATGATTGATCTAATCATAGATGTTTATTAGTGTATCTATCTATCTACCTATCTCTCCAGCCCCTGCAGTAAAAAACGGGATTTAGAGGCAGCAAATCTAAATTTAACTCCTACTCCCATCACTTACTACTTGTTTGACCTTGAACAAGTTTCTCAAACTCTCTGAGACCAGTTTTCTTCCTCTGCTTGATGGGGATGACAAGAAACACCTACCACTTTGGATGGCTTTGAGGATTAAATGAAATAATGCATGTAAATGACTAAGCACAGAATCTAACATATAGTAAGTCAGCAAGTAGCTGCTATTGTTGTTTTTGATAATAGAGCTTTTCAGATCCCAAACCTTCAAAAGCAGCAGGAAAAAAGGACTTGAATTGAATGCCTTCAGCTCTTAAACTTCATAGTTCATTTATAATGGCCATGGGAAGACAGTGCCTACATCATGGTCATTGAAATAGTGGAAAGATGCCCATCTGTTATTTAATGGAACAATCATTTGTGAAGGTCAAACATGAGCAGTCACTATTAGGCCCTGAGGGATGGAGGAAGACTTTAGTAAACATGATAACAGACACAAAAGAGATATGTGCAAAGTATTAAGATAGATGGCATGGCAACTCACTATCTTCGGTGTTGGGCAAGACTTTCAGTGGGTGTGGTTTCTGAATTGGGTTTTGAAGGATGAAGAGGAGCTCACCAAATAGAAGAGAAGCATGCTTGACCTCTGCTCTCTCAAGAAGTGGCCTGTGCTGACTCTCACAAACAGCAGGGTCCTTGAGAGAATAACTGCCATGGTACAAACTTTAAGCATATGTGCTTGGCAGGCCCTGATTCTCACACTGCTAGAGATTAGATATCTATGTGTTCCCTAAATCTAAACCAAACAACCACAACTAGGAACAATCAGTATTCAGAGAAGTTGTTCCTCAATCAGAAAGACTTCTATAAGGTGATGATGTTGTATAGGAAAGTAGGTCTATCAATAAAGAACTTTTTACTTTAATTATAAAGATAGAGCAACATAAGAACTCCACATGAAGTAAAGGAGGCAAGATAACACCAAAGATATACCAGCAAGATGTACACAAAAAAGTCAGAAAGGGAAAGGTATAAGTACCTTAAGTACATAAAAAGGAATCACTTTGAGTTATTCTGTGCAAGTAAATTCAGTATTGGGAATCAGTGATGCTCGATATGGGACCTACACCCTCATCAGTGCTATCCCTGTTGCCCACAGTGCACCTGCTGGGACAAACTGGAGAAACACGCGGAGCACAGCAGCAATTGGATGGATCCAAAAAGCCACCTGTCCTATCTTTGTGCTGGGAGAAAGGTACCCAAGACTAAGATGGGGAAGAATAAGTGACTAATAGTCAGGCCTCCTGGCACAGGTGACCACAGGCAGGCCAGCCAGGCTGCTCGGGCACTGATCTATAAAGAGCTGTAACATCCCAGGAAGAGATTAGACGCATGGGGCCAGCCAACTGAGGTTTCCACATACAGCTCCTTACTTGACTGGCAGGACCAGATTGGTTCTATTCTCCTTAAAGTAAGCAAAATCTGCTAGAGAAAATGAAAAGCCAGGGAGAAAGAAAACAACACAATATCAACCCAGGTTTCATTTAGCTAAGAGGACCAAATGTCAGTGCTTGACCAGGAGCTTCCCAGTTTATCCTGCTATTTCATCATAATTATTCACAGCAACCCTCTCCTTCTCAAAATGGTCTGGTTAGATGACAAATGATACAGTCACCATCTATTCAGCCCATGTAACAAATGACTGTAACAAAAAGAATAAAACATATACCTCTCGGGAGAAAATGTATTTTGGGATAATCAAAGAGCACCAGTGGAGGAGAAAACCTTTTACTTCACAGAATGCCAACACAGACCTATTGACAAACGTAGAAAATCGTTCTTTTCCAAATGCTGATGGGATTACTAAACTGACTAGAATTATGAACTGGAATTAAAACTACTGGGTGAAGACTTTATGGGGAACTGAAGACCCCTCAGTTACACCACACTGATTGCTTACAGTGGAGATGTCAGTGTGCTGAGAATGTGGTAAGCACTGACTGCACCACGATGGGTAAACCAGGGCACGACATCAGCTCCGCAGTCCACTCAGAGGGCCCATCCCAGGAGCAGGGAGTAGAACAGTTTGCTACGGCGGAGCCCTAACCCTGGTAAGCACATGACTATTAGATATTGGTGTTCTGATGCCCCAAACAGCAAGACCTCTCTACAGGGAGAACAGATGTGTGACAGGTGAAGAACAGAACAGGTGAAGAGGAGAAGAGACAAGATGTATGATAAAAGTCAAAAGATAAGGGTGAGGAATGCTGAGAGGTGGAGCATTTATTCATAAAAGTATATCTTCATTTATTTTTATTTTATTTTATTTTATTATTTTTTATCCTCATCCGAGGACACTTTTGCACTTATCTTCAGATCGAGCGGGAGGGAGGGAGGAAGAGAGAGAGAGAAACATCGATGTGAGAGAGACACACCAAGTGGTTGCCACCCACACGACCCCAACTGGGGCTTGGGACAAACCTCAACCTAGGTACGTGCCCTCAGCGGGAACCAAACCCGGGACTCTCTGGTCTGCAGGCCGATGCTCTGGGCCAAACCAGCCAGGGCATAAAAGCATACCAAACCAGCCAGGGCATAAAAGCATACCTTTATAATGGAGGATTTATTCATCAGTAAAGAGAGACATTAGAGCAGCAAAGTGAGGCGTGAAGAGGAGTTGACGGAGAATCAGGCGTGAGGGCGGAGGGGTGAACACGCAGCTAGGAGGAGACACAATGAACAGGAGCAGGGAGTGAGGGATAAAACACAACAACAACCTAGGGAGATAGATGTGATGGCAGAGGAAACAGAAGGACAGAGGGGGCAGCAAGCAAAGGAAAGACAGCTGGTCAAAGGTTGAGGGGGCAGAATTTGGAACAGACAAGGGCTGAATGCATCGTTTGCATCTCTGTGCTCAGAAACTTACTGGTAGGAGTTCAGGAGAGAGCAAAAGAGGCCGGAAAGAAAGGAGAGGGGGAGGAAGACAGGGAAGTGGGGAAGGCAGGCTGTCAGATGGCAGAAGAGAGACTGGGAGTAAGAGTGGCATGGAGAAGGGAAAAAAAGATAAGGAATGAGTCCAGCACACATTGCAGACGCACACGGGGGTTCCTATCAGATAGCACGTGAGTGACACCCTCAGTGCTTGTGAGCATTCTGTCCCATTCCAGAATTATGTCATTCAGATTCACTCAAAGAACACCGGAACTGTTGTGACCAGGCAACATTTCTGTGGCTGAACTGAATCATAACTTATCTTATACAAATGCCTGGAACTAGGGTAAAAGCATGACCAAATTTATACAAAAAACAAAGCTGACTAGCTCTTGGATCTGTATGTGCTAGTGAGTAAGCCAATCAGCCTATGGGCTCCTTCTTTCCCCCATGGTCCTGCTCCCACCCAGCGGGTCATTTCATCCTATGAACTGACCTGAGGCAGCTGCATATTTTTCCACCCATTCTTCTGTCTGCCCAGAACCAATACAAGAGGCAAATGCTGGTGAACATAATTAATGTAGACAGAAATCTGGCTAAATACTACAAAAAAAAAAAAAAAAAAAAAAAGCCCCTTTTCAGGCACCTAATTATCCAGATTGCTGACTGCATTGATTACATTAATCCAATGATGGCCAAACCTTTACTTTCTTTTTGTTAGGCGAGATTTAATCTAGAGCAATCACAAATCTCTCTGGGATGCAAATCTCTCCCAAGATACATGATTTTGATTGACAGCTCACAAAATAACTCTGGCATGCATGCAAAATTAGACTCACACAAAATTTTCATGCAAAGATAAACCTATCCATCAACATTATTTTGGCTCTAAGAAAGCAGGCAAGGTTCTGTGTCTGGAAACTGGAAAGTAGGAAGTCTGACGTTTTAGAAGCCATAATCAAACATAGTTGTTTGCAGTTCTTACTGTGTGCCGGTGTTTTCTAGCACATGAATAAGATTGTAAATTTGTATTAGAAATTAATATTATAAGATTTCAAATCACAATGGAGTTTGTGTTGGAGAATCGCTGGCTTGCAATTCGGGAGAAGAGATGGGTGGTTGGTTTTTCAAACAGAAAGCAGTAAAAGACACTCTCCCTAACTCATGCCAGTCCCTTACGAGGTTGGCACAAATTTAGTATCTATACTTCCTAACTTTGATGTTCGTCTCAGAAACTATACACAAAGCGCAGAACACAGAGGTTATCTGCAGAGCGCCTGCACGTGGAAGCAGAGAGATCCGAAGGGCCTCCTGGGTGAATACTCACTATTTGGTAGAGTCAGATAACTGATATTCTCGTCGTCTATCATAGCATTCCTGGATTCCAGGATCATTCCATAAACTCTTTATTGCATCTACGTATGGATTCTCAAAAGCAGACACCTTCTCCACATCAACTTCTCGAACTAATTGTGCATGAGCCTGTTTAAAACAAAAACAAAAACAGCAGTTTTAACCTCCTTTCCATCACTGAACATTGCCTTTGGTTCACATGTTACATTGAGCACTCTGAGATCTTTCAAATACTGATTTTCAAACTGGTTTATAATCAAATAATGTTGCTTCTTCTTCTTCTTCCTCTTTTTTTTCCTGAGAGAGAGCCCAGTCCCAAATATTTCCCTGTAGAGTAAACCGTGAAGCTACTTAAAGATGACTAGAGGAAAGCAGTGTGCAGCCCCCACCAGGACAATGAGGGTGTCATGTTACACACACGGCTGGTTTTAGGTGAGAATCATAATCCTAAAGCAATGAATATTATTCAAGGGTGAAAATGGAACAATCATCTCCTCTATAGTTTATTATAATCAAACACAAAATACACCCAGCTCATGGGTGTGACATCTTAGCAGAAACTCAGTCAGACTTCTCAACTATTCAGAACTAGTTTCTATAGTGTCTAGAGTATAAAACCACTGGAACAACAGTAAATAGCAATGATTTAATATGAACAATAGAAACCATTCCCCTTCCATTCCCACACATCCCAACTGCTAAAATATTTATTTTATATCTGCCTTTTAAAAAATATATTTAAAATATTTTTTCAATAAGATTGAAATAAAAACATTATACGTCAAACGCCAAATTAACCAGAATATACAGCTGCTAAACAATCACAATTAAAATGAATGTAATATATGCAAATTATACATATGCATAAACATTCAAATAAACAAATATAAGAACTAATTACCTTGGAAACTGGAGGCAGATGGCTGATAATTATTCAGTCTTGATTTTGTACAAAAATACAAACTTCTGAACTAGGTTAGTGCGTGGCTATCATAATCACATGATGACCTAGTTCTTCATTTCATAGTTTTAAGCCGATAGAATAGTAATAAATTTGATCCATGTCAGGCTCTGTCTGATTTACTGTCCTCCTCTGCCCATAAGTGAGAAGGGCTCCATATCATTAGACTAATCTGGACTTTAATAAGGTTTTAAGAAATCCAACACACTAAGACTGAAGAAACCACCTTTCTTGCTAGTTCGCCTCTGACCTTGACAGTCAGACCTCGTAACAGAAAAGCCCTAGCTCCATGGTGGACCTCAGCCTTGGGAAACAGACCCCTATAGTTGCTTTCTGTGCCTAGTCCCTGTCCAGGCAGTCTGCCTTGTTATCCCACCAGCAACCCTGCCAGCCTGGAGTCCTGTTCCTGAGTCCTGTTCCTAACCCAGATGGGCCTACCTCAGTCACCATTCTCCATGAGGTTTACTCTTCGAAAACAATTATCGATCAGCTCCCCACTGAATCCCCAATGCTGTGCTCCGCTTGGCTCTAGAGCACTTGTTTTTCTGTGCTGATACCAAAGACTGCACTGGACCAATCTTCAATGCCTTCAGCCTGCTGAATCGGACCTCCTCCATGCATAAAACCCTGGGTGTGCCCCCCCCCCCCGTCCCCCCGGCCCAACAGGCACATAGAATGTTAAGTTTCACTCTGCCTTTCTGCCCTTGCTCACTGAAGATGATCAAGCTAACTCTGTGTGTCCTGAGACATGACAATGATTGCCCTTGCTACCATTCTAAATTAGAGTACTTGTCACTACATCTGTATTCCAGGGTTCAGTGGATCTCGGAGGGCCGCTGGGGGCAGAAGCAGGGATGGTTTCCTGCAGGATATACTCTAAAGGCAGGGTTTTAACTCTGACTCTGCTTCTTCTTATGACCCCAATGTGATTCCTGGTGGGGCTCCACTAGCCGCACATGGCTTTGTACTGTTCCAGTACTGTAGGGTCCGTGGTGCTCAAAAGGTGGTCCACACACCAGTAGCATCACCTGGGAATATGATAGAAATGCAAATCCTCTGGTCCCTCCTCAAACCTTTTGAATCAGAAACTCTAGGAATGAGGCTGAGCCACAGAATTGCTACGGGAAACTAAAAAGAAGAGGCCCACAGGGGCAACTGTCACTCCAAAGCAGGAGCCATTAGCAGATGTCCATAAGGGCTAGGAAGCCAGGGGAAAACATAAGACAGGCTGTGCACATGCAACAGGGAGTGACGGGGACTGTGACACACTGAGAGATACACTCACTAATTAAAAGGGCAGTTGCGCCCAGTCAGTGTGGCTCAGTGGTTGAGTGCTGACCCAAGGACCAACAGCTTGCTGGTTCGATTCCTGGTCAGGGCACATCCCCAGGTGTGGGCTCCATCCCCAGCAGGGGATGTGCAGGAAGCAGCCAAATGATGTTGATGTATCGCTCTCATCAAAGTTTCTATCTCTGTCTTCCTCTCCCTTCCTCTCTCTCTAAAAATCAATAAAAATATGTTTTAAAAATAAATAAATAAAAAGGGCAGCTGCTATTTAGCTCCAACTAATTGCTGCCATTGAGAATGTAGGTCCCCTGTTGCTAGATCTTCCCACATTTCAAGGGAAGCCATCAACCTCAATTTTTCTGTGAAATCTAATTTAAATCTTGCCGACCCTATAAATGATAAATAAAGTATATCTGTGCCCGAGTTTGATTGGGGGCCATTCATTTGCAGATTTGTTCTAAAAAATTCTTCTCCATTTGCTTCCCTAATAAGCTTGGCCAATAAAACTATGTCCTGGGTAGAACCTAGAACATGGTAGCTGGTGAACGAACATATGCTAACAAATAAGGAATTTTCAGAACCTTCCTATAATAATATTTAGACAACTATTATACTATCCATAGAGATAACTGGTTGAGACCTGTCTCTGAATGGCCTAACAGCCACACGGTGACATAGGTTAGCGCAGGCAGTGTTTAAAACGACTCCCTACACTGAGCTAGCCATGACACTTGGAAGGAGTCCTGTTTCTGTTTCTGGAGAAGTTAGCTTCTGCCAGAGAAAACAGTTTCAACATACCAGACACTTTTCACTATTATGATTAACGGTTTATTGGACCCCAATAAGATGCTAGGTAATACAGCAACAGGGAATTAGACATAGTTCCCATGGGGGGAACAATCCATACAGACGGCAACCAAATAAAGCACTGGATTATGTGATCCAGGAGTAGGAACAAAGAGGGATTCTTATGTTTCCATCCTTAATTTCAGTTGACTATAAGGGCATTTAAATAAAGACAACATTCTCAACAGTGTGTTGTAACTTTCCACTGAACGCCTGCCCCTGTAAAGTGACACCACTTTTTTGCCAGAAAATTCTTGTCATTCTTGTCTATCTCTGCTTGCTTTTTCTTTCATCGGTAATGTCTTCCCTCTTCCTTTCTTTACCTTCTTTAGCTTTTGTTCTGGGGCTATGCCATGTGCCATCTCTCTGATTTTTCTCCTCTCCCCCCAAAATGTGATCTTCGTGTCCTCTGTGTCCTTTGAACCACAGACCTTTTGCATTTTACTTAACATTAATCGTTATGTCTTGCCTTATCCCTCTTGTAGACTAAATTGTGGGAAGGGGCTGTAGCTTACTGACTGTCATTTCTTTTGGGACCCAACACAGAGTAAGCAAACAAATATTTGTCTACTTTAATTGCATTTAAAAATACATATCAATACAATGCCAAGTCCTACAAGTCAGTTTCTCGAGGAAATCTTCCGTCTACTACCTAGTCTAACAGCACTACATAACCCTTAACAGCACTTCTCTCAGAAGCTGGTGTAACAAGTATTTGTATGATAGTTGTCAACATCTTCCTCCCTGATCACAGTATACGTTCCAAAACAGGCTCAACACTGCAGTATCAGGGCCCAGCAGAGTGCCTGCCACCTGGTAGATGCTCAATAAGTATCTGTTGAATGAAAAATGCAAGGAAGGAAGAGTGGAAATTGTATTAAACTGGAAGTCAGGATATCTAACTTCCAGTCTTGGTTTTACCTCTAACACTAGCTATAACCCTTAGGAGAAAATACTTTACCTCTTTATAAGTTCATTGTTTCTTGTCCATAAGATGATGCAATTGGAGTAAATTTTAAGCCTCATCTATCCATAAACTGTATAATTATAAATATGTAATGCATACATCGACAATGCGTAAAGGACCAAAGAGTTATGACAGTGTCCCTCTAGGGGCACATATTTATTAAACTAAGACTTCACTATTTCCAACAGTACCTAACAATAAAGGGCAAATCATGGTTAAATCTGTACATGAGCAATGCCACATGTGGACTGAGCTCAGTATGGACAAAGGAGGTCAAACAAGGTATCAGAGAGAAGAGAGGGTTTGTCTGGCAGGTGGAGATGAACACGCGTGACGTTTCCAAGGAGGAGGAATAGGGACAAAGGTTCACTGGACAAAATAAACATGGCACTTCCTTTAAACTGTGAGAAAAAAAACCAGTCTAGTGAGGAGTTTCATGCTGACTATTAATTCAAATTAACCTCTACAGTGAAAGCTATAATATCAACCAAATCATGTATAAGCCATAACTCTGAGAAGTCAACCTCCAGCATCCATGAAAGTATATCGCCCTCAGCACACTGATCATCGCTTTGCCTTCATGCAGGTCAGAATTTCTAAGTCATTTTTACTGCCTCCCAGGCTTCGTTGTTTAATTCCACCCTTGCTGTTTTGGAAAACGACATTCAAATACAATCAACTGTAATTTTTATTTATGTAAGAGCTTTCGACTGAAGTACTCTAAGTTGCTTAAAAGTATGACAGCGTTTTGCAAAATACACACAGAATTTTAAAATTGCCTATATACATGACACCAATGGAAGTTCAACCCTCTTGCTTTTTTGGTAAAATTATTTTTATATGGAAAGAATGTTTTTTAGTATGCTACTAGTAGGAAGATAATTAGACCCCTTTCTATTTGCCCAAATGTCAAATGCAAATAGTAGTAAAAATCATGAGTAACTATGTGAAATTAATTACTAATGAAAAAACTATAATGAAAAGGAAAGCAAAAATTTCTAATACTATTATAAATAATAAATCAATTACAATTGACTACCCTTTTTTTGTTTTTGTTAATCCTCATCCAAGGATATTTTCCCATTGATTTTTAGATAGAGTGGAAGAGAGGGAGGGAGAGGGAGATAAACATTGATTGGTTGCCTCCCATATGACCTTGACTGGGGTGGGGTGGGGGGGACCTGCAACCCATTTATGTTCCGACGGGGGTTAGAATTCAAGACCCTTCCATCTGAGGGCCAATACTCTAACTGCTGAGCCAAATGGGCCAGGGCTACAATGGACTACCCTTTTTATTTTGAACACTGTGCAGAGAAAAGCAAAACAGATATGAGTTAATCATATAAACAAAATGTAAAATATAATTCTTCCATTTTGTTGGAATTGAGCACGCTGGATAGAAATATTTAATGGTGAATACTAGCTTTCAGAATTCTTAGCAAGTTTGTGACGAGCCTTAGAGGGAACACTGTGAGAACTAAGTCACTTCTCTTAGAAACTGGCAGAATTCTAGGAAAAGACCACAGGAAACCGCCAGATGTGCCAATGTGGTCATGTCTTGTTTTAGGGATTCGGTGGTCATAAAATTCAGGTAAAATTTAGACGTGTTGATATTTCCATGGTTACTTAGGCAAAGGGGAGGAAGAACTGAGTTCCCACCATAGTGGACCTTACTCTGCCCACAGAAGGCCAAGCCTTCAGATGAAACAGAAAGGATCTTATAGTCACTTTGGAAGGACTTTCAAAAACTCATTAACACCTCACAGTGGCTTCAGGCTGGAATGTCACACCTCTTCCAGTTCCTATACTCCCGAAGTAGAAAAGCAAATGGTAACTTCCACATTTGTTGAAGCTCTTAGACATAGATACTCAGCTCATTAGGCCTGCTCCGTCTGGAGGGATGCCCAACCAGAGGACCTCTAAATTAGAAAAAGTCCGAACCACTGCTGGAGTCCATTTTAATTCCAAACTGCGGCTCCTATCTTGTTCCTTTTCCTTGGTACTTATTTTCATTTTGGCATTTGAAACGAGAGAAAAAAAATGCAGACTCCTAAAAAAAACATGAATTAAAAAAAAACACACAAAAAACAGAAAACCCCAGGCTTTGCTTTGTTTTGTTATCTTCTCAAAGGAAGTACAAAGGAAAATGATGGAATATGAGATCAGACTGCTGGGTTGTAATCCCACCTCCACCCTGTACAAATGGAGCATGACCTCGGGCAAACTATTTAATATCTCTGAACCTCTGTTTCCTAATCTGTGAAATGGGGATAATAATAGTACTTTTTTTAGAGGGTTCAAGTACAGAATGTTTGTATAACACTTAAAAGCAGAGCCTCACATATAAAAACCATTAGTTATTTAAAACACACAAGATGCTTAGGCTGGTTTTTCTTAGTGGTTAGAGCATTGACCCTCGGACTGAGGGACTGCAGGTTCGATCCCAATTCCTGATCAAGGGCACGTACCTGGGTTGCAGGTTCAATCCCCAGCCCCAGCTGGGGTCCTGTGAGAGGCAACCAATCGATGTGTCTCTCTCACAAGGATGTTTCTCTCTCTCTCCCCCCTCCCCCCACTCCCTTCTACTCCATCTAAAAATCAATAGAAAAATATCCTCGGGTGAGGAGTAACAACAACAAAGCAAAAGAAAAGGAAAATAGCACAGGAAACATAAACCATGGTGTACACACCTACTAACTTCTGTGACCTTGGCCAAGTCACCCAAACCTTAATTTGCTCAAACGTGAAAAAACATTCTGGAGGTCCCCTGGATACTGGCTCTCCAGTTCCTCAGATATGCAAGCACCCCTAGCATACAATTCCATATAGAAAACTTGGGTAAGAGCTGTCCTTCCTTAGACCACCTCACTGTCCCTGACTTCATCACAATCTGAACGGCCAACCTTCATTAAAGTACACTATATACAGAAGGACAGTTGCTGCATTTTTTTTTATCAGCATTACTACATGAATGACAAACAGCAGCAAAGTCCACACTAAGCTGTTGCGGGCTGGGCTCCATATCTAGTGATTCATTCCCACAGAACAGCCTCTCCAACTTACAATTCAACTCATAGCTCAGCAAAATTACAAATTACTCCATGACACAGTCTTTTGGAGTCCCTGATAAAGATGAGAAATCCTGTGTTTGGAATCCTTCAGACCTAGGGATCTATTTGCTGATTCTCTTTTACTAAGTGCCCCTGTCTCTCTTCACCCTGGTATCAGAAGGAGGCCCCTGAAGCTCTCAATGAGAAATCCAGAGGACTAGCGGAGAGAGGAGGAAGACTGAACAATAACTTGACATGAAACCAGGTTTCAATCATTACTCTGTCACGTTCCAGCCCCATGCCTTTAGGCAGTCACTCAACCTTCCTGAACCTCAGCTTCCTCATCTATAAAATGGTGGAAATATGCTGTGCCCAGTGTGGCTCAGTGGTTAGAGTGATAGCCCATGCACCAAAGGGTTGTGGGTTTGATTTCCGGTCAAGAGCACATAGCTGGGTTGCAGGTTTGATCCCTGGCTCCATTTAAGGCCTCTACAGGAGGCAACCAATCAGTATGTCTCTCTCACATCAATGTTTCTCTCTCTCCCTCCACTCTCTCAATGGAAAATAATAATAATAATAATGATAATAATATACTGCAGAGCTATTAGAAAATTAAGAGTTGTTAGTAAAATACCTAAGACAATAATTATGAAATCTTGTGTTATCTCAAAATTACTATTAATAAATATTAATTATTTCAACAAATATGTATCTACTATGTGTCAGGCAATGCATTAGACATTGATAAAGCAGAGAGTTTATGTTAAATAAAATGTTCCAGGTAACAAAATAGTAGATAAGATAGTTTACCAAACTGTCACATATTATTTTACATTTATTAAGATTTTACAAATTGATTTATTATCCCATTATTAAATCTGCTCTTCCATCATTAGATTTTTATTTTTAATCTCCATTATGGTATTCGCCAAGGCAATTAGTGACTACAAAGCACACTTCCTTTCCCAAAAACATTTGCTGAAATTATATTTTTCCCTTTGGCTTTGCTATACTATAGGCTATATTTGCTATTTCTAACATACAATGAATTCCCCCTTGGGAGAAGGAAATACTCCTTTTTGTTTGTTTGTTTGTTTATATTTTTCTTTTAAAGACCTCAATCTCTTTCTTGTCCCTACCCCTATAATTTTCCATGTAAAATATTCTTCTATTTAGTTCTTTGGTTATCATTTTCCTTCTTCATGTTTGTCTGCCATGTCATAATGATCAGTATCAATGACATGTAGGTCAGATGCTTGATGCAGAAGGGCAAGCAGTTCCAAAGAGTTGGCTGACTGGTATAATTACATGGTTCCATTACACAGAATCTTGACCTTGGGTCTTGGGATGCAATATAAAATTTGCATTATTCGAAATGCTACTTATTACCGCCATGATTATAATGAAAATATCATGTATGTAAACATATACATAATGAATACTACAAAAAAGTTCATTTTCAAAGAACATAGACAAAGTCTTAGTGATAAAGAAATCAGAAAAGGAGACTTTTAAAGACATGCATATTCATAAATATTCAGAATAATTAGGTATATCTGTATGGTTGCCTTCAAAGACTATTTTAGGAACGTTAGTTACTTGGGATTTTAATGGCTGCTTATTTGAAAAGTGAGTTCTAAAATCAAAATCAAAATGTGGAGAATGATGGCTATAAAGTTAAATAGATGGCTGTACCACGGAACTCAGAACCTTCAATAAGGTAATGGTGCTAGGAGTCCGTGAGCACATGGTGGGGTTGGAGGCATTACTGTATTTCTCAAACTTATTAAATCACAGAAGTTTTTCTCCCCTCCAATCAGTCGAAAGGTGGTCTTCTCATAGATCACATTTTGAAAGACACTGACTAGAGACTGAGACTCCCAAGAACAAACAGGGGGTTGGATTTTACACAAAGGAAACAATGAATGAAGCAATTTTTCCCCAACTCTGTATCACAGGTAAATGCCTGCTTTATGGATTCACATCATCTTCCTTTTTGAGATCACATTTTGCATATGGTTCATTTCCTGATGATAATATGTCTCAGAAAAACCTAATCATTTAGCCCTTTACAATGTCTGTGTTCCTACAATCTTATTAACCAGAAGAGCATGCTGCTGCTGATGATGAAATTTTATTTTGTTTGACAACAGGAAAAACAGATAAAGACGATTCTGCTGTTCAGCTTGGTAGTCATTCAAACAAAGCCAGAAAAAAGAAAAAGAACAAGCTCCTTAATGAAGGGCAGCCCAGATGCTCCCACACTCCAGAGCCCTGCACAGGGAATGTGATCTTTCTGGGGCATCCGATGGGAAACCTGACCACCGCAGCTTCAGATCTTGCATTCAGGAGAACAAAACATGCAAAAGGCTCTCGCGTCTTCAAATCTCACAGAAGGAAAGAAGCTTCTTAGAACACTTACTTAAATACCCCTTTAACTCAGAGAGCAAGACATGGTTCTGACAGTAAGATGGTAAAAACAAAGGACAGCAATGGTGCTGACTTGTCCTACGAAGAGGAATGATGAAACATTTAGAATCTGAGGAGCAAGAAGAGAAATAAGGGAAGCCATATCTCACCAGGCATTTTTGTTTTTTTGTAAATTAAAAACATAAAAAAAATTGAGGTGGGGGGATAAATGAGTTATATAATTTGTCACTTTGGGAAAGGACCCAAATATCAGAAAGATTACAAATAAGAATCAATTGTAGAACATTATAACCAGTAGCCAGTGTTGAGAAACAAGCAACTTTCTAGTGAGAGAGTGATGATATAGTGTATAGTCTACACATGACACTTTGGAGTATGAAAATGGTTACTTAAATGACTAAAAGTTAATGTTATAATATCCTTGAAATATTTACTGGCCGACAAATCAATTTATTACATACACTGGTATTATTAAAATGTTCTCAAATATAGAATGCTTCCTAAAAAGTAAAACTTTCATATATCTGCATAAATTACAAAAAAAAAAGAGGAATTTCTCTTGGTACATTCGTGTACATTTATCATGTTCTTGGCCATATCCATGTCTAATATCCTGTCCCTGACAGTTTTCAGAAGACTGAAAACTTTTCAATATGAACATGTTATAAATTTAACTATTTCATAAAAATGCCTGCAATATTCTTTAAAAGTGCATTAACCATTTTAGGTAAATAAATTTGAAGAGGTTAACATTTTCAAATGGGTCCTTCTCTGTAGACCTTACTTTTTTTAATTCAGAAATACTCTCTCTTTTGGGGACTGAAATACCTGTGAAGCCCAGAATAAATTCTGCTAAATAGAAGGTATTCTTAACTATATTATTTTTTCAATTGCAAATATATAAATATTTCAGTTCAAATATTTTCACAGGAACTATTTTTTCTATCAGTTCATAATATTCTTTAACAAATACTTTTAGGAGATGAAACTCATGACTGGTAGATTATCATAGCTTGTTTGGACACAATTATGACTTATGTGTGAGTCATAACCAATTCCAAGTACATTTCTGCTCCACAGGCTTAATTTAATAAATGTTTTATTTATCATGATACCATACACCATCAAGAACTATCTTCATACCATTCTTACAAAATACTTTTATTTTCAACATTTTTAAGGAAGCAAAAGCATTTACCATTAAATTTTACGTGGTTGATGATATCACTATGGCCACAATGGTGGATGGTAAATATTAACAATTTTGTACATGTTACACATTATTCTTGACTTTCTTGAGGAAGAAAAATTTGGTATCTAATTTTCTGTTAAACATGCACTTTCAGGTTTTCTTTTTTAAAAGCTTATTATGGCCCTGGCCGGTTTGGCTCAGCAGTTAGAGCATCGGCCTACGGACTAGAGAGTCCCGGGTTCGGTTCCCGCTAGGGGCATGTGCCTCGGTTATGGTTTGTCCCCAACCCGGTTGGGGTCGTGTGGGTGGCAACCAGTTGATGCGTCTCTCTCACATCAATGTTTCTCTCTCTCTCTTCCCACCTCTCTCCCTCCTGCTCTATCTGAAGATAAATGCAAAAAGTGTCCTCGGGTGAGGATAAAAAAATTCAACAAATAAAATTAAAGCTTATTATGGCCAAAAGGATTTTGCAAAATAAAAGCATGATCAAACAATAAAACAAATAGTAATAGATTTATGCCAAACAATACAGGATTGAAGCACCATGGCAAGAGTGCTCAGTGGTGATTTTCCACATTCGCCCAACATAATTTCCTGCCGATCCTGCTCAATGCCAGCCTGGTGTCTGAGTGGACCTCACAGCCTATAGACCAGAGCACAGCACGACTGGCTAATATCAGCTAACAGATGGTAAATGCAGTGGCACCACATCCCTCTCTACCACCCTACACGCTGAAAGGAGTTGACTGGCCCTAGTCCCTCCTGTCCAAGCTCATTCTACATTAGCAGTGAGTGCTTACGTGCTATCTTGTAAAGGGAGATACAGTTAACAATGCATCTGGGAAGGCTTCGAAAAAGAGTTGGAACATCTTTCAGATTTAACTAAGTGTTAAAGTGAGAAATCTGTTCAACTGCATGAGCAGAATCTGGAAATACAAAATGAAAGTTTATCAACTCCATCCTGGGTTTTTTAGTGCAGCTAGTAATAAGAATGCTTCATTCGAAAGTGAAAAACTGAGCCCAGCCAGTATGGATCAGTGGCTGAGCATCAACCCACTGCTTCAATTCCTGCTTCAGGGCCCAGGCCCAGGTTGTGGGCCCAATCCCCAGTGGGGGGCATGCAGGAGGTGGCCAGTCGATGTTCTCTCTCATCGATGTTTCTATCTCTCTCCCTCTCCCTTCCTCTCTCTCTAACATCAATAAAGGAAAAAAAAAAAAAAAAAAACGAGCAAACACTAAACTCACGGGATGCTAGGACAACAGGTGTAAAATGCAATTGTCTTGGGCCAAACAGGACTCAGGATCAACCTATGTCTGGAGAAGACTTTGGGTAGGAGAATCAAGAAGCCTAGAAGAAAGCTGACAGTCTACAGACCTCCTTGGTATATAGCATAAACAATTTTTTGAAACAGGGTCAACCTCTAAAAACTGAGAGCTTTCTCATTAAAAAAACAATTTCCTGCTTCTCTTGATAAATGGAAGCTCCAGGAACACTGTGCCTATATTTCACGAGGACAAGACCCTGTAGCCGAGTAGGCTACCATCTGCCCCTCGCTGTTGTCGATGATAATGGGAGGGAGCACAATGCTTCATGGAAGTGAAGAATATGGTATGTCTTATAATGCCAAAATTAACCAACTAACTGAAAAGGTAGAACCTAGCTGGCTTCCACTGCCTGCCTGGCCCTGAAGTAATCTGATTTTGCATCCCACCCCGTGCCCAACTCCCTGCAGAGCTTGAGTAATTCTGTTCTTTGTGTGCACTCTGCATGGAGGCACTGAGAATTACACTGAATAGGACTCCAGCCAGTGGAAATGTGCTCAGCTTCCTGGTCTGGATCCATTAAAAAATCATGTACACATGGATCTTCCAATGTTTCTCCCTCCCAAGCCCCTTAATTTATACCCTAGGGCTGTGGCTGCTCTGCACTTCCAACGTGTGTGTTTTGAGTTCCAATCCACCAAGGGGACCAGGGCATGCATGAGGCACCCATGGCTCTATACGGTCTGGGGGGCAGCGGTCGTGACCATGGTAAGGTACAAAGCACAGTGGCTATGAGCCTGTGGCTTGCAGTCAAACACTGAGTTTTAACCAAGCTCCCGTTTACTTGCTTTGGGCCTCTCCAAGCCTCTGTTTCCTGTGCCCTAGATAGAGGTAATGATACCTTTGTCACAACATTTTATAAAGCCTAAATATAATACTATACATAAAACAGCAGAGGAACAACACACACCAGTGCTTAGTAAACAGACGCAATCTGGAGTTTGTACTTCAGGTATGATCCAAGGGGAATGATGCGGAAATATCCTCATACAAGTCCTTTTCACACATTTAGTGAACCGCCTCTTTTGAGGACTTCAGCTTCTGGAAATCTGTTCCAAAAACATAAAATAATTTCTTTGATTCCTCCCAACCTGCTATATAGCACTACTAGTTTCCTATCTTAAGGAAATGCATTCTTAAACTCACATTGTGGGTTAATGGTGATTATTTTACAATTAAGTGGT
Organism: Molossus molossus; assembly: GCF_014108415.1. Lineage (NCBI taxonomy): Eukaryota > Metazoa > Chordata > Mammalia > Chiroptera > Molossidae > Molossus > Molossus molossus. The sequence goes on along the minus strand of NW_023425349.1, from coordinate 44,402,364 downwards.
TTTCCAATTAGAAGCATGTTGACTTTGAGTAACACATACGTTCTTTCTCCTCCACAAGAGAGCCCAGATCTCATACTGCGTTCATCGTGACATCATGTTCTCAAAGCACATCCTGGTTAAGACCTTTTCCAAGACACCCACATGGATGTACGGGGAGATTTTACCAGGGATGATATATCCAGCCATGTTCTTCCCCTTAAATTCAGATGAGCTTCCTATGAAAAGCTAAAATGACTGGTGAGATAGTATGGGTCATGAAATAAAGCCAAACCAAATCCACCTCTATGTAACTCAAAAGGACTGCCCTGGCCGGTTTGGCTCAGCGGTTAGAACGTCGGCTCACAGACCAAAGAGTCGCGGATTTTATTCTGGCCAGGGGCATGTACCCAGCCCTTGTTGGGGTTCGGTCCCCAGTCCTGGTTGGGGTCGTGCAGGAGGCAACCAATCAGTGTGTCTCTGTCCCTCACTTCCTCCCAGTCTGTCTGAAGATAAATGAACAAATATCCTCAGGTGAGGATTTTTTTTTAAAAAGGACTTACCAAGTTGCATTGCTTTTTCAGAAAAATAAAAATGCATATTGCCTCTTTTATGTGTTCTTACCTACATGTCTATATTTTTTAAAAGGTTTCATGTCAGTTCTAAATTTAGCACCGACTTCCTTTCTACTGTGCCATTTGAGCTACAGTCCACCTCTGATAACATTCTGATCTTCACTCCAAGGAACATATTTGGGAACTGCCTCTCAGAAGAACGATAACCTCTCACTAACCTCTTCTGTGCTGTGGATTGGACAAGACGACCCTTTCCTCCCTTCGCCAGCTTCTATGGACACCACCTACATATATTTTAAACAGTATTTTAAAATTCCCTTTACTTGGTAGGAGGAAATTTCAACCTTTCTGGAGTGTCATCATCTTTTATTAAACAGATCTCTTGCTAGGGGAATGTTAGTTACAGGAAGAAATTCATCTCTTTTCAGCCAAGGCGGAAGATAGAGGGGAGGGAAAGCAAAAAGAAGGGGTGGTGAAGAGAGCTGGTGTGCTGGACTGAGGTTAAAAATAATGGTGCTCATATAGATAAAGCTTTCGGAATCATTTATCTGGGTTAATTACCATTCTATGAAATGTTCTACACTTTTTATGTTCCATTCATTAATATCAGACTTAAGAAAGATAAATTTACAGCAATAAAAATGTGGAGGCATAAAGAGAAAACTTTAAGCTATTCATATTCAAAATTATAAGCAGAAACCACCCGAGTGTGTAGCAGTACATGTACCCAGAACTGTATGCTTATGAAGGAAATCATTAGTCACAAAGAATATAGCCCCTAATTAAAAAGCTAAACCACAAAGCTGGTGAAGAAGGGACATACGGTGAAGCCTGAGTCTTCCACAGATTCTATCCAGCCTTCCATTAAAACCTTTCCTAATATTCTTATCCTCTTGGGGCATTCATAGTCTTCATAAACCATTCATTGGGCACAAGGTATATATTGCTGGCACTGCTATTTAACTGTCCCATGCCTGTGTACACAGAATTTCAAACAATGCTGTATATCACTTTAGGATAGGAACAGTCTAGTATTTCTTATATTCTAGCACCATGCTAGGGCTACTCAATAAATTCTTCTACAATGTAACAAAACTGTCTGCTTTCTGATGTGTTTGTCCAGAAATGCAATCTAGCGAGACTGTGGAAAGAAGGAATGATGACCAGCATGGGACAGAGGAAGCTGTCCAGAAAGTTGGGAGGCCTGTTTGGGTTTCTGGTATGATGGTGGACTAGGTCTTCTAGCCTCCATCGGTTAAGTGTTGATTTCTGTAACTGAGTTAGTGGATTAGAGAATAGCTGAGATGCCTTGACCTAATAATTACACCCTCAAACATAAGCTGGGGTGAAATTATTTAACCAGAGGTCTGCATGGGCACTGGGCAAATAGAACTGAGCAGGTTCTGAACTTTTCTTGCCATGCTTCACATCAGTCTTTTAGCTGGTAAGCCTTCAAGAGGCCTGGAGCATCCCAGGGTAGAAGCAGGGATGCCGGGGTCACTCAAGAAACTTGGGGCAGTGGCTTTAAAATATTATAATTTGAATATTTTACATGCGTACAGTATGATCAATAGGTAAGGGCTGAATAGCAATGCAGCCTATCAGTAATATCTTCGAGTCATAAATATGTTAATTTTATTTAAATATTAGTATTCTCATCTGATGGCACAGAACTGGGTACAGAACTGGCAATAAAATGAAAATGGAAATTCCTACTGACACTGTTGATAATGTATCTGTTTTATTTCGCTTCTCCCCATACTTCTAATGCAACAGGTTTTGGAGGTAGCCATTTCTTTAACTCCTGGCTTCGCTACAATAGCATTAGATTATCTTGCAATGAGAACCATGCTATGTTCCCTGCTTAGCTCAATAAATACAGCATCAAGTCCAAGAACAGACTGAACTACTATCTTGGTTCTGTAGACGAGGAAAGTGTTGCTTTATTATTTTATTTTTTAATCCTCATCTGAGGATATTTTTCCATTGATTTTTTTAGAGAGGAGAGAGGGAGTGGGAGGTAGGGGAGAGAGAAAACATTTATGTAAGAGACACATCAACTGATTGCCTCCCGCACAACCTCGACTGGGGCTGGGGATTGAACCTGCAACCCAGTTACATGCCCTTGACCAGGAATCAAACCCGTGACCCTTCGGTCCCATGGCTGACGCTCACCGCTGAGCCAAACTGGCCAGGGCAAAAGTGTTACTTTTTTATTCACAATAAAATCCCCCGTGACATGCAACAGCAATCAGGGTCCCGTCTAGGAGCCTGTGGCCCCAGGGAACACAGCTGCAGCCCGTGGCAGGCCAGCAGCTTAAGAGCCCGGAGGGAGAACACAGCAAACAGTGGGGAGGGCTGATGCAACCCTCATACTAAGTGGTAAGAAGTATTACTAGTGTCAGTGCTTGGATGAACATTAGAATCACCTGGGGGACTTTAAAAAGCACTCATGTCTAGGTGTCACCCTTGGAGATTCTCACTTAATTGGTCTGGGAAGTGGCCAAGGTTGGTCTAATGCACAGCCGGCATTGAGAACAACGGTGGGCACCTGTGGTCTCCAGAGTAGGGGACACATAATCACCCACAGGGTGCAAGACGAACTATCAAATCTATGTGTTTAATCTGAAAAGGAGAAAGATAATAAGTTTTAACTGTATTTAATGGATGGAAAAACCATGGCAGCCAGGTGTGGTGTCCAGGAGTCCTGAGGAAAGGCAGGGCTCCTGAGGAACCCTTTCTCCATTCCCCTCAAGGTGTTGCTCTGCAGCGCCACTGACGTGTCCCCAGCTGGGAAGTTACGGACTCTCCTATCTTAAACAGTACAGAATCCCGATGACAGTTTAGAATGAGAAGGGGAATGGCCAGGGCAACTCTGTCATGAGAGCTTTCTTAACTGTGTGATGGCAAACCCCTTCCAGCGGATCTCGGCCTTCCTAGGGCCGCGACCCTTTGACACGGTTCCTCATGTTGTGGTGACCCCCAACCATAAAATTATTTTTGTTGCTACTTCATAACTGTAATTGTGCTACTGGTATGTCGTAGTTGACCCCCGTGAAAGGGTCGTTCGACCCCCAAAGGGGTCGCGACTCACAGGTTGAGAACCGCTGCCTTACAAGAACCGTGTAACTCAAAGATGTTGCATGCTTTTCTTTTCCGAAACGACGAGTGTTTCAGATATGCTGACCGTTGATGTTTTTTTGTCATGACAAGGGGGTGGTGACATTTTAACAAACATAAACACATTTAATGGATCTCTTCAAGGCCAAAGAGCATTTTACCAGTGAGAGAGAAATCGCGCGGAAACGTGTGCTGTGAAAAGAGCCTTCTGAAAATGGGTATTTGGAAACACTTCCACTGTGATGTGGTTTTGCTGTCAAAACCAATGCAAGGTGTGACACTAGGAAAAAGAAAACTACCACACGTGTGCACTTAAAAACGCGAGGGGAAATCTTTTAAAGAAAGAGATTCAGTGGGGTTTTTAAACTATTTGTTAAAGATGAATAATGTAACACCTTTCCATTCGTTTGAAAGAAGACCTGGCTGGTATCAGCGAAGATGGAACTTTACAAGCAAAATTCCAGTTAAAAGCCTTTGAATAACTGGTGAATGGGACTACAAATGAGCACTGATTTCGTAGGCACAGCCAATGAGACAGCTCCATCCATTTACAACTACCTATCTTATGTGATACCCTTTTATTTATGAGACATTCAAAGTAAGTACTAAATTAAACTGAACCTGTAATCAGACCACTGAATTACTGTCACATAGAATTAATCAGATTTTTAAAAAACATTAAAATGTTTTTACATTACAAAAGGACTCCAAATTTTGTTAAGCATCATTTCAATAAAAGCCCAAATAATTTTTATCGGCGGGGTACATGATCAAAAAGTTTGCCCCATTCTCTGTGTATTCAGTCCGCCACCCTGAAATCAGAGATCTGAAATGAGACAGGATGTTTGCACTGCATACTGTGGACACTGGTTTACTGCTGAGTTGGTGGTCTGCAAGAGGGAGGTAAGGAAACATTTAGAATTCTGTCCCGTACAGTGAGCCATGAAGAAACTTCTGGCCCTGGCTGGTTTAGCTCAGCGGTTAGAGCGTCGGCCTGCGGTCCAAAGAGACCCGGGTTCAGTTCACGCTAAGGGCACGTACCTCGGTTGCACTTTGTCCCCACCCCTGGTTGGTCGAGCGGGTGGCAGCCACTTGATGTGTTCCTTTCACATCGATGTTTCTCTCTCTCTCTCTCTCTCTCTCTCTCTCTCTCTCTCTCTCTCCCTCCCACTCTATCTGTACAAACAATGGAAAAATGTCCTCGGGTGAGGATAAAAAAAAAAAAAAAACTTCTGGAACACTGCTAAAGACTGACTTAGAGATCAAGCATAATTGCTTCAGCAGGTGGGTATACATTTCACCTGTTCCATGAACCTGGGCAGGGACTGTGCCTCCTATTTTTATCCTCCCAGTGTCTCATACTATGGTTTTGTATGTTGGGCACTCAACAGATGCTGTTGACAACAGCCAATTATTTTTTGGTGAAAAAATTATACAATCTCAGCAGTGTAGTAATAGGTTCCACTTCCACTGATGCAGCATCAAATCACCATTCTTATAATTGACAGCACGTTGTGCTGAGATAATATCTACAATGGTCAGCCACCAGGAAGTGGAAAAATTATTAATTAGTATTGCTGCATTATAAAAAGCCTCTGTTAAATATAGGATAGTGGAAAACTACACGACAGTGTTCTGAGTCCCAGAAGACACCCACTTTCAATCTGTTAGAATTATCTGTTTCACACTCCATGTATTAATATTTGGTTTAGTTGCTAGAATCACTAAACATCTTGATCTTAATATTACTGTGCCTATAAAAATGTCCCTGTAATATAATGAAAACTGTTATATAGAGATTACATCTCAGATCATGGAAATAGTTTCCGCTTTAGTGAAATACTATCCTGAAAAGCAAATCTTTAAGGAAATGGATTAACTACAGGCAGTAAGTATTCATGAACATTTTTATGTATCCATATAACTCCCCTTCCATTTTCTTCCAGTGCCAGGGTCTCCTGTGGCCTAAACTAGTTGCATGTAATGGCCCTCGACAGCTCGCCTCTCAGAATGCATTAACCAGCAGAAGAATCCTCCACTGCTCCAGATCACATGCTTCTCTCACCTGAGGTGCCTCTGCTCTGGGTAACTGAGGATACAGCACATGTAGGTCAAAGACAGCCTTTACAGAGATTTAACCCATCCCACACCCAGGCAGCACTTAAAGCACTTCTGTCCCTCCTCTCCTGCTGCTTTTCTATTTTCAATGTGGGGCACAAAAATATCCTGCTTCTTAATGTCTGCCACGCAGCATCCATCACGTGCAACTATTCTACTCATTTTATTGGCTGTGTCTTTTGCACAGTATGTGCATAGTAGTAGCTCATGCAAAGGCACTGCTCAGATAAGGGCAGACCTGAAGGAAAGGTGCCAACTGTACTAGCTCAGATATTTCTCTTCTTTGCCTCCAAGTAGCATTTATGGCATGTGCTACACAATTTAACTGCTAATTATATAGTGCTGTGTGCTGTTCTTGCTTTATTTTATATTTTAAAATATCACCTCCCTAACCAGACTTTTCCCGAGGGGTAGTAGCATGGCTCAATTCCCTGAGGCTCCCTTAATTGGTCCTGAATTTGTTTCAGGTACCTATTTGGACCAGAAGTAAACAACCAGTGGGTTGGTCCCAGCCAGTTTAGGTTAATGACAGACAGTTCCCAGAGTGTGCGGTAAAAACTTCTCATTGCTTCCCTGGCCGGTTTGGTTCAGTGGTTAGAGCGTCGGCCTGCGATTCAGAGAGACCCGGGTTCAGTTCCCGCTAAGGGCACGTATCTCAGTTGCAGTCTGTCCCTGGCCCTGGTTGGGTCGTGCGGGTGGCAGCCACTCGATGTGTCCCTTTCACATCGATGTTTCTCTCTCTCTTTCTTCCTCCCTCCCTCCCACTCCATCTGAACAAGAAGTGAAAAAATGTCCTCAAGTGAGGATGAAAAAAACAAAAACAAAAACTTCTCATTGCTGTCTATGGTCACCTGGTTCACACTTCTGCACTTGGCCATGTACAGACATGAGACCATTCTTGAAAAAAAAAGGTGTATATCCTGGGTATAAAGATGAGTTTCTCAACTTTATTGAATTATTTATTCGTTTATTTTATTTAATTCCTCAGAGGCTCATGCTGAAGAAAAATTGGGAATTGAGAAGTTTTTCTGAGAATATCTCTCATATGATATAACAGTGGCTTTGGAGAGCGAGGAAGCCAGCAAGCTCCAATTCCTCTTTAGGAAGTGAGTCTGGTCCGACACACACCTATTTTTAATCCTGCATTCTATTGTTAAGCAGGCAATTTGCTCAATAAGGCAAATTGCAAGTGTTTTATGCAGCTCGTACAGTTGCTACTCTTTCTTTTGTAGAAAGGGCTCTACATAAGGAGAAGCTGATCCAATGGTTAAAGTATGAAAGACTTGGCTGTTGTAGAAAAAACATTTTCTTCCAACATTTAGGCAAAGACAGTTTCCAAAATTCCTACAGTCTGATCAAATTAAAACCACATGGAAAATGGTGTTGAGGGTTTGTGTGTGGGTTTTTTGTTGTTTTTTTTTAAACACATAAAACATTTAAAAATCTGTGATAATACGTTCAGAACTTATACTGGCTACCAATAAATACTATCATTTTAAAGTTGAGTGTCAAAATTCTCTCAGTGTTAAAACAGAAAATAAGTAATAGGAGTTGTGCCAATGACTTAGTGTCTCACTACAACCGTGTGTTTGTACCTGCTGGGCAGCTTGAGACTTCAGCCCCTAGACGCCCAGCAGTGCGCTGTGACGGACAGAACTCCGCACTTCCCACTTCCTCATTGTCGGGAAACATTGGCTATTGAGAGATCATTTATGACATACATTACGAACTCTTAAATATACTTTGTATATTGCTTTTTGACTCATTTGTTTAAGGTTTATGATTTTCCGCAGATCTGAGTTTATGCTATTAGGCTAACTACAATTGAGAGTGGCTTGAATGGCTTCTGAAAAAGAATTTTTTAAGGACACTGTCACTCCACCTATTTTTCTTACTTTTTTTTTTTTTTTACAGAATACTGTGGAGATCTACATCATTAGCCAAATTCAATGCATCATATTCTGCAACTCTAGTTGATTGTAGAAATAATTATAAGCCTTTGAGAACAATGCCTGGCCCATTTTTCTTTTATTTTTATTTTTTGAAATACGTTTTTGATTTTGATTTTTTTTTTAGAGAGAGAGGAAGGAAGAGAGAGAAATATCGACATGAGAGAGAAATATCAATTAGCTGCCTCCTGCATGCCCCCTACTGGAGATCAAGTCTGCAACCCAGGCATGTGCCCTGGCGGAACTGAACTGGGACCTCTCAGTCCACGGGACATCACTCAATCCACGGAGTCACACCAGCCTGGCTCACTTTGTTTTTAATGACCCCAGGCACCTGATTCCTGGTGTCCATGCTAGCAGGACAAGGAGCTGCCTTGCAGATGTAGCAGGTACTAGAAAGGTAGTGACGTGTGACATTTGGTAGTAAGAACAGTCTCTGGAATGAACGAAACAGTCTCTGCAATCTGCTTTGTCCTAAGCCTGACAAGTGAGATGGGAACAGAGAAGATCTACTCTCAGGGCCTGGAACTGATGGAGTTTTAAGAGCGTTACACAGACTAGTTCTGTCATGGATTGGTCATTAGAGTTTTCAACTTCAGATTAGCCAAATAACACATTACTGGGTGATATAGTTCTTTTCTTAGTTGTTAAACTCCACCAAAAAACAAACACACACACACGGCAATATATTTATACACTCTTCAGACTAGAAGTGACTAGTGAGAAGAGGAAGCCTAATGCTTTAAATCTAATGATTTCAAGAACTGGGATAGGAATATAACTTTCATAGCACCCATTGACAACTCTTAGAATAATAAAAACAAATGTACAAGATGTTTAAATTCATTCAACTTGAGAAAAGGACACGCAGTAAATCCTACATCTATTAAGCCTACAACTAATACCAAGTTGTGGAATTTATGTTTACAGGACACACTGTGAATGTTATTCATCTTAACGACATAATGGTTTCCGGTTTCCTGTCTTCCACAGCAATGAGAAAATAGATGAAGTCTACATGAAATGTACATTTTTAAAAACTCTAATGATTTCAAAATTATAATGTTTTGTAATCTTTCACTTCTAGTTGTAGGGGGAACTATTAGGAACTAACTTACTTTGTGAACAAATGTTTACCTGAAATTCAGTGACTTTTTTTTTTTAGTGTCTCCTTAATTTTTTGTTTGTTAATCCTCACCTGAGGATATTTTTCCATTGATATTTAGATAGAGTGGGAGGGAGGAAGGGAGAGAGAGAGAGAGAGAGATATCAATGTGAGAGAGACACGTGGATTGGTTGCCTCCCCCACAACCCAAACCAGGGCCAGGGCTCAAAACTGCAACCCAGGTACCAGGAATCAAACCCAAGACAATTTGGGCCACAGGCCAACATTCTAACTGCTGAGCAGACTGGTCAGTACTCTTTAATTTCTTTCTACTACTTCTTAGTTCTTAGTTCAAGTACATTAAGTTAAATTATATAAAATATTTACATAGAAAGACATAAGTTCATCAGACTTGCTCTCTATGCATCTGCAATTATGTTCAGCAAATGCCTACAACAGCTGTTTCTCAGGGGTAGGATTCTGAGTGACTATTTAAAGTTGTTTCTTCATAAGTTGTTTTTTTCCTTAAACTAAAAAAAGTATATCATTTTCAAAAATGGAATCAAATAATTATTCCAGAAAAAAAGATATTGACATAAAAAATATATTAAAAATACAATATTGGAACCAAAAGGGGTATTGCAATATAGTAAAACACCATCTGTATTTTAAAAATCCACATGCAAAATTCCCAAAAGAAATAGAGCAAAATATTAAGGGCGATTATATACAATGAGATGCTGCGTGATTTTAATTTTTACATTTCTTTCTACCAGCATTTTCTAATTTGTTTACAAAGAACAGCATCCCTCATAAATTTGATATAAATAAATGTACACATTCAAAATAGAATGCTGATCATTTTTACTGGGATGTAGCTAAAATTTTTAATGGAATTCTGAAGAGAAGATGATTTCTAGACAGGACTCGTGGCTCTAATGAGAAAAAAAAAATCTTACTGTGAAAGAAAGCTTTAATTTCTGAGAGGTGACTCTATAAGAGATGTGTGGGCTGAACGTAAATGGCACCCTCCTTCACAATTACTGTCTTTGGGGTCCTTACTAGCTGGGTTGGAGCCTGCCCTTCTCCTTCCTTTGTTGCACTAGAATGTCCATTTCTGGGTTGCAGGTTCTGTCTCTCTTCCCCTAGTGAAAGAACTGTTATAGCAGGTAAATCACAAAGTTGTTTCTGAACCATGTGTCAACCCAAACTAGAAGTCAGACTTGATTGATCAAGACTATCAGGCCTCATCAAGAGTCTCAATTTTACAGTAAAATGAGATGTCCATTCAAACACTGATTTCAGACATCTTTCATTTGTTTATTTGAACTAAGGTAACGAAGGAAAGATTTAGAGAATGATTTCTGAACCGACTGAAATCTGCTCCCCATAAACCATGACATCGTTCGACATTATCCAGGAATGATGAGTTTTCAAGCTACCCAATATCCTGGCTGAACATGTTAGAGAAAGCAGGGCCGGAATCTGACACTTCACAAATTATAGCCTTCATACACAGACCGAACTCCGCTCAGGACTCCTCACTTGGTTTTATTTTAAATGCAGGTTTCCGCAAAAAGATCGCAGTTCACGTTCTAGCATGTGCGGCCGTGGAGTTCTTGAAACCCGCCTGGGACCGCCAGGGACAGCGGGGGTTCGTGCTGCTGCCTGGCCTGAAAGCTCACTTGTGCCACAACCTAAATGAAGCTCCATGAATGACAAGAACCAGGAGGGTAAGGAGGCAGTTTCAATGTTGAGAGTTGGCTCTACCTTACTCAGAGGAAACACCTGATTAGATTTGGAGGTGGCAAAAATTTTTTTGTTTAAAAATAACTACCTGCCCGGTCGGTGTGGCTCAGTGGTTGACCCATGCACCTAGAGGTCACTGGTTCAATTCCTGGTCAGGGCACATGCCCAGGCTGTGGGCCCGATCCCCAGTGGGGGTCGTGCAGGAGGCAGCCAATTGATGTTCTCTCTCATTGATGTCTCTACCTACCTCTCTCTCTCCCTTCCTCTCTCTCTAAAATCAATAAAAAAACAAAAACAAAAAAAAACTATCTTATTCTGCATCGTGGGTTACAAACCTGAATGATACTCTCACCTTTCTGATAACACTAAGAAAGCTGAAAAAAATACACCAGAACTATATATTTAATTCGAACATTAACCAACAGATTCCTTCCCCAATACTTTAGAATTCCTATGCCCAGTTTATGAGAACAGAAAGCTTTGTTTTTTAACACTGCTAAGATTTCTGGGAGGGCCAAGTTCAACTTTTGACTGTCTCCTTTATTTTCTTCACCAGCAACTGGAGAGTGTAGCTTTTCCAAATGACTCAGTGATTCATCTTTAATTCATTTTTCCTGTATGGGAACCTGGACATTTTTCTCTGCAAACACTCAAGAAGCACATGTTTCATTTTTTAAAAGAAAATGTTACATTTCTTCCTCTGCCCTTTTGGATGCATACTTCACTCAGTAAATGGTTGATTGAATAATGGTTTGTTTTTTTTTTAAACACAGAGTCTGGTGATATGAAAGAATTCGTGTATTTCTAAATAGAACATTTCCTTTTTAAAAAACATGAATGGATTAGCATATAGTTAGGTGTAAGCTACTACCCTCTGTTCTCTTTCTTAGATCGAATGTTTGGTGCAGATGTGTGCATTGCATTATGCTTTATAACTTATATGTTGTGTAAGCCTTATGTCTGCATCAAATATTTTAACAGAAAACAGTGAATGGGTGGATGATCAGCCTTCATTATTAATATTCAAGTCTAGGTCGTGTCAATGTGCCAGTCTCGGGGAGGGTTGCGAAGGAGATAATTGGCTCATGCGCCTTGAGTTGGCAGGGGCAGGTCCTTTCTCCTTGAGCCCAAGGTCACGATTCATACTCTTCCCTTCCCTTCAGGGACAGCAGTGGAGAGATGGGGGCAGAAGGCGGCAGGCGGGGAGAGCAGGTCACTTCCCAGCACTGGGAAGGTGACCGATTGTACTCTGGTGAAAGACGTGAGTGGAAGTAGCATCACTGCCTCTGCGGTGGTTGCTGAGCCCCATCCTGTTCCTCGGATACCCCCAGACATCACGCCTCATGCATTCATGCTTTCAAAAAACTCAGCTTGGCCGAAATGGACGGAAGCACAGACACACACACAAAGGATTTTCAATAATATTTTCTGCCCCCCTATGGGAGTTTATGCTGACCTATAAAAGAAGAAATTCTCTGTACACATAACACATATATTAGTGAACATTTCTTAACTGCTTTGTGGTGAGAGAGAGGCATTAAAAATAGACATTGGGAGCATTTAAATAAAAAAGTATCCAGCATCTCACAATGAAGTCAAGTTTTACATTGACATTTCCTGCAAGGGCAAATGGGAGGGGAAAAGGCCCAGCACTTTCAGCATGTGTTTAAAACAGCACGCCCACAGAGAAATGACTGGCAATGGGACAATCATCATTCTGCACTTTTCACAATAAATTGGGGAAAATCACTGCAATTTGGTATAAATGTCCCTTTCAGGTATATTTCTCAAAGTCGGCATTATATTTTCTTCCAAAGTCCCTTTTCCCTCCTTGCTTCTAAGTTGCATTCTAGAATTTTTATTTAAAAGAAATCTACAATCATTATCATGTATTATTTGTTTTAGATTTGTCAAGGGTTGTATCAATTATTAATAAGCAATTATGTACATAAATAAAATTAAGTGAAACAAACCATATGTACATTTTGCCAACTTTTTAAAGAGGTTGGCATTGGTAAAAGTACTCTGACATCGCATTCATAATCTGAATAACTGAGTAGGCACCATCCTTAACACTGAGATTTTATTACTTTTTAAAAGCAAGGAGAAACTGAGTCAGGGGTAACTTCTCAGCAGGGATGCACAGTGGTTTCTTGCCTGGCGAGGTAGAGAACTCTACTGTGTTGCAAAGGTGGGACTGCCCTCTATCGCCCAAAGCCATGGCTTCAGTCACAGTATTCAGAAAGCGCTGCACCATATATGCAAAATCATTAAAAATGAGAATAAACGTTTGATTTATCTGCAGGTGTATCGCTTAGAAATCACTTAAGGACTACTTGGCCTGGGAGTTTCATTTTCAATAAATCAAATCCCCCCAGGGGGACTTCTATGACACACACAAAAATGATAGTAAGTTTAACTCCTTGATTATCTTTCCCCCCACAGACAGGTGTCATCACAATTCAACAAGGGAGCCAGGACATCCCCAGCCCCACCCTGGCTGTCCCACAGGTCTACCCTCATGGCAGTAGCTCCTAACATGAACTGGATGGGAGTTAAAACCCAGGCTCAGTGCTGCGATTGTGGCGAGGAGAACTGGACTAAAATCATCCAGTGAAATCCCTCTTACGGCCTAATCAATCCTGACAGGACCTTGTGAGCAGAAGGGCACAGACTCAACAAACAACATTCCTCAGCTAAGAAAATGGAGCCGGTTATCATCAAAACCAGTTTAGACATGCTATTGGGTGGAATGTAGGAAGAAACCTGATTAATATTTGGCAATGGAAAACAACCTTATTTTGGAGAAAATAGATTTTCCTTAATTCTGGTTTCTATTTGCTTTGTTTTGGAGGTGTTTAGTTGAAGGCTGCCGGGAGAGCCAGAAAAGCAGAAAGATGCATGTCCTCATGCTTTCAGCAAGCTTTCCAAGCTGGAGATGCGGAGGCTCGGAGACATTCACCTGGTTGCCACATGCTGCTGACTCCTGGCCCTTGGAGTCCCTCCGCTGCCTCGGAGACCTGCAGGTGGTACGGCCCGAGCCAGCTGAGCTGGCTCTGGGACCTCTGAGATTCTTGGATAAGTATATACCTCTTTTGCAAATCTCCCAGAATTCTGTATGTCACCTCAATGCAACGATACCCATTATGAGAGGTACCACACTGAGCACTACTCCTAGCACAGCAGTGCCTGAGGTATGAACGAGAACACCAACCTCAGGTTACTGTCACAGCCTGTTCCCCAGTAGATGAAAACAATGAAAAGTACCACCAATTCCACACCTGAGAAGTAGCACCAATTCTACACCCGGGCAAGAGGACAAGGCCAAGGCAAACGGGAACAAGCAGTGAAAGCTCATCCTCTTCCTCAGCTGCCCCACCCACTCTGACCCTCCTCCATTAAAATAAGATCCAGGGGGAAAGATACATTCAACCGACGGAATGAATGTTTACATTATTCTTTATATTACTTCTCCCAAGGACATAAGTGTTTTAACTAGAAACAAATGCACAGGAATAAAATAAACCACCAGAATAAATTCTAAGGGGAACATTTCAGGCTTCAGCCAGGTGCTGGGTGTAGGATGAATCCTTAACATTCTGAAAAATCACAAATTGTCAGAAGAAATTAAAAATGGAAGATGAGAACCCTGGCCAGGGTGGCTCAGTTGGTTGAGTATCATCTCTTGCACCAAAAAGGTTGCTGGTTGGATTCCTGGTCAGGGCACATGTTCCCAGTAGGGGGCATGCAGGAGGCAGCTGATCAATATTTCTCTCTCTCATTGATGTTTCTCTCTCCCTCTCTAAAATCCATCAAATATATATATATTTTTAAAATGGAAGGTGAGAATTTGAATCTCCATATACTACATACTCTCCATGTGCCCTTGGGCAGGTCATTTAACACCTATGAATCTATATTTAATCTATAAAATAAAACTAGAAGTCTTTTTTTTTTTTTTTTTATCCTCACCTGAGGACATTTTTTGATAGTTTGTTGAGATAGAGTGGGAGGGGGAGAGAGAGAGAGAGAGAGAAACATCGACGTGAAAGGGACACATCGAGTGGTTGCCACCCACACGACCCAACCAGGGCCAGGGACAAACTGCAACCGAGGTACGTGCCCTTAGCGGGAACCGAACCCGGGTCTCTCCAGACCGCAGGCCAGTGTTCTAACCGCTGAGCCAAACCGGGCAGGGCAAAATTAGAAATCTTTTAAAAAACTATTTTATCTACCTCATTACAAAATTGTGAGGGTTTAAGTGAGATACTCTATATGAAAGTTTTGTTAAATTTCAAAGTGCTACTCTAACATGAAATTGTTTTTTAGCATTTCAAGACTGTGATTGGTTGGGAATATAACTCAAAGAACTAAAGATTTAAAACAATCAATTTTTGCATTAGTTCTTTGTTCTAGTTCTTATCAGAAAAACCAAAATGCATTTCACTTTCCCCTGGTTATGTCTACTGTTTGCTTCTTTAAGCCAGTGGCAAGTGTCAAAAGCAGTTGCTGAACCTAAGTCAGAACTGGGCCTTCCCTTTCGAAACAACATTCTCTGGTGGTAAATGCCTTCAGTGTATTATTTCATTATAAACTTAAGACAGAATCATGGAAATCCCTTACCATCCATCTGGCATAAAAAAGAGAGAGAGAGAGAAAGAGAGAGAGAAAGGTAGCTTAGATTGACAAATATAGGAAACATTAGAAAATCTATTCAGTTCCTTTGTGGACATTTTAAAAAGCAATTTCATCTGAGCAAGGTTATGTCCTCACATGAACCGCCAAAGTTACTTAAGGGAAATAATTTCAAGTTCACCACATAAATGCAAGGCTGTGTGCCCCAATCAGTCCTTCCCTCCCGGTCTCGCAGCCATCTCTCTGCAAAGATGGCAGCCTCTCCCAGAAACACCGAAAGCAGCAAAATGCTTCCTATGAACTTTTACAAGGCATGCACGATCTGGAACGGACGAAAAGTGGGGGTATGAGACGTCACCCCACTTGAAGAAAGAGCAGTATCTTGGAAGGTCTAGCACTGGGAAACCCAAGAGCAGAGGGCCTAGACAAGAACAGACAAGACCGTCCTACGAGAATGTTGTTGTCAAGGAAAGAGAGCGCTGCCTGCCTGGAGTGGGAGCTACGTCACAGCAGATCCAAGAGAAACGTGGCTCCGTGACACGCTAGACGGGCAGGGGCAGGGGAGGAGGCTGGTGCTCCAGCAGAGCATGACACCCACCGGTGTGCATCCTTCTTCAAGGAACGAGGCCCATATCGCAATGTGCTCGAAGACCTAGGAAGGTCATAAACCAGCAGTCCAGCAAAGCACAGCTGAATCGTGTGATTTGGTTCACATTCTACTGATGTGCAAATTAGTATTTAAAAATATTGAAATAGCTTCCAATATTAAAAATAGGGCAATTTCACATAAAAATCCTATTTTCTGCCTTCTCTTGAAAAATCAAGAGGTCCGTGGCCAGTCAGGACCACTACTCCACAGGCAGGAGCTGCCTGAAGCCGGTAGCAGCTGCCCCTTCCAAGGGTCACACACTCTCCAGCCCGGAGGTCTGGGTGATCCTGGGTAGGCTAAAAAGACCTCTTCAAAGTACATCATCTAAGGAGCAGAGAGACCACTGGACTATTTATCATCTTACTTTATATGAGAAAATGCAGCATATTTTAATGTAAATATTGTGAACAAGGCTCTCTCCTTGGTCAATCCTCCTGTGGACAACATCCTCCTTAAAGCTTACCTAACAGAAGAACATTTTTATAATGCTGTAGCATTAGCCAAGCACTTTCACACTTTCATGTGTCCTCCAACCACAATTTCGTTTGCTATGCAGGGCAAATAGCATCATCGCACGCTACAGAGGAAATGGAGGCTTGGGAACTTGATGGAATTTGGACCTGTATTTTTTTTTTTTTTTTATACTCACCCAAGGACATTTTTTCATTTTTTGTTCAGATAGAGTGGGAAGGAGGAAGAGGAAGAGAGAGAGAGAGAGAGAGAGAGAGAGAGAGAGAGAGAGAGAAACATCGATGTGAAAGGGACACATCGAATGGTTGCCACCCGCACGACCCAACCAGGGCCAGGGACAAACTGCAACCGAGGTACGTGCCCTTAGTGGGAACCGAACCCGGGTCTCTCTGGACTGCAGGCCGACGCTCTAACCGCTGAGCCAAACGGGCCAGGGCTGGACCTGTCTTTTGCCCCTGACCCCCTTAGCCCACTCCTCAGTGGTGACCTAGCCTGTACTGCAAGAACACTGGGCAACTTCAACCTGGAACCGTGGTCGCTCTGATGCCAGCCAGCAATATAGGAGATTTCCCCTCACCAAGATCATCTTTCCCTGAGCAAATCCACCCCCTAAAACTGCCAGGAGTCTTCTCAGCCTGCAAGGCAGTGGTCAGTTGTGTCTAGAACCATCCCTTATTTGTTCACGAAAGTCCTGTGAATATTTTGGCAAATAAATTCTGAAAGCCGGAAACGCTAATTATTAGGCAGAGACAAACCCACAGTAATAACATAAACAACAAAGTGCCTTTTCAGCGCTGCTATTCAACGTGCCTTCCTGTTGCCAGTGCCACGAAAAACACGCTGGGAGTAGCCTGGAGGAGATGGAAGAGGAAATGACTCCTTGAAAGACCACGTCCTGTGGGCAGAATGTGGCTTTACCATTTGCTCCAGCAGATATCAGAAAGGAAGGGTGGGCAGTGTGATTTGCAGGGGGAGAAAAATGGTTTAGAAAATGGAGTTCCTAAAGAACACCGGTTAGGCAGGGCACTTGCAATTCTGTAACAGAAGAACTTGTTTGTTTTCAGGGGTGAAGTGAGCAGGGAGAAAAAGATTTTGCTCAATTGGTTGCAAAGCCTGTGAACTAGTCCTTTGTCCAGACTTGCCCGTCTAGATCCTCCACCCACGGCTGTGCGTGTTGGACCTTGTGCACAGGTGAGCGCAGCGGGGTCGACCTGGGCCTGAAACCAGGCCAGCATTCTGCTCGCCAAGCGCTGTGCCTTGTTCAGCCAGGAAAGAGCACGTTTTGGTAACTGGAGGGCCTCGTTCATTTGCACAAAGGCACTCCATATGCTGGCAGCAGCCCTGGGCGTAGGTGAAGGTCTGCCCATTTCAGTTTCTGGCCCTCTGAATCCATGTCATTATACGTGTCAGGCAACGCAGTCATGTTGGAAAGCCTGGATTTGAGCAGCAGCCGTGTGGAGCCTCTTGCAAGTCAGGTGAGTGACTTTCTGCTTTACGTTCTCCAGCTGAAGCAATGAGAACAGCCCCACCTGCCCGTCTACTTAGGGCCATTGTGCAGCCACTGCCAAAAGTTTAATCACATTTCTCCCTTGGACACGTCCAGAAACGTCTTGCCCAGCGCCTTCCTGTGTATTAACATCACCGTCTTCCTCCTCATTTAAGTTCAAAGTCAACAAAAGTATAAAGATTATAAGTTCAATGATACTAAGTGGCAAAGGGCCACAGGCCCACTTTCATAGGGCAGCTTCCGTTTTCCAAGGACATCCCACACTTCCATGCGTCTGAATGCCAGCCTGTCTCACAGGTCCACGAGTCACTTCACCAGAACATTCTTCACAAGCAACCCTACTGCCGGCATCCCTGAGGCAGCAAATCGAAACGCAAACCCCACGCTGGCTTGCTTCCCCGGCAGACTGCTGGGAGACGGTTTCCTGGCCAACCCAGAAGAGCTGGCAGATCCAACCCTCTTCCAGAGTCGGCCTGGCCAGGGTGGCGGCGGAACAACTGGTCTCCCTGCCACCCGAGATGACAGTCAATTAGTGCGGTGGGAACAAGGGGCAGTGTACCCAGGGAGCTGAGCCTTTGCCCTTCCAAGGGGTGGCACTGGCCTCTCAGAGCTGACATCTGCATTCCAAGATGCGCTGGGGACGGTTCTGGCTTCCCTTGGGCAGTCTATAGGGGCACGAGGGATGGAAAACCTTCCAAGGACTTCCTTTTTTTGGTGGGGGGGTAGGGTCAGAAAGAACAGTAGTAACATTAAAAATCCAACTCAAAACCAGAGACACATCTTTAGTGGCAAAAAGCGATAGTATGTTCGAGAACACTATTCCAGACATAATAATGGGAGAAAGGGCAAACGTTTCATTGAGAGCGCCTCTGAGTGGCATGAAGAATGTGTGGTGACAGGAATCCAGCTCATTGAGGAAAACGCGGGCTCGGTGACAGCATCCTCTCAGCAGGCTTCATCAGGCCCGCGCAGTGAGCGCGCACTGCTCAACGTGCTGTGAATGAGAACCGTGAGTCACAGGACAGCCCCCCACCCCCGACTCCACAGCAAAGGGCATCACTTATTTAACTGTGAAGAGGATGACGGATGACTCCCAAGGGCTCTCCAGAACGGAACATACATCTCATCGCAGGGATGGGTGAATTAAAACATGAATCTCAAAACAGTCATCCTAAAACTAGTTAAAAAACAGAATGGACAAGGGAGGTCACTGTCCCACAGTCGCATGGGCCGCCACCTAAAGCTGGGGGGCCCTCTGCCTCGCCGCTCCTCTGAGCCTTGCGCCAGGCCTTCAGAGAAGACTTCAAGCAGCACCGCAACTTAAACAAGAGTAGAAAACGTCCACCTTATCTGAGAGCAGCATTCGACCAAAATCCCAGTGGAAAGAGAATAGTACAAGGGTGAGAAGCAGCTTCCTGACCTGGATAAAACCAAAGCTCTCTTTTTTTTAAATTCTCACCCAAAGATATTTTTATATTTATCTTCAGACAGAGTGAGAGGGAGGGGGGGGAGAGAGAGAGAGAGAGAGAGAGAGAGAGAGAGAGGGAGAGAGACATCGATGTGAGAGAGACACATCGATTAGTTGCCACCTGCACGACCCCAACCAGGGCCTGGGATGAACAGCAACTGAGGTACATGCCCTTGGCCAGAATTGGACCCGGGATCCCATGGTCCAAAGGCCAGCGCTCTAACAGCTGAGCCAAACCGGCCAGGGCAAACCAAGTCTCCTGTACTTGATCATGTCAACATGAGTGAACTCATCACGATAGTTAGGACACTTCCAGCACACGGCTAATCAGGCCTTCTTCCTGTTGGGAATGGGCATGGCACAGCGAGCCGTCCACACCAACTTCGGAAGCGTGTGAAAGGGAGGAGGGTGGAGACGGCTGGCTAAGGTGGTATATGCCTCTCAGGAAACAACTGGAATGAAAATGTCGGTGTAGGACAAGAAAAATCCATCTGTTCTAGAATTCTGTAAACCCTTACCAATGGGGGAAAAAAGGGATGTTACCAACTGAGATTGATATGTTCATCAAACAGGAGTGTTCCCGCTCAGGAGTTTTAGAAAGTTGCTTTTGTACTTCAAGGAGAAAAATGAGCACATTCAGCTTTGGAAAACTATTATTTAACCTGGCCTGTCTTGTTTTCAAATTTAGAAGTTTAAAAATAAAATACTTTGCATTTTAAGTTACCAATATATTTTTTAAACAAAAATACAAAAATAGAAATATTTAGAAATAAGGAATCGTTTTTTTTTTTTTCACTAAAGATTTTATATGCTTCATAAAGTAGGTCTCCCTATCCCTAAGCTACAGGCAAAGCCTTGATATTGGGGTGGAGTCAGGAGTTCAATTAGTAGCCACATGGGGTCTAAAAATAAAAACTTGGTTGAACTCTGACCCCCTGGATACCTTACCTGCCAGTTCTTTCCATCCCTCTCCCAGCCAAAATGAGTTAAAATGGTCATTCACACTGGCTTCTCAGCCTGTCTCCGGCCTTGGCTCGAGCCGCCGTAACTCGTCTTCCCCTCCATCGCTCCGCTGACACCGCGCTGCTCAAGGTGACCACATCCCAGGAGCCTTTCTGGTTTTCTCTTGTCTTCCTTTCAGTATCTGCCATATGAACCACTCTGTCTGAAATTGTGTTCTTTTGTATTTTCTGGTACTATATTCTCCTTTTTCTATAATACCAGTAGCCCCTTACCTTTCCAGTTTGGCTTTCACCTGAGTCCCAGGTCAGTACTTCCAAAAGTCTGCTAGGCCCTCCACCCGATGCCCATAGGTCCCTTCTGTTCCAACATGTCTCAAACCCCCCCAAAAAGCTGGTCTTCCTTTTCTTTATCTGCCAGGTCACAGGTGCCCTCATTCACCTAGTCACCTTAGGCAGAAACTCTGGACAATGTTGGTTCCTCCCTGCCTCTCGAACCCCCACTTCCATTTAGTCACTAAGCATCATCCAATTCAATCTGCTTCTTCCCATCTCTCTAACGGTCTGCCTCCTCTCCGCTTCCGTTTGTGTTGAGTCTGGACCTCATCATCGCCTACAGGACCACAGCAAGAGCTCCTGAACTCCTCT
The DNA here is from genome assembly GCF_014108415.1 of Molossus molossus. Classification (NCBI taxonomy): domain Eukaryota; kingdom Metazoa; phylum Chordata; class Mammalia; order Chiroptera; family Molossidae; genus Molossus; species Molossus molossus. The sequence continues at coordinate 44,381,435 of NW_023425349.1, read as the reverse complement.
TCCTGCATTCAAGAAGCTGTCTTCAAATCCATTCTCCACACGGCTATCAAAGATTCCTCCTGAACAGACACAATCGCATTACGTACCTGCCTCAAATCTCTGCTCGTCTCCACTCTGCACCTTTGATCTCAGCCAACTGGACCTCCCCTCAGAGCCCACTCCTGGCAGCCCTTGCACACCACCACGCTTTCCCTCTTGAGGTTCTCTTTGCCTTGCGTGTCCTTAGACACCCTTAGAAACTGTGTCTTGTTCTTCGTGACCCGACTCAAACACCTCCTTTTCTCTGCAGGCTTTCCTGGCGTTCCTTGCGCCCATCCCCAGGCAGTCACTCCCGTCCCTTGACTCGCACAGCGGATGTGCATCTACGCATCTCCATACCTCTGTCTGTCACAAGGCTCTAGGAGGGCCCCGGGACAGAGGCTACCACTTTCTTCTCCCCCCTCTGCAGCTCCTAAATGAAGTGCTCGGCACCTTGTAACCATCAATAAAATTTGTCCTAGAAAAACAACAAATGTCACTCTTTCCTAGACCTTCACTAGTGTGTGTGATTTCCTAGCCCTTCTTTCCACGCAAACCTTTTTGTGTTGATGTGCACAGATATGTATCTCACCCAACGAGGACATTTCTACAACGGGGAAGAGTATGCCTCCTCCTCCTGCCACAAAATATTCAATGTTCAATGATACAGTTTTTCCTGATATGTATCATTAGCTAGGAACTCTGGGTATTGTTCTTGTACTTTTATGTGAGAAGCCAAGGTCTGTGCTTTTTCTCTAAAAAGTAGATAGGGCTTACACTCTAAGGTCATTCTTGTCTATATACAGAGGTCACTGACAAAGACCCTAATTCTGTACGACAGGTAAATGACATCAAGCCAATCTTAACATCACTGATCTAAGTTCCTGCTTTTTGTTTTGATCTCTAAATGTTTACATGTACAAGTGTTTGCAGGTGCCTCTGCTTTAGTAACAGTGTCCCTGCCTGGTCCCTGTCAGTCTCCAACTTGGTCACTCCTTCCCAGTCTCATCCTGCCCTAGAGGTTGTTCCAAACACTGGTAGAGTGTGCAGTGGGAAGCCTGTTCTGCCTGTTTAATTGTTGCTGCCCTACTTCCGCTTGCTACAAAGACCCCCTTACCCACCACTCCATCCTTTTCCAGCCTCATGCACTGCCCACCCCCACACCGACAGCCAGCATCTGCCCTTCGACGTATTGTTTCAGGGGAAGGGTGGGTTTTTTTGGCTTAAGAGGCTTTCTCTTCCAGCTCTCGGTGAAAAATCAGCAAAGATTCCTGTTCTTATCAACTGAGTGCTTAAGTAAACAGAACAGGAGCCAGAGTCAACAGGGTATGGAAAACGAGATTCTGCTGAGATTGTCTGTCCTGGCTCTTCTGCCCTGCTGCCACAGAATCAGGGTGCACACTCTGAAAGAAAGCGAAGAGGGCAGAGAGCCAGAACCTCACCCAGGCAGGGCTGCTTTGTCGGGTAAGGTCTGAGCTTTCGTGTAACCTGACCAAGGAAGAATGCTCCTGTGTGTAAACCCAGAGAAGGAAACACTCCATTCTGCCCTGCCCTCATTTCAACAATCCCCAGTGTCCTCTGTGCCACCTGACCACTTCACCCACTGACGGCTAGGCCTCCTTTGCCTGGACTCCAAGCTCAGAGGCACAGTGCTTTGGCAGAGCGACCAGGAACAGGGATGGAGGGGGAAAGAATAACCATGGCAATTGTGGTTTCCCAACTCACACTGCCCTGGGTGCCCCATGCCCACTGAACAGGGGGTGCTGCTTCTGGCTCTGGTGCTCTCGGCCTCCAGAAGTCCAGGGGCTGGCTCTTCCAGACTGTCAGTGCCATGGGATTTGCACCCTCTTTCCAGGGATGCGTGCATCATCTCCAGGAAGCATGGATGCCCAACTCTGGGGCTATGGGAGGACTCCTAGTACAGTGCACTTTCACCTACTCTTCTCCTTTGTCCTCCTCATTTGCAGGCTGCTCAGGGTCCTCAATGTCTAATGAGAAAACCTCACAGTTTTCCATCTGAATGATATCTCTGGCCTTAAATTTACAATATTTTCTATAAAGAGTTGAAAGAACTTGGTATCAACCTCTCATTAGGATGTTGATGGCAATTTCATCTCCATTTTGCCAGTGGGGAAACTGAGACAAAATAGAACTGAAGCATTTACACCCTGGTCATCCACGGCAAGGCTTTCAAAACGGTGGCCCTTGTAGCCTTCGCCTTCAAGCAGGCACAGGTGGACAAGACTTTCCAGCGGGCCTCGCATGTTCCCTTTTCTCTTTCTGTAAAGATGTCTGGTAGTTCAGAAAAGGACAGAAGAGGTACAAAAGTAGGTAAGAGTTGTTTTCAACTGAACTATGCCAACATTTTAGAAGAGTACACTGTATGTCACTTTCCTACTTCAGTGTTTGCACCTAGAAAAACAGAGAAACTGTCAGTAGAATCAGGAGTCAGATCTAAGCCGAAGTTACACTACTGTGTGGCTCTGAGCATATTTAAAATTTTTTTTTTCTTTATTGATTTGAGAGAGAGAGAAAACATCGACTGGCCGCCTCCTGCATGCCCCCGCACTGGGAATCTGGCCCACTGTCTGGGTATGTGCCTGACCTGGAATCAAACCAGCAACCTCTTGGTGCATGGGTCGATGATCAACCACTGAGCCACACCAAACAGGCAATATTTTAAATTTCTTAGTTCCTCATCTGAAAATGAAGATAGGGGTGGTCATCTCAAAGGGAATTACATGAAATGATGCTCATGAATAGTATTAACAGGGCCCTGATGAGGCAAATGATGAATTATGTCAGTTCCTGTTATTATGCACACTAATGGATGAATTGCAGATCCTGAATTCAATAATTGGGAGCATAACATTTTATTTTCAAAACCATTTACCATGAAAGCAAACCTTGAAAACCATTCTCTTGACCAAGAACTTGACAGTCTTTCAGACAAGACAGTAGAGCCACGGTAATTCTAGATTTTCTGTCAAGCCCTAAGAAACCTTGATCCATTGGCAATTTGAAAATGAACCTATGATAGGCACAGCCATAAGTCACAGAGACAGGCGTGCTGTGTATTACACAGAATAGCACATGCAGCTACTCCTGACTGCCCTATTATTCTATTAAACTTCAATTTAGGATCTTTGTAAAATTACGACGAAAAACCAAGAAACTATTTCATTAGAAAAAAGCAATTACCTTATATCCACTCTGTCCCATTTCTAAGAATCTTTTCCACTATTACATAAACCACCTAAATGAATTTTGGAGTGCCTCCAGGCAAGAGGACAGGGCTTGCTGAGATCTGCTGATATGATAATGACAAGTCATTGTTACAAGGAAAAAATGAGTTAGGGGTTCAAATTGTTTTGAACCTAAATTGGAAGACTTTCTGATTTTTATCCCGAAACCCAAATATCAAGTCGCTATTTCATATAGATCTCGTGTCTCCTTTACATCCTGTATATAATTATAACTCTAACTTATATCCATAAGTATATAATATAGGGGATTGTTGAGTTATCTTCTGGAAAAGTTCTCAGTTTTGTTTATTTTAAGTCACTTTTAGCCCAGATGAATGTATTTAAGACTGCTATAAAATGCAGTGGTTAAAGAACACTGTCTCATGAGAAATAAGAACTGACCAACTTCATGGTAAGACATAATGCAACTCATAGCACCCTTAGGAATTACTGATTACATCAACGTTAGCATCAGAATTCTGGAAACACTTGCTATGGAAATTATCAGGAAATAGTCAAAAGAAATGAAAACCGGGAAGATCCCTCATGCAGCCAGACTAAACAGAGGTGAAGTGTCAGTGATACGCTGCTTAGGAGTGATCTGTTCACTCACTGCTTCAGATCAGATTTGGTGTGTCTATGTTTACTCTTTCTTTTTCAATGATCCCTAAGACCAGAAACAAATCTGCAAGGTGTGAAACCTTCCTATTTTCTCTTCCCTGGACTGCTCTACTCATTCATGAACAAAAGTATGAATGCCTTTTAAAGAGATGAGGCCAGCCCGGCCGGTGTGACTCAGTGGTTGAGCATCGATCCATGCACCAAGAGGTCGCCAGTTCAATTCCCGGTCAGGGCACATGCCCAGGTTGTGGACCTGATCCCCAGTGGGGGGACATGCAGGAGGCGGTCAATTGATGTTCTCTCTCATCGATGTTTCTATCTCTCTCTCCCTCTCCCTTCCTCTTTCTCTAAAATCAATAAAGAAAAAAAAATTTTTTAAAGCTTCCTAAAAAATAGATAAATAAAAAATAAAGAGATGAGACCAAGGCAAGCATTTCTCCTGTTTTTGGTACAAAGCCAGTGCATCACACAATGGGAGCTCTGTGGGTGCCCTGCACCCAATGCAACCTACAGGCACAAAGGTGCAGATGGTATGATTTACAGGCTGGCATGGTGTGCAGGATAATGGTAGCAATTTTGCTTTTCCCTTAAGAGAGCGTAATTTCAACATCTAAGATTTGCTCCCCTAGAAGTTCAATGTTCTGAAATAGAAAAATTTTAGTTTAATTGAAAAAATAATAAAACCTATATCTTCAAGGGACAAATAACTAGTCTTTCTGGGAAATGGACATTTCAAAAATAGGAAATGAGAGTATTTGATAAAGCTCTGCAAACAATTCACTTGTTATTGCTCTTTTTTAGTCCCCCAGAAATTAATTTAATGACATAAAACAAAAGTATCGTTGTGCCTCTGTCCCAGCTCACAATAAATTACAGACTTATATCCTAAGAGTGGTCAGTTGGCATTTTAGTGGAGAAATATCTCTGAAAATACAAATGGAAATACAGAAGTGAAACAGGAGATACAAATATTAGTATAATGAAGGGACAAGTGGGAATAATTAGGATCAACAAAGCAAAAGTAATTACAGAGAATACGTACAAATAAATTAAAAGAAGCTTAGAAAATGAACAGTTTTTTGGGTGTTTTTTGGGGGAGGGGCAAAAAGTTCCCTTTCGTAAAAATTAATAAAAGCAAACTAAAGTATTGTGGCTTCTTGTCTAGAAATGTAAGCTATGTTTTCAATCACAACCCTAAAGAATGGTTTTTCAGGCTTCTACTTTGATGATGCTTTGTATACATATAAAACAAGCTTATTAGCTCACCAGTTTTTTTTTCTTTTTGTTGGCTGAAATGAGATCTATTTTGTGTGAAAGCACAGAACATGTATATCATTGGAATAAAAATCATATACTTAAACACGCAGAAACAAATACAACTTATCCACAGCCAAAAACCAAATGCCACAACTGGTGATGTTAATTTATTAAAACACTTAAGGGCAAAGACTCTGAGTTTTGATTTCCTTGTGAAAGTCAGGTCTGCTACCTACTAATACAAAATACAATACAATGAACTTTAAAGAGAAGCTTTTGTCATTGACTATAAATGTCATGACTGGGTATGAGAACTAAAAACAGGTGAATCAATCAGAAACATCCACTGATATTTTATGTTTGCATTAAACACAGACAAACATTTAATTCAGTTCTTATATTTAATGTACACTTTTGTCAAAATATACATACAATAAGCCTTCTAAATCAAAGAGATGAGCCCTGGCCCGTTTGGCTCAGCGGTGAGGGCATCTGAATTGGGGGTTTCAAGTCCATCAAGGGCACCTGCCTCGAGTTTCTTCCTGGGCCCTGGTCTGGGTCCTGCGGGAGGCAGCCGGTCGATGTGACTCTCTCTCCCTCCCTCCTTCCCACTCTATCTGAAGATAATTGGAGGGATGTCCTTGGGTGAGGATTTAGAAAAAAAAAAAAATGAGAAAAGATCATTGATTTAATTCTTGGCACAGGGTTTGGTTCATGGGTCTTGTTTACCAAATACTTGTTGAATGAATAAATAATCTAAATATCATTTATATTTGCTTTGTATTTTGGCATGGGAAGTGCCTGGTTTTCAGGGAAAGGCATTCCTGGGCCTACACAAGTATTTCTGTTCTCTGACTGCTAAAGGCAGAAGCTGTGATTTAAGAGCATGGTTTACCCAGTCGCGAATCTCCAACTCAGGAGGGGCTGAAGAGGTGTCTAGTTCTTAGCCTTGTCACTGCAGATGTACCTCCTCCCCGTGAAAGCCGAGAGTGCAGTAAACCAGGGAAGGGGAGGTGGACATTTACATTCCAGAGACTGGTGTGTAGCATTATATAAAGAATTGGGGGATTTAGAAATATATATACATGACTACTAACAAGTAATGAAGTAGATTAGCTCAATCTTTTTTTTTTTTTTAATCCTGACCCGAGGACATTTTTCCATTTTTTGTTCAGGTAGAGTGGGAGGGAGAGAGAGGAACAGAGAGAGAGAGAAATATCAATGTGAAAGGGACACATGGAGTGGCTGCCACCCGCACGACCAACCAGGGCCGGGGACAAACTGCAACCTAGGAACGTGCCCTTAGCAGGAACCGAACCCGGGTCTCTCCAGACCGCAGGCCAACGCTCTAACCGCTGAGCCAAACCAGCCAGGGCTCAATCTTTTAACAAATCAGAAACCTGGATCTTTTTCTGGAGTAAGTAAACAATGTCAGTATTTCATCGGCCAGGGCTCAATCTTTTAACAAATCAGAAACCTGGATCTTTTTCTGGAGTAAGTAAACAATGTCAGTATTTCAAAAAGAAATAATTTATATTTGGCAGCATGTAAGATCTAAGTGATTCTTTTATTATGGAGAACACCTTAAGGAGGCTGGACCTTGCCCTGGCCAGTGTGGCTCAGTTGGTTGAAGCATCACCCTTTGTACCTGAAGGTTGCCGGTTCAATTTCTAGTCGGGGCACATACCTAGGCTGTGGGTTCGATCCCCAGTTGGGGTGTGTATGGGAGGCAACAGATTGATGTATCTCTCTCACACTGATGTTTCTCTCTCTCTCTCTCCTCTCCTCCCTCTCTAAAATCTTTTTTTTTTTTTTAAAGCCTGGACCTTAACCCCAAACTTTCACTTATATGGTATCCTAAGATCACCTTAAAAAACACAGATTAAACTCTCAACATGATTATGGCAGAAGTGAAAAGACACAGAAAGACTATCAAAATTAAGGAGAGTTCCTTATAGAATTACTTTAAATTAGTTTTATGACATATACTGTGAGCACTTTCTAAATGGGTCTGCTCAGCAGGCAATGAAAAATTATTTCTGGGATAATCAACCTGTGTATCAATCAAGCCTTTGTTACTATTACATTATTTTACCTTGAAAACCATAAACATGAAATAAGAGATTTAAACATAACCTCTTACCACCAGTTCTTTTAAATATTTGTTTAATTGAAAGAATTTTGTGAAGACGGTGAAAATCATCTGTGGAATCAAGATGACTTGTACCATCTAGACTCACACCTCTTCCCAATTTTCTCCGTCACTGTGCCCTCCCTTCCATCATCATGGAAAACCGAGAGCTGACCCTGGTAATATAACCATCTCCACCTCTAAAACTAGAAAAGCTGAAAAGTTAAGCAAGGTACTCTAGGCAAAGCAGGAGAGCAAAATTCAGACCCATCCAGGTTTAAGTGGTGTGGAAACCCAAACATGGAATTGGCTGGGCATTAACATCTTGCGATCTCAGGCCCTTTTCTTTACCAAACATGGAATTCTCTGTTGTGAAATTCAATCACTTTCAATGGGCATCTAGAACTTGACCCACATCTCGGAGCTTTGTGAGGTTGGTGGTGTACAGTTCCCTGAAATACCATTTTTAACAATCTCACACTTCTTATCTAGATCTCTGACCTGCAGGGATCCAGATCCCCTATAGTACACATTGTATCCAATCCGGGGGAGGGCAGGGGGGCGGGGGGGATCTACCCAAATCCCTGGCCTGAATGTGAATGCCCTTCAATCATAAAAGGAAAGAACTTACACTATTTTTAAACCATTTTACTTTCTGCTCTTTAACGTAACAAAAAAACAATTTGCAGATAAAGCATGTTGAGAAGGTTTAATAAAGGCTTTTTTTTTTTTGGTTTTGTTTTGAATTGAGGTTACATGTTTCACATAGCATTATGCTTCTTTTTATTTCCTACAAACTCCCCAAAAGCTTTTTTAAACAGAGCTGTCAGCTCTGTTTGTTCCAGTCTCTGATTTACAAAGAGCCCATGGATGAGAGCAAGTACCAAATCCCAGGGTTGCTGTAGCTTTTCCATTCCAATCCTGCTTCTGACCTGTGAGCAGGAACCCAAACTTCCTGCTTTCCAAAGCAAGGCTCTCTGCTCACTCCAGCTCTGGCAGGTGAGGGAGCAGGGAAGGTGGGGGGTATGGTTTCCTGTCCCTGGGATTAAGTCCCCGGACCCAGCAGTAGGATAGGTTCTCTGTTTCCTCCTCCAGCACTGAGATTCTCACTCCAGAGACACGTAACCTGGACCATGTAACCTGGGAGAACTTGTCAGCCTAACACCTAGCCTGTCCCACTTGAGGACAACTGCTCCAAATCCACAGCAGAGAGAATCAAAGAAGGTAGGATGTTCGGCTGCTTAAAATCAGTCCCCTCAGTCACCTGGTGTGACCACAACTACCTTCTTTCCACCCTCAGACAGGGCATGTCTTCACTTCTCACGTTCCCTACCCTTCCTCTCAGTCAGTCTTCTGCTCCCAGAGCACAGCGCACATGGCCTGCCGATCTCCAAAGGCTTTCCCTGTGGCCTTGTCTCGGTCTTTCCCTCCAGGCTAGTACGTGACACCATCAGCCACCTCTTCCTTCTTAAAATTGCTGGTGGGTTCTCTGCCAGCCCCTTGAGCCATGCCTCTCTCTTTGGCCACATTCTCTCCTCTGGCTGACCCTCTGTGCACTGACTCCCATAGAACTCTGTACCAGCCCGCTATGTCCTCCCCACCCCTGTGCACGGACTACCTAGAACTCTGTACCAGCCCGCTATGCCCTCCCCACCCCTGTGCACGGACTACCTAGAACTCTGTACCAGCCCACTATGTCCTCCCCACCCCTGTGCACGGACTACCTAGAACTCTGTACCAGCCCGCTATGCCCTCCCCACCCCTGTGCACTGACTCCCTAGAACTCTGTACCAGCCCGCTATGCCCTCCCCACCCCTGTGCACTGACTCCCTAGAACTCTGTACCAGCCCGCTATGTCCTCCCCACCCCTGTGCACTGACTCCCTAGAACTCTGTACCAGCCCGCTATGTCCTCCCCACCCCTGTGCACTGACTCCCTAGAACTCTGTACCAGCCCGCTATGTCCTCCCCACCCCTGTGCACTGACTCCCTAGAACTCTGTACCAGCCCGCTATGTCCTCCCCACCCCTGTGCACTGACTCCCTAGAACTCTGTACCAGCCCGCTATGCCCTCCCCACCCCCGTGCACTGACTCCCTAGAACTCTGTACCAGCCCGCTATGTCCTCCCCACCCCCCCGTGCACTGACTCCCTAGAACTCTGTACCAGCCCGCTATGTCCTCCCCACCCCTGTGCACGGACTCCCTAGAACTCTGTACCAGCCCGCTATGCCCTCCCCACCCCCGTGCACTGACTCCCTAGAACTCTGTACCAGCCCGCTATGTCCTCCCCACCCCCCGTGCACTGACTCCCTAGAACTCTGTACCAGCCCGCTATGCCCTCCCCACCCCTGTGCACTGACTCCCTAGAACTCTGTACCAGCCCGCTATGCCCTCCCCACCCCTGTGCACTGACTCCCTAGAACTCTGTACCAGCCCGCTATGTCCTCCCACCCCTGTGCACTGACTCCCTAGAACTCTGTACCAGCCCGCTATGTCCTCCCCACCCCTGTGCACTGACTCCCTAGAACTCTGTACCAGCCCGCTATGCCCTCCCCACCCCTGTGCACTGACTCCCTAGAACTCTGTACCAGCCCGCTATGTCCTCCCACCCCTGTGCACTGACTCCCTAGAACTCTGTACCAGCCCGCTATGCCCTCCCCACCCCTGTGCACTGACTCCCATAGAACTCTGTACCAGCCCGCTATGTCCTCCCCACCCCTGTGCACTGACTCCCATAGAACTCTGTACCAGCCCGCTATGTCCTCCCCACCCCTGTGCACGGACTACCTAGAACTCTGTACCAGCCCGCTATGCCCTCCCCACCCCTGTGCACTGACTCCCATAGAACTCTGTACCAGCCCGCTATGTCCTCCCCACCCCTGTGCACGGACTACCTAGAACTCTGTACCAGCCCGCTATGCCCTCCCCACCCCTGTGCACTGACTCCCTAGAACTCTGTACCAGCCCGCTATGTCCTCCCACCCCTGTGCACTGACTCCCTAGAACTCTGTACCAGCCCGCTATGTCCTCCCCACCCCTGTGCACTGACTCCCTAGAACTCTGTACCAGCCCGCTATGCCCTCCCCACCCCTGTGCACTGACTCCCTAGAACTCTGTACCAGCCCGCTATGCCCTCCCCACCCCTGTGCACTGACTCCCTAGAACTCTGTACCAGCCCGCTATGCCCTCCCCACCCCTGTGCACTGACTCCCTAGAACTCTGTACCAGCCCGCTATGCCCTCCCCACCCCTGTGCACTGACTCCCTAGAACTCTGTACCAGCCCACTATGCCCTCCCCACCCCTGTGCACTGATTCCCTAGAACTCTGTACCAGCCCACTATGTCCTCCCCACCCCTGTGCACTGACTCCCTAGAACTCTGTACCAGCCCGCTATGTCCTCCCCACCCCTGTGCACTGACTCCCTAGAACTCTGTACCAGCCCACTATGTTCCTCCCCACCCCTGTGCACTGACTCCCTAGAACTCTGTACCAGCCCGCTATGCCCTCCCCACCCCTGTGCACTGACTCCCTAGAACTCTGTACCAGCCCACTATGTCCTCCCACCCCTGTGCACTGACTCCCTAGAACTCTGTACCAGCCCGCTATGTCCTCCCACCCCTGTGCACTGACTCCCTAGAACTCTGTACCAGCCCGCTATGCCCTCCCCACCCCTGTGCACTGACTCCCTAGAACTCTGTACCAGCCCGCTATGTCCTCCCACCCCTGTGCACTGACTCCCTAGAACTCTGTACCAGCCCACTATGTTCCTCCCACCCTAACTATCTAGAAGATCCTTCCTGAGCTGCAATACCACCTGAGTGCAGGTTAAGGCCAAGTCTCCCACTTCTCCAGCTCATTCACTCTTAAAAGCTCCTAAACCTGCTCTGTAACAGCCTGGGGGCATTCCACTCCTCTACAGCCTGGTGAGGGCAGTGGGCACCTCAGGCCAATTAGCTCCTTCCCTTGGCCTCCTCCTAATTTCCCTGTTACTGTCTTCACATCTTTATCCTTGGGTCGCCTCACACCAGCTATAAATCTCAGTCCCTGGACTCCTTTTACCCCTTTGCCCTACACACCAACCACAGCCACAGAGTCCTGCCTCTTCCTCCCCCACAGGGTCTCCTGTGTTACATCCTTAACCTCACATCACCTGTGTAGGTGCCCATACCTGCTTCAAGGCTAACTCCTAGAAGATTCTTCCAGTCCCCTTTGAACACATGGCTGCTCTTCTTGCCATCAGCACTCAGTACCACACTGTGACTCTTCCCACACTGCTGCGGAAGAACCACATGAAACCCGGAGCCAAGAGCCCTCGGGCATATCCAAGCAGCGTGTGCAGAAAGATTTACCCTAGTCATTTCCTTCATGGGCTGGTTTGGTTTGCTTTCCCCACAGAAGAAGGTAGATGTCAAATACTGACTAACTTAATGATGTCATTAACTCAGTCCCACACTTTGATCCACTCATCTATCTGGCTACACTGTGTGTAAGAAAAATTTATCAAGTTTATTAAACCATTAGTATAAAACTTGAAAACATGATTTAAAAATCACCTCCAATTGTGTAATTCGGAACTTTTTGCTTTAGGTAAACAAGCATTGGCTGCCTTTTAACATAAAGATTTCAACTCTAAAGCCCCGGCCATCCTAAATTGCAGAGTTATAAGAAGATCCAAATCTCAAGAAAACTAGCTCCATTCAGCTCTTCATGTGTTCACAGATTTGGACTGACTGACAGCGGCACTTTTTCAATGGAAGGCAACATTTTTCAATACTATAAAGTACTGCTAGGCTAGCACCAGCCTCAGAGAATGCAGTGAAGTAAGGCTGACTGTGTAGGAAGAAGAGTAATACAGGAACCTACCTTGCAGCTATTCTGGGTCTTAAAAGAGTGAAATTCTCACTGGCCTCAGGAAGCCACTTGTGAGCTAGAAAGGTTATAACTTTTTATGCTGAATTTAGTAAAGTATGCAGTGTTAAAAACATTTAACTGCTTCAGCAAAGAAAAAACAAATCCACAGATAGACATTTCTCACGTGTCCTCTATATTAGGAAGGCCAGGAAAGGAAGGATTAAGTATGGTTTCGTGCAAAAATTTTCAAAGGAGGCTGACTTCCAACTCTTGCACACTGAACAGAAACCATAAAATCTTCCTAGCTGAGATGTCCTACCGAGGCTGCTCTCAGCAGAAGCACCCTGTCCCAGGAGCACAGTGCCTGGCCCCGGGGCATCTGCAGGCTGGGCCAGGGAGCTCTGCCAGTGTCTGGTTTTAAATGCTCTCTCAGGCCTGGTGCCCACCTTTCTGGCTGGTCTCCCTGCCAGACCATGAATGCAGGTTCCTTGCATACCTTATCACTACTGCTGCCAGTAACCTGAAGAAGCAGATACTGTCCTCGATTTACAGTGAGAAAACGAAGTTTGAGAGCAGGTGAGTAAGTAACACGCCCAAGACTAGGAGGTTGGTTTGACTTTTCACTGGTGGTGGTTCTCAATGGAGGTTGAGTGCCCTCCTGGGGGTATTCTGGTGGCCAATGACTATGTTACTGACACCGAGTGGGTGGATTAGGAATTTTTAATGTTCTAGAGCACACTGGACAGTCCTCACCCAAGAATTCCCCTGCCCCACATGCAACGGCACCCAGCAAAGAACACCGCACCATGAAGTTCGGAGGGAGAGAAACCGCGTTGAAAGGCCTCTCCGATTCATGTCATCAGTAGGCTGGGGTGGCATGGGGACAGCAGGGAATTTCCACTGACACTGGAGTCTAAGTGAACAAACACAAACCTTTTCTTAATTAACAGCATGTAGCTAAAAAAAAAAAAAAAAAGGTGGAACCATTTCAAGACTTTACTAAATACTGAAGATAAAAAGGAAACACCAGCTAAACATGAACCTATATAATACAGCTTATCCTGCCCCAGCTTCTAGCCTTGATGACAGCCACCTCATTGGCACTGACTTCTCAAGAAACTATACCAGGGCAGTCTTCTGGACTGCATACAGTTCCTGAAGGACAGGTTCAGTCTGCCCCTCCTCACCCTTCCCCCTTCTCCCCTCACCTGTGGGGAGTCCCTGCATCAACAATGCACCTGCACCTCTGGCTTTGGGGGGGGGGGGAGCGGGGTTAGCCAATGGGAAGCACTGGCCTGAGACTGGGAGGAAGAGCATGTATTTCCCAGCTCCTTCCATGTGAGGTTACTGACTGGTTCAAGGCTCTGCAGAAGGAGACAAATCTACGCATGTCTCACTGCAGTAGACGGAGTAACGGCCCCCAAAGATCCATGTCCTACTACTCCCCAGAACCTGTGAATGTGTTACTTTACATTGCAAAAGGAAATTAAGGTTGCTAATTACCCGACCTTAAAACAGGGAAGTGCCCCTGGATTATCCAGTGGGCTCAATGTGATCACAGGGGTCCTTAGAAGTGGCCAAGGGGCAGAAGAGCTCAGAGCGATGCACCGATGCACCGTGAACTTCACCTGCTGCTGCTGGCTGTGAAGACAGATGAGGGGCCACAATCCAAGGAACGCAGGAGACCTCTAGACGCTGAAAAAGGCAAGAAAACTGGTTCTCCCTTAGAGCCTTTAGGCAGCAAAGTGGCCCCGCTGACCCCTTGATTTTGGCCACAAAACCTATTTCTGACTTCTGCCATCCAGAAGCCTTGTGTTGCTTTACGCCAATTTGTGGTAACTTGTTAGAACTAATACAAACACTCCTTCGGGTTCTGGTAACTACTCATTCTCCTGCCAGGCCCAGATCACTGAATCTCCTTGGTGGCTCCTATCCATACCTTTGTCAATAGGCTCTCTATAAAAAAGCCCTACTCTACCATTCTGACTGTGACTTTGCTGGAACCCAGAGTCAGACTCCCATCACCTCATTTGGCTTTTTCCTGCTAAAAGAAAGTCAACCCCTTTGCACTCTTAGCTCCAAATGGAGCCCAACTGATTAAAACCCAGGGCTCCTCCACACTGGTCAGTAATCTCTCTGTTAACTTATTTCTTTTAACTTAACAAACAGCTCATCTTGCTACCCCACACTTCCTTCCCTATCTGAAAGGCCACCAGGCCAACCCCAGTCAGCATCAGCACCAGGTCAGTTCAGCATGAGGCCACCTGACACACACCTTTTCAGAATATCATTTCAAGAAACTGCATGCAATTTATAATATTATGAAAACAAAAGGGCTCTTCTCTCTCACTCTTACCTATGCATTTTTGTGAAATTACTGAACTTATACAGTAAGAAAGCTATTTGCTTCATATAATTTGTAGTCTAAAACTTTAGGAACTTTCTGGCAATGCTAACCGTGGTTAGAAAAATGTTATTTCAGGATAACCCAATCAGATTCTGTAAATACCAAGGAGCGAAGTTCTTGGAAATGTACCTGTAAAAAGCCGCATCACCAATCAGGTAAAATGTTTAACTGTTGGGGAGAGACAACTGAGTGGACACTGGGCAGTGACATGGGGTGTCATAGGGACAAGGCACCCAGAGTTCCAGGCACGGCTCTGCCAGTCACTAGCTCCACATCCTTGGCAAGTACATTTTCTCTCTGGACCTCAGCTTTTGTCCATCCACGATAAAGAAAACAGGTCTCCTGTAGTAATCACTCCAGCTCTCACACTGTATGGCTCTATAAAATACTGAGTTGGGAAGTGCTACAAAATGGTAACAAAGAGTTGAGTAACTGATTATGACCAGCCTCAGCCATGCCCTCAGTCAGCCGACAGCCACTGGAGATTTACTCTGTGCCAGTACTATTTCAGGGGCTGGGAGAGAAGGGTCATTAGATACCTATCCCTACCCTGGAAGTGCTTACTGTTTAGAAGAGGAACATATATTAAATTGTTAAGAACTGTTATATTAGAAGTTTACATGAAGTTTAATGGGGGACACAGAGAATTGTGTTTGATTCTAACATTCCATGCTTGATAGAGTCTGCATTTCAACACTTATTTACCATGAGAGCCAGTAAAACAAAGTTGGGCAGTGACGAAAAACAACAACAAATAAAACCAGATCATCCCAGCCAAATGATTAGTTGTGATATTTTGCTAGTCTTTACTGACTGCCATGGCTGAACAGATGATCAAAGTATCAGCTGTATACACTGCTAATGTGCACGCCCTATGAATGGACATATAAATCTAACCAGAACTTCTCTAGAAATTTCACACCGTAACTGAAATCTGCATTCAGCAATGAGTCATAAAAGGACTAGTTCTTAAAATGTAAATTAAGCCTCACTGTCTTAAGTTAAAAATAAATATAAGCTTAGAAATTATTTGATATAAAGTTTAGTATTTCATCTAAATGAAATACTTTTTTCAAAAAAATCTTTATTGTTGAATGTAGAATGTATTACAGATGTTCCATATTTTTCCCCCATTGACCCCTCCTCCCCACTCCCACCCCCTCCCACCTTTTCCCACACTATTGTCTGTGTCCATTGGTTATGCATATAAGTTCTTTGGTTTATTTCTTCCCACCCCCCAATCCCTTTCCCTTTGAGGTTTGTTGGTCTAGCAATTAATTTGTACTTCTTAATCCCTTCACCTTTTTCACCCATTCCCCCAACCCCCCTCCCATCTGGCAACCAACAAAATGTTCTCTGTATCTATGAGAATGTTTCTGTTCTACCTGTGCATTTTGTTTGTAGATTCCATTGTTGATAGATATGCATTCACTGCCATTTTGTTTATTTATATATTTTATCTTTTTCTTCAAAAAAACCCTTCATCATTTCATATAATAATGGGTTGGTGGTGATGAACTCCTTTAACTTTTTCTTGTCTGGGAAACTCTTTATATGGCCATCGATTCTAAATGACAGCTTTGCAGGATAGAGTAATCCTGGTTGTAGGTTCTTGCTTTGCAACACTCTGAATATTTCTTGCCACTCCCTTCTGGCCTGCAAAGTTTCTTTTGAGAAATCAGCTGACAGCCTTATGGGAACTCCCTTGTAGGTAACTAGCTGCCTTTCTCTTGCTGCTTTTAAGATTCTCTCTTTGTCTTGAACCTTTTGAATTTTGATGATGATGTGTCTTTGTGTGGGCCTCTTGGGGTTCATCTTGTCTGGGACTCTCTGTGCTTCCCGGACTTGTATGTCTGTTTCCTTCACTACGTTAGGAAAGTTTTCTGCCATTATTGTTTCAAACAGGTTTTCAATTTCTTGTTCTCTCTCTTCTCCTTCCGGCACCCCCAAGATGCGAATGTTGGCATGCTTGAAGTTGTCCCAGAGGCTCCTTACACTATCCTCATTTTTTTGGATTCCTTTTTCATTTTGCTTTTCTGATTGGGCGTTTTTTGCTTCCTTATATTCCAAATCAATGGTTTGCTTCTTGGATTTACGTATTCTACTACTGAATCTTTGTAAATTATTTTTTATTTCAGTTAAAGCCTCCTTCGTTTCTAACTGTGCATCGATCATTTCTGACTGGTCCTTTTTTATACTCTTGAGGCCCTCACTGAGTTCATTGAGCTTCCTTATAAGCAGTATTTTGAACTCAGCATCTGTTAGGTTGCTTATCTCTATTTCGCTTAGTTCTTTTCTTGGGGTTTTGTTCTGTTCTTTCATTTGGGACCTGTTTCTTTGTCTCCTCATTTTGGCTGCCTCCCTGTGTTTGTTTCTGTGTATTACTTAACAAGTGGTATGGGCCTAGCTGAGATCAGGTGCTGCTCGTTTGAAAAAATTTAGGAAAAACCTGAAGCAGGATCCAAGACCGGCCAATCCTATGGTTAAGTAAGTGGCAACAGCTTGGGTGAGCCTGAAAGTTGGGTGGGGCGGGGCCTCAGGGAGTCAGCAGGGCGGGGCTACCAGTGTGAGCCAGGTTGCTGGAGTACCAGAAATGGCAGCTGTCTGCCGCCCCAGGGAAGGGCTCACCAAAGGAACAAAGGCCTCTGACAGCACATTTGTCCGGGAGAAAGCCCCCTCTCCAGCCCTCGCTCCAGTGCCAAACAGCTCAGTTCTTCCCTGTGTGTCTCTGGTGCCCCTCGAGCTGCCTCCCCTCTAAGCTTAGAGGGAGAGAGTCCGATAAGTCCGTGCGCGGGCCCTTTAGGGAGCTGCCTGGGGCTCCAGCCGCGTCAGCTTCCCTGAGCCTCAGTTCCTGCTGGTTTTTCCAGCCCGAAGTTATGGGGATTCTCTTCCTGGCACTGGAACCCTGAACGGGGCACCTGGTGTGGAAAGGGGACCCCTCAGTCCTCAGGGAGGACCTTCCCAGCCGAGGTGTCCTCCTGATTTGTATCCGCCACACGTGGGTGTGGGACCAGCCCGTCTCACCGCCTTCTTACCGCCGTCTCGCCGCTGCCCCTCGCGCCTCCGCCCCTCCTACCAGTCTCGATGCAGCTTCTTTAATTCCGTAGTTGTAGGACTTCCATTCGGCTTGATTTCAGGCGGTTTTGAATGATGGTTGTTCTTTAGTTTAGTTGTAACTTGGATGTGGTTGTGGGAGGACGTGATACTGCGTCTACCTACGCTGCCATCTTGACCAGAAGTTTTCGAAAATTAAAACTTTTAAAGTAGAGGCATATTATGTTGTCTTTCTTATTGAGAGACAGTAGTCTATAACATTATTTTCTAAAGTTAATTGATACATTGTCTTAAAAAATTATATTTGGGCTTTTCATCTTGAACAGAATGAAAAGATCCTCCGTATCAGATTTAAAACGGGGAGTCTTGAGCTTGAAGGAAGTGCCCGCTGAGCACGAGCTCCTCTGGTCAGACAGAGTGCATGCTGAGAGCATCCCGGCCCCTGGCAGACGTCAGCTCCTGTCATCCTCCCCCTGCCCCACTCCCAGCCCCAGCACAAACCCGCCGCTTCTGTAAACCCTTGCCAGCGCATCCCTAAGGACTCTACATTTGAGAGCACTAACTGTCTGTGCCTCTCATTTGAGCTCTCAACATCTAAGGACCTTTTTCATCTGTGCTCCAACTAAACTGAAAATTCCATAGCAGCTAGCACCAAATTAAAAATTCCTCACATTACAAATACTGTTTTCTTTTGCAAAAGTACTTCTAATTGATGTTATTTTACTCTTTGTAAACCATTTAAAATTCTCTTTGGACAAAGCTGAATATAAATAAAGAAATAAAGGATCCTCAGTAAGGACCAGAACTGTGGCCTGGATATGGTGGGTGTTAATAACATATTATTAATTGAATGACTGATTTAAATATTGCAGTCGAATCATCATATTTAAGATTACATAGTCATCTGAAAAACCCCGAAGTGTGCAAGTAAAGAAAAGTAAAGCAGAAGAAGAGCGTTGGGCTCAGACCCATGGTGCAAATCCATCTCTAGGTGGCCCTCAGAAGGGCAAAGGCTCCTTTGTGAATGGGAGGAAGACTGACGATAACTGGGTACGGACACATCACAGGCAGCAGCACACATTCAGGAAAATATTCCCGATTCCAGACTGTAGTCCTTGCTATTAATTAAAGTTGCACAACACTGAGAACTAGCTCATCTTATCTGGATTACGTCTAAGCAGTGTTGCGGAAGATGACCAGGGATAGGTCCAGAAGACACGCAGGAATAAATAAAGCCTTTCATTAAACCCCTTGAGAAGGAGTCAAGTAGGCTATGATCACAAATCACTCGTCAATTGGATCAGTAATTTAGCTTTGAGATGTAAATCTATGTAAATTCTCATATCTCAAGTCGCATAAATATCTGACTTGGTAGAGCCAACTGTGCTTAAGGGCAGTCCATAGTTAGGAGTTACTGATACCCTAACCTCTTCTCTTGTCACAGACACAATAAGAAGCATCAGCTTCTATGATAATATACTTAGTCTTTGTAAGCATGTATCATAGCATGTAGTATATGAGTATACCATACATATATATATTTTACTTAGTAACAGAAATAGTAGCAAATTATATTACTAAACCGATTCAGTCTCAGAACGGTTCTATGGCAATACTTTTCAAAATAACCCACTGCATCCAAACCAAATGAAGTTCAAGGTACATGGCCACCTACTTTTTTCCATTTGCAATAATGCTTTTAAAGAAAAAAGTCAACCCTCACTGAAAGGCCAAACTTCATGAATGATGAGTCAGAGGACATTTAATGATTTGTGGCAGTTTGATTAAAGAGACTTACCTTTAATAAGGAAACAGTTTATTAAGTTTCTTCTTAAATGATGAAATTTCCTGAAATTTAACTCTTCAAAAAATATAAATGCTAAACATATAAACATTATTTTCAACTGTCTCGCCACTGTCGTTATCAATATTTACTGACATAAAATGTCTTTCTAAATAAACTAATCATGTAAGTAATTATTCATTCTATCATCATTTTGATAGGAAAGAAAACAATGGATTGACATTTGGGAGAGGAAGTTTAGCTAAATAATTTGTAGAACAAGCCTAATTAAATAAAGTCAGAAAATTGTATTTTCCACTCTTCAGTGTTAAGCCATTTTCTTTCATAAGGGGAATAGCAGGCCCCAAACCTATGTACTTCAGGAGAAAACATGGAAGGAAGAATGATAAAATTAACAGGTCATGGTTGCCTGTGTTTATAGAGCATTTCAGGGACATACAAAATACTTATAAAAGAAGACTGGATGTATAGGAACATATCACTTATGTCAAGAAGGCTAAATAAGTGTAATCCACTTAAGGAGAATTTAGAGTTATCCCCTCTTACAATAATTTAGTTATCTGAATTGGTAAAGAACCATATTTACTACATATATATGTAAAGAATAGAACAGAAATGAAATCTTTAATACTACTTTAATGATATCACTGCCTTGCTAAAAAATCCCCAACTGCTCTCAAATGCTTCTAGGATAAAACTCAAACTTCGCTGTGCAGCCTATAACATGCTCCTTAATTTGGCCACCTCCTACTTATATGATTTTAGAACCACTGTTCCTCAGCAGGGCCGCGATCCGCTCCACTCTGCTCAAACCCACCCCCTCCTGGAATGCCCTCCTCACTCTCCATCACTCAAGGCCCAACGCAAGGTCCCCCTTCACCACTAGCCTTGTCTGACCACTCACGCCACAGAGAATGCTAAAAATATTTTGAATTTCTAATTAGCTAGCTAGCTAGAAAACTAGATTGAAAAACTTATAATTTAAATATCTATATGTATATAGAGAGATTCTCTTCTAAGTAGTGTCATGATAGTAGGGACTTGGTCTTTGAGATCTCTGAATCACCTATAATCAGAAACACAGCTGGGATAGACGGAGACTTGACTTGGGGTGCTGAACACACAGTACAATATGCAGATGATGTATTATAGAACTGTACACCTGAAACCCATGTAATTTTATTAACGAACATCACCCCAATAAATTCAGTTAAAAAAAGAAACAGCTAGAACAGAATAAGTAACTACTTCCTTTCATTGCTTGGTTCTTTCTAATAACTCTTGAAGGTAATATGCTGATATAACAGGTTTTGAGACTAGGATAAAATATGATCTTCTGGCTACAAGCGCTTAATCAGCTAATGGAGAATTTTTTAATAGTTTCCAAGGGGGATAGTTTAGTTATGTGATATTGATAAACACATTTGTTACATATAAGTGAGGTTGAAAGAAGCAGTTTGAAATGCATGTTTGAAACGCTAAAAAAAGTTTCATACCTTTTTAGGTGCTAGCTTTTTGCCCACTGATGGCACAAACTTTTTACCCCAATCATAAAACCTCAAGCTATCTACTTGAAATGGATACATTTTATTGAATGTGTGTGTGTATGAATGGCCGTGTGCAAGGAGCAACAGTGGAGACTGAAAGTTTGGACAAAACACTGCTATGCCTAAATTATTATCTCATATATGCTAAACGTCAAGTTTTACTTTATTCCAAGGCTAATATACACTACATTTTAGTAGTTCATCCAAATCAAATGAAAGGTAGTTCGAGTGTCCATAATTTCCTAAAGAGCAAATGTTATAACTTGTTTGTCAGTCTTACAACTTCTTCCTGTATTATTACATTCCACTATACTATATTACATATCACTCAACATTTCCTGAGCATCCACCAGCACTGAGCGAGGTCACTGGAACTGTGTGAAATAAAATGCCAATGCACTGTGGTTTGGTCGTCAAGTAAAAATTACATATGGTCAAAATTAACTATGAAAATTTCTAAAATCTCTGTCAAATTACCCTTAAACTACTAGGATCTGAGTCCTTTGTAGCTTAAAAGCCAAAGAAATACATTATAGTTCTTCCTATTAGCATGTCAGCTGTGGCTGTCCCTTCGCTGGGGCAGTGGAAGCCCAGGCTTGGCTTCGGGGGGGGGGGGGGGGGGCGCCCGTGTGAGCGCAGTTGGCCTAATGGTCCATGTGTATATGATGCCGCTCTACTGTGTGCGAACCTGTTTCTGACTTTAAGAACTTCACACTACAAATATGATTTCACATGAGTACAGATTACAAAGTGCATTTTAACCCACTTCAGCACACTTGGTTCTTGACCACAAATATGTGTGACTGGTGTGGAAGAAAGTATCCTCTGCTTCATAGATGGGAAGACAGAAGCCCATAGAAATGGGGACAAAAGTCCAAGGTCACACACATGAAGACTCTCCCGGTCTCTGACTCGTGGTCCTGTGCACATCACAGTATACCAGCCTCCCTACATGTACCATGCACGGACACCTGAAGGGGGCTTCTGTAGACACAGAAAGCAACACAATACACCTGAAGGTTGAGCACACTGACTGGACACTCTCCCAAGGGTAAAGACAAATGCAAAAACACGAACAGAAACTCCAAGGTGAAATTTGGCTTAGAGGAAAGTAAGAGGATATTCCAGGTCATGAGAGTGTTCCCACAAAGGCACTGGAGGGAGGAAACAGCAAGCAAATTTGCTTCGCTGGAAGAAGAATGTACTGGAAAGTACAAGAGAATAAGGTTTTGTATTCCTCCCTTGGGGTTTAATCCTGAGGATGTTACAACACTCCAACACCCCACTTAGCTGAAGATAGCTGAAGAACAGAAACGAAATTGCAGTGATGGTGATGAGCAGATGTTCACCAGCAGAATGAAATAGGCTTATCTGTTTCACATATAAGGTATAACAGCTGATACTGACTTGTGGTTGGGCACAAAAAGGAAATGAACCTTATTATATTTATTATCCTTTGCAGGCTTGACTTTACCCCCAAGGGAAATAAATGCTTATTTACTCACTAACAGGACTAATGGCAGAGATGCCTATTTATTTTATATTTATTTGCAGTGCTCTCAGGAGTTGAAAATTTCCCCTGAAATGAAAGCATATGTAGGAATCAAACCTCAAAGCTGCTTTTCTCTTACTGAAAATAATACATTTAGGACTTTGTTGCAGGCGTTTTTATTTCAGTGGCATTTCCTGAGACATAAGGATAAAAAAGAGGTGGAAAGGGCTGGGGAAGAAGAAATGTCATGAGGAAGACTAGGAAAGGTAGCCACAAACAATGTTTCTGGGCCCAGGGGGCTGGAGAATGCAAGACATCCCAAAGCAGCCGTGTGACTAGGTATAAAACAAAGTAAGGACACAATCAAAACATCTATTGCATTGGTGTTCAGATTCGTGATCAAGGGTGGTTCACACTGATGCAGCTGAAGTCTTCCATCATTCCTTTTGCTTAAGTACAGAACACATTCAGGCTGCTACAGGCTCTTCGCACAGTATGAGGCTCAGACTTGCTTTGGTATGTCCATAAAGAAGGTAAAAGAAGTTTTTCTTCATAGTCCCACTTCCCTCTTCTGGAACCAAGTACCTGTGTCTGGCCTAGGCATGAGGTCTTGGGGCAGTGATGCAGGTTCCAAGGTGCTCTTCCTATCACCTTATCCTATCACCCACCCCCACCTCAATTGATTCTATCTTAACACACTAGCTCAGGAATGTGCAGATAAAACTAGATACTAGCAGCTTCAAAAGAAAGGAACAGGTCATTTCAAGGAGTCTGGAGACAGCCTTTGAGGCAGAGGACTTTCCCCATGTCCCCCAAAGCCCCTAGAACTTCGGTACCCACAATTTCTGCTTCATTCAGAGTGGCTGAAGCAACCCATCTAATGTTTAAAATGCAGTGTGGTTTATTTGACCCACTGAGATGACTGAAAACCAAACTCTTGGGTCAGGCTTCAGTAAACAGCAAAGGAAAGAATAAGAGATGACTTCATCACTGTTTCAGAAAACTAAGGTCCTACACACACCTCCAATCTAAAAGTGGTCAGCTGGTTACCCTACATCCTAGAAGTACTTCATTTGTGTTAGAAATTAAATCCTCTACACAGCCTAAGTGAATCTCTTCAGTCAAAGGGCAAGGGGTTACATTAACCCACATCTTTGCTGTCAGAATGAGTGTAAACACGAATATAATTTAACTTTTTACCAGGCTCAGCAACAATCAGCTATGCTATCTATCCCCAGAGAAGACAGGAGCACCAGCCAAGCCCACAAGCCATTAGGTGGAGAGTGTGGGTATTAGCAGGTCCATCTATTCTTCTGCTAATTACTTTATGGATCTGCTTCCCGAAAATATAATCTCCATGGAGTTCTTGGGAATGGGGAATCGCCTGGGAAAATAGCCACTTTCATAGATCAGAGCCAATTTAATGCCAACAAAGAGCCTCAGAAGCTGAACTCATAAACTGGTCACCCTTTTCCTGGTAATTAGGAGAATCACAGAAACCACTATGCCGAAGATATCACTTTACACTTCAATCACACAGGCAATGAGGCCCTCTCAAAGTGTGTGAAAGTGTGCTAGAAAGACAGCAGAATTTATGGAAGGCAAACAAAATAAAATGATCTTAATCCCAATCCATCCACTCCACAATCAGACTAACCAGTTTAACTCACCACTGTTCTTTTTCAGTGAAGTGGGGGGAGGAAGGGTGGCTGGAAATAGGAAGAAAAAGGAAAACCTACATATAGAAAGGGGCATGATATACAGCAGATTCTCAAAATCCAACAACCCACATAACACCTGTGCAATTTTCTGCTATATCTGCATACCACCAGGATTATTATTTACTTTTTTTTTTATCCTCACCCGAAGACATTTTTGCATTTATCTTCAGATAAAGCGGGAGGGAGGGAGGGAGGGAGGAAGAGAAAGAGAGAGAAACATCGATGTGACAGAGACAGATTAACTGGTTACCACCCACACAACCCCAACTGGAGGTACGTGCCCTTAGCGGGAACCCAACCTGGGTCTCTCGGGTCCGAGGGCCGACGCTCTAACCGCTGAGCAAAACCGGCCAGGGCTACTTCATATTTTTAAAAGACACCTTATATTATAGCTATATGTGAAAAACAAGTATCATATTCCACATACTCCTTCCAATAAACGAAGTGGAAAGAGAACAGGTACAGGACCCGAAAGAACAGGGCCGAGGTGAGCAGTGAGCAGAGGCAGAGTCTGGTACCTCCCCCAGGGAAAACCAGGACCGGAGGCACAGCTCCGCTCCTATGGGCAGCAGTGTGAACGACCACTGAGGAAGGGGCTTTTCAGACAGGGCTGGGTTACATCTCAAGCACAACCACAGTACTCCCTTGGTGAGTTTAGGCAAGTTACTTACTCACCCTATTCAACAGACTGGCCGCAAGCCTCCTCTCACAGTGGCTGAAGAGAGCAAAGGAGATAGAATGTACTAGCACCTAGCACTTCTCCTGCTGCTACTGCTGCTGTTTTACCTCTAAAATGAGAACAGGCAGACATAGCTCCTCTACAGGACTGTCCCAAACCCACTGTTTTCAGCAAATGCATATTAAAGGATTTGCTTACTAGGTGCCAGGCATTATATGCTAAGCACCAGATGCTAATCCTCATTTGAGCCTATCTCTTTTGAGCTGTCCAATAACCCAATAAGGAAAGTATTAGTATCCCTACTTTACAGAAGAAAAAAGTGGGGCTTTTTTCTTCTGTAAAAAGCCCCCGGTCAGTTAGTATAAGGCAGTGCGCTTGGCTTCCAGTCCAGTCCAATCTCTGAGAAAGCAATTAAACACTGTGAGAGCTGTAGGAGTGTGAACTGTCTACAACTCAAAGAGCCTCAACTTGACTTTCATTACCTCCTAACCACACAATATAACCATAAAAGGCCAAAATTCTCCACAAAGAGTAACTGAGGGGGAAAAAAATCAATTGAAATAGATCTTCACATCTATTATAGTATGAAATGAAATGTAATAAATCCTTTCAACTAAATTTGTTTTCAACATACTAGCCAAAAAATTCATACTTGGAAGCACTTGAGATTAACCATTTTCAATACTGACGTTCCCAAGAAGGATGAGAACATCAATGAACGGGTAGCTGCAATTACCCTGCAACATTTTTTTTTTTTTTTTTTTTTTGCCTAATAATGCCTGTAACGCTTACCTTGCATTCCTCCAAAGAATATTCTGTGGTAGCTATTCAAATATTCTGTACTCTCATATAATTTGTTTATATTCCCTATTCCATTTTATACAGGCTGTCATTGTGAAGGTTATTATTATTACCAGTTTTTCATGAAATTTGTTTTAGTATCATGAATACCAAGTACAATGGTCTCAGTAACAGAAAGAGCTCCTCCGACATCCCGTTGACAATGAAAGTGGGTAAAAAACTCATCAGTTCTTTTCAAGAGGCCCTTGAGATTTGTAGCAGAACTGCAATTCTGTACATTTGTTGAGAAACTGCTGTGTTATTTTTCAAATTAGGAAACTCAGCCAAGTGGGGAAAAACATAGGTGAGTAAGACAACGCTTATTCTTTTCAAATAAAGCTTGTTATTTGAGAAATGTAATGCAATTAAAGTAACCTGCTTTCCTTAAATTGTTCATATAAAACTATTATAATCTCATCTTGCTTAATCAAACAAGAGTAATATTTTAACTGAGACGGGGGCAGGAGGAAATGGGCTTAAGCTGCCCCAACTGCTTCTCTGCCGTCACGATGACTTACTGCCCCGCAGGTCAAGCTCTATTAACCCCAATACGAGTCCCAGCTACAGTTGACAGCTGAACAACACGGTTTGAACTGCATGTGCCCGCTTACATGTAGAATTTTTTTTTTTTTCCAATAAATACCTGTGTTGTTTTCAATCCACAGTTAGGAGTCCATAGATGTGGAGGGCCGACTGTATGAATTGATCTACCCCAATTTATATAGGGAACTTGAGCACCCGAGGATTTTGGTATCTGTGTGGGGGCAGGAGGGAAGGCAGGGTCCTGGAACTCACCCCCAGATGATGAGAGAAACTAAGTTTTGGGAAAGTCAAAAGTTATAAGTGAATTGTTTACTGCACAGGACTGATGCCCTGAAGCCCAGTGCTGTTTCAGGGTCAGCGGTGTTGCCCTCCCTGAATGTCCAAAGCATTTTCAGTCCACTCCACTGACCAAAGCTTACTTTCCAACCCTCTCCCCCACTCACTGCTCCCCTCCTCAGCCCAGTCACCACACTTTTAATGACCATGCCCCTCATTCCCAGGAGTCTGGATGTCCCATGAGGACAGAGCAGAAGTCTCGGTCCCCTCTCTAACCCCAGCACTTTGCACAGTTTTCAGAACAGGACATATGATCAATAAATATTTGCTGAGTGAATGACTGCTTTTGTTTGGTCTCTACCTTAACTGCCAGTTCCCAGGAGCATTAAACAGATAAAGTTCTGGCTCTCTGGTAGGAATTATGCAAAGCAATGGAGGATTTTTTTTTTTTTTTTTTTTTTTTTTAAGGAATCCCTTCCAAGAACATAAAAAAACTACAATCCAACTGAATTTTTTACTTCGACCTAGGGATAGCAGCCCAGGGTAATGGCAGAAAGGGAAGGAGAAAGAAAAAATGTGCTTTGAATTCAGAAGAGCTGGTCTGGACGCCCCTCTGTGTCTTATAGGCTGTGCGACTTGGGCGACTTAATCCTCACGGGCTGGGTTCTTCATCTCTAAAATGGAAGTCATAACATGTATATGATTTGGGGGTTAAATGCACTGTATATAAAATGCTAGCACACTTTCTGGGCCATGAAATGCACTGGATATGTTGGCTTCCTTGCCCCTAGGGCCCCTTTTCAACCTCTAGTTATTTAATTTAAAGAAATCACAATAATTAGGATCCAGAAAAAAGAAAAAGAAAAAAGTGTGATGTAAAAATTCACGTCTATTACAGTGTTATTAAGCTAAACATTTGAGATAGAAACTTTAAAGTTTATGAGACTTTGAGTAAATTTTAATTTAAAATGAACAAAATACTGAGTCTGAAAAGTAACGATAAATGGAGAGCATCTGAAAAATCTGGGAAAAATACAGAAAAGACTGCAGGTTTAACTGTAACAATTCCCTTTTTTCTTTTTCCTGTGGAAAGTCATTCTGTAATTGTTCTTACTGGATACTGGGTTGTTCTTATTGGTCATATGCCTTTGAATAATATCTGTTCAGACTCATTAGAATACCAAACTATAGTCTTGATGATCATTTTTTTGACAAATAACCACTTAGTATCTAATAGATATTTGTGGACAAGGCCTAAAATATTTTAAAAAATGATACATAATGTCTTTATTGATTAAAAATGTATTCTTCAAAGTAACCACCGAAGGAGCACTTAATAGAAAAGTTTAGGTTGTGTCTATAAACAAGTCAGACCAGATCTGAAAAATCTAATTTAACCAGATCACTGGGTTTGAACTTAAATTCTACCCTTTGGATTCTGCTATGTTGTTGAGCTTGAAAACTCCCAGGTAGAGGTATTTTACCAGAGTCATCTGGTTCTCATGATGTGTGCATCACATTTCCCTTCAAGGAAAATACAAAGATTAGTAATCCATTTAGTGTCCAAGCCCGCCACCCAGCACATTAGCTCGTAGAAAATCTATTATCACCTCAGGGAAAGGGGAGAGGAAATTATCTCATAATTGATGGTGTTTAGAAATGTATTTATCAATCGGTCCTTCTAATGAACAAGGAAGCCTGACGGAAGTACAGCGGCCCTGGGAGGCCTGCCGTGGGACAGACAGAGGGCAGCTTTGTGAAGCAGGCTCACAGCCAGGCCAAGGCTAGTTCGTACCAGCTTGAGAACAAGTCCCGGTACCACCTGTGTCTCAGCTCCCTTTGCGGCAAAATGAGAGTTGAGAAAGATGTCCTGGCTGATCCTTTAGCATTTAGGTCAAAATCACTTTTTTTTTAAATGTTTACATATATATGTATTTCTTTTTTTTTTCCTTTATTGATTTTAGAGAGAGAGGAAGTAAGAGGGAGAGAGAGAGAAAAACACTGATGAGAGACAACATTGACTGGCCGCCTCCTGCATGCCCCTCACCAGGGATCGGGCCCAAAACCTGGGCATGTGCCCTGACCGAGAATCGAACCAGTGACCTCTTGGTGCATGGGTCAACACTCAACCCCTGAGCCACACTGGCTGGACCATAATCATTTTTATAGTTCCACTGAAATCCAAATGGAATTATTTATACCTCTTTGCACATAGTGTAAATTGCCGCCGATAAGCCTGCATATTTTCATTTTCAAAAGCCTAGTTCATTCATTTCATGGTATTCTCAATTTTATTTAGCTGAGTGTGCTAGAAAATGGGCATTCATTAGGGAGAGTTTTTGTTTCTTCTGGGATCAACTGTTTACAATAGTTTACCCCTGGCGGCACAGGTAGACATTGAGTGTTTTCTACTTTGCATTTCACGAAAAGGACACACTTCCCAGGGTCTGCCTGTGCCTGGCAGGCCTGTGGCTGAAGACGGTGCTCTAGGACCACAGGAACTGGGGCTGAGCACATTCTGGATTTGTGCCTAAGGACCTACAACAACAGCTGGAAGGCAAGGAAAGACCTTGAAGGCCTGGGCCTAGGGCACGTCCTTGCCTTGGGGTCTTGTTTCTGGCAGGTCCCTGCCAGGCTCCCTGTATGGTCAGCATGCTCACTCCCTTTCTCCAGCAGGTCCTGACCCAGATGTCAGCAACTCAGTGAGGCAGACATCTTCCTTCATTCTGTACAACATGTCCCATCCCCCTGAACTACTATCAATTTTGTTCGTAACATTGACCATCTCGTAACGTGCTAGAGAAAAGATTGTGCTGTTTATTTTCTGTACCCCACCCATACACACACAGCTACATAGACACAACCCACAGTGTCAGCTGCCACAAGGCAGGAGTTGCCACCTGCGGTACCCTGAGCACCCAGAACACCACATGGCATGTAGGAGCAGCTCAAAATCTCATTGGGGAATAAATGAATAGTGTTCCTTCAGCCAACTTTCTTGTAGCAGATGTAATAGATGGTTAACTCTTTCATTCACAGCCTATGTTCTGCACAAGTATTGTCTTTCACTGAGTTTTTATGGACACCAACCAAGGGTGTACAGAGTATTCATACTCTGAGAATTGTTGCTGACCAAACTAGCTATCAAGAATTATTTTAAATGGTATTACAAAGCTACTGCCATGTCTTTATTTTTTAAATTATGTTTTTATTGATTTTTAGAGAGAGAAAAAGGGAGAGGGAGAGATGATAAAAATATGGATGAGAGAGAAATATTGATTGTCTGCCTTCTGCATGCCCCCTACTGGGGATCAAGTCCACATCTAGGGCATGTACCCTAACTGGGAATCGTACCAGTGACCTCTTGGTCCCTGGGATGACGCTCAACTACTGCCATGTCCTTAAACACAGTTTTGTGGAAAACAGACCCCGCTAAGACATGAATTGATTTAAAGTTCTTTCCCCTTTCCCCAAACGATGCACAAAATGGGGGAGCAGACATGCTGGTCCACGTCTTGTACGTAAGTGACCTAAACTGAGCCCAGGATTTTGGAAAACTAAGCCATCCTGGAGGACAATGTGGCACAAGCTTCTGACCCAGCAAATAATGCTTCTAGGAATTCGCCTAAAGACTGCAGTCAAGCAAATATGAAAGATTTTCAAGAATTTCACTGCAGCATTGCTTATGTTAGTGAATGGCTACAAACACTCTAAGTGTCTAAAAATCTGGGCTAACCATGCAAGCTGTTTGTAGGCACACAATGGGAAACTGCACAGCCACCAACACGGAGCTAGAGAAAATAATCAAGGGACATGAAGGGCATTCACAATGAGGTTCACGAAAGTGGCATGCTGAGAGCCAACTTTGGTAAGAGTATTGGGAAAGGCAAGTGTTCATGACGCATGGTCCTGGAAAGGGACACTCCACAGAAATGTTTCCTGTTTCACTTGTCTGTCTTTTCTCATTCTTTTTGTAACAAAGAAAAACTATTTTTAAAGTGCCCATATACAGATGAGATACATAAGAACAAGAGACTGAGTTGACAGAGACACAAATTAAGCATTTCACTTAATGCTTTTCAATCCAGGAAGTCTGTTGTTCTTATCATCCAAAGTCATCAAAGACATGCTTAACAGAGAGTTAGCGCCCTTCTGAGAAAAAGGCAAATTCTTGAAATCAAAATGCAAACATTTCGGTTCACAGCTTATTAACCTAAGAAACTATCATGTGACAGAACGGAAGCAACTGGTGAAATCCATTAAGATGTTTAGGTGACTGGGGGAAAACATAGTAGTTGGAAAGAGAAGGGGACGTGTTCTTCCCACCTGAATTCCACCTCCCCGTATAAACACAGTCCTTACCCTGACTGTCTCCACACACTGCTAGCCTAGTCTTTGCAGTGGTTGGGGAGTTGACATCGTGCTCTGCTGTCTCTCTGTGGGAGTCTCAGGACCTTTTCAGCAGCATGTAAACATCTGGAGAATTCACCACCTGAATTCCCATTACCCAGCTGACAGAGAAGAAACAGGGAACTGGGTAGAGTGCTTTTCTAAGAAGGCCGAGGAAGAGTGGTTCCTTCCACAGGGAGAGAGAAAGGGCTGGTTCTGTGTGATGCTTGGGTTTTAATAAACAGCTTCTGCATCGAGTCTCTGGATCACCTGTGAACCCAGCCATGAACAGTGTTCGGTGTCTGAGGAAATGTATTTACCTCCCATGCTGTCCTGTCCCCATCTTTGCTTCCAATCCCAAATGGCCCAATTTCTGCTTCCTGCCAACCTCACCACAATAATTACGACAATTTGTGAAATACACTACCACGTTTAACACTGTCACAGGCTCTCAAATTCTTCTCAAGATTTTGGTGTCCCGGAAAATTGAGTTTAGCTGAAGACAAGAGGATGTCTTTGACTTATGAATACCCTCTCCAAACAGACATGAAGGGAGACTTCCTGGAGACAGAGAAATCTCTGGGTGGAGGGCTGCTCTAGGTGACACGCAAGTCACGCGGCTGCCACAGAAGCAGCCATCCCAGGAACATGCTCAAAGCTCCTACCACTTCTGTAGATTCAGAAATAGTTTCAGGGTTGGAACTGGAGGAGAAGAAAAAACAAAGATTCCCTCCAGTAAGCTGGGTAGGTGATTCCTCTTCGCACTTGCTTCTGGCAAGTTCCTAGGGGGTGTGAAGCCTCTCTCTCCTCCTGTCTTCCTGGAGAGCCAGCTGCCTCAGGACGCTGCACACCAGCTGTCTCTAATCAGCGTGCTGGCCATCTTGCCCACAATCTCCATTCTGCTATACTTCAGAGGAAGAGAAAAAGCAAGCGATTACGACACCCAAACAGGGTTTATTTGAAGTAGGGAAGAATTTAAAGCATGAAAGAAAACAATGAATGGAGCAGTCTGCAACAAAAGTGAAACTTTCCATAATGGTGAGTAAGGAGTTAGGAATCTCAGTGCTTCCTGGCTGCAAAGACAGAGGTGCCTGGAGAATATTTTCTGCGCCTCATCCCACTGCTACCCCCCAAAACTGAGGCGAACACTCGAGCGGATGCCCCCTGCCATCCACCGGCGCTCTGAGGAAAGGTCACCCTTCCGACCAGGGCCGGCTATGGCCGTGCAGTCTGGAGGTATGTTTGGCACGCGGGTCTCCTGCCAATGAGCCCTCAGTTTCTGTCAGCGTCCCCTGAACTGTGAAGGTCTCCATTTTCCAGGGAAGGGCCGCTGCCCCAAGGACACGGAGAGTTAAGAAACGGGCAGAATTCAGCGATCCCCAGCAGGGGGTCGGGTCCAGGGAGGGGGCTTTGAGGAGGAAGCACTATTCTCTCATTTGGGACTTGGTACCACAGTTTCCTTCTTTAATGAACAATGACTGTGAAGGTTGCTGCAAAAGGAAAGCCATAAACGTTCAGTCTTTTAACACTGTTCTGTCCACGGGTATGTTTTCCTCCAGAGCAAACAACTGCCATTCGTTCCTGTATTCTAAGCTGTTCAGACAGCAAAAGTCATGGCGGAGGCTTCCAGGAAGGGAGGACGCTTTTTAAATGGGAGGAATCCAACGAGCCCATCAGTCTCACTCTCGGACCAGCCTCGGAAGGCTGTGCACTTCAATACCACACTGCAGCGGGCCTTGTTCTGAAGGAGTGGCAGGTGTTTTGCAAGTAGGGGGTTCATTTACAACATCGCGGTGCTGTGTGCTCGACAGTGAAAGATAAAAGGACGATTTCAAAACCCAACTCTGAAGAGCTGGCCCTTTACCGAGAGGCTTGTAGCTAGCCACCCTGCCGGGAGGAGAGAGCCCGCCCCTGGCGCAGCGGCTCTCGAGCTTTTGACCCTACATCAGAATCACCCTAAGGTAGACAAGCTTATTACTTCCAAACCTCAACTTCCACATCTACAGAACTGACCTCATGTTTGCACCGCGGGCTACACCCACAGCGCCTGGCCCTCCGCCTGACACGCAGTAAGCCCTCTGTAGAAGTGGGGGCCCCGACATGTCCTGTTTGGAAGCGGCAGGCACAGTGGAGAGAAGCACTGTCCTCAGACCCCATGGCCTGAAACTCCAGCTCCACGACTCACTAGCTCTGTGATCTTGGGAAAACCCACCCACTTCTCCAAGCCGCATCTGTAAAATGGAGAAAACAGTGGTACTTATCTGCCGGGTTCTAAAGACTAAGACCACATAGACTCCTGGCCCGTAACAAGCTGACTACAGCTATAGGGAGCAACACCAGAGCTGAGATGGATTTTAGAGACAGTTTAGTCCCACATCTTCATGTAATGCGTGAGAAAACGGGCTCAGGGACATGAAGAGGTATGCCTGAGGTCTTGGCCTATTCCTGAACCTCCCTGTGCTCACATGCGTGGATGCACTGACACAAGTGTGAGTCCTGCTGAGTGTGAGGAGCCTCAGAGTCGAGAATGCCAACAGCCCAAGTACATGGCAGAACAGTTTTCAGGATTCAGCCATGAACTGATTATTAGACTTGAAATAAATCATCAGATTGTTTCTTATTCACTTGCTTCACTCCCTAAATGTCTATCTGTCCCAAAGACAAGACCAGTTTTGCAGCATTGTATGTAGTTTTGTGTTTGTGAATACAGGTGAGGAATGCCAGCTAAATTGGGGACATTTGCGGGGGGGGGGGGGGCACTATTAGTCTGTTCCAGCTGTCACAGCTAGGGCCTCACAGAATCTTAATCCAATAGTCCTCCCAATGAAAACAAGATCCCAAGGACTAGCTAGAATTCTAAGAGTGCTCTGCTAAGGGCTTAGTAGGTTTTAATGAACTATTTTCTTTCTACTTGTTAGGAGTTAAGAAAAAACAAACAAACACACACCAACGAAGTCTTCCTCTACAGCACAACTTCCCTGAGGGTTAAAAGCATAAAGTGAATGTGTTAGATTTTCTTGGTTTTTCTGGGAGCTAAGGGGTTCTGCATCTACAACCCACAGAAACTACCCTTTACCTTTATGGTTTTGAAAATACCAAGTCCCCAAATCTAAAGCCCCTTTCAAACTCACATTCATGACTTTGGCCAACTTACATTTCCCTAAAATTAATTTTGTTCTTAATGAAAGTGAAAGAGAGAATTTCTAGGAAGAGAATTAAAAAGAAAAGGAGGAGGACTGCTGTGATTTTTATAACAAGTACACAATTTGCTCTTCATCTCTATTCCTGTCAGAGTTCTGAAAATTTGGAATTTTCTAAGTGATAAGAGCCATAAAGGAGAAAAGAGAGTCTTTTGTTTTCCATAACAAGCTCCTTTGAACCACACCAGAGTTTATGTTAATGAATTTTTTTTTTTTTTTTTTAAAACACCTAGATAACTATAAGACCAGGGCTGGTTGCTAGAGAGAACCAATGACATGATGGAGGGTTGGGAGTTTCAGTTCCTCAACCAAATCAATCACCAATGGCCAATGATTAGATCAATAGTACCTACAGAATGAAGCCTCCATAAAAATTCTTCAAGTACAGGGTTTGAAGAGCTTCCAAGGTGGTGGACACATGGGGTGCTGGACGTGGCGCATCTGGAGAGGGAGGGCACAGAAAGCGCTGTTCCCTTGCCTTATGCATCTCTTCTGTCTGGTTGTTCTTGAGATATATCCTCTTATAACACACAGATAATCTAATCCAGTAAGTAAATTTTTTTTCTGAGTTCTGTGAGCTGCTCTAACAAACTATCAAACTTGTGAAAACCTCTGATTTACAGCCAGCTAGTCGGAAGCTCAGGTAACAACCTGGATTTGCGATTGGCATCTAAAGAGGAGGTAGGGGGAACCCTTTACCTGTAGCTCTGATACTAACTACAGGCAGACAGTGTCAGAACTGAACTGAACTGTAGGACATCCAGCTGGTGTCATAGAACTGTTCAGTGCAGGGAGAAACCACATTTGGTGGCCAGAATTATTGTGAAGCACAGTACAGAGAAGAGGAGAACGAGCTTGTCCTTTGACCAAAAAAAGGTATTATCTTGACAATACATCTTTTGTTGAAACTAGACTCAAATTCAATAAATGTGGATATTAAAATAACATAAAAATCTTCCCCTTAAGGTTTAAACTTTTATGATGATTTAGTGACCTACTAAAATGCTCTAATATACTGTCTTCAGCATTTAAAAAGGCAGTGCCATTTTTCATTTGACAAATGAAATCTGCAGGAACTTGTCAGAAAATATATTTACAATTTAATGAAACAATTTAATGAAATTGAAAAATTTTAGCAGTGAACAAAGCATCTTAGCAGCTAATTTCTAATATTCCAACCATTTCTCCCAGAAAGTGAGAGCATTGTAAATTGCTACAATGCAGAAACAATGCCCCGTAGATTCCCAGAATAAATATTGAGTTTTAAAAAAAAATGGATTCCATTGGCTTAAAATAAAAGGGGCTGATGAACAGGAAAGAGTTTGGTTGGTGGGGCATTCAAATATATATCATCTGATAATAAGGTGTTTACATGACAAATGGAAGAGCAAATGATATTAAAAAAAAAAACTGTACTGAGAACTGAACACAGCCTGTGGCCATACAGTCCATCACAACAAAGAACGTGCTATAGACGCTACTACCCTGTTAACCTTGTATCTGACTGAAACTACGGGTAAAGCTTAGCAAAGCTACCACTGTAGCCATCCCTCCCATTCCCCCCCCACCCCACCCCCACCCCCCTAAAAACAGAGAAGCCATTCCTTAGAAAAGCTGATTTGGGTCTTTCACGTTTGGGAAAGAGCTTCAAGTTTGCTTTAACAAATATATGACTCATGATGTCTGAATACCAGCAGGTACACTCAATGTTACTAAAAACTTAAGACATTTTCTACATGTCAAGGTCAAGAGTCTGAAAGCAAATCTGCCTGTTCTTTCAGTCTATAATTTTAAACCAAATTTAATACTTTTTTGTCTTTATCAAAAAAATAAAACCCTGGCCGGTCTGGCTCAGCGGTTAGAGCGTTGACCCACGAACCAGAGAGTCCCAGGTTCGGTTCCCGCTAAGGGCACGTACCTCGGTTGTAGTTTCTCCCTGGCCCCAGTTGGGATTGTGTGGGTGGCAACCACTCGATGTGTCTCTCTCTCATCGATGTTTCTCTCTCTCTCTTCTCCCCTCTTTCCCTCCTGTTCTGTCTGAAGATAAATGCAAAACAATAAATAAATAAATAGTTTTTAGGATTTAGCTATAAACTGATTATTAGGCTTGAAAAAAATCATCGCATTGTCTCTTATTCACTTGCTTCACTCCCTAAATGTCTATCTGTCCCAAAGACAAGACCAGTTTTGAAGCATTATATGTAGTTTTGTGTTTGTGAATATAGGTGAGGAATGCCAGCTAAATTGGAGACGTTTGCTTGGGGGGGGGGGCACTATTAGTCTGTTCTAGCTGTCAGAGCTAGAGCTTCACAGAATCTTAATCCAATAGTCCTCCCAACTAAAGTAGAATGTTTACCTTATTATCCTTAATATAAGGTCCTAATAACATATAACATTAATATGTGATATTATATACTGTTATATATATTTGTACATAAGTTAATTTGATTATATATTATAATAATCATATATATGTAATATATGCACACATTTAATATTATTCTTGAGGGCTTCTGTTGTCCTTTAACCGAATTTTATGTCACTACTATTATCATTTCGTCCACACCCTTTCAATAAGTTTGTACTAAAGACATTATAAGCCAAGTACTGGCTCTTTGGCTCACGTAATGATTCCACATCTCGGCAATAACTCTAGATCAGCAGTTCTCAAAGTGTGATCTGGGTGCCCTAGGGGATTGCTGAGAGACCCTTGAAGAAGGTCCAGGAAGCCTAATAACACAAGAACACTAAGGCCTGCTGCGCCGTTACTGCCCACATTCTCATGACTGGGCAGCGGAGTTTTCCAGGGGCTACAAGTTGTAATGATGCCATCACGCTAATGGCTAATAGAATGTGTGCTTATGTTTTGACAGTGGCTCATTTTAATTTCTAATACGGTAAATATCAATAGACCCAGCTCATATAAACAAAAGCCCATACAGGAGTCCACAGTCGTTTTTAAGACTGTAAAGAAGTCCCGAGATTAAAAAGTTTGAGACTCCAATCTAGAGAGCCAGCAAGAATTCTTCCTGGTACTGTAAAGACTTCAGAATACTAATTCTTGAGTGACTTCTGGAACGTGTAATCTTCAAAATTCATGTTCCCAGAGAAAAGAGCTAATTAAGTACAGCAATAATAGTTATGCTGAACAACTTTAGGGGGGGGCAAAGGCAGGAATGGGACACGTGGTGAATCAAAACAGTTTAAATGTCTAGTAATGGCACCAATCTCCTTATACCTCAGGACAAGCTGACTATAAAACTAAAAATTACTGACTTGGGGTTATCTGGTAGTTGAAGGTCTGCCTGCCTTAAAAAAGAGAATACCTGAATCTAAAAAACCAACACTGAGTCTGCTTATCCTATACGAGAAACACTGAGTAAGAAGAATGTCCGCTTTTGGAAAGAAGTTTTCGGCCAAGGTTTACAAGAAAGATGAGAAGAATCATTCCAGTAAATCAGAACAGCAGAGTGGGAGCCTACCGATTATTTCCTAACAATTAGCCCAGCAAAGTCCCTAAGTGTCTGATGCATTAGACACTGACGCTGTTTGCTCCCTCAGAGAGGGCAGGGCATGGGAGGGTGCATGTGATTCCAGCGTCAGCATAGAGCAGGTGATCCAACAGAAAACCAGAGAAATTTTATATGTGCTCACAGGCCTGAATTCCCCTCTGTCAGTCTACATCCTTTACGCCCAGAGTTTCCTTCAAAATCCCATGTGTCATATCTTAAACTAAACACCTCAAAACAATTTTTGATTCTTTCCACTTTAGTCAAAATCTATCTTTTGAATTAAACATTTCAAAAAGTTACTTAATCCCATCTAATCTTTTATAAGGCTGTTTATTCATTTCTGATCTGTGACTAGCATCTTGCCTTTGTAAATAGGGCATTCCAGGCGTTTTCAGAATATTTGAAGAGGGTTCATTTCCCCAATGCTTACGGACACAATGCTGACCCTTCCAGACCCGTATCATGCTGCAAGCTCATTTCCAATGTGCTGTACTCTTGACATTAGGCAGAAACATTTCTTGCTCTTTTCCTTTTCCCATTATTACCATAGTCTCTAATGAGTTCTGCTTGCTGTATTCAATTATTGTGCATCTCTTTGTCAAAATAAATCATCATTTATTTCTTAACCAATGAACTCCTATCTCTATATCTATTCTTTTGTCATTTCCCCCAGAATCTTCAGTTACCATAGACTAGAAAGTTTAATAAATGGCCATGTCACCCCATTCTGGAGCTTCTGTCTTGATCTTTAGAATAATTTTCACTTAAGAGATAATGTTTCTGTCAAAATCCATTGTATTAACTTTACAAACAGAAATTCTATAACACACCAGATCCTACCTACCTACTGAACTGAAATAAGCAAAAGTACAAGTTAGTTGTTCCTTTTATCTATTTATAAAAACATATACAAATGAATCCTCCAAATAAACACTGGTTTACACGCTTTCTACTTTATTCTTTAGTTTTTAACCAAAATCTCAAAATGATTTTTTTTTCTTTCCAACACACACAATATTCCCATGGAAATAAAGATACAATTGCCTATGTGCACATATCTCTGCACTGGTCATCTGGGTAGGGAGGCAGAACTCAAAGTCCCTCTAGAGTCCTCCCAGCCCCTCTGTCCTGTGTTTGGCTGGTAATGCGTCCTAAATGCACCCAGCCACCCCATCAGCTGGGCGGTGCCTAGGAAAGGGTTAGCAGCAGTCATTTCCTAAATGCTCTTAATTCATTCTGAAAATACAGGGGGAAGAGAAATACGAGAATTAGAAATGCATCATAAAACAGCATTTCAGTAGTAATATAAGTTCTAACAAAAGTGAATATAGGAGAGGCGATCAAGGTACTCACACTCCGTTTTCTTTGTGCGGGAATCATTAGCCCAGAGACTGGTCAAATGAAAGTATCTCATTCATAAGTTGTAATAAAAGAAGAGAAAGCTTTACTTTCCACAATCTGTTTTCTCCATTTACCCTTGTTTCAGAATTTAACTTTCTAATTCATTAACAATGTTCAAAGGTAAAACACACATTGATCAGTGTTTCAGCAAAAATGAGCAGTTTTAATTTTCCTTATTTTGATTTTTTCCAGGAACCATTTTTTTAATCTTCATACATATTCTCAACAAAGTTATTCTTTTTTTTTTTAATCCTCACCCAACGATATTTTTCCATTGTTTTTTTTTTTTTGTTTTTTGTTTTGTTTTTTTAAGATAGGGTGGGAAGGAGGGAGGGAGGGAGAGAGAAACATCAATGTGAGAGAGGCACATCCATTGGCTGCCTTCTGCACAACCCTGACTGGGGCTGGGAATTGAATCAGCAACCAAGGTATATGCCCCAGACAGGGAATCAAACCTACAAGTCTTGGGCAGATGCTCTAACCAATGAGCCAAACCAGCCAGGGCAACAACAAGGTATTCTTATCTTGCCTAACCTCACTGGCCAAACCCAAAACTCGTTCTTATTCTCGTTCTCTCCCCCCACCCCCAACGGGCCTCTACACCAGCAACGCAGAACTTGCTGACACCCGCAGGGCTAGTCACTCTTCCAGTGTGACTTGGTTAGAGCCGATTCCAAAATTCTCCTCCTGCCATTTCCCAGTTTTTTGTTTTCTTTTTTCAAAATAACAGCAGTTCTTGTCTCCAAATAAATAACTTCTGTATATTTTTGTTGAATTCTTTCCCTTACTCAAAATAGGTTTTGGATGGAGTAGGAGGAAATAAAACAATAGAAAGATGTTTTTTTAAGTTTAAATCTTAAAAATCTAGCAATTTACTCACCTTACCTCAACATACACATTTAAATTTAGTGCTTAAGTTCATCTGGCAAACTTAGGACATACTGCCATTGTTGTCTTTTTTTTTAATCCTCACCTGAAGATATGTTTTTTAATTGATTTTAGGAGAGAGGAAGGGATAGGTTGCTCCCAAATGCACCCCAATCAGGGATCAAACCCAAAACCTAGCTATGTGCACAGACCGGGAATTGAACCTGCAGCCTTAGGTGTATGGGACGCTGCACCTGGCCAGGGCCCATTACTATCTTTTTTTGAGTGCTGCCTCAGGGCTCCAGCCTTAGGGCCCGGCCTCTGCCATGTCCGTGAGACTCACTCTCCATCCCTAAGTAAGATCAGGCCCTTTCTTTTCCCCCCTTGCTTGTTCTAATGACTATGTACGGTCAGAGCTTTATAGACCCACTAGTTCCCCCAACGGGCCTCTACACCAGCAACGCAGAACGTGCCGACACCCGCAGTGCTAGTCACTCTTCCAGCGTGACTTGGTTAGAGCCGATTCCAAAATTCTCCTCCTGCCATTTCCCAGTTTTGTTTTGTTTTTTCTTCAAGCACATTTAGACTCTGAGCAACTGATCCTTGTGGACAAACCCCTTTGAACTAGAGTGTTAAAGCCAGGTCATCTCCCCAGGCATGAAACATGAGCAATAAGCCCTTAATGACTCATTTCGCCAAACCCGGCCTCTTTTCTGAAACCAAGGTTCTGTACCCAGAAAGCCCCCAGCCCTTTTAGTGCTTTGAGCACCAAATTTGTTCTTTAAAAACTTACTAGATTCTGCCCTGGCTGGTTTGGCTCAGCGGTTAGAGCGTCAGCCTGTGGTCCAGAGAGACCCGGGTTCGGTTCCCGCTAAGGGCACGTACCTCGGCTGCAGTTTGTCCCCGGCCCTGGTTGGTTGTGCGGGTGTGTCCCTTTCACATCGATGTTTCTCTCTCTCTGTGACTCTCTCTCCCTCCCACTCTACCTGAATAAAAAATGGAAAAATGTCCTCGGGTGAGGATAAAAAAAAAAAACCTTACTAGATTCTAGTTTCATTTGTTCTTCTTTTGGCATCTAGAGAATGTTAAATCCAGCCTTATAAATAGACTGCAAGTGCACTGAGTTCCCTAGAATGTCACTGGAGGCCTCTGTCCTCACCTCAGCTCTACAGTCAGGCCCTCCAACCCCTGGTCAGTCACAGCCCTGCTCTGGCTGCAGCCCCCTGCAGCGCTGCACCCGACAGTGACACCTCCTGCCATGCGGTCATCAGCTGCAAAACGAGCAGAAAGAAGGACGTCCTCATACATTCACAGGCCCAATACCAGCTCCCTTCCAGGTCAATGCCCATTTTCATGGACAGGGTTCAGAGTGATACCAGGTTCTGTCCTATAAGAGTGAGTTTCATAATCACAGCCTATTCAGTGATATGAAGTCCCTCAGTGTTGAAAAGAGTGATTTTTAACAATAGCCATGAGCAAGGTTTTGTTAAAAACTAAACCTGAAGAGCATTATTGAAAGTCAACATGACCTGGGTTTTATTGTACAGCCTTACCGGTGTGGAAATCAAACATAGGCTAGCCATTCTTACTGGGTAATGCTTCATTTGTGGGGCTCAGATAAGGATCTGTGAGTGGGTTAAAATACTGAACAATCCCTTTTGGAAATAATACAATTATTTAATTAATAATACAGATTTTGAAAAGAAAGAAAACCTCTTGTCGTGCTTTG
This sequence comes from Molossus molossus, assembly GCF_014108415.1. Classification (NCBI taxonomy): domain Eukaryota; kingdom Metazoa; phylum Chordata; class Mammalia; order Chiroptera; family Molossidae; genus Molossus; species Molossus molossus. The sequence goes on along the minus strand of NW_023425349.1, from coordinate 44,339,850 downwards.
TAAAGTTTTTTTCTTGGCCTCTCAAGTAGGAGAAAAATTAAGGAGGAGTGGATAGAATATATGCATATTTGAATATAGTTCACAAGAAAATTCCACTAAAATGTCAGTTTTCTTATTCTATCAAAATCCTAATTATCTGAGGGTAAACTGCCCACCTTATGGATAATCTGTGAGGCTTGGAAACCAGCTGGGTCATGAGGTAAAGAGGTGAACCAGGAGGTCACACAAGTCCTCAGAATACAGCTTTAAGTAAACATTTAAGTTCTTGTTTATTTGGTACCTTGAGAAGAATTCATGGAAATCTGGTGCTTGCATTTGAGCCATTAGATTTCACAGCCTCAGCACGCAGCAGGGGTGAGCGGTGGTCTCCCGCGGTGGCGCCCCATCCTGCTGGTCGCCTCCTCCCCACTCTCACCACAGCACTCTGTGCTAATGTCAGAACCTCAGAGCCTTCTCCGGAGGGCCGCCTGCATGCTGGGCCGCTGTGAGGGCTGCGCAGCTCTCCTGATCCCCACGGCGGCCTTCGCAGGAGGCCCCGTGCGTCCCCATTTCAGGGCGGGGAAAATGTGGTCTAGAGAAATTACCCCAAACGGCAAACAAAGCCGGCACTCCAGTCCAGGTATGCCAGTTTCTAAGCTTGGGTTCCTTCCGGATCCCATGCCACACATGCTATTTCTCTATATTAACTGTACCACAAAGATAAGGGTGTCACTAACTCCTTAAAAATATTACTTAATTGATAGTAACGCATTGACTGGATAGACTTATTTTATTTTGTGATCAAATGGGGAGAAGAAATAACATATTACTTCTTTCGCTGGTCAAATAAGCATTGTTTCCCAGAAATATTTAGCAATAAACTTAAGAAGAATGGTAACAAACATTTATGAGGACTTAATGGAAAGCACTCTGGTAAATGCTCTATGTGTTTACTTCATTTCACATTCACCCTGTGAGCTAACCATTTATTATCATTTCCCTTTAACCAAGGAGGAAACCGAAGCACAGAGCATGTTACTGACTGGCCCAAAATCACAGCTCGTGGGTGGCGGCGCTGATATCCAAATCTCGGTGATGGGAAATCTGACCACTGGGCCAACCTTGGCTACCTGACTTTCAGGAACAAGTGAGCTGCATGGACAGGGAAAGGATGCGTCCAAGGAGAAAGACCCAGCCCCTTGGGTCTCAGGCTCTCAGGAGAGTGGGGACAGGCCAGCACATCCTTTCTGTGGGAGTAGAGCTCTAAATACCCTTCCTTCCTCCTTGTGGGAAATGACAAGGAACAGAGAGAACTGGACAAAGAGCAAACACAGAAAATCCTAACATTAGGAAACATTTGAACTTGTGCCATCTGTTAAGAATGGCAGGAGGCATGATGAGACACTGAGGCACCCTGGGTAGAAGCCTGCTCACAGCTCTTATATACAAATTTAGGGTGAGAGTTATTAGCATTTCTTCAGTTAATAAATCCATGATCTCTACTTAAAAATATAGAAACTGACAACCAAAGATGCTGAATTGGAAGAGTTGTAAATTACTTCACCATACTCAGTGGCTCTTTCCTTCTAAAGAACTTAGAATTCAGTCACTTTAAAATAACCACTATAGTCCGGCCGGTGTGGCTCAGTGGTTGAGCATCGACCCATGCACCAAGAGGTTGCCGGTTTGATTCCAGGTCAGGACACATGCCCAGGTTGTAGGCATGATACCCGGTGGGGGACATGCCGAAGGCAAGTCGATGTTCTGTCTCTTCGATGTTTCTATCTCTCTCTTTCTCTCTCTCTCACTTCCTCTCTCTATAAAATCAATAAAGAAAAAAATAATTTTTAATAAAATAAAATAACCACTATAAAAAATTTCAAACATACATAAAAGTTTGGAGACTGGTAAAATGAAAACCCGTAAACCCTTCAACAACCATCAAGAGGTTGCCACACTGTACTAGTGGCCTCCCTCACTCCATCCTTTAAAACTGTTCTGCTCAGGCATTTCAGACCCAATGCCTTTGTCCTAAAGCTGCCATAGACCTCCACCTGCTTTAACATGCATCTCTAAAAATGCATATAAAAATAAATTTTTATAAACCACAACATACTTTTTCAAGCCTGACCAAACTAAGACTAATTTCTTGCTATAAGACCTGGTCCTTATTCAAATTTCACTGATTACCTGAAAATTATCTCTTTCTTTCTTTTTTTTAATGTGTTTTGTTCAAAACAAGACCCAAACAAGAGACACAACTGCATTTTATCTCTTTAGTTCATTCTAACCTAGAACAGCCCTTCCTCAACTTCCTCTTTTCATCATGCCAGCAATTTAAGGAAGAAACTAGCTCCATTAAAACCATTTCATTCATTTTATGCTCCCAATTATTTACTATGCACATCAGAACAGAATGGACCTAACTGACACCTTCCAGCCTCAGAGTAAGTTCTTCAGTTCCTTACTTTTTGTCTTCAAAGAAGAAAACAACCACAGAGGACACATCATAGGGGCAGCTGTGTTTTGTCTTCCAGAAGTTATCTACATTACTAACGACTCAACATGCCTGTTATTACAATGATACTTAATTACAATGGGAAGCACACTGAAGTCCTATTTGAGAGACTGGCAGGAATCCAGCCAACCCACCCCTTTGCCCCATTACAAAGGAGGCACCAGTGCCAAACCTGGGTAATTCTCTCAAGAACAGAGCTGCCCATTGTTAATTATGGAGCTGGGCATTAGCCGGCTAACACAACTGCGATGCAGAGGGAAAATCAGTTTGCTCTATCACAGAATGTGCTCAGCTCATTTTCTCTGTCAGGGGTTTTTAATTATTTATGATGAAGCTCCATTGCATGTTTTGTAATAATAATGAAGTCTTAGTAACAGGAAACCTCACTGCAGCAGGGCACAGCTATTAAATCTTTGCAGAGAGCGGAGCGAGGGAGCCAGGGCTCCTTACCAGCTCTTTTCTGCCTGGTAATGACTATCGGGGACAGACAAAGGAGGGAGACTTGGCCAACTCTGAATGGCAAATCCAGTTTTGTCAGTGAAGCCACCAGTGGCCTTTTTGCATTTGTCAGCTGCAGCTCCTTCCTGCTCTGCCCTCACTCAGTTTGCCTTTGGCTCTGGTGTTGAGCCAAAGGCTGATGAGCCCTGACAGTTGCCCTGAGCAAAGCTTCCTGTGGGTATGTCCCCTGAGAGTCTTATAAAGATCAGCTCTTTTTACACTCCTTGTTTATATGCTATGAACTGAAAAACCAAAAAAGGTGTATGTGAATGAAGTGAGGCCGCTCAGGACCTGGGGTGGCTGGTACAAAGCACCCAGGTTGGCCAAGTCCACCGTGTGCGGTTCAGAGGTGCCGGGGCCTCTTCCTTCTGGCTCCTCAACACTCCAGTTACTCATTCAAACCCATTATCTCATTTCAGAAAGTACTGTGATTAAAAAAAAAAAAAAATCAGTGATCATTTAAAAAGGTTCTCTCTGAAGAAAAAAATCCAAGACATGCTTGGTTTGGAATAAAGCAAGTGAATAATAGAAAGGAACAAGAAGGGGGGATGGAAAAAATTGGACAGAATTATCATGTACCCTAGATCTATGGGAGGGTGACATCTTTAGAAGCAATAAAATACAGCCGCTCTTCACTATCGAGAGGCCGACTATTCTGACACTGGATAATCTAGGCCATCCTCCCTCTTGGTCTCCAATCTGAAGCTATTATCTCACATGCCATGTATTTGTGTTACTTAGTGCTAATAAAAGGTATATCACACACTTGCTATCACCCTCTTCAACAGCTTATGGGTTCCAGGGGGACAGGGAATGTGCTTAAATTAGACCAAAAGTTTGCAAACAATAGGCACTCAATAGATAACAGCTTTAGCAGAAAAGTCCTAGGGAGCCTCCTGGTCTCCCTCACCCATCCAGGCCATAGTGCTTGTCTAGGGTATGATGTAGTGTTTCCTACGATAACACTTATTACTCTACATTGTAAACTGGCCATGTCCTTCCTTGCCTGTGCCCCAGTTTGACAACTCAAGAGCAGCTTAGTTATTACTTATATATAATGCTTCGCACCAGTGCCTGCAACATAGGTGTTTATTAAATATCTTGAATGACTGGATGAAGGGATGAAGGAATGAGGCAGTGAAAGAAATCTATAGACAAAAAAGTTATATTCTTTAAAACAAAATCATATAAAAAAAAATAAAAATCAAGCTTTGATTCCACATTCAAAAATCAACCTCTTTGTTGACCTATATTTCCTCTTTGAAGATAGAAAGGGAACTGAAAAACCTACTCGGACACTGGAAGATATTAAGAGTTTATTGTGTCTCTGTCTAGTATTTTTTGCTATTCACTTATAATATATACATTCTATAATGTTTATTTTCTTCTTTTACATATTTTTATAAAAATAGGACTACAGCCCAGCTAGTGTGGCTCAGTGGTTGAGTGCTGACCCATGCACCAAGAGGTCACCAGTTCGATTCCCAGTCAGGGCACATGTCCAGGTTGTGGGCCAAATCCCCAGTGGGGGGCATGCAGGAGGCAGCCAATAAATGTTCTCTCTCATCAATGTTTCTATCGCTCTCTCCCTCTCCCTTCCTCTCTCTAAAATCAGTAAAGAGAAAAAATTTTTAAACAGGATTACATTATGCATAATAGTTTGCAACTTGTTTTTTTAAAAACATTATAAAGATGTCATACATGACTTCCCAGATTAATATATACAGTTCTAATTCATTGTTAATTTCAGCTGCATAGAATTCTGAAGAATGGCTATACCATAATTTATTTCTCATTGATAGACATTTAGGTCATTTACAAGTTTTCATTATTATAAACAATGCTGTACAGAACCCAACTTACAATTAATGTCTGTGTGTGTGTGTGTGTGTGTGTGTGTGTGCATGTGTAAGCATGCAGACTCTGCTTTGTACCAGGCAATGTACTAGCTAGACCTTTGGGATATAATGGTGAGCAGATACTAACCTGCTCTCAGGAAAATCAGAGCTTGAGAGAGATGAACATTCTTCAAAGAATCATATTAACAAATATATAATCACAAATGAAATAAATGCTCAGAAATAAAGGAATACAATTATATGGGAGCATCTCATTAAAGAATCTGGAAGAATGGGGAGGTGGGCAGCATGTGCAAAGCCCTGTGCAGGAGGAAACATCGTAGAAGCACCTAAGTGAAAGACTATCTGGCTGGACCTCAGAGAACACTGGTGGAAAATAGTGTCTTTGCACACTTCTGAGTATTTCTGTCATGTATTTATTTAACAAATATGTGCTGAGCACACATTACATGCAAGAACTGTGCTAGGTGCTATTGATTCAGCAGGAACAAAAGCTTTCATACAAAACCAAGTTTTTCAGATAGCAATTGCTAGCTGAAAGAGAACATGTAATTTAAATTTTGTTACATGTTGCCAAGCTGCCCACTTTGGGGTTTGTTCAGCCCTTCCAGGGCCCACTTGTTCACTAGGCTAGCAGACTCCTCAAAGCTATGTCTTGACTGACTTGGGTTCCTTGGATCAACATAGTTCTTTACTAAGTCAATCAGTGATCCTGCGGTCACTGAATTATCGGGGACTACATGAACTCCACATTCTGACAGAACCACATGTACAAATATCAGTAAAAAAAAAAAAAAGTGTCTGGCTAGACCACCAACTTACACTATACACAAGAATAAACTCAAAATGAATAAAAGACTTAAATGTGACTCATGAATCCATAAAAATTCTAGAAGAAAATGTAGGCAACAAAATTTCAGACATCATATGCAGCAGAATTTTCACTGATGCAACCCCTAAGGCAAGAGAAACAAAGGAAAAAAAATAATACATGGGACTGCATCAAACTAAAAAGATTCTTCACAGCAAAAGAAACAAGCATCAAAATATAAAGGGAACCCACTCTATGGGAGAGCATAATTGCCAACAATAAATCAGATAAGGGGTTAATCTCCAAAATATATAGAGTACTCATACAAATTAACAGAAGAAAGACAAAGAACCCAATTAAATAGACACCTTTCCAAACAGTACATACAAATGGCCAAGAGACATGAAAAAATGTTGAACATCACTAACCATTAGAGAGATGCAAATTAAAACAACTATGAGATATCACCTCACACCTGCCAGAATGGCTGTCATCAACAAATCTGGTGAGGGTGTGGAGAAAAGAGAACTCTAGTACACTGCTGGGGGGAATGCAGACTGGTACAGCCACTATGGAAAACAATATGCAGTTTCCTCAAAAATTAAAAATTGATCTTCCAGTGATCTCACTTCTAGGAATATATCCTAAGAAGCCTGAAACACCAATCAGGAAGAATATATGTATCCCTATGTTCATAGCAGCACTATTTACAATTGCTAAGATCTGGAAACAACCAAGTGTCCATCAATAGATGAGTGGATAAAAAAGCTGTGGTACATTTATACAATGGAATACTATGCAGCTGTGAAAAAGAAAGATCTCTTATCCTTTGAGGTAACATGGAGGGACTTGAAGATTATTATGCTCAACGAAATAAGCCAATCAGAGAAAGACAAATATCACATGATCTCACTTATTTAATGAACAAAATAGGCGGATGAACAAAATAGACCCAGAAGTAAGGTGCAGACTGGCCAACCTCAGAAGAAGGGGCCAGGGGGAGGGAAGAGATAAACCAAAGAATACATGCATGTATGCATAACCAATGGACATAGACAACAATGCTAGGAGTGGGGACAGGATTGGGAGGAGGATTTCAATGAGGGAAAAAGGAGAAACATCTATAACAGAAATAAATTAATAAAAAGAATAAAAACATTTGGGCAAAATGAAAAAAAAAATGCTTCTGACACTCCATCAAGGTACACTAAGATATTTTACTGCAAAAGAAGTTTATTGTTAAACAAGATTTGGGGTCGGGCTAGAGATGTAAATTATTCATGTTCTCCCTGTTCTCCCTTCTCATGGAAAACTGAATGATGACTGTATGAAATCTGCTACCCAGTGGAGCGGCTGATAACGTCTCCCTGCAGTAAGATACGGGGTGCTCAGCACTCTCAGCAATTCCTCTCAGGTTCACTCTCTTTCACTAATTCTCAATTATCTGCACCTCAGGCCATTTTCCCCACAATCCTAACTCCCTGCTCTCCTCACTCCCCTCCTTCTCGGCAGAAGATCCTGCCTCCCAGCTCTGATGGGACAGATCAGGACCGTGGGTCAAAGGCTGCCTTCTTCTCTACTAGAAACTTGAACTTTGATGATTCTCTTTTCACTTCCCAACAGTTTCAAAGCCATGGATAGTCTGCTTCTCCAGAACTGTTTTATGGTATGTTCTCCCAATTGTCAACTGTTTCCCTCTTTACCACTGAATTTCCACTGACCTGCCCATATACCCAGGTCTCGTGTTAAGTTAAAAAAATTGGACCCCTCCCCCCAAAAAAATCTTGTTTGAATTCTGCTCCTGGCTTCCCCCTCAAAGTACCATTTCTCTCCCACATCCATCCCCTCGGTCCTGGTTGGGATTTTCATCACCTTATTTCCCAGGTGTTCCTCCCACTTTTAGACAGTGCCACCTGTCACACTCTGGCCTCACCTGTGTTCTGGAAACAGTCTCCCATCACCTCCTCCTGCCCTGAGCTCTGGATGACCCTAAAAGCCATTAGATTAATCTCAGGACTGTGGAATTTGAAGGTCCTCACAATCTGGTTCCCCTGAACCTTTCCAGCCTGACAACTCCGACAAAACTTACTTCACTTTGCTATCCTTGGTCCATCAAAGTATCAGCTTTCCCTGGAATTGTCTGTGCTCAACCTTCCCCCGCCTCTCAGGACCCAGTGCAAGTAGCACCGCTGGTCTCCTCCTCCGAAGGCAGGGCCCCTCTCTCTTCCTCTTCAGTCCCTCAGCACCTGGTCATGCCTCTGGCCTCGCTGGATGGCACATTCCCTGGAGGCAGAGGCTACAATGCCCTCCTCAGCCCTGTACTCCTCATACAGCTGGCCTAAGAATCCTTGTTGTGAACCCATCTTCTCTGCACTTTTGCAATTTTAGCCCAGTTACCTAATTCAGTTTCTTTACCAGTAAATTGAGTTAATAATGCTCACCTTTTAGGATTAAATTTAATTATATTTATTATAACCCACGAGGTAAAGCAAAATGCAACTTTTGGAAATTTCTTATACCTAAAGCAAGCTCCAATGCATAAAAATGTATCTTATTTGCTTTCTACTTGCTGTCACCATAATTAAGTTCCAAATAATATAATTTACCTTATAAAAAATATCTGTTTTGCATGCTTGTAGTATCTCTCCAAGATTCACCAAGCATGCTTTTCAATAATATTACTTTGGCTATGAGTATTTGCATCCTACTTTATTAAAAAGCTCAGCCTCGTTGCAGACTTCCAGAACAGAACTTTGCTGTGCAACAAAGTTGAGAGGAATAGTTTATAGGCTATGATAGTACCACATGAGATACATGGTCTGACATCTGCTGAATTGTTTACTTTGAAATTGCAAGAAAGAAATAAAGGCAAGCGAGAATGTTAAAAATAATAAAGGACAGGAGATCTAAATTTTTATAAATCAATATTCCACAAAGTGTTATCGATGATGCGTTCTGATTTCAGACTTAAGAATGGGGTTCACAAAACCTAAACTGGGGCAGGAAAAGATCAATTTGTTTCTGGACGAAACAGGATAAATTTGAATGGAGACTGTGAAGTTTCCCCCAGCTCCGTCCTTGGTGGCACCAGAGAGTGCAAGCCCTACCTAATCAGCCAGCCAGCTTCCTAAATTGTGAGCCACAGTAAATGAGTTAACTTATTACAAACCCTGTTTTACTTCACTTACCACCTCAACATGCAATCCTGGAGTTTTTGCTTTAATAATTTTGCAACCTAGCCCAGACCTCAGTATCATGCACAGTTCATAACCACAGCAGGAAGTAAAATTCACAGCTGTCACCAGTCTCCAGGCAGACATCATGATCTGTTTGCTGTAGAAATGCTGTGAGCAAGGCCAGGAAGGAGTGACCAGTCTCTGAGCTGGCCAGGACAGGGGCAGAAGGCATCGTGAGCAATGTGGGTTGGAGGTTACAAGGAGAGAGGTCAGCTCAGGGTAGCGGGGTCAGGCCACTTATGAATGAGAAAGAGACTGGACATAAAAGATTCAGGTCTTAGGAACCCAGGGTTTGACTCCACCTAAGTGGACTTGGTCACAGACAGAGAACTTGGGAAGCAAGAATAAAGCTGACGGTGACAGTGGCCCGACAAAAGCCTGGGTGTCAAGTTCATCTGGAGATATTACATACCTGCTTTGCAACCCTGAATATTGTTTCATCTTGCAAAGCCTCAGTGTCCTTATTTATGGAAGGAAGAGAATAGTAGCAGGGAGTGTGAGGGATAAAATGGGACACTAAGATGTCCTAGGACATCTGGTACCTGGTGGGGACAAAACGCTGGCTAAGACTGAAGCTCTCCTTAAATGTGAATTCCCTTCCCTTTCCCCAGGGATTAGGGTGACCCTGGGTGGGCAAGTGATCCACTCTGGAAGAAGATGGGAAGGGAAGCAAAATAATTTGACTCTGGCTTTTCTAGTCCAAATCTATCATTAAAGCACAAGTGAATATACCTTGTTTTTAAAGGAGAGAAAACAAAATTGTTCCAAAGTGAACTGTCATTTCTCTAACTGCAGTTCCAGGGCTGTAAGCCTCATGGGAGGTCACCTAAAACTGTGCCCACTTCCTCACACCTAACAGCCAGCCTACATATAGCATCCATGTTTTAGGGAAACACTAAGACAAAACAAAAAAATCCCATCAAATCACTTTGAAACTGAAGGCAAAATGTAAATGCCCTTATAAGAACAGTGATGGGGTGACGTTTGACTTTCTAGATCTATTTGGATAACTGGTCAGACTTGCTGATCTAAGACAGAACCGAGCCCTTTCCCCTGCTAGGTTGAACATTTGCTGGAACAAGTTCATAGAAGATTAATGATACATCCTGCTTCTGCTGGGACAGAAAGTCTCTCCTACTACCTTTTGGCATACTTTTGCTTTTAGTGCAGTAAATAGCTGATGGCAGAGACCACAAATAATCAATTTCCAGAACACAAAGGGATCTGGATAATGAAGCTAGTGGAAGCTCACATTTGCTTATGTTTTAAGAACACGGTTCATAAAACAATTAGTGCTTAGGTCAAATAATTAGCAAGTCTTTTGGGGTGACCCAAATTGCAGTTGGTGTAGGCTAACATTCTTTTACATTTCTTTGAATCCATAACGTTGAAACACACCAAGTATTGAAAAATGGTGCACACTCGCTCTCCTTTCTTGCATCAATTGTTCAAAACAATGTCTGTGATAGGATCTCTAAGGAAGCAGCTAGATTCTATACAGGCTCATTTAAAAGGAAAAAAAAAGACACGCAAAGAAAGATACAACACACACTGTAAGGAAACAAAATGCAAACTTAATAAAATATAAAACAGTGAGATAATGTCAATAGAAAATTTTCTAGTTGGCCTGTAGTCGTCTATTGCTCAACTAAAGAAAACAAAATCTCCTTCCTAAAATGATTTATCATAAAAATGCCGCACATATTTGTTTTCTCCACGTTCAAGAGGTAAAAATGGCCCTTATTTCAAGTACTCATTCTCTATTATCAGGAAATAAAACTTGATCAGATATTAAGGATGATGAAACCAAAAGTTCTTCATTCGTTTAAAATGGAACTCTGACTAAGAATAAATTATCAGATATATTTACAACACTCATAACAGTACTGTTAGTACGAATTTTACGATGATCTGTACTGCTGTTGTAGCAATATCTACACTGAGAAGTATAAAATCACTTCTGTGGTCATTACTATTGTTATAGTAATCTAACTAAAATCAGAGCTGGGCTACCTTTCTCCAGGCAGTCCAGGGCCTGCCTGCTCAGGTGTCTGCCTGGTAATTAAGCTCCCCAGGTGATTTCAGACCTTACCAGTGTCTGAGAATCACTTCTTCAAGCTTAGAGGAAATCTTTTCAGACCTAAAGAATAAAGGATGAACCATCAAAATTCCTCTTCGGAACAAGCAGTGGGACCACACTATTCTACATCAGTCAGAAAACTGTATGAGGTAACCGCTCAGGGCCACTGGGTATAGACTTGCTTAGTATCACCAAAGGTTGATGGTGTAACTCAGAGAGATTTCAAACTGAAAACTTCAGATGTGAAGGTCATTCAATACCCCTGCGCATTCAGAAAATTTCAGTCCAAATGATTCTTGAAAGAGTCTTCACCATTTGTACTATGACATGTGTCCATGCTAAGCAAGGGGACACTGTGATAAGCCACTTCTGCGAATGAGCACAACACGCCAGCCAGGGATTAAACACATATCCGGCCTACAGTTTGCTGACACCCACAGCGATATTTATTCTTTATCACAACTCACTTATTAAATGAAATAACCAATGCAAGTGATCATACCTGACATATAGTTAATATCTCAAAAAATCATCACAGCCCCAGTTTAATGATTTAAAAATCTTCCAATCTTTGGAATGAATCTACAAGAAGGTCTATGGCCAAACTATTATGAAAAGAACAACATCATTAATATTTTTTTAAAAGTAAACTGAAGTATCACTTTCATCTATTAAACTGAAAAGACTTAAAACATTAATAAAACTAAAAGTTGGCAAGGATATGGTAAAAACAGGTATACTCAGACCCTGCACTGTGAAATGGTTTGATCTTTCAGGATGTCAATTTACCAATCTTTATCAAAAGCCTTAGAAGTATGTATACATCTGACCCAGCAATTCCATGTCTAGCAATTCATCCTGTAAGGATGTTCATTATAGCACTAGTGAGAAAGCACATCAGAAGTATTTATGGTATATACTCAATAAAAAGAATCAGTATTAATATAAAGATCCACACTCCCTTATCTATAACCTGAAATCACAAAAATTCCAAGAACTGATTTTTGTTTGTAAATAATTTCATTTCATTCATTGTCATTCATGACCTGCTGCAAGGCTATGTATAATCTTTATTCCACTAATTGCAAATAGTGATATCTTTTGCTGCTGAAATGTCAACAGGAAACCTATATTTATATGTACGTAGTTAAATCTCAGTGTGTGTATATATCATAATGTTCACAGTGGCTTTCTCACATGGTAAAATTACGTGAGTTTTACTTTCCTACTTTGCTTTCATATGTTGTCTGAATTTTCTTTTCATAATGACCACATTGCATTTATCTTTATATTTATAAAAATCAATGTGTTTCTGTTTGGGAAAAGGGGAAAAAATCCAGTCCTTATGAAAACACCCAACCAAATATCTAAATTTCACATATTATAGTTATGTGTGTATTACAGTTCTTATTAAGCAAGCGATTTTTCAATAAAACTTCCTATCACTTTCTTGATTTGTGACTAAGTTTACCATAGAATTGTGTGATTGCATCTTTATGGTAGTCTAGATCAAGACCAAGTGCAGACAAGAGTGCAGAGGCCCTCACAAAAGATCATTCCATGAGCAACTGAGGACGGGACAGACAGACACCCAGTAGTGCCAGATGCATCACTACATGCACCACCCAGAATGGCAGGAAGGAGGGCAAAGAAAGGGAAATTATAAAAAGGAAGAAAACAGATACGCTTTCATGCAGAAATCTTTGTCCTGACTGCATATTAAACAATCAAACAATTTTGTTGAGTAAATCTTGCCCCCCAATAAGACTGCAAGTCCCTATAAGCAAAGTACCTGTCTTAAACTTTCTCTGGCCTGAAGAAAAATAAAAAATGATGAGTTTTGCTTTTTTAAAAATTTAACTAGACATTAAACAAATAACCATGTTTTCAATCAAAAACAAAGAGAGGAGCCCTGGCCGGTTTGGCTCAGTGGCCTGCAGACCGAAGGGTCCCGGGTTCGATTCCCAGTCAAGAGCATGTACCTCAGTTGTTGGTTTGATGTGTCTTTCTCATGGAAGTTTCTCCCTCTCTCTCTCCTCCTCCCCTCCCTTCCACTCTATCTAAAAATCAATGGAAAAATATCCTCAGGAGAGAAAATAAATAAATAAGTAAATAAATAAATAGGAAGGAAGGAAAGAAGGAGAGAGAGAGAGAGAAAGATTGAAAAGTTTACAGTCAGGAAGCAGAAGCCAAATGAATGGTTGTTAAAAATTAAGAGTTTAAAAGGCTTACAATAATAGTAGTACGACACAATCAGCCTCTCTGGTTATATTTCAACTCATTCACTGGACAATACCTCCTACACCGACGGCTGCACACCGTGCTGGACGCGGGGCAGAGCGGTGACAGGGCCGTCTTGCCTCCGGCCTGGCTGCCGTGGCGAGAACAGCTACACTGACTGCAGACTCCACCTACTCTTTCTCAGAAGGAAACTAAACAGTGTGTGTCCTGGTGCCAAAGGTGTTTATGGACTCAAGTACATGAGTTGTCTTCTGGGGATTTTTAAGCCCAACCCTGGTTTTAAAATCCAGCCCCATAAACTTAAAAATTGAGTGATTTGGGAAACACATTTTAAACATTTTTCATCTGTAAAACTAGACTACTACTAGCATACCTCATGCTTTTGTGGACATCAAATACCTGACACTGCACCAGGCCCAGCAGCACTGGGCAGAGGTCATTTCTCTGCCCTTCCGTTCTCCTCCCTGGAGCGGCTGCCCCTCTAAGCTGCAAACAGCCTGGAGTCGACATGAGACACCTTGACCATCAGGGAAGTGTCAGTGCTCCTTGCTCTCCGGAGTAGCGAGGACCGTGAACCCCTTCACTTAGACTCCTCACCATCACTTACATCCCAGACCACCTGTGGGGAAACCACTGGTGTTCCTGAGAACAGAAACCCATTTCTCATTCTTGAGTTGCAGCCTCTTAAATATCTATAAACAATCAACAATTTCTCCTTAACACATTCTACACTTTACCCAAAGGCCCATACATTTCTCCTGACCCAGCACTCTCAGTGAAGAATTCAAAGACCATTTAGTGGACGCTTAATATCTGATGTTATCATCCTAAAAGTTTTAGATCCTCTCTCTCTAGTCTCTCATTAATGCCCACATCAACTACATGAAGGGGATACCATTTGGCCCCGTTAAGGTATAAATTCCTAAAACTCTGACAGTACTGATAACACCAAAATTTCCATTACAACCTGGAATACAGGATCAAGGTCAATTGAAGAATAACAGAATCCAACATATTTTAATACCCAACTTTACAGTACATTGGCTGCAAAGTACTATAACCAAACACTCTTTTCTCCCTTTGCCATGGCAGAGCTTGTTAGTAGACAATTTTTAAAATTAGCGTAGAAAGGTCAAGAGCGTGAAGACTAGGCTAGTCTTCAAGAATGCACAAAAACAATCACCTGATAACTGACCTCCTACCACAGGACCACTGACTGTTTACCACCACCCAGAAATGCCAATGTCTACTCCTGTCAATACAGCCTTTCTTTTTTTTTTTTTCATCCTCACCCGAGGACATTTTTGCATTTATCTTCAGACAGAGCGGGAGGGAGAGTGGGAGAAAAAGAGAGAGAGAAGCATCGTTGTGAGAGAGACACATCGACTGGTTGCCACCCACATAACCCTAACCAGGGCCAGGGAAGAACTGCAACTGAGGTACATGCCCTTAGTGGGAACCGAACCCGGCACTCTCTGGTGTGCGAGCCAACGCTCTAACCACTGAGCAAACTGGCCACGGTCAGCCTTTCTTTTAGCTCAAAACCATTATAGACTTTTCACCAGAGAGGATGTGTATGCATTGAAAGACACATATAATCTCACCAAACAAATATCCTGTTCATCTTAGTAGTGATACTAAGTTTCTTGATTTATGTCAGTAATGCCACTCCTCTAAGACACTTCTCATTTTAAACAATATCAGATTATAAGAAAATTGTATAATCGCCTTACAAGGTAGTGGTGGCAACAACTTAAAGTCATCATCCTGGCAACTTCACTTTAAGAAAAATAAAATCAACCTGGCCAGTTTGGCTCAGCAGTAGGAGCATCGGCCTGAGAACTGAAGGGTCACAGGTTCGATTCCTGGTCAAGGGCATATACCTAGATCGCTGGTTCGATCCTCTGCCCTGGTTGGGGTCGTGGAGGAGGCAACCAATTGAGGTGTCTCCCTCACATTGATGTTTCTCTCTCTTCTCCTCCTCCTTTTCCACTCTATCTAAAAATTAATGGAAAAATATTCTCGGGTGAGGATTAACAACAATAACAAAGAAGTCACATAAAATCAGGAAACTAAATGTATTCAAAGTAAACAACATATCAGCCAAAATTAGTAATCATAGCATTTAATGAAATACTTTTCTATCCCTTGAAAGATAATTGAAAGATAAGCATCCTTATATAACAAGACACAAAAAATGTCATTTTTAAAAATATATTTGCTTGCTGATAACTCTGTTTGCAATATATACACATGTTCATGAAAATCATGAGTATATTAACAATATACTATTTAAAAACCCAATTATGGCCCTGGCCAGTCTGGCTCAGCAGTTACAGCATCAGCCCACGGACCAATGAGTTTCGAGTTTGATTCTGGCCAAGAGTATCTTGGTTGCGGTTCAGTCCCTGAATCTGGTTGGGGTTGTGTGGGAGGCAACCAGTCGATGTGTCTCTTTCACATCGATGTTTCTCTCTCTTTCCCTCTCTTCCACTCTATCTGACGATAAATAGAAAAATGTCCTCGGGTGAGGATTTAAAAAAAAAAAAAAAAAAGCCCAATTACATAGCAAGTATAACTAATTCAGGGCAAAGCAACATAGTAGAGAATAAGAGAAACAAAGCATCTTAGAAACAATAAGATTTTAGGCTTTGATACACGTGACTCAGATAAGCAAAACTGTTGCTTTGCCAAATATTAAGCAAGCCCTACTGTAAATGTCTACAAAACCAAAAAGTCAGCCCGGAACTAAAACTGTTTCTTCGGCGGGGTGAGAATGAGAAGTAAAAGTGCTGGCATTTCTCATACGCTCACTAGATCACGTCAGACTTCACGCGGCATTCTCTTTGCTCAGCTCCAACAAATACATTCTGCCTCTCTAATTGAAAGTAGATGTACTGGTTTAAAATTAAGAGGAAAATCATGCATTACTTGGTTTAAAAGAAAAAAGCAAGTATTTATGTGATGCTTTGCCAGGAGTTAACTAAGAACAGCCAAATGACCAGATTCACAACTTCCTACTAAAATGTGTTAAACGAAGCCACATGTATTTTATATGGTGGCTGTCAGTCCTGGACATCCAAGGTCTGAGCAGCTGAAAGGGATTTAGAAGGAAATTGCTTAAGCAGCTTTCTCCCGTGTGTTTGGGCAAATCAGCAATGTTCCTTAGAGCACTTTTTAAAAAACAGCCAAACTGGTTAAAGTTGACTAGCACATAAGAGATACTTTCGTTCAATTATTTAACAAACAAGAGTAGAACCATGTGCCAACACTGTGCTAATTTAAATAAAGCCCTATCTCTGCCCTTAAGTGTGACTTTTCTTCCTTTCATCCAATTTTAACCAGTGTAGATAAGCTGAAGACAGACACATGAAATGAGTTACTTCCAGATGAGATGGTGCAAAGTAGACTGGGGAAGTGAGCTAAGAAAACAGTATCTGAAGACAGTCAGTATATCTGTACAATATAGAGAGGATGCTGTTTTCCCATCAGTTTCATCCCATATGTAGAAACAGTGACCAAAGGTCATTTCTAATGCACAAGACAACAATTACACACGAAAATTACACTCGAGTGTGTGTGTGTGTGTGTACACGTATACCTCTAGTTTTGCCTATACTTATTTATTTATTTATTTTTATCCTCACCTGAGGACATCTTTTCTATTTTTTGTTCAGATAGAGTGTGGGAGGGAGAGAGAGAGAGAGAGAGAGAAACATCGACGTGAAAGGGACACGTCAAGTGGTTGCCACCCACACAACCCAACCAGGGCCGGGGACAAACTGCAACCGAGGTACGTGCCCTTAGCGGGAACCGAACCCGGGTCTCTCAGGACCGCAGGCCAATGCTCTAACCACTGAGCCAAACCGGCCAGGGCTAGTTTTGCCTATACTTAATATCCCTACTTCAACTAAATGGGTTGCTACCCAGTATCCTCATTTAGACATAAATGAATGAAGAATACATATAACAGGATTAAAATACTGTTAACAAAAGGGCAAAACCAGCTTGTAGTACCTTCTTACCTGCCTATAGCCCTCACACTAAGCCACAGTAGATGGTTTATTTCTACAACTGCTAGAGACCACAAAACAAATAAAGAAATCCCAGGTGAGCCTGTTCGATCCTTCTAATATACTGTGGATAGTGAAGATATGAAATCAGAAGGGATTCTGGGCCAAATCAGCTGATTGGGTGGTGCAGAGAAGTGTTGGACTGGAAAGGGGTTCAGGGAAGAGAACTTGGTAGAACCCCATTGCACTCATAGTCCAGCTCCCACTTTTGTTAGAGGAAATGCTAAAGTGAGAAAGAACATGACGCTGGTGAATAATGAAAAAGCACACAGCAGCTCCATCACCCTTTGTAAATAAAATTGATTTTAAAAAAATGTCATGTTGTTAATCTAGGAAAATTAGAAGTCCTTGTATTGAGCTAGGAAACCAACAGAGACTGAATAAAGAAATAAGCTAAGGCCCCAAGGAAGGGAAGATATCTGCATTATAAAGCACAATTACATTATTTGGATTCACCCTGGGAAATTTATCCATTAGTGAAAGAAATGTTCTTCCTTAAAGGTATCTTAAATTTAAAGTGAATAAAGGTAGTTCTTGTACAATCCTGAAGAACAAATCTTGAAGATAACCAAAGCTGAATAACTTATGCGTACAATTAAAAATTCACTGCAAAGCTCATACATTAATAGAGTGTAGTATTGACACAAAGATATACAAAATAGACCAATGGATCAGAACCGAGAGTTGAGAAACAAATTCATGCATATATATCTATTTAATTTGTAACAAAGGTGACAGACACTGCATTGCACTGGGTAAAGAATAGTCTTTTCTATAAATGAGTTGGGTTAATTGGATATCCACATGGGGGAAAAAGGGGTGAGCCACCCCTCCACCTCATGCCATACTCTGCAATTCATCTAAAGTGGATTTTAGATGTTAATGTAAAAAGCAAAACAACAAAGAATTAGAAGAAAAGAGAGATAATCTACATGATGTTAAAGTAGGCAAAGATCATTATAAAAGGATAGAAAAAGCACTAATCAGAAGGGGGAACAAATGATAAATGGAACTTATTACAATTAAGAACTTCTTTTCAATAAAAGAACCAAGAAAATAAAAATCAACTCACAAAAGATACTTGCAATATATTTACTCAACAAACACTCATATCCTTAACATATTTAAATAAGTCCTACAAAGCAGTAAGAAATCGGACCACTGGGGTAGGGGTAAAAAAAGAAACTGGAACACCCAATAGAAAAGAAAAGGTAAAACATATTTTATAAAAATTCAACATCTGTATCCACTGCAGCCTGCAGGCCCAGCCAGGCAGAGCGCGGCTCCTCTGCTCGTTGAAGGGGGGAAAAGAAAAAAAAGAAAAGAGACGCAAATGGCCATTAAACGTATGAAAGGGTGCTCAACATGCCTACTTATCAAATAAATGCAAATTAAAACAACAATGTGATAGCACTGTCCAGCCACCAGAATAGCGAAAATAAAAAGATTAATACCGAGTGTTGTCAAGGATATGGAGCAACAAGAATTCTCATGCTACAGATGGTAGGAACGTGAATTGGTACAATCATCCTGGAAAATTCTTTGGTAGCCTCTAGGTACTGACACTGACTCAGCAATTCCAAATCCTAGGTACATACCCCAAAGAAATACATGCTTATGCTCACCAAAAGACAGGTACAAGAATGTTTATATTGGCACTATTTGTAATAGCCAGAAATGCCCAAACTTCTATTAATAATAGGATATATAAACAAACTGTAGTATATTCATAAAATGTAATATTATACAACTTTGCTGTCCAATACAGTAGTCACTAGTCATATGTAAATTTAAAAGATTAAACAAAAGTTCTTAGTCACACTAACCACATTTCATGGACTCTGGCTACATGTGGTCAGTGGCTACTGCACTGCACAGCACAAACATAACGCATTTTCACCAAGTTCTATGGGGCACTGTTATTACAGAACAATGAGAGTAAATGGGTTACAATGACAAGTAACAACACTGGTGCATTCCACAAATATAATGTTGAGTGAAATAAACAAGATACAAAGGAATATATATTGCATGCTTCCATTCATACAAAGTTCAAAAATCAACAAAACGAATCTGTTATTAGAAGGCCGGATAATGGTCCCCCATGAGGGCTGGAACTACTGACTGGAAGGGAACATGAGGAGCTTCTGAACTTCTGGTCATGATGATCCACATCAACAGATCTAGATGCAAATGTGTTCTCAACAGTAAAATACATGGACTCAATACTGATGACGTGTATACTTTCCCATATATAGAAATTACCACCCACCATAAAAAGAAAAGTATGCAGTGTTAGTCTATTGCTGAAGTCTTTCTTTGCTTCATTGTCTTCTCTGATGAAGCTGATTGCAATATGCTCATTTTGGATAAATAATAGCATTCCTTTAGGATTAAATCTCATCTTCGTTGTCTATCTTTACATGGCTGCTATGGATATAAAATGAAAAAAGAACTGCAATGGAACATGGAGAGAGCGAGGAGAAGAAATGTGGCTAGAGTGTATTTGAAAGATATTAAAAGAAAAAGGAGCGTATTCAGAGGATTCTGAAAGCTGGTACAGGCACATGGAGTCGTGCTGCTTCAGCTCCCAATACAAGTCCTAAGTCTTGGACTAAGACAAGGGAGAAAGTGGTAAACCAATTTCAGCAAAAAGGGTGGTTGACAAATCAAGTCAGTCATGAAAATTCTCTAAATTTCTTTAGACCATTTGTTAAGGGAAAAAAACTAAAAAATTTATAGCATCAGGAGTAGAAAGTTTCCTATGAAAAGTACAGGCTGTCTTTGGTGGCCAGCAGTCAATAATCCAATTAGAGTAACTCACACCATATCCACAAAATCTGCAACTCATTTTTTAAAATCAAATATATTGGAGTGACATTGTTTAACAAAATTATATAGGTTTCAAGAGTACAATTCTATAATACATCATCTGTTTCTGTGTTCACCACCCCAAGTCAAGTCTCCTTCCATCACCATTTATCCCCCCTTTACTCTCTCTTACCTCCCCTACCCCCTTTCCCTCTGGTCATCACCACCTTGCATCAAATTTTGAACTTTAAACACTGTTTGTTTTTTTAAAAAAAAAAAAAAACCTACAGAGATGTAAATATTGTAATTACTATGGTATTTAAATACAAAGAAAGAAAAATCTCCATTGGGCTAGAGACCATTATCAAAATAAATCTGTTCATTGTTTGCTTGTTTTTAAACAATTTTATAAGTGCTTTGGAATGGACAATGTTCAAAATAGGTAGCAGCTTTAAATTATAATGAAACACCTTTAACAACAGCTTCATCTTTGTTAGAGTTGTGGAATCAAAGAATCAACAGCAGAAAAATAGTGTTGGGAAAGGTTTCAGAGGTTGTCTCGTCTATCCTTTACCTTATTTCAGCAAAATTTCCTTAAAGAAGTTCACATGTTAAAAATACATTCTATTTTTTAACACAACCAGAAAAGGAGATTTCTCTACCTCCTCTGATATCCCATTTCAATGACTGTCACTCAAAGGAAAGTTTTCCTTAGAAACCTCCTAAATCTGGTCATGCTATTTAAATTATGTTCTGTTTGTTTTATTCTTAATAAAAATGGAAGATGAGTAGTATTCATTTTCTCCATGATGACAATTCATCTTATAATAACTTCCAAACTCTTTTTTAATTGTTTGTAAAACATTTTCATATACATTATCTATTTAACACTTGAAACAATCCTAGTATTGCCTGTCCCATTTTACAGATGAGGAAGTTTGGGCTTAGAGTGTGAAGAAATTTAGGCTTAGGGAGGAGCTGTGACAATCCCAAGATAACTCAGCTATTCAGGGCTTGGGTTCAAACTCAGCTACTTCTTCAGATAGAACTGTTACTAAATCACTAACCCCTCAGCCTCCTCCGCTCCCCACACTGAGCAAGCCCAGGATAAGCAGCTGTACTTTGGGGCAGCATTTGAGAAATGCTGAACAAAAATGAAGGGTTTGCTTCTATAGAGAATCCACGTGCTAATTTACTTTCTGAATTGACGGTGTGATTTTGCACTGGATAATTGGGAATTGTGCCAGCATCCTGCCCTTCTTCTACTAACTGAACCCACATTTTCCTCAGGGACTGTCAATCAAATTGCCCAGTCTTATCCAAGAGCTAGCACAGAATCCAGGCTAGACCAATCAGGCACGTTTTCCCAGGAATCTGTATCTTTATATATGTATATGTGTGTGCATCTCTCTCTCTCTCTCTCTCTCTCTCTCTCTCTATATATATATATATATATATATATATATATATATAATTATTATTATTGTTGATTTTTTAGAGAGAGAGAAATGGAGAGAGAGACAGAAACATAGATCAACTGCCTCTTGCACAACCCCCTACTGGGGATCAAGCCCGCAACCCAGGCAAATCTGTATCTTTTTTTTAAAGCCCTGGTATCTTTTCTTCTTTATTATTATTAATTTTAGGATTATTTTCCCATTGATTTTTAGATAGAGTGGTAGGGGGGAAAGGAGTGGGGAGGGGGTTGCCTTCCACACAACACCGACTGGGGCAGGGATGGAACCTGCAACCAAGGTACATGCCCTCAGCCGGGAATCAAACCCGTGACCCTTTGGTCCACAAGCCAATGCTCTAACCACTGAGTCAAACCAGCCAGGGTTCTTTTCTTTTAATAGCTCCATTTATTTTCTTTTAAATTTTCTTTTAATTTTCTTTCTTTATTGATTTTAGAGAGAGAAAGGAAGGGAGAGGGAGAGATAGAAACATCAATGAGGGAGAACATCGACTGGCTGCCTCCTGCATGCCCCCCACTGGGGATTTGGCCCACAACCTGAGCATGTGTCCTGACCAGGAATTGAACCAGTGACCTCTTAGTGCTCAACCACTGAGCCACACCAGCTGGGCTAAATCTGTTACTTAAGTGGAGCGAAAGAAGATTGGAAACAATAAGAGTTCTTCTGTCTCACACATGAGTACCTCGGACCTGCCCTAGTTTCCAAGAGCAAGTCAGTCGGTTAGCTTCTCCTCGTTTTCAGAGTGACCTCACAGTCCCGCGGCTCTTTTTCTGCTTAAGTTAGCCAGTGCTGGTCTCTGTTGCTTGCAAGCAGAGAACCCTGATCGATACAACTCTTCAGAGGAACAGATTAAAATATACACTGATTAACTTCTGCTTTTATTATGTGCTTATTATACAGGTGAGAAATACTAAAATGAAATCGAGCTCTTACATCTTGTAAACGAAGAAAATTCCCTCATGGTGTAAAAAGAGGTACAGAAAGTTCCTGTTCAGCTGCTCAAAGGCAGGAATAAGTTGGCAAGTTGTCTAGAATCTTGGCTACATTTTTCTTTTGAAAAATGGCTTCTGAGATCTTGGATTTCTCAGGAAGTACAGAAAATTCAGAGAGCGGTACCTGTGTTTAACGGGGTACTTTCCCTGTGACAAGTCCTTCCTTAGAAGAGTTCACGGAGGACACCAGGTGCTGTAGCAGCATGTCCTCTGGGCCTCTGCACCCAGGAGAAAAGGGCACCCAGTGCCAGGCCTGCACGCTGCTGGTGGGGCAGTCAGCAGCAGCTGTAGCCTAGGCACCTGCCACCTAAGCCACAGGCCTCAGGACTAAGGAGTCCAAAAGCAAACACGAGAATAGAAGAGAAGGCAATGCTGTCTACCCTCTGTGGCCTACCCAGCACTTAGCAGGACTTCTTGAAGAAGCTCTGCATCACACTCTGGTCTTCCTGGGACCGGCAAAGGGAGCCAAGGCCTGTCGATGCTCTGAAATAGCCGTAAGAACACCTTCATCTCACAGTTCACACAGAGAGTATGAGGCAACGTTAAAGGGATACCAGGATCTGTATCTGGAGCAATCTGCTTGACGAACAAAAGCTCTTACAACATTTGCGGCAAAGCAAAGAATAATCAAGATAGTACATCTATATAAGATAAGAAAACAAAAAACATCAGTGATGAAAGTTCCCTTTTGGAAAGTAAGGAATGATGCGGTAATCTCCCAATTCAATGCCTTCCACCTAGGGGAGCCCTAAATGTAACTTTTGGTTTGACTAAGCAACAAATATTTAATCCCTTTTCAACAGCAGCTATCAACAGTTGTGTTTGGGGAAACGGCAAAGTACGATTTAGGAAGAAATAAACCTTAGTTCACTATGTATTCAGAAGAAGTCCTCAAACTGCTCTCTCGTGTTGGAGGTTGAGACCAAGCAGTTCACCTATAAACGTTACTTGTTTGGCAAAGAAAATCCAAGGACAGGAGAGTGGATATACACTCAGGGAAGAATTATTCTTTATTTTGGTAAAATTTGGAATGTATTGCAAGCCACTCCTGAACTGGTGATCCCTGGAATGCCGAGTGAGGTCTACAAGAGGTCGTGCGATGCCATGCCACTGCTTGGGGCAGGAGCTGTGGTCTGGACTCCCCCTGACCCTGCACCAGCCCCCCGCTAACCAGAGGGACTTCTCATCCAGCCTGGTAACACACAGGAGCAAAAGCAATTCCAATATTCTGGTGTGGCATTCCAGAACTAGAACCATTTTCAAAGCAAACAAAACTGTGAGTAGTTTTCCAGTTGAGAACAGGTAACGTCATTGTAAGTTATGCTTTGCCTTATAAAATCTATGAATGTAGAAGCAAGTACAAAGTTAGGCTGGACAATCCTGGAAAGTCTGTGTTTTTGTTTATGCTACTACCATAGATTATGGCCAATGTGGCAGAGGGTGCAAAGAAGCTTTTTAAAAAATGAAATGGTTATTTACTTTATATCTTTAGTGTCACAAAATAATATAAATCACAATGCACAGCTTCCCAGTAATTGCTAATAAATGCATACTAAATCCCTTAAACTATTTATAAAATATAAAGCATATTGTAACCAAAAACTTTTGCAGAAAATTCTAACCAGCCCTGGCCGGTTTGGCTCAGCGGTTAGAGCGTCCGCCTGCGGTCCGGAGAGACCCGGGTTCGGTTCCCGCTAAGGGCACGTACCTCAGTTGCAGTTTGTCCCCGGCCCTGGTTGGTCGTGCGGGTGGCAGCCACTCGATGTGTCCCTTTCACGTCGATGTTTCCCTCTCTTTCTCTCTTCCTCTCTCTCCCTCCCACTCTGTCTGTACAAAAAATGGAAAAATGTCCTCGGATGAGGATAAAAAAAAAAAAAAAAAAAAAAAGAAAATTCTAACCAAAACATAAAATATTATTATTAAGTAAGTATCATAAACACGAGAAAATAAAATTCAGATCTCTTAGTCTGGATTCAAAACCTTTCACAAACACATCCTATACCATCCTTTGGTTCTTCTTATCCAGTTCCCTAAAAGAATTCTGCTCAGGTAAACTGGCCAATGTATGCACTGCGTGCACATTCGTAACATGCCCGTCAGCCATGCCTCTTCCCCAGTGTGCCTCTCCCTCCGCTCTCCCCTAGCCTCTTCCTGAATTGTAAATTTCTGCCTAGCTCTGATTAAATTGTTCTGCACCCCTGGCAGCACATTACATTTATTCTCTTATGCAGACAATTTGACAGCTATTTTTGATTTGAATAATCATCAGAGGCAGAAGAGGAGACTTCCAGTTGTTGAAGCTTACAAATGATTTACCTATTTATAAAACAAGGAATTTTCTGACCCTCTGCTATGTATAAGACACATGCCAGGGACAATAAAAAACACCAAGATGAACTGACATAACATTTACTTTCAAGGAGCTCAGCTGAGTCTAGTCAGGAAATTAGATCAATACTAACACTGTCATAATTAATACAAGCTAGACCATTGTAAGTACTCCACTACAAGTTCTGTAAAGGAGGGTGGGATCACTTAGTCCTATGAGGGAGAGGGGAGAAGAACTCTAGGAGGAAGCTGCAGTTGGGTGGACAGGAAGGAAAGGACAGAATTCCTTAACACGTATTAACAACGTCAAGGGCAGAACTCAGGAAGTTAATGGATGAAGCAAGGGGAATGTGATGTGTTAGAACACAGAGGTAGTGAAAATGGAACAAATGTGAAAGTAATTTATATTATGACTTAAAGGGATTAAATATACTGAAGAATGTTTAATTCAGAGGTTAGCACACACTAATGTCATTTTTTTAGGAAGTGTGTTAGTTAAGTAACCAAGAGACATGAGATGATTTCACAGAATAATTATGATATTTGAGAAAAATTGTATTAACAATTTTTATGATGTCGATTTCTAACTGAATGGTATTCAACCCAGTTAAGGCTACTTAACTAGAACTGATACAAAGAGCTCAAATAACACACAGTTAAGTATTCTTCCATGTGTTACATGAATAAGGCATAAATTCCCCTTCACTCTGTGGGTCTACATGACTGTACAATAAATGACTTTCACATGAAAATCTAACTTCAAGGCAAGATCCTGAAGGATTCTCTGGAGCATCTGAGAAAGATAATTTTTTTTTTTGGGGGGGGGGGGATATAATCTAGGGAGACTATGATAAGGTATAAATTGGCAACATATATCTGTTGACACACACACATACACTCACATCAATCACATCACACAGGTGGTAACTCAGCCAGAATAAACCAGGTCATCATATTATCCACCAGTTGTAGTTTGGAAAAGTCACTGGCATTAACAAAAATTTCCTTCAACAGAATTGTCTCACAACTGCAACAAAACAAACATACTACCTATTTCAGAACTTCATTACATGAGATTTCTTAGGGAGTGGAAAAATAAAACCCTGATCCTTTTAAATCCAGACTTAGATATCCAGGCAGCCTCATCTGGTTCGGATGCCAGAGTCCCAGGCTCAGAAATCTGTACCCTCTTGAGAACAGAAGCAGGAAGATTATTTGTGGAAGGTCTCTCTTGTTGCCATCGAAAAAATAAGTGTGAAGATATCATTAGATAAGAAAGAGTTCATTTCAAAGAACCATCAAAGAAACAGAAATGCCTGATTTTAAAATGACCTGTATAGTTAGAAACTGCTAGATGGTAACAGAAGTAAAGGTACACAAAATTGCTTTATTTTACCTATAATTCATTTCTGTGCGTTAAATCTGTGTATAAGTCACACTGGACATGCCAACTCCTTGCTATTACCTATTGATCCTGCTATATGGAAATATCCTCAAGAGTAGATGATCAAGAATACTAAGAGAATGGAGGTTCTGGTTGAACACCCTAAAATAACTGTAGGAACAAATGCAGTGTTTTGTCAACAAAAGGTGACATTTAGCGGCTTACTATAAAAGCAGCACCTATAAGTCCTAAGGAACAAGACTGTGTGGTTAGTAGAAGTCCTGACGGATTCCCAGAATGGAAGAAAACAGTCTGTCAAGACATTTTTATAAATTCAAGCAGATGTCCCTTCCCTCGGGCTGAGGGGCTCCACACCGGTGTCACTCCCTGGGGTAACCACAGCCACTGCCTATGAGCTCCCCGAGGGCAACGACCGCACGCTCAAACCTGGAGCCACCTTCACGGTGCCAGTCTTGTTGGGAATCACGTGTCTACACCGTCTGGAGGGTAAGCCATGACAGCATTTGTTTTCACCTAAATACAAACCTGGTTTTCTATTTCTTTTTCTTTTCTTTTTTCTTTTTTTTTGTGGTACGTGCCCCTAGCGGGAACCGAACCCAGGACTCTCTGGTCCGCAGGCCGATGCTCAACCGCTGAGGCAAACTGGCTGGTTTTCTATTTCAACTAAGAGATAATGCTGGCTGTTGAAAACGTTTGCTTGTTTTCTAAAAAGCTGAAAATGTATATATTTTTCCGAATCCTGTGTCAAATGATTTTAGAAGCTCCCATGACTCTAACACAACTGCAGAGAAAACATGCTTGAAAGGTTATTGGAAGAGACAAATGGATCTCTCTTGAAATAAAATTAAGCCTGTGGTACCAATGAAAGGAAGTCACAAAATCCTAAACTAAATCAGACAGAACAGCTATTTTCATTCTTTTTCACAGAAGCACAATGAGTGGGAGGGTGGGGCAAGCCCACCACCTCGCCTCCGAATGCTCTCACTTTGGTAGAAGAGTCTTAATATTACAAACTGTCTTCTTAATGGAATGTATGCCCCTAAATTTTAAACCTCCATATGTTTTTTGTCAAACATCCAAATACGTCTTTCATTAATGTCGCCAAAAGCACAACTCTAATTTTTTATAGATGTGACTTTAAAGATTTAAGAAAACAAAACAAAACATTAAAACAACATACTGAACCATTAAAAGTCCCATTCAGGATGAGATGAAAAATACACATTTCAAAAACCACGAGGCATCCCCGATGTGGACGGGTGGCCAGTGGTTCCGGGGCAGCCTTGCCTACCTTATTGTGCTCGTACTTGTAGGGGATCTTGAGCGTGTCCATGGCTCTGATCATGGCCTGCATGGCCGTGAAGATGTTCTGATACACCAGCTTGGTGAAGCCCCTTTTGTCTTCATCGGAGTACCCCGACCCGTGGATGATTCTCATCTGCTTGATAAATGTGCTCTTGCCGCTCTCTCCAGTCCCTGAAAGATGGACAGACAACAGAAGCTCATCAGACCATGACACTTTCCCACAGTCTCCGAGACAACTAAACTAGAAATGGCAGCTTGTTCGAGACAGTCCCCAACAGGCTTCTCTGAGGAACATCCCAGGAGAGCAAAGCGGCATCACCAGAGGTGGGCACACCACCCATCATGAACACCTGGCATTTCAGAGGCAGGGGAGTTTTTTAAAAAATTGTCATCCCTTTGGAAACCACTCAGCATGCATTTTGACAGTGATTTATAACCATGTATCTTCTAAGAAATACAATGAAAACAGCATCTTTTGAACAGAATAAATACTCAATAAAGCTCTCTTCCCTGGGGAATATGTAAACCGCTTCCAGGAGGCTGGGTTGCTCAGCCAGGATTTGGGTCTGAAAATGACAACACTCTTACACAAATACTGGTCAGAGAGTGGTAAGAGAAAAAAATGTCTAAACGCTTCTAGACACTTTCTCTTATTTTAAAACAGAGTATACAGAGAACACAGTGTACAGATAAGAATGAAGATTTTTCTGGACAGCAACTGCATTGATTTCTGTGGCAATTGGCTGGCTGAGTATAATCTCAACCATGAATACTGGGGGAGGAAAGTGTCTAAAAAGTAGCATCTCTAATAGAAATAAAGCTATGAAATTGTTTCCCATTATCAATCAACAATTTATAAAAAGAAACCGTTACCTTTCCTTTCCAGAGCAATACAAAGTATGTAGGAAAAAATCTAGATTGTTTCTTTGTGTGTCATCCCTATCCTCTATCACAGAGACTTGCTCTGAGAGCCCAACTATGGACATAACCATTAAATCAGAATCTCTGCCAGTGTTTTTCCACAACTATAACAAGAAGAAATTCTAATGTGTGAGGTTACTGGTATGAGAAGAAAAGGAATGAGATCAGGCAACAGGAGAGCCTCTTTCTCCTGACTATCTAAGAAGCTTTGATATACTCATCCCCCCAAAATAAAACAATAAAAACGAGAAAGTAGGAGATGACATATAAACTACATTGGCTAGTGTTCCACTTCAGTCATGCAATGGTGGTCTACACTTAGCAACTCTTTGGACCTAGTCACTAAGCCCCTGAGCATCACATTAGACTCCCAAGATGTGGGATCAGTAAATGCATGGGAAGGAAATAAGAGTTAAGAAAAAGGAATCCAAAACTCAACTCCAAAGTAAGATCATTTCCCGTTGCCGCAGACACACCCAGAGTCCCTCTCTCCATTTCCTCATCTTGCTCAGTGCCCCAGAGGTTGACTGGCAAGAATTTCATAACATCTCCCTTGTCCTCAGTCTTCCACTGGGACTTAGTCAGTGGGAGACACCAGGAGGAGACCAGAGAGCAGGAGAATGAGGATGGGGCACCTACTCCCCCAGCTCCCTCCCTGCAAGAGCACCACAGATATGCTTTGTCTCCTCCCCAGCTGGGTGGCCCTCTTCAGGTTCCTGTAACTACACCCTCCCCTTGCCCAGCTGTGTGGGGCCCCGGCTTTGCACCCGCCTTCACTGGTTACCTATATCTGGCCCACACCAGCTGGAGCAGTCATAAGTTTTTTTCTGGAACCTGAGTACAATACCAAAAGGGAAGATGAAACCATTTAATAAGATGAAGGGGCAGTAAGACAAGAGAGTGGTGGGTACTTTCTTCTTCCTCTGCCCTTTCTCTATATAAATCTTATTTATGAAGCACTTGCTTCTAGTCACTAACTCACACTCTTAACACTCTTCTGAACGTCAATTACAATGAAGAAATAATAGAGCCCAAACCAGAATCCAGGCTCCTAACTCTCCCCAAAGTACCTGTCCCCCAGAACATGCATGTGCACCCCTCTTACTGCCCCCCAACCCCAAGTCTAAGTCCAATTTCCAATACAGAAAGGGGAACAGTGGTCCTCACCTCCTGGACATCCCCTCTCTTACAAAGGAAACTAGAAGAAATGTGTGTTCAAACCTTTATGCTTTGCCAACCCCTTTGAAATACACTATCCTCTCAACAATCTGTGAGGTAGATGTGTTTATCCTCATTCAGTGCAGAAGAAAAGGACTTGGAGACAGGAGGCATCGTAGCTGAGATGACATGACACAGTGAGGGCTCAAGCCCAGACTTCAGTTGCCCAGTTTGGGTTTGTCACTGCAGTTGACCCCTGAACAACATGGTTTGAACTGCACAGGTCCACTGATAATGGAGCAGTTCAAACCTCTGCTGTTCAAGGGGAGTCTGCTTATGCAGAGGGGAAGCTGTAGCTTTTCGTGGAAGGTCAGTGCCCCTAAACACCCAAGTTGTTAAAGGATCAACTGCCACAAACTCAGGATAATAGATTTCTACTACCCACTGTCAAAAATGCCTCAGCTTGACTTTGACCACACCCCGATTTTCTCCATTTAACCTAATTTTGAATTTCTGAATACTACTTTATTAACGGGGACCCATTTTGAGTTTCGATGCCATATTCCAATGGACTGGCCATCCCTCTCAGGTAAATTTCATTCACGAACTTAACGTTCACACTTCGATTTAATTATATGAATGCAGCAAATTCAAAGTGAAGCCAAAGCTGCACTTAGGAGAAAATCAGTGTGATGCAAATGTTGTAGGCAGAATGATAAAAGTAATCAACTAAAATAGTATTCAACTAATATTGGATTGAACCCAAAAGAAAGTATATAAACTAAAATATCAACCAAGCCAAAACCTCAGCTTCTTTGTTCTGCAAAGAGTTTTGTCATGGAAACAAATGACCTGTTCTTAACCAATGTATAATCCAAAGAGCATGTACTTCTCCTGTTTTTAAAGACTTACACAGTATTCTCAGGGGTTTGAAATGGACGTTTTAAAAATCTACTCAGGATTAGTATGAAAAAATATATCTGGCACAATCAAAAGCCCCAGCTATTCCCAAATTATATAAAATGATGTTATTTTCTAAGGCCACATGAAAGTCTAATGAGAGACTTCACAATTGCTTTAACTCTGAATGGAAGAAGGACTTTTCCACCGGCAGACTGCTCTCTGGATGTGGTGACGGCTAAGCTCTTTTCACAGCCCAGGGCACAAATAACTCCTGACCTATCTAAAGAAATAGACATCTGTTTCCAGAGCCACTTATAAAACAAAATCTAGCAAGGAGCCATGACATGAAATGTGTGTATGGGGATGGAGGGGGTCTCATTTTGCTAATTTCAATATATCTTCCACCACATTAATAACTTTAACAAGCCCATCAAGCCTGGCTGGTGCGGCTCAGTGGATTGAGCATCGACCCCTGCACCAAGGGGTCACCGGTTTGGTTCCCGGTCAGGGCACATGCCCAGGTTGTGGGCCACATCCCCAGTGGGGGGCATGCAGGAGACAGCCAATCTATGTTCTCTCTCATGGATGTTTGTATTTCTCTCTCCCTTCCTCTCTCTTTAAAAAATTAATGAAGAAAAACATGTTTTAAAAAAAACCCACAAACATTTCAACACAGACAAGGGTATGAGTCCCACAAAACTCCTGGTTTTCTCCTTCAGTGCTCACTATGTATTTGGCTGAAGATTTTCCCCAGAAAAGGCATTTGTAGCTTTGGGCAAGTACTCTGCCTTGCCTTATCCCAGTTCATACAAACACCCAGAAATGAGACTACTTAAGAATCATGCTATTTAAAAGGCCATGTCATCTAGTATGCATAATAGGCTTTGAGGGATACTTAATTTTTTTCCTCACTGTCCATTGGATCACGATGAAGCAGAGAGAACATTCCCCGGTTCACGTCACATGTCCTTCCATCAGAACCAACATCCAGTGTGAATTTAATATCCTACTGTTGCATGCATCTCTGTGTAAGCTGTTAGAACACAGCACACTAGTCATACACTCTCACACAACCTGATGCTTCCATTTTAGGCTCTGCCAAGATCTTTTCAACACAAGAGGATTTCCACATACAGCCTCAGCCACAAATCCACACTTACTCCATGTATCCTGCGCTTACTGAACATCTCTCAAGTTTACACGGACTATTCAGCCCATTTGCACAATGTAATCTATACATAATTCTGTCCGATTAATCTCTAAAGGTAGGACAGTTTTTCTTATTCCATACCCTATCTGAGTGACAGTTTTAGATTCAGCAATACATTAACTTCTTAATGACAATGAATTCTTGTTGTTGAAAGCTATCACGGACTCATTGCTTCCTTCTCTCCCACTAAGTTGGCTTCTTGGACCACACTGTTACCAAAAGAGCTATGAAACACAATCCATGTAGAATTGCTCAGTGCCCCAAACATGTCAGTTACTATTATCACTGCTCTAAAGAACACCGGTGTCCCCATTTTTCACACAGGGTCCTGGAAGACAATCACTGGGCACTGCACCGTCAGGACCTTCAAGGGTCCTTAGAGTCCATTCTCTATATCCTGAAAGAAAGTTAGAAAATGCACCCCAGAGAGACCCACTCCACTGCCACTTTTTTTTTTAGGCTCCCAAGAAAAAGAAGAAATGCCAAGATGAAGTTATAAAAACTGCAGCATTTAAAGTTGTACAATGACTATATCTGTTTCATCCTGCCAGTGTCTCTGACGACTGTATTTGGAGATTCTGTTAAACCATCAGAAGTCTACATCGTAAGCCTTTAGTGTGAAGGCTCAGGCCAAACGACCTGCCCTGCCCTCTGGACTGGCCAGCACCCAGGAAAAAAAACAGCGAATGACAAACCCAAGTGCCACAGAGCTCAATTATAATTCAAGTACTGCACTGTTCAGGTCCACTAGTTTAGGCCAAGAGTCTCAAATATGGAATCTCAGTGCCACCAACGCTGAACTTGGGCTACTTCCACATACACTTGGACACAGTTGAACCAGAATTTTCAACAAGAGCTTTCAACCCATAAGCACATCATCAACCCACACCTGCAAAAAATTAATAGCAGTGAGATAAAAATGATTGAATAACGCTGAACCAAAATACAATGCATGTGTTGTCCACGTTCCAGGCTACATACTCTAAAATACATGTATTCTGCCCTGTGCACATTTTCTTCCACTTACACTGGAACCCTGAGTGGCTCTAATACCCAAGTCACCAGAACTTTCTCTCCTTTATTTTTTTTTATCCTCACCTGAGGATATTTTTCAATATTTTGTTCAGATAGAGTGGGAGGGAGAGAGAGAAACACTGACATGAAAGGGAAACATTGGGTGGCTGCCACCCGCACGACCCAACCGGGGCCCGGGACAAACTGCAACCGAGGTACGTGCCCTCAGCGGGAACTGAACCCGGGTCTCTCCAGACTGCAGGCCAACGCTCTAGCGGCTGAGCCAAACCGGCCAGAAAAGAACTTCCTCTCCTTTAAGGACTCCCCTTTAAGGGCAAGGGTTGGGGATACTAACTCGTTTATCTGCAGCTAGGTCTGGCAGAAAGCAGTAGATAGTTTTTTAAAACGACATAGAAATTAACTGAATTTAGTCTTACCATATGTGAGTGGAAACTAAATAGTTGGGTAAGGTAGTAGTAACCAGGACTATTAATAACCACTTACCCAGTTAAGTTGTTTTTAAGAGAATGAGAGGCAAAATGCATTGAAAATGCACTATGTGCCCGGCCGGTGTGGCTCAGTGGTTGAGCATCGACCCATGCACCAAGAGGTCACTGGTTCGATTCCTGGTGAGGGCACCTGCCCAGGTTGTGGGCCTGGATCCCCAGTGAGAGGCATGCAGGAGGCGGCCAATCGATGTTCTCTCTCATAGATGTTTCTATCTCTCTCTCCCTCTCTCTTCCTCTCTCTAAAATCAATAAAGAAAAAATATTTTTTTAAAAAGAAAATGCACTTTGTTAAAAATATCTGGAAAACCATCTAGTCCTGGGTGTCTCAAAGTGGTAAAACCCTCCTGGGAAAGTACTTGGCAGTACTTCCAAGGTTCCTTTAAAGGTGTAAGAGCATGTTCTTAGAAAATCCATTTTACCATGGAGTATCGGCAAATATCTGCGCATTCAAAACTAGCACTGGTTGGTTCTACAATCTTCTGAATTTACTAAAAAACATTAAAATGTATACTTTTATTTATTTTTTTGTTTTTTTCTTATCTTTATTGTTGTATTACAGATTTCCTTCTTTTACCCCCACTGATACCGTCCTCCCCACTCCCTCCCACCCCTTTTTCCCCACCCCCTAATCCTTCCCCACACTGTTGTCTATGTCCATTGGTTATGCATATATACATGTAAGGTCTTTGGTTTATCTCTTCCTGCGCCCACATCCACCTTCCCTCTAAGGTTTGTCAGTCTGTTCCCTATTTCATGTCTCTGGGTCTATGTTGATCATCAGCTTATTTTGTTCATTAGATTACACATATACGTGAGATCATGTGATACTTGTCTTTCTCTGACTGGCTTATGTCACTCAGCATAATATTCTCCAGGTCCCTCCATGCTGTCTCAAAGGGTAAGAGATCTTTCTTCCTTACAGCTGCATAGTGTTCCATCATGTAAATGTACCACAGCTCTTTTTTTAAAACTTATCTTTATTGTTGAATGTATTACAGATGTTCCTCATTTTTCCCCTATTAACTTCCGCCCCCCTCCTGCCTTTCCCCACACTGTTGTCTGTGTCCATTGGTTATGCATATATACATATAAGTTCTTTGGTTTATTTCTTCCCACCTCTAACCCCCCTTCCCTTTGAGGTTTGTCAGTCTAACAACCAATTTGTACTTCTTAATCCCTCACCTTTTCACACCTTTTTTTATCCATTTGTCTACTGATGGGCACTTGGGCTGTTTCCAGATCTTAGCAATTGTAAATAGTGCTGATATGAACATAGGGGTACATATATTCTTCCTGATTGGTGTTTCAGGCTTCTTAGGATATATTCTGAGAGGCAGGACTACCGGGTCAAATGGCAGTTCAATTTTTAATTTTCTGAGGAAACACCATATTGTTTTCCTTAGTGGCTGCACCAGTCTGCATTCCCACCAGCAGTGTGCTAGAGTCCCCTTTTCTCCACATCCTCGCCAGCAATGTACACTTTTAAATAGTGAGTTTTATGATATAATAATTATATCTCAATTTTTTAAAAATTAGAAACTAACATCAGTATAGTTTGGAGAAGAACAGAAAATTTACATAAATTTTCAAGCTAAAACTTTTTCAGGGGGTGACTTTGAGCCAACCTACCCAACCTCCCCTCCAGGTCTGAAGGTTCCCTCTCATTTGCCTCTGGGTGTGTTTCAGAGAACAAGTGTGAGAAGAGTCCTGAAGTCACCTGCTGTACCTGGACGGAGCTGACCTGTTCAAGGGTCCTGCTGGTTCACAGCTAATTAGAAGGAAGACAGACAAGACTCTTCCAGGTTTTCCTGTCTGTCCAGGGCTCCTCACCTTTGTCCTCACAAACTTTCTTGTTATAAACACTTTTCTAACTCATAAAAGCTATAAATACATATTATAGAAAATTCAGAAAAGCAAGAAATTTCAAAATTGCTAAAATTTAAACATTTTCATCTATTTCTTTCTAGCCTCCTTTTCTAGGTTAATGTGCTTTTTCTGTTCTTGTTCTAAAACTGAAATAATACTGTGTTGTTATTTTTCACTTCACACACTGTGAAAATTATCCCAAGATACTAATCATTCTTCAGAAATAGTTAATAATGATTGCCTGATAAAGGTGTGTGATTACTGAACAATTCCTCTGTTGAAACACATTTTGAGTATTTCTAACTTTTCAATGTATAAAAAATGTGATAAACATTCCTTAAAAAAAATCTTTGTCTGAATTTCTACATCCTGAACAGAACATCATAGACATGCACTCAGGAGAACGCATTATAACGGCTCCGATCGTCGCAGTTGTACCAGTGGACACATCCATCCAACTCTTCTTACCCCATGTTTTTTAACCAACACTACACTTCTTTAATACCTACATTTGGGACACAAAAATAAATCTTTGTTGCAATTTACATCTTTACTTATGAAGCTTGTTTCCTACTTAGTCATTTGTATTTCTTCCATGAACTTTTTTTTTTTAATTTGAGGATTCAGTGTCTTTCTTATTGATTTCTTACAACAATTGAGTTTTTAAAACAAAATTAATCCCTAATTACAAATATTTCCCCAACTTATCATTTTCTTTTCGTTTATTGACAAAATTTGCTACATAAATTTAAAATTTGTATTTAACTCATCTGTGGCTTCCTTTGTCATTTCTTTAATTGGTTTATGTTTTTAAAAAGTCCCATAGATATATTTTATTCTAGCTTTTAGGGCTTTATATTTTATATTTAACTAATATATCTATATTACGTATGGTGTGCAGTGAATTTTTAATAACCCCAAAACTTTTTCCCCCCAAAATCATTCTATACTTTAAAGCTATTCTGTCAAACAAATATTTCTCAATATAATGGAGTGTTTGATCCAAACACATGGTTTTTCATGTCCCCTAATGTGCTCCCAAATGGTGATCAATAAAATATATGGAAACCTCTGAAGGCTCCAAAAGCAGCTCACTGATATTCCTTCTGTTCCCTCTTTCTCTGCTACCCTACCTAACTAGCAGACCATCCTTTGCCTTGCTCATTGCCCATTTAAAGGCAGGGAAACTATATCAGGATGTTAAAGGTCTGATTCTTGCTCCCATTTTATAAGTCTATTTCTACCCACATGACATACCCTGCCGATGCTGCCTGTCCTGGGTCTGCCTCTCTGCAGCTCTGTGACCTTGGGTAAGTTACCTGTCCTCTTAAAGCAATACTACTACCTACTTTACAGCTCTGCTGTGGATTCTCAGTGAGTTAGTCATGTAAAGCACAATGTCTGGTACATACAGGTACTCATTAAATACTAGCTATAACTTACAATGCAAAATCAAGTGGGAAAGTGAGAGAACAGTCTGAGACAGGGCTTGGGGGCAGGGCAAAAATGTAGTCATCAAGAGAAATAGAATTTAACTTTTTTTAATAATGATATTTAAGAGAAATAGTATTTTAATGCAATATTTTTGAAAAATCAAAATTAATGCCAAAATAATCTATGATGAACAAACTATCACAATTTTAAATAAAGACAGGGTCAAGAACAGTGCTGGACCATGCTAGCCTCTGAGAAACTACATTAAGCACTGTATCCATGGCAAGTACCTTATTACCCTACCTTTGTCTCAGCCCTGACTCTAATTCTACATTCACCAAAATAACTGAGATAATTATCTCCAGTATTTCAATACTTAAAGCCATAGTGTTTGGAAAGCTTTAGCTTAAATTGTTTAGTTATAGTTTTATTGGGTGCATGTATACTCCATGCCTACATTCTTCCAGGCCAATGATTTAACCTTTTCATCTCATGGCACACATAAATTAATTACTAAAATTCTGCGACACACCAAAAAATACATTTTTTGTTGAGCTGAGCCCCCCCCCAAAAAAAAGGTATAATTTTGATTTATTCACACCAGACAGCTATTGTTGCATTGGCTGTTACCATTTCTATTTTATTTGACAGTCTAAGGGAAAAGAGGTCAGTGCCCCTGACTAAATAGTTGGGTATTGCATGTTTTAAAAATTTGTGTGACACACTGGTTGAAAATTGCTGTTCTAGCCATGGAACGGGACACATGGTCCTTACTTTCACAACATGTAACATGTATCAGAGGCAGATGACATCAGATAAATAGATGAATAATAAAATATCAGAAGGAAATGAATGCTATGCAGTCCATAATTAAAGGATAATGAACCACAGAGTGACAGAGCAGCTACTGTCATTTGGGAGGTCAGGGAAAGCCTTTCTAAGAAGGTGCATTTATGTCAATACCTTCATATTCAAAATATAGCCAGAAAGAGATTAGAAGGAAAGCAGTCCAGGCAGGGAACCAGCTGACACAGAGGTAAGAGTGGGAACAGAAGCTTG
Organism: Molossus molossus; assembly: GCF_014108415.1. Classification (NCBI taxonomy): domain Eukaryota; kingdom Metazoa; phylum Chordata; class Mammalia; order Chiroptera; family Molossidae; genus Molossus; species Molossus molossus. The sequence continues at coordinate 44,302,165 of NW_023425349.1, read as the reverse complement.
GCTGGCACGCTGGAGGTACCAGAGGCCAGTGTGGCCGAGCTGGCTCAGGTGGTGGTGCGGAAAGAGGTAGGCGACAATTCGGGAGCCTCAGCTACAGAGGCAGAGGCTACGACACATGGGGTGAACTGTTGCAGGGAACCAGATTAAATTTTATTGTAAGTGCAGTACAGTCGTCCCTGCCACTTCGCGCCTCGACGTTCGCGGCTTCGCTCTATCACGGATTAAAAACCACAATAGAGTGAAGCCCCGAAAGTCCAAGCGCGAAGTGGCAAGGGATGACTTTGTATAAATAAATAATCCTACTTCGTGGAAATTCATTCATCGTGGTAGAGCCTGGAGCTGATTAACTGCGATAAACGAGGGTCGACTGTAGCCAGCTTTGGAGAATTTCAACCAGGGAAGTAAGATGGTTTGATTTACTCGAAGTAAAGAATGAATTGTAAGGATAAGCTAGTAGGGTAATTCAGCAATCCAAGCAAAAGAGAATGGTAGTTTGGACCAGACTGACCAGAGACATGATGGAAAGTGGAATGATTCGGGTCTAGTCTAGAGATGATGGAGTGGTGGAAAGGGAAGAGGTGATATACAGTTAACTCCTAGATTTTTGGCTTGAGTAGCTAGATGGACGGAGGTCCTAGATTCCTAAAGAAGCCTGTAGATGAAAAGATCTGGGTAGAGAGACAGTCATTCAGTTTGCAATGCTCATTCATTCTAACCAGAAGCATGTTTTGTATACCTACAAGGTCCATTGCATTGGAGGATACACATACGCATGACACTGAAGATACAATCTGTGCCCTACATCCTCTGGCCTCCAATGAAAGAAGGGCGCAGCATGAATGAAGTCTGCATGCTAACAGACGAATCGAGGCAGACTGCAAAACCGGGATGTAATTCCATTTCCTATGAAATAAATCTTATGTAAAAAAGATATGAAATGTTTTAGCCTCTAAGTTACCCACACACACACCTAATTATTTATATTTATAAATGGCGACACTTCTACATGGACACATCCTTAGAGACTTTATTGAACATTATTTGGAATGCATAAAGATACTATAAAAATACCAAATCATAATAATAACAATGTAAGACGAACTCAATATCCACCCATAGACTTAACATTGATTATTTCACATAATAAAAAGGCATGAATGTAAGCATCCCAGATTTTTCAGTTACACATAATCATAAACTGCATACTTTACAATACACTGGGTAGGAAATGATGGGATGCACTTTGGAAAGCACTCTGAAGACCTCAGAAAACCAGTAAAGACTTCCTATGGATGGAATGGATTATGGGGCTCTCCGAATGGGAAAACAACAAATTAAATTTATAATGGAGGAAAAGGCCCAGGGTGGATCTGAAATGCCATTTCGACCTCATTTCATGTTCATCTGGAGATGATCCACAGGCAGGTGTGTGGTGTGGAAAGAGCATCAGCAGATGTGAGGGACCCTCTAAAGCCAGCCACCTTGGGGACAGAGATCTGCACACTGTCACTTGGCCCAAGAGCTGAAGATGAGGGAACTGACCTGCAGGGCTCTCTGTAGCTTTCAGATTGTATTATCATTTTCCTTCTCTGTATGTTGTACAGCATTAAAAACCTTTCACTATATCTTTCACGAGGCAGAGAGAAAAAAACCTGACCTATTATTTACTAGGTAGTCAAACACTACTTCAAATGAGTTGACGAAAAGCTATAGTATTCTTCTTTCAAGGTTAATATGTCAAGATTTTTTTTCTTTTACTCACGTGGCTTCTTTACTTTGCGCCTCTAAAAATAATTTTCTATTGAGGTAGGGGAATTAAGGTACTGGAGGGAGGGAGCAAATACTGCTCCAATTAAGAGAAGCTGTGCTCAGGGCTGTCTCACCAAGTACATGGGTATTCGGACTGCAGAACACGGCATGCTTTTTGAGTCGGTATGGCCCAAATATTTCAAATCATGGCATGAGGGATACTAAGGAGGACTTGTATATGGTTCCACGTCTGCCTAGGAAGCAAAAAAACGTGACAGGATCTTGAAGAGGGACTGTATTATGGAAAACAAGCCTTAGTGAATCTCCTAGGGTTAGACTGGTTATCAAGCTAATAGGGACGTGTACAAGTTCACTGTTCCTGGATCACCTGAGAGTTAAATTCAAAACTACACTTAGAGAAAGGTTTCCCTTTTCTGAAAGGAAGAGAAAGAACTCGATTTAAAAACAAACAAACACATAAGCAAGCCACACCTATACATTGTTCACATTTTTTAAATCCTCTCTTGGGAGGAAATGTTGATGTTGATAAAAAAAATTAAAAAATAAAAAAAACGTGGTACCTGCTGAAGGTCTCATTATTAGCATGAATACCACCCAGCAGGGACTCTTAAAACTAATCATTCCCAAAAGGCTCATTTGGGAGGAGTCAACAACTACACCATGGACAGACGCCTTAGGAAATCGTTTGGGTTCTCACTTCCCCTAAAAGCACAAAACAAAAATAATTTTTAAGATTCCGCTTTTATAAATAGCTGGAACATTTACCAAAGGAGGGAGGAAGAAGCTCCTTTGTAGTCAATGCTCATGGAACTCTGAGGACAGGACCATTAAATGCCCTTGCTCTTCCAGATTTGAACTAGTCCAAAGCAATCAATGATGCGCCTTGGGCATGCACATGTGCTGTCCAATGACAGGGGCAGCATCTGGTACCCACCAACTGATGTCAAGACAAAGTCCATGAAAGAGTTGCCCCCTGAGCTATTTCATTAATTTGAATTTGCACTCTGACTTATTTTGCCTGATGGCCATATGTTTCTCCAGCGTTTGAGCCAGTGACAATAATAGACATGCAGTAGAGTGGAAATGGAGTGGATTCTTCCTTCCGCTTTTTGCCCTCTAGTTTTTTAAAAAATAGCAATGATCATCCTGCATCTCAAACAAAAAGTGCCTTTTTCCTTACTCTTACGTAAGTTGCCCATGGAAAATACACCTTCTTCCTGAAAGAATATAACATACTCTTTGCTCAGAAACATCACACCTAGAAATGTATAACCAGCAGACAGGAAAAAAGAAAGGACAGCCTTACAACCAGATTTGCTCCTTGAAGAAGTGAAAATAAAGAAAAAACATTGGTGTGTTTTATTAATGTTTAGTAAGACTTGCATATATGATGACTTCCTATCATTTGATAAAAGGGGAAGTGAAACTAATTACCCTCTTAAGTTAAACTGAGCCTCTCCTCTTACTACACAATCCATGGAATTGTTCCAAGAAACAAAACTTAGAGTTAAAAGGAAAGAAACTCTTGGACTGGGTCTTGATTTTAGGTCACAGGACCCAACAAATATCCCAATTACATTAGTACATACTCTGATGTGATTTCTGATAAACTGACTTAATAATACATTAATATAACATATGAGGTTGTGTAATAATAGTAAAGACAAAACAACCAGAACATAATGACTTTGGTTACTGATTATGATGGTTATTATATGTGCAACATTTCTCTGAAATATTTCACCACAGAGAAAGATAGAAAGCTTGCATCAGCTAGAGTCTAGACAGTGCTTGCTTACTTGAACCATAAAGAAGTTGGCAGAAATTAAATGAACTGAATGAAAATTTTTTTTAAAAAAATTTTTAAGATATATTGAATCACTAAGCCTTGCTAAGTGTAGTGATATTTCCAGGCATTTACAAAACTATGCTGATAAATACACATGTGCACACACACACGCACCCATGCATACACCCACACACCGCTAAGGCAGGACTTCAACAACCAAATGCTGACACTACTGAATAATCACTTTCATCTTGTGGTCTACCTATGGCTCTCCCATGTATACTCACCACTGACTTTTTTAAAAAGCCTGTTAATACACTACATATTAAATAGAATGACTTACAATATTCTAGATAGTCCACAAACAAAAGTTGAGAATATAGGTGAGGAAACCTCCTGAATGTGCATTCTTTTTAATAAATATTATTGCTTGCCCGGCCGGTTTGGCTCAGTGGTTGAGCGTCGACCCATGCACCAAGAGGTCGCCAGTTCGATTCCTGGCCAGGGCACATGCCCAGGTTGTGGGCCAAATCCCCAGTGGAGGACATGCAGGAGGCAGCCAATAGATGTTCTCTCTCATCGATGTTTCCATCTCTCTCTCCCTCTCCCTTCCTCTCTCTCTAAAATCAATAAAGAAAAAAAATATTTTTTAAAATAAATAAATGTTATTGCTAATGTGATGTAGTCATTACTTATTGCTTGTATTGTACTATAATAGAAATAGGAATCTTGTAAAGTACAGGTAATACACTTTTTAAATAATAGCTTTATTGAGACTTAACTTATATACCCTACAATTCACCCAATTAAAATGTATAATTTAATAGTCATGTAAAATTCATGTAACCATTATCACAATCCATTCTACAACATTTCATCTTGGGTAATAAAACTTTAATGAGTTGCCAAATATCTAACTAGTCAAAACATCAGACTACTTCATTAGAAAAGCTTGCTACTAAGTGCATTCCCTCTCCTTTTTAAGTATATATTTATATTTGGTCTTTGTTATAGTTGCTTTGTTTTTTTCCACTTAATTCATGCTAAAGAGTCTGGACTGGATTCAACATCCTACAAGAAGCCACTGTAAAATGTTGAAGTGTTAACTCTATCACAGGACTCTAAGAAGACAGAGGCATGGCTTGAGGGGATAGTTCAGATTTTACAGGAGAGAAACTAGACAAAGAGGGGAAGAGGGTTGTAACAGCATCAGAAAAGCTGAGAAGATGCTATAAAGGTGAAAAATATAGGACATGGAGTAAAAATGAGTATCAAGACTAGCATATACTCCTAATATCCCTTCAGTTGCATATCACAAGGTCAAGAGCTAGAGATGTTAAAGTGGCATTAATCTCACACTCTAGACTGGGACCTTCACTGAGATATTATATTAATGTCTCACACTGAGGAAAGTCAGGAAAGGGGCTTGCATCAGATAGCTGTGCCCTTTTCAGGTAATGCCTCATTATGTGATCACAAAAGAAAATAAGACGACCAATTCCATACTGGATGACTGATCAGGTCATCTTATAAATGTATATAACACTTTATAAAAGTATTAATAAGTAAAACAGTCCCACAGAAATGGGAGACCTCATAAACATACCTTGGTGTTAGTTCCTGGAAGAAACTCCACAAAGGATATACCTTCCATAATACACAATGCATTAAAACAGCATCAAAGCCCGGCTCAGGATCAAAGTGTGACTCAGGTGGTTGGAGCATCGTCCCAAGCACCAAAATGCTGCACATTCAATTCCCATTCGGGGCACACACCTAGGTTGCAGTGGGTTCAATCTCCAGTCAGGTCCCATAAGGGGCAACTGATCAATGTTTCTCTCTCTTTCCCTTCCTCTCTCTAAAAAGCAATAAAAATATCCTTGGGTAAAGATTAAATTTAAAAAATTAGTTTGAACACACTGGGAGAAAATATTTGCAAAAAACTACAAGATTTCATAGTAAAATGTATATAAAGCATTTGCAAATCTTTTTAAAAAGAACAGTCTCACCCTGGCCAGTTTGGCTCAGCGGTTAGAGCATCGGCCTGTGGTCCAGAGAGACCCGGGTTCAGTTCCCGCTAAGGGCACGTACCTCGGTTGCAATTTGTCCCCGGTCCTGGTTGAGTCGTGTGGGTGGCAGCCACTCGATGTGTCCCTTTCACATCGATGTTTCTCTCTCTCTCTCTTTTCCTCTCTCTCCCTCCCACTCAATCTGAACAAAAAATTTAAAAAATGTCCTCAGGTGAGGAAATAAATAAACTAAAAGGAAAAATCTCTAAATAAAGAGCATCAGAAAAAAAACTCTTTAATCAATTAAAAACTAATTTAGCTTCATTAGTATTAAAAACATAAATCCAGCCCTGGCCGGTTTGGTTCAGCAGTTAGAGCGTTGGCCCTCGGACCAGAGTCCCGGGTTTGGTTCCTGCTAAGGGCACGTGCCTAGGCTGCAGTTTGTTGCCAGTCCTGGTTGGGGTTGTGTGAGTGGCAGCCAGTGAATGTGTCTCTCTCACACTGATGTCTCTCTCTCTCTCTAAAAAAAAAAAAAAAATCAATAAAAACATATTATATATATACACACACACTCACGTGTGTGTGTGTGTGTGTGTGTGTGTGTGTAATTGAGACAGGCCAATAAGCCAGAACAAGTGGAATAGGGAAACTGAGACAGATAGTTGAAAAAACTGACAGAGCAATTTACAACAGATAAAGAAGTTCACCTCCCTAGAAACAGTATCTACAGCTCAGCTGTATTTCGGCTCCAGATCCAGAAGAGCAATGAAAGCAGGTAGACAACACCAGGACCAGCTGCCTTGACTAACAAACAACCTGCCCTGACACTGACCAATCAGCGAGGAACACAACCCTGAAGGAGAGAAACAAAAGCCTCAAGACCAAGGACCCAGTACCTGTTCTCCATCCCCCACAGCCATGCATTTCCTAGACTCTAAGGGACCCCACAAGGCTTGCAACCAGGTCAGCAACGGGCAGTGGCAGTTCATCCCAGACAAATCCCCTGAACCTGTCCCGAAGGCTCCCTTTTCTCCGACTTCTTAGTGAGCCAAAGCAGCCCAGCGTAGGCTCATTTCCCCAGCCTTTCCTTGTTTCACTGTCCCCAGCTTTAATGAATGTCCTCTAAAATTCACCGGGACTCGTGCTGTAAAACTTTTCCTGCACGAAGTCAAGAACCCACACGCTACTGGCTGGGCCTAGGCAGGCCCGCCAAGGGCTAGGTCCCCTTTCCAGTACAATAATGACACAACATTTTCCACTTATTAAATTGGCAAAGATTGTTTTTAAATTATCATGTTCAGGACTAAGATATACAGGGGGAACTTGCATTCTATAGGCATAAGGGGAAATGCAAATAGCTACAGCTTTTCAGGGAAATCCAGCAATAGCTATCATGTATTACGATGTTGTGCAGACTCTGGCCCCAGTGACTCCATTCTTAGGGACTTTTCCCAAGGAAATAATTTGAATTTTGCAAATATTAGCTATATAAGATATATATCATATCCCTTAATTGGTTAAAAACATTAAAAAAAATTAAAATCTAAAACATTCAACAACAGCGAATGAGTAAAAAAAATGAGAGACTATGCAGCCATAAAAAATGGTTATTACCTCAAATTAAATATGAAAATGTTCATGATAAATGAACAATGAAATGGAAATAGTGGATTACAAATCCATATGTAAACATTGTATCAGTTCCTGAAAATTTACTTACACATACACACACACACACACACACACACACACCCCAAGCCAGGACAGGTAGAACAGGGAAACTGAGACAGATAGTTAAATGGCCAAGCAGTTTACAGCCATCCAGTAAATCTCAAAATGCTATCTTCCCTAACAAGGACACTTAGGAATAAAAGATTTACACTTCTCCTCCCCAAACAGAGAGTAAATAGCTTAAATCACTATACTCTGGGAGACAGACAGCAGAAATTCAATTAGTGCCATTTGCCAACCACACCCAAGAACGGAAGGTGCAGGGAATACACCTCATGTTGTCGCCTCAGCATAAAGGTGATAACTCTTCTATTAAGACCCTCCCTAACCCTGGCTGTATAACTCAGGTGGTTAGGGTATTGTTCCTATGTGCCAAGGTTGTGGGTTCAATCCCTGGTCAGGGACACAGGAATCAACCAATGAATGCAGGAATGGGTGGAACAACAAGATGAATGACTGTCTGTCTCTCTCTCCATCCCTTTCTCTCTCTAAAATCTATAAAATAAAATAATAATAAAGCCAAGATACAAACCACAAAAGCAGCCCAGAGATGCTAACTACAGCATATGCTGTCACAGGAAAGAACAACAGGAAGGCTAGTCCCTTTACTGCCATTAAAATGTTTAACCTTGAGCCGTCATATAAATATGGGTCATAATTCCCTTTATGTACAGTAAGAGTCAGACTAGAAAAATTCAAAATGCCTTCCATTTCTGCCATGATAGAAATCTTTAATACCTACATTTACACAAGGCCACCCTTAATTAAAGCTTGGTTTTCGCCACAATGCAAATTGGGGGGTCAAATACCTTTACCATGAGAATGAAGTGTCTTATTTTAAGATAGTCCCACATCATGTTAAGCAACTATCAAAGTAGTAATTTAAAAAATTATTTTAACAGCAAGAGAATATATTCATCATATATTAGAGAAAGTAGGCAGTATGAACAAATGACACCTGTTCAAAATCTATTGATACATACAGAACAGGTACATAATATGAACAGTACAGTATCGGTTTGGTGGCAATACTAGTGATTTTTCTCTTATTCTTTTCTGCATTTCCTAAATTTGCTACACTTGAACATGTTACTAAATCAAAAGTTATAATAATAAATAGCATTTCAGAATTATTCTTTTTTTTTTTTTTTTATCCTCACCCGAGGACATTTTTCCATTTTTTGTTCAGGTAGAGTGGGAGGGAGAGAGAGGAACAGAGAGAGAGAGAGAAACATCGATGTGAAAGGAACACATCGAGTGGCTGCCACCCGCACAACCGACCAGGGCCGGGGACAAACTGCAACCAAGGTACGCGCCCTTAGCGGGAACCGAACCTGGGTCTCTCAGGACCGCAGGCCGACACTCTAACCGCTGAGCCAAACCGGCCAGGGCCAGAATTATTCTAATAGGACTCACAAAGCTTCAGATGAACAGAGTAATCAGGCTGCATTCGTCTTCTTTTAAATTCACTCAGAGGCCAAACATATCACCAAGAAAGGGTATTTGATAAACTTTGTCTAAATACAGGTTATCACATTCTTCCAAGGCCCCTAGTCATCTATGCACCATCAAGCTGCCTGACCCCATCTACCCTCTTCAGATCAGACACCAAACCATGCCCCTCCCCCGACGGCACTTAACCATTCTGCAACCCATTCTCGGAGGCCCCTTCTGGTCCAGCCAGTGGGGAAGATGTGAAATGTTTGGGGGCACATAAAGCTTCATGGTCTCCTAATGGGAACCCTTGTCCACTGCCATGTCTTCTTTTGAGGCACTGCCCCAACCTCTGCTGGTCTGCTCTCGGGACATGGGCTTAGTTTATCGAGTGGGATTAACCATACAAAGTGCAGCCACATAGTCAATAAGTATATGATATGCTGCCTCTTTAAATTAGCTGTGATTCCACCTTTACGTGTTGATAATTGAGGTGACAAGAACACCTAAATAATTCAAGTATTCAACACCTAAATACCCCATTATGCACCCAATTCAGGAAGGAATGGGAGGACCTAAATTAAAAGATGGCATGGAAGAAGAGAGAGCGAGCCACTCAGCTTGGGAAGGATGTTTCATCCCAGAACACTGCGGGTCCTGGCCCACCACAGCCCAGAGTGAAGCAAGGCAGCTGGGATGCACAGAGGCCTATCCATCAGCTTTGCAGTTCCTTCTGAGTCTGTCTTCATTCACAGCGGGGCTTCCTCATTTGTGTGAAGTATTGTACATTCTCAGAATATCAGACACACCCATAATCAAATGGAAGTACAAAAACACACTGCAAAGCCAAATGCAAATGGTTCCTTGGCTATTAGTTGGAGGCCATCCATTAGATAAGGTTGATTTTCTTTTATATGTTTAAAATGGCAACTTCGCAAAAAAGATAAGAACTCTTTCATGAAAATCCACTTGCAGCTTTGAAAGTTAGCACTCAAAACAGATACAAAGTGGCTGTAAAGTTGCTTTACACAGAAAGCAGGAAAATAAGTAGTAAACAGAAACCAGATTTTCTTAAATTCCACACTGCTTTGTTACCGCTAAAGTAAATTTACTGCCTGAGGGCATGCTTGTCTGGGTTATAATCACATGCAAACCACGCCCCCCCCCCAAAATTGCTCACAGATATTTTATTCCCGTGGCTTTTCAAGAAAATGCAAAGTGATCATTATATTTATTAGGAAGATAGAAAAAGCTCTCCCACTTTGGAAAATGCTTAATTACCTAGGTTAGAGGTAAGTTACATACTCAGAAATGAAAAATAGATCCTCTCAGTGGAAAAAAATGGTTGTCCTAATTATACATAGATGATCTAATTAAACTGTCATTCACAATTCATTAAAGCTATTAATAAATTGTAAATGGGAAACATGAATTTTATAGTTTACAGGTGTGTTAAACCCTATTCAACATAAAGGCAGCTAAGAACCAGTGATGAAATTTCCTAAGTACATGAACTCTAGGCTTCACTTAGGTAGGGATCCTTAAACGCCTCTTCCAACGGCTCCAGACCTACACCTCCTCGCTTATAAATGAGGAAACTGAGGTCTGCTAAAGTTAGGTGAATTGCCCAAGTTTACATCCTGTCATTTTCCCAGCCCGTATATGGTTGCCACACTTCCTGAATTGCATGCATGTCTTCCTTCCAAACAGAAAATGCTAGCATGCCTTGCTGCTGTCCATGCAGAGGAGGGTGAGGAATCCCAGAGCCGTACACAGAACAAATATTAGAGGGAAAGGTCACTGATGCATAGGACAGACCACCAAAATGCTAAGGGGTAACACCTCCAACTACAGAATAACCACCTTGCTGCTGGCTGACAGCGCATCAAAGAAGCGTCAGAAATTAAAGCAAGTGGAAAATCTCTATGTAGTCTGATGTGGCTAGAAAAAGAGTGCCTAGGAATTTCAAGGTAAATAAAATATTCTTATGACCAATTTCCCTATTAACAGAAGAAAATTTTCACTTAAAACAAGATAATATCTCACCACTCACCAGCCAGCAGAACTATCACTGTATCAGTATAGGATTTAGAATAAGCAGAGCAAATTTTTTTTTCTAGCTCTAGGAATCAGGTGTTTTCTTCTTCAGATTTCACATTTTAAGGGAACCCCAAAATTACCAAGGTAAAGGAAACCCCATCAAAGACAGGCCGCATGGCAGTGTTAGTGAGTGCCTGACTGCCAACCCTTGCCTACAAACCTTGGACATATGAACCCACGCAATCCACCACTAGACTCCTGAAAAACTAGTCTCTTAAAATGACCCAGAATCAAAGGAAAGAAATAGAACATGCTCTGTATTGGTGTTCACTGAATTCATTTCACATATCAAGTGCATACTTATGATACCTTTTAAAGTACTTGTTAAGAAATTGTTGGCCCCACAGTGGGAGGCGCAGTGCCTGGGGCCCGGGCTCTCAGGACAGACTCAGGGACTATGACCGGCTGTGCGGCTTGGAGCAAGCTGTCTAACCTCTGCTGTCACGTTCACCATCTGCAAACTGAAGATAAGCATGCCTATCTCAAAGGGGGTTTTTTGCAGATAAAAGACATGCAAAGCCCTTAGCAGACTGGTTGCAGCAGAGTAAAATTCTGTAACTATATTATGATAAATAAACTCAAAAGCTGTTCACTAAGTAGCCTCATCTCCAATCTCTGCCCACAGGCTGGCCATCCTCCGGGCTACACCCATCTGCACATTCCCCGACAAGCTCTTTCAGGCCTCCAGGCTTTTTTATTCCTATTCCCCTCTTCCCACATGCACTTCTCTGCCTGGCAAAATCTCCCTCATTCTTGTCCTTTAAGTTGGCCAACTCCCCTGAGGCCAGTTGGCCACTCCTTCTATGTCTACTATGTGATTGCATTTGGATTATAATTACTCATGTAACAGGAGATTTATTTACTGGAATTTGGAGGATTGGGGAGACAAGGACCAGCCTGCTGGGGACATTTCCGTGAGGCAGTGGGTGACCAGCAGAGGCCAGGCCAGGCTGCACTTCCAGGGAGCACACTCCTTGGGGAGGGAGGGTCTCGGTGTGAAAGGATGGAAGGAAAAGATGTAGTTCTTCTCAAACTTTATCATGTATTCGAATCACCTGGAAATAGCAGTAAAATGTACATTCAGATGCCATGGTGCTGGGGTGGAACCTGAGATTCTTCCTGTCTAACCAGATGCCTGCCCGGTGATAACAGTACTGTAACATCATGTAAGCAGCAAGAACTCAGAGCACAGATGCTAAGAGCCAGACTGCCTAAAATCACAGCCTGGCTCTGCCACTTAATGGCTGTGTGACCTTGGGCAAGATCCTTCTTCAGCTCTCTGAGCCTCCTCTCCCCACATCTGTATATACGAGTACCAGTTCCTAAGGACCAATGAGTGAACATGTGCAAACATGCCTGAAGAGTACATAGCACAGAGAAAGTGCTAAATAGATGTTAGCTATTGTTATTATTATTTATTTCGGACTATCTCCTACACCAGTAAAAGTGGCAATTCAAAAAAAAAAAAGCAGAAATCAATGTTTTGGAGTGAAATGCAACTGTAGAATAAATTGAGAATATGAACAATAAATAGAACAGTATGTACATTAAAATGCTCAGAGGAGCTCAGCAGGTGTGGCTCAGTGGATTGAGCATCATCCCATGGACTGAAAGGTCCTGGTTTGATTCCCAGTCAGGGCACATGCCCAGGTTGCGGGCTCGATCCCCAGTAAGGGGTATACAGGAGGCAGCCAATCGATGTTTCTCTCTCACATCTATATTTATCTCTCTATATATATATAAAAAAAATAAAAACATGTTGTTGTTTTTAATGATCAGAGGACAATGCTGTAATAAAACATGGACAGGATTTAAAACTAGTCATTTTAAACTGATAAAAAGGTACATCCAATATCTTCCATCTCTCAAAATCTCAGGCTTGGCTTCCGCTCACTCTCCCAACTCAAGGACACAACTGTTGGTATTCATTGGCCAGGGTGGCCTTGTACCCTTTTCCAGCCAGGGGAGACAGGCTGAGGTCTGACACAGGGCTACCCAAGAAGGCGGGGGCCAAAGAGTTGGGGATGAAGGACGGCATGGAGTTAAAGGTCTGGAGTGGGGGCAGCTGGCAGGGCTCAGCCAGGAGTGCAGCCTCAGCCATGTAGACTACAGCCATCCTAGTGCTGGGACAGCCCTCGGTTGCAAGAATCAGCAGACTCCCAGCAAGTAGGTTGAGCACAGCAAAGAGAATGATGATCGTTACTATTTACTGAGCATCAACTGTGCATTGGGCCCAGCATCCCATTCATCCTGATGGTGACCCTAAAGGTTAAGTTTTATTATCCCGTGTGCTGTCTACGAGGCCTCTGTTTGGGAGCTCAACACTGTTTGGGAGACTCATTCATTACCCATCCTTAAAATGAATAATCCCACTGCAGCTGACCCTGGAGCCTCAGGACACTGAGAGGCCCAGCAGGAGGAGTGCGGCCATGACACTGTTTCTCGGTGGGAACCAAAGCAGAACTCAAATTCTGAAAGTCAGGAAAGACCCAGGGAGCAAGGCAGGAGCCCGAGGTCAGCATGGACCACACCACAGGTCAGCAGCAGTGCCAGCCACTCAAGTCTAAAGTCGTTGGATGGGCAGAGCCACCACCAACACCTCACCCCAGGTCATGCCCTGGGAAGTGGGTAGGTGAGCTACAGGACGAAAAGTATATTAACCCATCTGTGGGGAAGGTGGGGAGCTGAGGCCAGGCCCAACAGAGCCGGGAACTTCACTATAGTTGTAAAAAACATTAAGAGTCCAGTATGCAAATTCTCTTTTAGGGAAGGAACCTTTTCCATATTTTCTATATCTTTACTAATATTCATACTCAAAGAAAGCTCCCCCTTGGTTCAGAATCCTGTTCTCTGCTTCCCTCTTGAATTCCCAGCAGTGTGGTTTTAGTCTTGATCCCTAGGAAGAAACTATCCTCAGCAAAGATTCCAGTTTCATGTGGCCAAGTTGTTACCCCCTCTGGTGTAAAACAACCCCTGTCCCACCATTGCTTCTTCCTTTTCTTTATTTCTTACAGATGTACCTTCCTCTTCACCCTGACTCTTTTGTATTAAAAACCTTGATCATATCTGGTTTAAACTACATACTGTAATATTCTCACCAGGTTCCCTTCCTGAAACAATGCCCCTCTGTCCATTATTAAGCTCGTACCCATGTATTGGTCAGCTCTAAACAGATCACCAAATGTTCAGTTCTCTACAAAGGAAATTGCCCATTTCAGGGAACTCCATCGTTCCCTTGTCTGCAACAGGTCACACTTGCTCACGTCTTCTCCGCACTGGTTTTTTCTCGATCTGTTTCCATCCCTCCACACTAGAGAGCTGTCACTACGTGATCCAGGAAACCACGTTACCACATCTTTAAACTCCACCTCTGAAATCCACACCAGCAGCCAGGTGTCCCAGCAAACCTTCCCCATCCGGCAGACAGCTACACCCCCAGGACCATCTGCACCGCACTGTCCGTCCACTCTACATCCTGCTTATTTCAACATCTGCCTCCTCATGTATTAAAAACATCTGCACAGATACACAAGAAAATGTTTAGAAGTGGCTATCTCAAGGGAGGAACTGGCGAAAGGGAAGGCAGCCTTTTCCCCTCATCTCTGTGCTATTTGAAATATTTTACCCGTGTATGCACTGCACTTATTTTTCACTAATTACTTATTTTTTTATCCTCACCCGAGGACATTTTTGCATTTATCTTCAGATTGAGCAGGAGGGAGAGGGGGGAAAGGGAAAGAGAAAGAGAGAAATATCGATGTGAGAGAGACCCATCGAGTGGTTGCCACCCACACGACCCCAACCGGGTCCAGGGACAAACTGCAACCTAAGTACAAGCCCTTAGCGAGAACCAAACCTGGGTCTCTCTAGTCAGTGGGCCGATGCTCTAATTGCTGAGCCAAACAGGACAAGGCACTAATTACTTTTTATAAAAACACTGGTTAACTTGTACAAATGTATATAAGTACAGGAATAGTCACTGCACTGTTCTCAGGGCTGAGGAAAGGTGAAAGATAATAGGCAGAACCTGGAAACATCTCCATCAATCAAGAGGCTCTGGGTGCAATAAATCAGCCTATAGCTATTAACCCATACTGGGCAGCTATGAAAAATACTTCAATGTCACTGGAAACAACCACAATATATTTTTTTAAATGGGTTATAAAGCAAGTCTTTTATTTTGGGGGAAAAAAAAAAATCTGCATTCTTTTTATTTTTTTTAAAGAATAACCTTTAAAATAATTTTTTTTTCTTTATTGATTTTTACAGGGAGAGGAAGGAAGAGATAGAAACACTGATGAGAGAGAACATCAATTGGCCACCTCCTGCATGCCCCCCACTGGGGATCGGGCCCAGAACCTGGGCATGTGTCCTGACCGGGAATCGAACCGGTGACTTCTTTGTGCATGGGTCGATGCTCAACCACTGAGCCACACTGGCCTGGCAAAAATCTGCATTCTTTATGTAAAACTCAAAGCACCATAGGGCAAGATTTATATCTTCTATCTTCACATCTATCTACATTGTATGGGGCACATGTATAAAGTAAAAATGCTGAACATAATCAACCTTTCCCAGAATCACCTCCAATCACTTAAGTTAATCAATTGGCCATTGCTAAAGTTGTGTGGACTCACCTTTCACAAGTACCTTCAGAGTCAGTTCACAAATTACACAAGACACATCAGCCTCTGGGCCTTACAGTTTACTCACTTAGCTGTTTATCTAAAATCACAGTCAACCTCTTTATGTGAAGCCCAATCTGTTCTCAGTCCATGGCTGGAATGAGACTCTCACTTGGAGACCGGAGAGGAGGATTCCTTGAGGAGAGGAGACTGCAAAGATGAACTCCAAGGCCCTTTGTACCATGTAACCTTATGACTTTCCGCATTCAGTTTGTGGGAGAGGCCTTTAAAGGGCTTATCTCGAAAAGTCATCAGATCCAAAAGATCTAAATGATCTCAGAGTTTACATTTCAAAATGGCCTAAATAAGCTTCTTCAGTATTCACTGTGCCCCAGGGATCAGTCAACAGGACACAAAGCAGGACCAGTAAGGCAGGCCAAGGAGGCGGCACCGGCACCGATGCCAGGCTGACACCCAGCCTTCACACCACAAAGAGCCTGCTCCTCACCCCACGCCTCCTCACTACCTGCCCAAAGGCATCCAGATGATCATTAGGATGATCCTGAGTACACAAAAAGATAAAACTCAAATACGTCCAATTCTCTATTTGCTAAAACGCCTTTTGGCAACGCTGAAATTAGGTAATATCTGTATTTTGTATTTCTCTATCCCATATAATAAAGGGGAAACATATGCTTAAAGGTGCATTGATTCAAAGCAGAAAATATATTCACATTTATACTTGTATGTAACAAGAAGTGTTTGTAGTGGCATTGTTTTAAAAGTTGTGCTGGGGTAGAACATGACCTAACAATTCTACAAACCATAGAAGAACATAAAGAAACTTTTCAGAGAACTTTCCCAGCCTATGTCAAATCCAAAACAAACATAAAAACAGCACACAGGATATTGTTTTATAAGAAATTCTCTTTCCGACCTCCCACCTTTAGTCATTCTATAACAAAAGTATCAACCGTACACAAACAATAAAAAATAAACTAAGAATAATCACAGTAATCAGTTATGTCTTTATTCCAAGTTCACTATATTTTATTTTCAAATCATTAACTTAGAACAGTTAGGAAATAAAGAAAAATTAAGATTGCAGAAAAATATAAATTACATTTCAGCTTTATAGTTATTCTTCTTTTTTAAAAAAATATTTTTTCTTTATTGATTTTAGAGAGAGAGGAAGAGAGACATAGAAACATCGATGAGAGAGAACATCAACTGGCTGCCTTCTGCATGCACCCCACTGGGGATCGGGCCCAAACCTGGGCATATGCCCTGACCGGGAATCAAACCAGCGACCTCCTGCTATATGGGTTGATGCTCAACCACTGAGCCACACCAGTCAGGATTATAGTTATTCTTTATGTGACTTATCAAATCTCAATACAAAAGAGCCAGTTTACATTTAACTTACTGTCTTCCAAATTCAGTTTACCATGCTAAATCAGAAATGTGTCACTTGACTACTAAAATGCAACATTTGTTTCATTCCATCTATTGCTTAATAATTCATAGGTAAATGTCTTAGAAGTCCATTAATAAATAATGAGCAAAAACAAAACACTAGATGCTGTGCTAGTGACTCAAACCGAAAGGCAAGACTGAGACTGGGAAAACAGGAAAAGCACCTCCAATGGGAAAGCAGAGAAATAAGCATATTTTTAAGA
This sequence comes from Molossus molossus, assembly GCF_014108415.1. Classification (NCBI taxonomy): domain Eukaryota; kingdom Metazoa; phylum Chordata; class Mammalia; order Chiroptera; family Molossidae; genus Molossus; species Molossus molossus. The sequence continues at coordinate 44,285,028 of NW_023425349.1, read as the reverse complement.
ATGCTTTCAAAATGAACAATTCTCTATAATTCACTAGAGAGGGTTTTAATAAACATGAAAAAATATTTGTAACTTGGAGTATGGACAAAATCATACACTCCAACAGCAGTTGCAAGGTGCTGAGCTCCCAAGTACACCACGTCCATTAAGCCCACCAGATGGAAACTGCTGAAGGTGAGGCTGCATGAGCCAGTGAGCTCCGCGGCTGCTGCTCTGGGAGTTACCCCAGCCTGTCTGAGATGTGCTATCTGAAGAACCCGTCTCTGGAGGTGAAGGGCTGGGTGTATTTTGACACGTTCTTGAGATGCTTCTGATGTGCAAGAAAGTGCAAGCATCCCTAATTATTCCCTGCTGTCTCTCCACAAAATCATCTCTGGGTGTTTACTGTCATTTCCATGTTTGTGATATAAAAAATAATCATTTATATGCTTTAAAAACCATTGAGTGTTTTTAAGGCAATAACCAAACCTTGATGTAAATGAGTCACCAGAAAGATGCACGGAGAAAAGGCGAGGTCTCCCCTTTGCCCTGTCCTAGCAGGAAGCTGCTGGAGTCTAGCCAGCCTTGCAGAATGCACATCTGAAAGGGAGGAGCCAGAATGAGAAAGGCTTCAAGGGCTGGTCTCCCAACAGGCACTGAATCCCTGCACACCTAACCCAGAAGCAGGCCTTCCTTTCTTTCTTAAAACAAAAACAAAATATGAGCAGATAGTTCACGTGTGACTGCTTTGTGAAGTAAAATAATCCTCTTGTGGCATTTAATCTGCCTGTGCTTGATCAGATAATAAATACTGTGGCTATCAAAACTAAGGGAGTAAACAGAACACAGCTGGCTGGCAGTGAGACAGAACCCAGTCAACTGCAGTGAGCTCCTGCACCTCCAGCCCAGCTTCCTACCTGCTGGGGCACAGCCCTTCCCTTAAAACCCACCTTGGCTCTGAGAACTTTTCTTCCCTCAACACATAATCACTGTGACAGAAACAACCAATTAAAATGTTCCCCCTTGCTGTCAAAATATTTAATTCTCTACTCTCATCAAACTCGAAAGTCTGGTCACAAATATTTTGTATCCCACTTAACTGAGAGGCACAAAACATTATGCTTTCTTCTGGAAAGAGGTTGAAGATGTCTTTGAGAGAGCCCGTAAGGAGCATGCTTTCCGTTCCTTCTCACCTTAGCTGATCACATGATCTTGGAAAGTTCAGTTTCATGCTTTGCTTGCATCTGATACCAGCAAATGGTAGTATCGTCACAGAGACAGCGTTCAGCTGGGTTTCAACAGAAGAGACACTGTAACTAGATTTCCACCCTCTCTGGAATAGGTATTTCGCCTTTTTTTTTTTCCTTCCCAATACATCAGCTCAGCCACATGCCAGATGGTCTTAAAGAATGCCAGAATGTCATCTTCCTTTCATTCAGTAAGTGTCCAAAAGAAAGGTGTGTCTAATGCATCTTCAACTTGGCCACAATGCCACCACCACTGGGCTTAAGGAACAGAACTGAGAACACTTGAATTTTCAGACTTGTGTTTCAGATGCATCCTGATGCTTGATCAATCAGAAGAATGATACCAAGAGGCGGGCTCAGTAACACTGCTGAGTATACCAACTGTGTGACTTCCCCATTTCTCAGAATTTCCTTGACGGTTTAATAACACATCCTAATGAATTCAGACTGGCACTGAAGAAAGCCTATCATGTTTCAAAAATTAAAAGGACACAAAATTAGGATTCCAGCATTGCAAAAGGACTTCAAGATCCTCTACCTCAAACCCTTCATTTATTGCAGACATATAAACTAGGCCCAGAGCGACTAAGAGGCCAGATTAATTCCAGAACAAGATAATGGCAAAACCAGGCAACAAGGTCTCTTGGTTCTTCCCACAGTGCTATTAAGCTGACAAAATGTCCCCTTCATTCCTGAGTAAACCACCAACACAGTAACAAAATCCTTCTAAGGCAGGCAATAGTGGTGTCCAGAGAAAACCCCATATTAGCACTCTGGGTAATATGCTCAATTTCCATTAAATTTGGTCCTGACCACTGCATGATTTCTGTCAAAGCAGGTCTCTCCTGCATAACCACAGGATAATAGCCGGCCAGCTAATAAGCCTGAAATAGTAAAGATACAGGCATGACACACTTTACACTGTCAATGCTGAAAACGTCCCCATTCCACAGAGATTGCTTCAGAATAACTATGAGGGGTGAGGGGAAGCTTTCTAGAACCTTTACTCCTTACTGAAGTCAAAGAAAAATAGTTTTATACTTTGTTTCGATTTATATGCAAAGCAAATTTGAGTAACTGTAAGTAATAATAAGTAACAGTAAATTCCACTAACGTAAAATTTGGTAAGCCATTCAAGAATGTTGCTCAATCATTTTCAAAAAGCTTAATTCCATTTGTTAGAAGTTTAGTATAAATACAAAAGGATGAAAACAGGTATTTTGTTTGCCTACTGCAAATGACTTGGTAGATGAATTTTATGGATTCATCTCAACTTTTTTAAAGGCATGATAAATGTTTAGATTTCCAGGGTCATTTAACCTATAGCTTTAGATGTACAGGAATAAAGGAAGTGCTCTTTAGTAATAACTTTGCCTAAAATATTCAGTAGATTTTCTGACTTAAGATTTGTCCAGAAGCATCATCACATTAAGCTGTGGACACAATGATGACAGGTAATCAACACCTGCTTCCATTCAGAACCAAGAAACGATGCTGTCCTTCTGAGGACCACTCCTTGGCTACTTTCAGTGGATCCATGAATAAGCCACACCCATGATAAGTAATACATTTCATGTGATGTTTTCGATTCCTTTTTTTTTTAACCAATGGTTTCTCAAGTGGCCTGGGGAGATGGGCAAAGAGGACAGATGGCACAGGTAGCAATCATACCCAGGTACGATAGCGTTCTGACACAGTACTCTGAACGAGGATAACATCTAATAAAGTAATCTTGTGAGAGCATAACTGGGAAAAGAATGATAGAAATAAGTGCTGGCAGTGTACAAATATAATAATGCTAATACTAATATCCACAACAGAGAAGGCCCCTGTCCCTGTCCCTTGGGGCATGCATCATGTAACTGTCTGCACTACACACAGGGAGGGGCACAGTCACTCCTGCATGGGAAGCAATTAATGAGAAGTGAATGCTCTGATGGCAGAGGAGAGCAAGGGGAATTGGCTTGTTCTTTTCCAACTAGGTCAGACTCACAGAGGCGATGGGATTTCATGAGCAACTTGAATGAAGGAAAGATCAGATATCTGCAAGCTGAAGAGGTAAGGAAGGAGGAGGTTGGAGGCATCAGGGAACCCACCCTATTAGTATGGTTTAGGCTGGCCCCTCCATCACTGGATGAAAGAGGAACACTATACCTAGGTCCTGCACCCATTAGAGGGAGCAGACTGTGGGAGCCCAGTGGCCAAATCCCATCAAAATGAGAAGACAGGATCTGTTTCAGGAGCATGCCTGTGGCCACCTGTACATTTCTGCTGGCCACGCGGCCTCTGTGCTATGTCAATCCTGTGGCGGCTTCTATAGGCAGGCATGTTCTCACAAGAGCAAACACTTTACTACAAACACTTTATTATTGGTCTATAGTTAACTTTATAAATGGATCTTTTTTTATTTTGTTTTCATCAATCCTTTCTTTTTTTTAGTGGAAGGGAAGAAGGGTGGGAGAGAGAGAGATGTGAGAGAGACACATCAATTGGTTGCCTCTCACACAACCCTGACCAGGGCTGGGGATCAAACCTGCAACCCAGGTATGTGCCCTTGACTGGAATTGAACCAACAACCCTTCAGTCCTCAGGCTGACGCTCTAACCACTGAGCAAAACTGGCCCGGGCTACAAATGGGTCTTTTAAGAGAGATTTTGCCAATATAAAAGCAGTATGGAAAAATTATTTAACATTTCTGAGCCTCGGTTTCTTCATATTTATAAGAGAAACAGCAGAGTAGCTTATTAACTGAGAAACTTGTTGACAGAGTTAAAACGACAAATAACTATATTTAGCTTAATACCTGAAGCATTGTAATTTTTCAGTTAATGCTGGCTGGTGCTATTTTTCATTATTTCTCAAAACCCCTTCAAGAGTCAGAATTTAAAATTATATGAATTGATCTACCTTTTTCATATGTTATGGGCTATGTCTCCATTGTACCCTACTGCCAATTCAAAGAGAATAAAGATTAGTTTGAATGGTTGACAAAATAAAATGTAATTTAAAAAGTATATCTATAGCCCTTGGCTGGTTTGGCTCAGCAGTTAGAGCTTCGGCCCCCGACCAAAGAGTCATGGGTTCAATTCCGGTCAAGGGCACATACCTCGGTCTCTCTATCTTTCTCTCTCTCTCTCCCCCTCCCACTCTATCTTAACATAAATGGAAAAATATCCTCAAGTGAGAATCCTAAAAAAAAAAGTACATCTCTAGCCCCAAGCTATGAAATATACTACTGAAACTACAATAAATAACTTTCAGATTGTGCAATATTGTGGATGACATTGGCCTATTCACTAAGGTGAAAATTTAGGATTTCTTTTGGAGGTTATAGAACTGACAAAAATGTAAGAATGATTATATGTAAAACTAATAAATATTTTTTAAGAACCAATTAGGTTGAATTATTTGCTAAGGTTAAAGATATGTTTTTTAACTGAGCCAGCATTTCTTAGCAAAGAAGTTTGTCACTCAGTTACTCTAAGGTCAGTCACAATCAAATGCTAGTTATCAACCAGCCAAATGAGGAAACACAGGAAGCCATGAGTTCAGGGCAACAGGGAGTAGTGGAGACTGCGGCCAAGCAAACAGTTTGGCCTGTCTAAAGGCAATCAAATGCAAAGGGAAGTCTGCAAAACAAAATATGCCTGAAGGCTGACTTCAGCCCATACACTAACAGTTTAAAACCGTTGATAAACTCTTCATTCTTTGATGATTTTCCTTTTCCCAATTCAAAGGTACTCAAACTGTTATCAGTACTTACAACAGTTCACCATTAAGAGAAAGAAAGGAACAAATGATCACTCTGTTGTGCATGTAATATATGTCTCAGTGTCACTGTTAAGATGTGGGGTACAAACACCTGCATTAAAATCATGCAGGGAGAAGGCCCTAAAGAGTTCAGGTTTTCCAGATGACTCTCCACACATTAAAGAGAATCCTCTTCTTCCTAACAACAAGTTATTTACTTTGCAAATTTTTTCTATTCTATTCACATTGTTAGCTGTGTCCTATCATTTCAAAGTCTCGTGCTTCATTTAAATTTTCCAGGCCCTGGCCGAGTAGCTCAGTTGGTTAGAGCATCATCCCAATACAGCAAGGTTTCGGATTCAATCTCCAGTCAGGACACATACAAGAAGCAACCAATGAATGGAATGGGTAGGAGAACAGGTCATTGTTTTTCTCTGCTCCACCCCACCCCCCATCCCTTTCCTCTCTCTCTAAAATAATAATTTCCAACTTTAATTCTATAATATATTTATTTTCCCCTGGTGTAGTCTAAGTCAAAGAACTGAAAGGGTTAGTAACATTTCAAAGGGTAAAGGTAAAGCTTGCAACAGGTAGAAACTGTGAAAAATGCATTGCTTGCATGACCTTTGCTCAGCCTTCTGTTGAGTACAGATTATCCGGATTATCCGCAAAACAATGACTCACCCAGCAGATGCAGGGTGTGATACCAGACCAGTCCTACTGCAAAGTGGACAATGGGCCAGGAAGAGTACGTCAGCAGGAACTGCTGGAAGCTAGAAGTAAGTATATGACCTACACCCCAACTGTTATTCAACGCTGACTCCCCTTTTTTGGGGCTCAGCCCACCTAAAATCGTTTTGCTCTACATTGGCCTTGTATTGTGGATGTGATCTCCCACCAGCTCAGACCTTTTATTTGGTGCCAAAACCTGGGAGGTCTGGGAGGATCCCGCATAGGGAGCCACCGTGGGCCCCCGGACTCCTCTGGGCCTCCTGTCAGACCAGGATCAATCACATCCTCAGCCCGATACCAGACCTCCCACCTTTCCTGCTGATCCAGCATCAACATCGGACACTAATTCGCTGGTGAGTGTTTCTTTGCCTACTTGTCTGATTCTCTGGGCTGTCCTGTTACCTCCAACCAGGACATAAGAGAGTCAGGTCTCTCAGTCACATCTGTGTGATCGTCCCTCCCGGAATCCAGCGCTGGTCAGGACACGCTCCTTGGGAACCAGGTTCCCTCAGCTCACCATATCTCTAGGGACGCATGATATAGGTGAGGTGCTCTTTACTCTAGGGGAGAAGTGGGGACACCTACTTCTTCCACTAGTGTATCTGTCGGACCACCAGGCCACAACATCTTACACCGCAACATGGGAAACGCTCAATCTGCCATCCCTCGTGCAATACCCCTAGATGTCTCCTAAAAAATCTACAGACCCTAGGGCTCGCTCAGGACTTACGTCCCAAGCGACTCATTTTTTACTGCAACACTGCGCGGCCTCAATACAAATTAGACAATGGGTCACAACAGCCTGAGAACGGCACTTTCGACATTCTTGCCGACACAGACAATTTCCGTCAAAGGCAAGGACAATGATCTGAGGTTCCTACATCCGGGGCCCTTTGCACTCAGATCAAGCCCCTCTTTATGTGATTCTTGCTCTCCCTCCCAAATCTTCTTACTCCACTCTAATCCTCCCAAACCTCCCTCTGAAGATGGTGCGCTAAGTTCTCCTGTTTCCTCCTTTGACCCAGCCCATCTCCCTCCACCTCCTTATCTCTCAGCTCCGTTGGCAGGACCTCCTCCTCCAGCCCCTTCTGCAGGCCCCCCACCCTACCCTGAACCTCCTACTCCAGCTCCAACTCCTCTACCGCCGCAAACTACTCCCTCACACACGCGATCAGGGGCCATCTCTGGTCCCTGACCATCCCCTACCTCGGCCTCTGTTTTAGAATGTCCCCTGAGGGAAGCAGCAGGAGCTGAAGAGATTGTCAGAGTTCATGTCCCCTTCTCTCTCTCAGATTTGTCCCAAATAAATAAAGACTAGAATCCTTTACTGGGAATCCCACCAATTATACTCAGGAATTTGAGTACCTTACCCAGTCCTATGATCTAACTTGGAATGATATTCATGTTATTCTCTCTTCCACCCTTAATCTGGAAGATAAAAATCAAGTCTGGGTTAACACCCAGGGCCATGCCAATAATCTTGAGGCGACAGGCCCCCACTAACCCCGTAGGGCCGTAGGGCTGAAGCAGTCCCTTGCCAAGACTCCAGGTGGAATTATCAGGACAATGGGCAGGTAGGAATCATACAGTAATGTGTCCCACCGAGGGACTTAAGAAAACCTCACACAAGGCTGTTAGTTATGAAAAACTGTCTGATTACCCAGGAAAGGCATGAAAGCCCTGCAACCTTTCTATCCCCCTTCCACAGGCTATGAGATACACTACTTAGACCCACTAGCCCAGAAGGGACTGTCATTTTAAACCTGAGATTTATCTCTCAGTTGCCCCAGACATTAGGAGAAAGTTACAAAAACTTGAAGATGACCCTCAAACCCCTCAACGGGAACTAAATCTAGCCTTTAAGGTTTTTAATCATCGCAGTGAAGAGGCTAAACAGCAAAGAATGGCAGAATTCCAAATGCCTGCCTCTGCCCTCAGAGCCCCCACTAATCAAAGGGGTCAGCAAACCTCCTTCGGGGGACAGGAGAAGGACACCCACCAGTATCAGCAGAGTGGACCCTTGGGCACCTGCTTTAAATATAATCAGACTGGACATTGGGCAAGACAATGCCCCAACCCCCGACCACCGCCTAAACCACATCCTCAATGTGGAGGGCCCACTGGAAGACGGACTGCAGACAGACGGCGCAGAGTCATCGCTTCCTCCAGCTGGCGGATCAGGCAATCCAGGCCTTGATCTGATTGGCCTGGAGGCTGAAGACTGCAGGTGCCCCAGAACGGACGCCCCGACCGTCATCTCGGACTCCGAACCTCGGGTAACTCTGATCATAGCAGGTAGAACAGTTTTGTTTTTTTTAATCCTCACCCAAGGACATTTTTCCACTTTTTTGTTCAGATAGGGTGGGAGGGAGAGAGAGGAAGAGAGAGAAAGAAACATCGATGTGAAAGGGACACATCCAGTGGCTACCACCCGCATGACCAACCAGGGCCGGGGACAAACCGCAACTGAGGTACATGCCCTTAGCAGGAACTGAACCCAGGTCTCTCTGGACCGCAGGCCGACGCTCTAACCACTGAGCCAAACCAGCCAGGGCCCAATTTCATCTTTAATTGATACCAGGGTAACCTACTCTGCCCTCCCCGAGTTCAGGGGACCTCTTCGATGCTCTGGGGTTTCAGTTGTAGAAAATGAGGGCTAAATATCACAACCCAGGGCAACCCAGATACACTCACTTGTTCTTTAGGTCCTTGTATCTTTCTCTACTCTATTTGGTGTTACCAGCCTGCCCCACTCCCTTGTTAGGGTGGGACATTCTATCTAAACTCCATGCTACTTTAACCTTTACTCCTTCTCTCCCCACCAACCACTCTCATTATTTGCTTTGCCTCCCCCAAGAATCTGTTTCCTCTCCTAACATAACCAACATAACCCACCCACCCCCCATCATGCCCCTCTGTCCCAGTGAGAGGGCAGGGCTGAGTCTGCGGCCTGGGTGAAATACCACTACTCTTAAGGTTTTTTTCACTGACCGGGTGAAGTGGTGGGGGTGGAGCGGGCCAGCCCTGCCTGAGGGGCTCTTGCTTCTAGCACCGAGCGCCTGGCTGCAAAGGCCAGATGTGACCTGCTCCAGGGACAGTGCTGGGTGGGGAGTTTGACTGGGGCAGCACAGCTGTCAAAGGGTAGCGTAGGTGTCCTGAAGCTAGTTCAGGAAGGACAGAAACCTCCCATGGAGCAGAAAGCAAAGGCTCACTTGATCTTGATTTTCAGTATGAAAACATACCAAGCGGGCACGTATATTTTCTCTCACTATAACCTTACGAGGGGTGCTTGTAACCTATTCATGATGTGTCTAGCCCCTGCAATTGGAGTTTATATGTGCAAACTCAGAGGGACTTGATACAATACCAAAAAAAAATCATACCAGGGAAATTAGTCGCTATCCAGGGTGCAGTTCTGCCGGTGGCACTAGCCCTCTACTCCCTCTATCGTGGTTTAATTACTCGAGCCTTACTGTGGGTCTATCAAACACCTCCCTAGGCCCAAATATGACTGGATTGCTATGCCTACCAGCGGGAATGATGTTTTTAGGTGCACTAAACATTTCTGCCCCCAGGAGAGGGATTGCTATTCAATGCCTAAACCCAGCAAAACAGGGTGGCTTATGGGCAGTAGGATATGTTACCCAGGCAATACCTTAATCCATTCCTTCATCCTTAATTCAACCTCATCCAACCCTGAGCCCAGAAGCCATTATAGGGCAAAAAGGGGAGTCAGACTCCTCACAGCAGGAGTCATAGCTGCAATTACCACTGCGGGCCTCTTGGGAGGAGTCACTTATCATGTCATAACAGCAAAAAACGTAACCACCACCATAGCAAATATTAGATACAGGTGAAAATTTCAAACTTCTTTCAAAATCCCTCGACTCTCTTGCCTGCATGGTAATAGCTAACAGCGTGCACTAGACTATTTATTAGCAAAGAAGGGGGTGTATGCATGACAGCAAATACATCTTGTTGCTTCTATGTTAACTCAACCAGCCAGGTCAAGGAGAGGACACAACAAATTCAGATAATGCCCAATGGCTAAAAGAATCCAGGCAGGATCACCTAGCCCAACCTATCTGGACAGTACAAAAGGAGTCCTGCCTAATCTAACCTGGCTATGTCCCTTTATAGGGCCCCCAGTATTAGCCTTCTTATTATTGCTTTTCAGACCTTGCCTCTTGCGCCTGATTACTAGGTTTGTACAAAATCGACTACAACTTTTAGTCAACCACACAGTTGGACAATTTGTTCTAGCACAGGTAAAAGGACCCTATCACCCCATTCCCCAAGAAGTTATCTAACATTGTTTTTAGGAATCCACAACGACCCCACACCTGCATGAAGTAGACAAAGAGAAACTTCACTGCTTTTTCCTTTTCATCATCATTATAAGATGGAAATGAAAGGGTAAGTAACATTTCAAAGGGTAAAGGTAAAAGCCTGCAAAAGGTGGAAACTGTGAAAAATGCATTGCTTGCATGACCTTTGCTCAGCCTTCTGTTAAGCATGGATTATTGGATTATCCGCAAGACAATAAATCACCCAGCAGATGCAGGATGTGATACCAGACCAGTCCAACAACATAGTAGACAATAGGCCAGGCAGAGTACATCAGCAAGAACTACCAGAAACTAAAAGTAGAGTATATAACCTACACCCCAACTGTTGTTCAAGGCTGACGCCTTTTTGGGCTCAGCCTGCCTGCACCCAGGCGCATGTAATGACATCGTTTTGCTCTACATTGGCCTTGCATTGTGGATATAATCTCCCCCCGGACCTTTTAAGAACCATTAGTTTGGAATCATCGGTTTTATCTCATTTTCCACATACAATTTTTATTTATATAGGTGTTATTACATCCTTTATACTTAGAGATAATGTGAAATTTATAAGTATTAAATGTATGATATTCAAAATCTCTATAAAATAAAATACAAAAATAAAGACTGCCATCACAAATCAGGACTTTATAGAAACAGTTCTGCATATAAAATTTTAAACTACCATTTGTAAATCGTAATTTGCCTGAAAGTATGTTTTTGAGGAAATAACACAAGTTAGTTTTGAAAGTTCATCCAAACTTTACAGCACAGCATATCTTCATCACTTACTGCTTTACTTCCAACTTATTTTTATCTCTGCAATTACTGAGAATCGCTGACTTTCTTCTATATTCCTACTCCCCACAATATTTAGTATTCCACAATTGGCTCCAAAAAAAGTATACATATTTTTAAATTTGTTTCTTTATTGATTTAGAGAGAGAGGAAGGGAAAGGGAGAGAGAGATAGAAACATTGATGAGAGAGAACACTGACTGGCTGCCTCCTACATGCCCCTCACTAGGGATCAGGTCCACAACTTGGGCATGTGCCCTGACTGGGAATCAAACCAGTGACTTCTTGGTGCATGGGTCGATGCTCAGTCACTGAGGCACACCAGCTGGGCAGGATTCCTGGGATTGTTTTTTGTTTGTTTGATTTTTAATCCTCATTCGAGGACATTTTTGCATTTATCTTCATATAGAGAGGGAGGGAGAGAGGGAAGAAGAGAGAGAAACATCGATATGACAGAGAGAGATCGAGTGGCTGCCACCCACACAACCCCAACCGGGGCCAGGGACAAACTGCAACCAAGGTTACGTGCCCGTATAGGGAACTGAACCTGGGACTCTCTGGTCCACGGGCCAATGCTCCAACTGCTGAGCCAAATCAGCCAGGGCAGCAAAGCATATTTTTTAAAAAATTAAAGGAGTCTCTTCTTTCCAAATAATTGTTGAAACATCTAACTATATGCTAATCAATTTTTCTAAGGCAAAATTCTTGAAATTTAAGGATGCCAAGATTCAGACCCAAAGAAAAGGTGTCTCCACAATCCCAGGAATCCTGTATGCTCATCTGGGTCCCCACGCCCTTGGGTTGCAGAACCTGCAGGTGAAGAAAAGCCAGAGGCTACCTGCTGGACAACCTCCACCTTCAAAAGCCGGCCAAAGGTGAAGAAATGGATTCCTTGCCTCTTCATTCAATACCATTGTTTTTACATTGTTATTAGGGATAACTATGAACTGAATGTGATCACTATCTTTTGTCTTCAAGTATTAGAGGAAAAAATGGTACAGCTTTGGTTTTGTTTATTACTAAGGGTAAGAAAATTTTAATTCTACTTAAAAGCTCTAACAAATCATCCTGCCCTTTCTTTTCAAGTATTTCTTTTATTTTCTCTACATCCCTTCATCTCCTTCTCTTCTGAACTCTTCAAAAAGGGAAGGGTGAAAGAACTGATACTGGTTGATTAAGACAGGCATATCTTTCTTTTTCTACTCAAATCCTAACTTTATTATAATACATTCATCTTGATTACTCTTAAAAATGCATTTTAATACTTTTGAATAAATTTACACGTTTTAAAATGTATCTGGGATTTTGTTTTTATTCGAGTACAGTGAGGCCAACATCAGGAGATGACTACCAGCGAAAAGACAGTCTGTCACTCAGAGTCCCCGAGAGGCAGGACACGCCACACAGTGGAGAGTCAGGTCACATTGTGCAGGGTCACACAGGGAAGCATCAGGGTCAGTCAGGAGGCAGAGGGAGCAAGAAAGTATGGGCCAGAGCCTTCACTGCAGTTCTACAGGAAGGAATGGGCAAGATGGGACAGGCGGGTGGGACTGGCCAGTATAAACAGTTTCAGTGGGCTCTGGAGTGTAGCATCTCCACCAGAGCCTAGTACCAGGCCCCGGGGTGATCTTCAGGCAAAAAGACAGGGCTTACGCAGTGAGAACTCTAAAGGGGGCAGTTGGCAGATGTGGACTGTGGACTGGTTGGTTTGCATATGAAAAGCATGCTCACAGGAGAGTAGTTTGTCACTAGGAATTAGGCAGCCCTGGGAGGAGCACTCTCTGCAAGGCCCAGGTGCAAAGTCATCAAGAATACAAAAAATAGGAAAATACAGTTACCACAAGGTATCATTTGTAAAAGCTGGGATAACCAAACCACACTAAGGCCACAGAGCATCCAAAGTATTATTTCAGCCTACGACATTAACATTCCTTTCACTAACAATTAGAACAAGTAGAAAATTAAGAAACATAAGAGTTCGCTTTCGTTCCTTCATTTTCCATGACGATTTTTTTTAATGCACTACTAATGAGTATAGAAAGCCTGGAAATCATTTGGTACAAGCAACTATTTCATAAAAGATGTATGAGATCATTCTCCGTATGAGATATCCTTAATACATTTCATTATTGGAAATGCATTGCTCAGGATCCAACAAACAACACAGTTTAAAATACGGCTCCCTTCTGTGCACTGCTAGCAAAAATAAGATAAAATAGCCTTTCCTTTAGAAGTAATAGCTGGTAATATTTTGATATATAAAATTACAATGACAAAGACAAACGCTTTCAGAATCTAATCCATTATACCAGAGTTTGAATTTATGTACTAAGAACAAACAACGGGAAACAACTAGGAAATCTAATAAAAGATACAAAACAATTGTTTTAAGATGTTGGCTAATAGGCAACACAGGGACACAAATAAGGTAAATTTTATGACTGCCCAGACAACTGCCTGAGAGCAGTTTTACACAACAGGGAAGGGCAGAGATGGGAGCTCAGGGAGGCTAAACTGTGCCCGACAGAGCGCTGGAAGGAGGCGGCGCACAGGGGCTGTGCAGAGGGCCATCCGTGAATCTCTGGCTCAGTAACAATCTATGGATGAGTGGGGTAACCCTCCGTCAGGTTTGGGAAAGAAACACTGAAAGGCAAAGTCTGAACATTAGATCTAGAGGAAAATATAGAGACAGCTGGTGACCTTGGGTTAGGCAAATATTTCATAGTCCATAAAAAATTATGTGACACTAATTGCATAGTCCATAAAAGAAAAATATTGATACAATGGATTGCATCAAATTCAAAAACTGCTTTTCAAAAGACACTGTTAGCCACATATATGGTGACAGAAGATGACTGGACTGTGGGGTGTGGGCACCACAATGCAATATACAGATCATGTACAGATCATGTACCATAGCAATGTCCACTTGAAACGTATATGATCTTATTAACCAATGTCACCCTAATAAATTTAATTTAAAAAGAGGACACAGTTAGAATAAAAGGACAAACCACAGGCAAAGAGAAAATATTTACAAAGCATATTTCTGCACCTATATTCAGAAAATATTAAGAACTTTCAAAAGTCAGTAAGAAAACAAATGGGGGAAGATGGGCAGGAGATGAGTACCTTCACCAAGGAAACAGCTGGCAAGTGCACACATGAAAACTACTCCACAACATTAGTCTTTGGGGAAATGTAAAGCAAAACCACATCCAGATACCATTTCACACCCACTGAAATGACAAAAATTAAAGGGACTGACCAAACCAAATGTTCGCGAGGATGTGGAGCAATGGGACCTCTCAGACACTGCTTCGGGGGATGCAAAACGTTACCACCACTTTGAAAACAGCTTGGTAGTTTCTTAAAAAATTAAACATACACCTGCAATGTGTTCCAGCCATTGTAGTCTTAGGTATTTTACTCGAGAGAGTAAAAAAGGCAGATAGATGACTGCTCGTAGCAACTTTCCTGTGGTAGCTAAAACTACAAGCCACCCAAATATCCATCCATAGCTGAATGAGTAAAGAATACGTAGTCTATCCACACAATATAATGTGTCTCAGAAAAAGGGGAGCTATCTATTGCTATATGCAACAATATGAAAGAATATCAAAATAATTGTATTGAATGGGACAAATGGCAGAAATGGACACTCTGCACCATCCCATGTTTGCAAAACTACATGCAAATTAGACTGTAGTAACAGGAATCAGATCAGCTGTTGCCCCAGGGCCAAAGGGCTGGGAGAGGGGGAAAGAGGCAACTCTGGGGTTTGGTAAATGTGTTCATTATCTTGATGGAGGTGATGTGGACAAATGACAAAATGTATTACCTTACATGTTAAGTATGTACAGCTTACTGAATATCAATTCCATCTCAAAAAAACTACCATTCCAAAATGTTATGACAAACTATAAAGGCCTATCTAAATTCTATTCTGCTACAGTCCTATATGCAAGTGGAATATTTTGCTATATATGTTTTCCTTTATAATAGGATTTTACTACATTACAAAGCACAGTTTAAACATTTTAAAGGTAATTACGGTTCCCCAAAGGAATAAAATTAATTTTCCTTAGGCTCAGTTTACTAAAGCAATGCCTCACAATAGCACAGACATTGAATCTTATTACTAGCCAAAACTTCACCCAAGGGAAAGTAAATAGAGCATTAATAAACATTAAAGCAAAGTTTACTCATCATAAAGTCAGGAATTTCAAAGCTAAGAGACCCTTGAGGGAGAAGAGGTAATGAATTTGTGGAAAATAATGATATATAGTCTGTAACTGCAAATGGCCTCTTTAACCATCCATTTTCCAATACTAATCCTTGGCACTGGTGCTGAACTTGGACCCCACCATCCTCCAATAGTCTATGTTCCTTCTCAATGTCTGGATGTGCTTTTTCAGCAGAGGTCCAAGGCCTTTATCCCCCTCCCGTGCTCCCTGGCTTGCCCACTGCCTTGGCCATGGTCAACGCTGATTCCCGCCCCAAGCCTTCTCTGGTCTGGGTTTGGTCAGTCCATCAGCTGCCACTTTTGTCCCTCTTCCACAGTTTCTTCCAGATACTCATTCTTCATCATTCGCCCTAGGGGATTTTCTATCTCAGTTCTTTTCTTTTTTTTTATCCCTTAATATGTTTTTATTGATTTTAGAGAAAAAAGAAGGGAGGGGAAGAGAGAAACATGGATGTGAGAGAGAAACATTGATCAGCTGCCTCCTGTACACCCCCTACTAGGGATGGAGCTGGCAACCCAGGCCTGTGCCCTGACCAGAAACTGAACTGGCAACCCTTTGGCACATAGGACAATGCTCGACCAATTGAGCCACACTGGCCAGAGCTCTTCTTTTTTAATTTCATCTTCCTTACAAAACTCTTCCCTTGGTGGAAAGAGGATGCAACACAGGAGTTGCAGAGTGGGAAGCTGCCCTTGTCCCCTGAAACCCCTGGTGGTCCAGCAACAGTTTCTCATGTGGAGAAAAGAATTCTATTCCCAACCATGACCACTCCACACCACCAAAGGCCCATGTCCCCACGCTGCAGGTTTTTATATTTGAATGTCACCTGCAAAATTGTTAGGCTTCAGCCGCCTGCTGTGCCTAGAACCAGCCCCTCTCCTCCAAATCGAGGTCCCAGTCTCGCTGGCACAGGTCCGGGCCGGCCTTCTCTGCACTCACAGGTGCACTCGTTTCCCTTTCTTAGCCACCACAAAAAGGAGTGAGGCACTGATACAGGCTACGATGTGGATAAACCTCAATAATGGTTCAATAAATGAAGAAAGCAGATACAAAAGGCTACATCTTGTATAAATCCATTTATATGAAAACTCCAGAACAGGCAAATCCATAGGCATGAAAAGTAGACTGGTGGTTATCAGGTGCTGGGGGAGGGAGAAAGGAAGAGTGACTGCTTTGGGGATGTGAAGATATTCTGAAATTAGATAGTGGTGATGGCTGTACAACTCTGCAAATATACTAAAAATCACTGAATCGTACCCTTTAAAATAGTGAATTTTATGTTATGTACATCATACCTCCATTTAAAAAAATATATATCCCAATTACTGAAACTGTACTAAGGCACACACAAAGACACCAAGGATTTGATGTCATTTGCTTAGAATAAAGTATCCTAAGGCCACTTCAGATAAAATTAAGTCCCTATGGGCTAAATGAACCATTACATTGAAGAGGTGAATTATTTCCCTTTTTTTCTCTGCAGAAGAATGAAAAACTAAAGATTTCCTTTAAGAGTTTTCCAATTCTTATACTAATAAGAATAAATGTATCAAGATGTCTGAGTGCTCATTACCATAGTTTCCTTCCTCTCGGACTCTGAAGTCTATCTGGAACAACCTAATGCAATAGCAAAGGAAAATGTCATTTAAATTGGGCTATTAGACAAGGCAGTGACATTCGATGCATTTAATGTATTTCCCAGACACTATCTCAAATGCTTTCCATTTCCTAATCAACAACACTGCTCTGTTCTAATAGATCTGGCCATCAGATGTAATTGGCCTTCAATTACATTTCATTCCAAATTAATCTTTGTAAGTGTATGAAACCAAAGGAAAGACGATGCTGTTTGCCAACGCAGAGACACAAATATGCTGAGCTTCTTAAAGAGAACTCAGGGAGAAAAACCAGCGCCAGCGTTGACTGCGTGAGTAATTCCTAAGTGTGGGGATTTTATGGGAAATCACCTCCTGTGGGCAAGTTTATTCCACTCTCGCAGAGCCTGGGAAGTGATGCCACCAGCCTCTGCGCCCACATGAGGACAGCATCCTTTTCCCCGGTGATGCATGATTGCAGGGTACAAGAGTTTACCCCAAATAAAAATATTTTGGACAAGTCTTGGTAGAACAACATTTTTTTCCCTAAAGAATTTATAGTCTATTTACTTTTATAGGCTTGCTTAGTCTACTCCCCAGGTCTGTTATTTCTAAGCGCTGGGAGATAGAGTAATTCCTCCATAAGGCAGCCAAACAGACCATTCAGTCTTATTCAACCCCCTAAATGTGTTCCCTTTGGCCTTGTCACCTGCAGGTGGAAAATACAACTGTGGCTCTCTTAATTATTTCATACCCTATGGCTCCCTGTAATTTCCTAACACACCCAAATTACCATCCAGGGCCCTAAAGCAGCAATTTAAGAATTTCTGCTGGCCTGAAAGTTAAGGCAACCATCTAAGTTTCCAATTTAAACTCAGGAATTAGCTTGTTTATCACCCAAGATCTTGCCTCCCTATACAATTAGTCTGATCAGCCGGTTTAATACAGCCTGACACTGAAGAATAAAATTAAGGCCAACCTGAAAAATCATAAAAGATAGATGTTCACATTAGGCAATAAATGAATGAGACATCCAAGCCTTCATTTGGTGAAGGAGAAAAGTGGTAGAAGAAAGATAATACTAACACAGATATATCTATATCACACTAGTCCTACTAATATACTAATTTTAAAAATCACACAGAAAAATGTTTTTCAGTAGTTTCAGCAGTGCTGGAAAACATCCTGGCTCACTTTCTAGCCACACTGACAGTTCATCCCTACGAATTTTCCAAGAAATCTGAGGCAGATCTTTGTTTAAACACATGAAGGCATCACGTTGCCTACTAAATGTAAGGCGAAGGAAGTAGTGCGTTCTCAGTCTCAAGCACACAGATGCTGGGACCAGCACTTCTGCTCCCCAACGCACCATCAAGTTCTTCACGACCAACTGGATGCTAAAGGTTTGAACTGCATATAAGAGCTGACGGGCACAAACCCCTCCCTCCTTTCTATTTTCCCCACACTCAGGGACATTCTGCCTGCCTGCATCACCTCTGCCCTGACTTGAGTTTCCTTCCCCAGTTTTATTCACTGTGCAGCTATCAAAAGGCCCAAGTGCACACACTGGTCAGAGAAGCACTTGGATCCTCAGAGGCAGCCCATGTGGGTCATGGTCAAAACTCGAAGTGTGGGCAGGGGTATGTCCTTCTCCCCTTCTGCTGGTTTTATATACATACAGGAGGAAAAGAAATACATCACCTTCACTTTTCTCAGGAAAAACAATAAGCTAAAAGGCGAAGTATGTTCTTGTTCTGGATGCTCTCCTTTGTGATCCACCCAAACCACAGTGAATGCATTTCTTAGAACACCTGCATCCCATGTCCAGCAGAGCTAGAATGTAACAAGTGACCAGTAATTCATCAAAAATTCTGGACCTAGCAGGTGTGCCCCACTTCTTGAACAAGCAGGTTTTTTTTCCGAGTGATCTTTCAAAATCTAGAACATAAGAATCTAGTAAATGTGCTAATGTAGAACTTTCAAAAAAAGCCCTCACAGGAGGGGGGAGAGATAAACCACAGAACGTATATGCATGTATACATAACCAATGAACTAGACAACAAAGCGGAGGATGGGAGGGGGGGGAGAAGATGGGGAGGAGGGTGTCAATGGGGAAAAAAGGAGAAACATCTGTAACAAAAGTAAATTAATAAAAAATTAATAAATTTTTTTAAAAAACCTCTTCTCGTGACTTTTCAGATGTCAGTGCTTCCTTCCATCTTTGTCAAACAGAACTTCCTACAATGATACACATGTTATCTACCTGGTCTTTATCATCTATGTTCTTTAGTATTGACTATCCACACCTGCCTATTGAGCATTTGAAACAGTGCAATTGAGGGGATGGATTTTTATTTGTATTTACTTAAATTGCCACGTGTGCCCAATGGCTGTCATCTTAATGCAGGTTTAGACAGACTGGTGTGGTCCCTGAAAGAGAGAAACAAGCATGAGGAAAACAGACTTGGGTCCAAATCCCAGCTCTGCCACTTAAGACACTGACCTTGAGCCAGTGTAAAACAGCATGTTAGCGGGAGAAGAGTCATGAAATTACATGCAGTAAAGTAAGCAAGGCCCCTTTTCAGTCCATGTTAGTTTCCCTGCTGTCACTGGCAGAAGACAAGACACCTGTCCTCCAGTGTATGCTCCTGCAGAGAAAACCACCAACCAACCAAAGCCTGGAATGGTGGATACCAAATTGCAAATGGCAGCTTGTTTCTGGGAAACAGGGTTGAAAATTACCATCTCTGTTTTAAAACTCCTTGAGACTTTTTTTCATATATATAACAAATTTTACTTCGATTTAAAATAATAATAATAATTTTCAAAGTCCTGCTCCAAGGTTTTAGCTTTTTCTTCTGGTATTCCCCAAAATGGGCTGGTGGCAAGGCAAACACAATAGACGCTGGCTCACAGCCATGAGCAGGTAAAAGGAATAGGAAGATGGAACTGAGGGCCAGTCTATGAAGGTCTGGCTGGATGCCCGCATCATTGTACCCTGAATGCCCAAGGCTTGCAACTAAGGCAGTGCAGTTAATGAGATTAACCAGGTTAACATCAGTGACTACACAGTGGAGTGTTTCCTCATCCATTCCAGTCAGGAAGATGAAGCCTCCTGCGGTCACATGCCAAACTACCAGCAGGTAACTTTCCTTTCTACATTTATCTGTGACAGTTAAAGGTAAATGACACCTTTGCACACTTTAACATGAGACTATATAGAGAAATAATTTATCACGTCAGTCAAAGTTGGACAATCAAACAGCATCTCAATATGTATGTACTGACTCTATTTCTGATTTTAAAACAAAATAAACTACCTATCTTTAATGCAATTTTCAAAAATCTTTCTCAAATGCCCAATAATTAAACACCAAAGGTATTCCCATTAAGTTCAAGAGCAAAATAAGGATTTCTGCAATGGTGAATATCACGGAACACTGTACTAAAAGTTCTAGCCAAAATACTAAGGTAAGAATCAAAAAAAAAAAAAAAAAGAAACAAATACTACAAAGGAAACAAAATTATTATTTAGGGATTATATGATCCTTTTCTTTAAAAAGACAAGAGAAACAACTGAAAAATTCTATAATAATAGAATTAAGAAATTTAAGAAATTTCAAACATTAATCCAATATGTACCATGGCAAGTCTAGAGGCAATTGCTAGGGATACAACAATGATTTAAAAAGGGCAACCCAGGGTACATTTTAGAGCATAACAGAAAATAAAATAAAAACATAAGTTCCTCAGACTCTCTTTTCCTGTGTTCATAGACGGTAAAAGTGCAAACGACATCACTTCCCATTTTCAGGCAACTTAGTAAGTGGGCTTCATAAGCCTACTTATAAATGTATAAAAATCCACAGCTTTTCCATAATCAGCAAACACCAGTTACAAGATAGAATTTCAGAACAGTCTATTCACTACAGCAATCAAAAACAAAATACCCAATATCTAGAAATAAATGTAACAGGAAATATGTAGAACCTATATAAACAAAAGCAAAATATTTCATTTACTGAGGTAAGAGAACAAGAAGGTATTTTTAAAAAAGGGGGGGGGGCAGACTTACCATGTTTCTAGATTGTAAAAGTACAAATTTTCCCAAAATTAATCTATATATTTAGTGCAATCACATTAAAAATACCAATGAAATTTTTTCAAAGAAGCTGACAAAATGATTCTAAATTGCATTTGAAGGATAAATGGGTGAGAATGGCCAAGTTTTTTTTTGTTTTTTTTTTGTTTTTTGTTTGTTTTTTTTTTTTTCAGAAAATCATGAACTTCAAAAGAATTCATGATGTCTTGCACACATTTCCAGACACAAGGGGGCTGAGAGCCTGGCTCTGCAGCAAGGCGATGGCTCTCCTTGTCCTGCCAGTGTCCTGCCAAGAGGCTGGCGTGTCATTTTACACACAGCCAGCGTATGGCTTCATCTCCATACAGCCCTCATGGCAGAGCAACTTCCCCCTACCGGGGCCTCTGGAGCCAGATGTGTGTGAAGCCACTAATATGTTGGAGAGACAGCTGCCAGCCCCAAGAACAGAACTTCGTTAAGACGCGTTCGAGAGCACACTGACATGCAAGTCCATTCCTGGATGGAAATAGGGGGAAATCTGGTGAGAATGCATTTTCTGGGACTTCATGTTCAATGTGAAAGACTTCCAGGAAATACAAAAAGTAAGCAATAGATGAAAGACTTCACTGGGCTAATATAAGATAATATGGTAAAAATGCAATTTTCTCCTATGATGAATACTACAGATTTGGATTCCTATGAAAACCTGAGATCAATTCAATATGTAGTGGTTACATTTACATCTCGCTTAATTTTTAAAGCATTTTACAATATAGTTCATTCACCCACCCATTTCCCAAACAGTACCTCCCCCCAGTGCTTACCAAGCGGATGAAAAGTCAGCATGCAGGCAGAACAAGAGGTTAGGCCTGTTTCACAGAAACAAATAAGAGACTGGAGCCACTGTAATCAAAACAGCCTGGTACTGGCACAAGAACAGGTAGATAGATCAATGGAACAGAATAGAGAACCCCGAAATGGACCCAACACAATATGCTCAATTAATATTTGACAAAGGGGGCCAGAGCATACAGTGGAGTAAAGACAGCCTCTTTAATAAATGGTGTTGGGAAAATTGGACAGCTGCATACAAAAAAATGAAACTAGACCATCAACTTACACCATACACAAGAATAAACTCAAAATGGATAAAAGACTTAAATGTGACTCATAAATCCATAAAAATCCTAGAAGAAACTGTAGGCAACAAAATTTCAGACATTATACGCAGCAGAATTTTCCCTGATACATCACCTAAGGCAACAAAAACAAAGGAGAAGATGAACATATGGGACTACATCAAACTCAAAGCTTCTGCACAGCAAAAGAAACAACCACCAAAATGGAAAGGCAACCCACTGTATGGGAGAGTATAATTACCAATGATACATCAGAAAAGGGGTTAATTTTCAATATATATAGAGTGCTCATACAGCTCAAGAAAAGGAAGAACCCAATTAAAAAATGGGCAGAAGAACTATAACAGACACCTCTCCAAACAGGAAATACAAATGGCTAAGAGACATACAAAGAAATGCTCAACATCACTAATCATCAGAGAGATGCAAATTAAAACAACAATGAGGTATCACCGCACACCTGTCAGAATGGCCGCCATCAACAAATCATCAAACAACAAGTGTTGGCGAGGGTGTGGAGAAAAGGGGACTCTAGCACACTGCTGGTGGGAATGCAGACTGGTGCAGCCACTATGGAAAACAATATGGTGTTACCTCAAAAAATTAAAAATTGAACTTCCATTTGACCCAGTGATCCCACTTCTAAGAATATACCCTAAGAGGCCTGAAACACCAATCAGAAAGAATATTTGGACCCCCATGTTCATAGCACTATTTACAATAGCTAAGATCTGGAAACAGCCCAAGTGTCCATCAGTAGACGAATGGATAAAAAAACTGTGGTAAATATACACAATGGAGTACTATGCAGCTGTAAGAAAGAAAGATCTCTTACCCTGTGAGACAACATGGAGGAACCTGGAGAGTATTATTCTAAGTGAAACAAGCCAAGCAGAGAAAGACAAGTTTCACACGATCTCACTTATTTGTGGAATGTAATGAACATAACAGTCTGAGGAATGGGGTAGTCCCAGAGATGTGGAAGTGGGGTACAGACTGATAATCCCCAGAAGAGGGAGTGGGGGGGAGAGATAAACCACAGAACTTATATGCATGTATGCATCAAAATGGACATGGAGCCCTGACTGGTTTGACTCAGCGGTTAGAATGTCAGCCTGCTGTCCAGAGAGACCCAGGTTCAGTTCCCGCTAATGGCACGTACCTTGGTCGCAGTTTGTCCCCGGTCCTGGTTGGTCGTGCAGGTGGCAACCACTCGATGTGTCCCTTTCACATCGATATTTCTCTCTCTCTCTCTTCCTCTCTCTCCCTCCTACTCTATCTGAACAAAAAATAGAAAAGTGTCCTTGGGTGAGGATAAAAAAAAAGAAAGAAAATGGACATGGACAACAGAGCTGGGGACAGGGTGGGAAGGGAGGGAGGAGGAGGGGGTATCAGTGGTGGGGAAGGAGAAACATCTATAACAAAAATAAATAAATAAATAAATAAAGAGAGAGAGAGAGAGACTGGAGAGCTTGCCATAGATCACAGAGCGAGCGAGCTGTAGCTGAGACTGGGGCTGGGCTTTCCATATCTGGATCTGAAATAGGGACCCTCCCAACCCTCCCCCCTCCTTTTCCAAGGCCACGAAGCTAATGAGGTTCAGAAGGTCTTAAGTTATGGGCTTCTATCCCCATGTGCACAGTTGATTGTATTCTATTCTGAAACTAACAAGCTCAATGCCCAAGTCTGACCAGACAGCAGTCCATTAAATGTTAATATTGATTGTTCCAAGAGGGACCGATGATGATAACTAACACATGTGTGCTTACTCTTTGCCAGACACCGTCCTTAGGACTTCAAAGATACTTACTCATGTATGTAGTCTTTATAGCATGCCTTATGAAGTACACACTAGTACAATCACACCCCAGCTTACAGATGACAAACTGAGGCACGGAGAGAGAGGCCATCTAACTTCCTGAAGGCCACCAGAGGCCGCTAATGGAGGAGCTCGGGGTTCTGCTCCAGGGCCTGTGCTTTCTATCAAGGTGCAAGCCTGCCTAGCACCACACTGCTGGCACAAAACTCCATCGCTCTGCATACCCCAAGACCAGCTAAGAGCACGCTCTATAAAGAGAAAATATGCATATATTTGCCCAACCTAAATGACCAGTAATTAAGTGTAATTAATATAAATTGCAAAGCATAGCTAATTGTTGCTGTTAAATCTTTGTACTCTGTTATATAGCTAAAAATATTCTTATACAGTGTTTGGAATTATCCAAACTATAAAAATCTATCCTGAAAACCATCAGGTTGACCATCACCTGTGAAATCTTACTTTGGTATCAATCACTGTGACCACCCCTCTCTGAACGGCTACAGTCTCGCTGGGATGGCCCTTGGTACAGCCAGTCTTGCACTGGTCATGCATATTTATCTTTTCACCAAAAGGCAAGTTTCCTGAGAGCAGGGCCCATTCTATAAAACCTTGTGAATTATTCTGTACATAAGTACTTAAAATTTTGGTTACCAGGGAATCAGTGAAATAATTTTGTTTTGTTTTGTTTTTTGTTAATCCTCACCCAAGGATATTTTTCCATTGAATTTTTTTTTTTTAGATAGGGTGGAAGGGGTAGAGAGGGGGAGGGAGGGAGGGAGAGAGAGAGAGAGAGACACGATGTGAGAGAGACATATCAATTGACTGCCTCCCACACAGACCCGAGAGGGCCCGGGATCAAACCTGCAACTCAAGTATCGAACCCTGAGAATCGACTGAGAATCGAACCCAAGACCCTTAGTCTGGGGGTTGACGTTCTGACTGCTGAGCCAAACCAGCCAGGGCTGGAATAAATATTTTTATTGTGGCAAACAAACAAAAAACACTTAAGTCCTGTAAATAAATCTTAGACAGCCACATTTAATCATTTTGACAATTAACTTCCCCTGCTAGCAATATCTCTAATTCATCATGTTTATGGAATGCTAACGGGGAACCAGGAACTGCAATGAGTACCATATTTGAATTAAACCAGTGAAGCCACACAGTTGTCCCATAAGTGATCCTATTATATAATCACTCCCATTTGATAGTTGAGAAAACTGAGGTTTAGAAAAATAAGGAACTTAACAAGGTTCATCACTAATAAGAGACGGTGCTAGGATTCAAACCCAGGCTCTCCGCTTCCAGACACTGGGCTCTTAACTACTTGTCTCCTCAACTATCCCACCCCCTACAGTGCCCACCTCACTACCATTTAAGTTAGACTACCAGAAGTTCCTACCTACAGCTCAACACTCCTCACAATCTCTTTTTCTATCTAAACTTTAGTACAATATTTTCAACCTCTGAATGAAGGGCAACAAGTCAAATAGTCCTATAAAACTGCACTTGCCTCTCGTGATTCAGTGTGTTCCTTTGAAGACCCATTTGAGAGGTATCCTTCTGACCTTGGCATCATGAAGAGGAGCCTCTGTTAAACAGTTAAGAACACCACAAGTTGTAGAGCTGATAAAGTTGCTAGAAGTAGAAAAGTTGACGCCCAATCTAAGGTCCTCTGAAAAGTTTATACATGTGCACCTTGTTTACATATGTATATATATTAAATTTCATTCAGGTTCCATTTATTATCCAATTATGTATTATATATAATATACCCAATTATACATTATAATTAAATATAATTATGATTGTGTTTATTTTTTATTTTTTTTAATCCTCACTCAAGGATATTTTTCTATTTATCTCCAGATAGAGTGGGGTAGGAGGGGACACATCAATGTGAGAGAGACACATGGACTGGTTGCTTCCCGCACAACCCTGACCAGGGCTGGGGAAGAACTGTAACCGAGGTACGTACCGAGACTGGAATCAAACCCGCAACTCTTCAGTCCTTGGGCCAATGCTCTAACTGCTGAGCCAAACCGACCAGGGCTGTTTTGACTTTTTCACTTACTTCTAATTTATATTATATTAGAATATATATTATAAGAGCATCTTTAAAATGCTTTAGGGACAAAGTGGAATATAAATAAGTGCCCAGTAGATATTCAGCACATTTTCAACAATCAAACAATCAAGACTAAAAAACGATTGGATGACAGAAGTTAGTCCTAAATGCGGGGGGGAGGGGGGGAGGGTGACTGGAGGTCCACCCAACAGGCTTATTTTTATTTATTTATTTCACTTTCTTTATTGATTTGAGAGAGAGAAACATCGATGAGAGAACATCAACTGGCCACCTCCTGCATGCCCTCCCCCTGGGGATTTGGCCCACAACCTGGGCATGTGCCCTGACCGGGAATTGAACCAGTGACATCTCCGTACATGGGTCAACACTCAACCAGTGAGCTACACCGGCTAGGCAAGAGTAGTTTTGAAGTTTTTTAGTTAGTTGGCAACATTTAAAATACAAGAGATTTCACATAAAAATCCAGATTCCTCGTTTTTCTTGAAAAACTGGAAGCTGTCGCAACCTTCAGCCCGCTCTCCATCCGTGGCAATATTTGAAGCTGAACAACTTCGGTGAGCCATGAGATTTTAGTTTGCCAGAGTCCCCTGCCAGATGGTGCCACTCGTTTAAACCACCCGCCTTAATCACCATGACATTTGACTTTGCAGCCTGGACTAAATCAACAGCAAATCATTTCCTGATAAAGAAGTCTGTAGCTGCAATTATTAGGCAGGATTTTCCATCTGCTGGGGGAACTTCAGAGTACCCCTTTTACCACCTCTCTTTTAAAAGATAGGATTAGCCAGAATTTTGGCTAGAAAGCGGCAAAAAGGATAAAGGCATCTATTTACGAAATAAGCCAGGGTGCATCCTTGAGCTGTTGGCACTAACTCCTTAGTAAGTTCTTTCCCCAGCCCTTTCCTGGGCTTCATTCCCCACCCCAAATCCCATCACCAAACTGCTGTACCTGGAGCCACACAAACTAATGCTAAAAACAAAAATGGCACAATCCAGTAACCCTTCTCCCAGGGCTCCAACTCCACCAAGATGTCTTTCCTTGACTGCCCACCTGGAGGCGCCATAAACATAACAATCCATTCTTTTCAAGGTCAAACCAAAACCAAGCCCCTTCTAGAAAAACAACCCTTGCAGCCATTGTTTGACACACAGGCATTTGGAGTGTTCATACAGAAAAGTCAAAGTCTCCCCTTGCAGGAAGTTCCAGGAAGGAAGTAGGTGCCCCAAAGCTCAGCCACTCCTCAGACCAAAGAAAACAAAGGCAAAGCAGGCATCCAGGCATCTATTCTCCAGAATGGCCATAGCATCCTAGAACAGGAGGCAGGGTCCCAAGGCAGCAGCAGCACTACTGAGCACAGGTGCAGGCTTTCTGGGCGGGCTCTGGTCAGAAGAGCCTTTCAATTTGCACTTTTGAGGAAGAGTAGTGGGTTTGGGGCCATATTTTGAATAGGATCCAACTATGAAAGTTGAAGATTTGAATGGGATTGTGGGTGTCAGTCATTTGTTACCTCGCCCAAACTTACCACTGTCCCCATTCTTTGGACACCAGAGCTCTCCACCATCAGCAATAGCAGTATCGGGTGGCTAGGCAAAGCAGCAATGTTAGTACACAGGGAAAGTCATTCCTGCCAATGTATATCCACAACTGTTGAAATTCTTCTTTATTTATTCCTTTTACATTATTTTTAAAATAATGTGTGTGTGACTGGCTGGTGCTCAGTAGTTTAGCATCAACCCATGCACCAAGAGGTCGCCGGTTGATTCCCAGTCAGGGCACATGCCCAGGTTGTGGGCCCAAACCCTCATGTGGGGCATGCAGGAGGCAGCCAATCAATGTTCTCTCTCATCAATGTTTCTATCTCTCTCTCCCTCTCCATTCCTCTCTCTCTAAAATCAATAAAGAAAAATTATTTTAAAATAATGTGTGTGCACTTAAATTTTTCCAAACTGAACAGGTGGTAATAAGGGGTAAATTCTCTGGACCTATATCCCCCATATCTACTCTCATCCATTATTAGTGTTTTTATGGTCGTTGGGAGGTTATCAGTTTAACCAAATAACAAGTTTATATTTCTTCTTGATTTGTCAACCTCAGAGAGAATCTATTGACTGACTGACTACCAACTTCCTATCTAACTCATTCACACTTCCTTCACCCCTAATTCTTCCCTCATTCTCTGGATTATGTTATTTTTAGTTCTCCAATTGGTTAGCTCTGTTTTTTGTTCCAACAGCATTATACAGTACTTCTTGAGTCCCCCCATGTAAGAGAAGGAAATCGGCACCCTGACACACCCCTCTTTGCCTCTTTTCCTCCTATCCTCTAGCCTGGGCTTCTGTTTCTCCTCCCTGCTTTCCTCATGGCCAAGTTTTTAAGCCTTGGTTTGTTTTTTCTACAATTATAATTATGTCTTTCTTGTCTCATGTGGAGATTAACCAATAAGCTATTTAGTAACATTTGCATCAGTGAACCTGGCTACACCTCAGGGTCAAATGGGTTCTCTTTTCTTACACGCCATTAAATGCTCAAAATTATACCACTTTAGTTTACTTCAATTGACACATTTGTAAAAAAACATGAAATGGCTGTTCCCTTGTGCTTTCGCAGCAATGTGCATTTCTTTTCGAAAGGGATGAACACTGTGTAGTTTTGAGGTCAATATTTATGTCCATGTGGTTTTTTGAATCAAAACTGCGTTACATGACCTCAATATTATACAGTGTTCATCCCTTTCTAATAAAGAAATGCACATTACTGCAAAAGCACAAGGGAACAGTTATTGAGCTAAACAATTAGGCCAATAAAAAGCACCCCGAGGCCCAAATGCTCCAAGGCGTATGCCCAAGGGGAGAGATGACACCTGGTAAAGAGATGACTCACTTAGCATGGCTACTTTGTCTCTTTTTTTTCCTATGTGCAGTCTGGCTTCCTGGCTACTTGATGTTTGTTATTGTTTATTTGCTCTAAAAAAACACAGTAGCAATGACATATAGACAAACAATTAAAAACACACACAGTCTTAAATTATTTACCTGGCAGTGTTACAGAACAGAAAATAGGTCATAACACCTAGCAGAGAGTAAATTGCTTGTGCCAAGATAAACCGCTTTCTGAAACAGGCAAAGTTACAGGGGAAGCAATGCTGCATGGTAGAAAAAGCAATGGTTTATAAGACAAAACTGGGTTTCGATCCTGGATAAACTCCTCTCTTTGTGGGCGTTGGCAGAGTTACTGAAGTCCTCTGAACCTCTGTTTCCAAATCTGTAAACAGGCGAAATACCACCTCTACTGGAGAGGCACTGTGAAGATGCAATAAGGTGATGTGTGTAACATAACCAGGTCATTCTCTGGTGCTGACAAATTAGTGTTTAGTAACGCCAGATCGTACATGTACAGGATTAACTGTCTCTCACATTAGCTATAAGAAATGGAGACTGGGCATCAAGCTGTATTTATTCAGGTCCATGAAGGAACAGAAGAGTGGAATGGCAGGCAGGCCTTATTAAGAATCTAGACATTGCCTGGCTAGTGCAGCTCAGTGGATTGAGCTTTGTCCCATGAACTGAGGGGTCCCGGTTCGAGATTCCCGGTCAGAGCAAATGCCCAGGTTGTGGGCCCGATCCCTGGTGCGGGGCATGCGGGAGGCAGCCAATCGATGTTCTCTCTCATTGATGTCTCTCTCTCTCCCCCTCTCCTTTCCTCTCTCTCTAGAATCAATAATAAAAAAATTGTTTAAAAGAATCTAGACATAAAACAAAAGAAAATGTACAAAATGAAGATAAGACACGCAGTACTAGACAAAAAGTTGGTGAAAGATAACGTTACTACAAAAATCTTTTATAATTAGACTTCCTGGAAGATATTTTCCAAAGGCCCTTTCTTTGATTATAATTCTGAACTAGATCTTAGTATACTGAGATATTTTATAAGCAACATATACCATGCCATGGACAATTAAGATGTCATTACAAAAGATACTACTTTACTAGTAAAAAATAATAAAAATCCATAATTCACAATTTATCCATATTTATGAGTTTTTTTAAAAAGCGAAAGGCTCGCCCTGGCCAGTTTGGCTCAGCAGTTAGAGCGTCTGCCTGTGGTCCGGAGAGACCCGGGTTTGGTTCCTGCTAAGGGCACGTACCTCGGTTGTAGTTTGTCCCCGGCCCTGGTTGGTCGTGCGGGTGGCAGCCACTCGATGTGTCCCTTTCACATCGATGTTTCCCTCTCTCTCTTCCTCTCTCTCCCTCCCACACTGTCTGTACAAAAAAATGGAAAAATGTCCTCGGATGAGGATTAAAAAAAAAAAAGCGAAAGGCTCTGTATGAATCACTCTATACAGCTGATGACAAAATTATTAATTCTAGGCATCTGGATGATGACCCCACATGATGAACATGCACAGTCCATGCACAGAAACAAGGCGCCACTAAATCTTCTTCCCAAAATCCACGCAGATATTTCAAGCTCCTCCTCTCAGTTATATGGGTTTTATTCTCTAAAACCTAAACATTCTCTTCTTTAATTAGTAGTGTTAGCATAGCTTTAGACCACCATCTAAATGTACGATATTTTCCCAATTTATTTGATTTATTAGTATGTAATATTATCAGTAAGCCTTTTATTTTACACTGTTTCATTGACCTTTCACTATTTCTCCATAAGGTAATGCTATACCTGGTTTGTATTGCTACTCACTGCCAATATTCCACCTTGTCGTAGTATTTCCTTTAATCAGTCAGGATAGAAGGAAATAGGTATTTAAAATGCTCTCTCTTTTAGCCATCAAAATAAGGGAAGGGACATACAAGTCAACAGCATAAAAACAAAAAACAAACAAACAAAAAAAACCCCAGTCCAATTAAAAAAAGGGTAGAGGATCTAAATAAACATTTTCTAAAGAAGACAAAGACGGCCAACAGGTGCATGAAAAAAAATCAACATCACTAATCATCAGGGAAATGCAAATCAAAACCACAATGACTGATCACCTCTTACCTGTTAGAATGACTATTATCAAAAAGACAAGAAATAGCCCTGGCCAGTTTGGCTCAGAGGTTGGAGCGTAGGCCTGCGGTCCAGAGACCCGGGTTCGGTTCCTGCTAAGGGCACGTACTTCGGTTGCAGTTTGTCCCCGGCCCTGGTTGGGTCGTGTGGGTGGCAGCCACTCGATGTGTCCCTTTCACATCGATGTTTCTCTCTCTCTCTCTCTCCCTCCCATCTATCTGAACATCGAAAAAAAATGTCCTCTGATGGGGATTAAAAAAAAAAAAAAAAGAGGCAAGAAATAGCCCTGGCCAAGCGGGCTCAGTTGGTTGCAGTATCATCCCACACACCAAAAGGCTATGGGTTTGATTTGAGGTCAGGGCATATACCTAGGTTGTGGGTTTGGTCCCCCATTGGGACATGTATGGGAGGCAGCCAATAGATGTTTCTCTCTTACATCAATGTTTTGCTCTCTCTCCCCCCCTTCCTCTCTCTCTAAAATCAATAAAAACATATCCTCAGGTGAGGATTAAAAAAAAAAATGACAAGAAATAAGTGTTGGTGAGGATGTGGAGAAAAGGGAACTTTTGTGCACTGTTGGTGGGATTGTACATTGATGCAGCCACTATGGAAAACAGTATGGAAGTTCCTCAAAAAATTAAAAGTAGAACTACCATATGATCCAGCAATTCCACTTCTGGGTATTCATCCAAAGAAAACCAAAACATTAACTCAAAAAGATTTATATATACACACACACACACACACACACACACACACACACACACCCGTGTTCATCTCAGCATTAGTAACAATAGCTGAGATATGGAAACATCCTAAGGGATGAATGGATAAAGATGACATAAACAGTATGGACACAATGGAATAAATAAAAAGAATAAAAATACTGCCATTTGTGACAACACAGATGAACCTTGAGGGCATTATGCTAAGTAAAATAAGCCAGACAGAAAAAATAAATAAATACTGATGATTTCATTTGTGTGTGGAATCTGTAAAAAAAATAAAAAATAAAGCTCACAGATATAAGCTGGGCAAAATGGATGAAGGGAGTCAAAAGTTAAACTTTCCATTTATAAAACAAGTAAGTCTGCCCAGTGGATTGAGTGTCATCCCACTGACCAAGAGGTCACCGGTTCTATTCCCAGTCAGGGCACATGCCAGGGTTGTGGGCTCAATCCCCAGTAGGGGGCATGCAGGAGGCAGCTAATCGATGTTTCTCTCTCACTGATGTTTTTCTATCTCTCTCCTCCCCCTTCCTCTCTCTCTAAAAAAATCAATAAAACATTTTCAAAAAAAATTAAATAAAATAAGTAAGCAGGTGGTATACAGCAATGGCAACAGTTAATAACACTGTACTGCAGCCCTGTTTGGTTTGGCTCAACGGTTAGAGCATCGCCCAAGGACCAAAGAGTCGTGGATTCAATTCCAGTCAAGGGCACATACTTCAGTTTTGGTATGGTCCCTGGCCCTGGTCAGAGTAATGTGGGAGGCAACCAATCAATGTGTCTCTCTCACATCAATGTTTCTCTCTCTCTCTCTCTCTCTCTCTCTCTCTCTCTCTCTCTCTCTCTCTCTTTCCCTTTCTCCCCCTTTTCTCCCCCCTTCCCTCCCTTCCACTCTATCTGAAGGATAAGTGGAAAAGTATTCTCGGGTAAGGCTTTAAAAAACAAAAACAAAAAAACACTGTACTGCATATTTGAAAGTTGCTTAAGAGAATGGATCTTAAAAGTTCTCATCACAAGAAAAAAAATTCTGTAGCTATGTATGTTGACAGATGTTAACTAGATCTCTTGTGATTATTTCATAATACTATATACAAATACTGAAGCATTATGCTGTACACCAAAAAATAATACAATGTTGTATGTTAATTATACCTCAATTTAAGGGGGGGGGGCAAAATTTTGTTTATGAAGGTGATATTTTCTTTTTTTTCCCTCTTTTTTTTTTGGAGAGAGTGGAAGGGAGTGGGGAGGGGGAGAAAAAGAAACATCAATGTGAGCGAGACACACTGACTGACTGCCTCGTGCACACACCCAGTCTGTGTCTGGGGATCGAACCTGCAACCCAGGTACATGCCCTTGACCGGAAATCGGACCCGCGACCCTCTGGTGCGTGGATCGTCATTCTGACCTCTAAGTCACATCGGCCAAGGCATGAAGATGATATTTTCAACTATTTTGAAAATTCACTTTCAAATATACCTGCCGAGCACTTCCTCTGCAGGAAGCAGCTGACAAACCCTGTCCTCCAGGCAGGCACAGCCGGAGCCTCGCTGGCAGGAGGAGGAGATGGCTACGGCACCCAGGGCAAGTCAGAGTGAGGCAGGCGCAGAGGCAGAGGCACAGAAACAACACTGAGTGAGAATCAAATGCATGCATGGCTGGTCGTCCACTCCCAGGTCGTATACTCTGTTTTGTAGCCACCTGAAAGTCCAAGGGGCTGAAGTGGTTTAAAATATTCATCCCTTTTGCCAATCTTATCTTAAGTCTCATTTCCCTCATATTTCCTGGTTACTTCTCATGTCCCTAGTCTTGAGGAAAACTAGCAGGCCCTTCTCAAGAACTTATTAACGGGGGATATGCCATCGCTGCTGCAGAACCCTTTTCCCATAGCACAGAAACCAGGAAGCTGCTGGATTCCTACTCTGCTGCTCAGTTTTACCTTGATTATGATTCCACATCACTTCCAGATGGCGAGTTAACTGCCTAACCATCCATAAGAGTGATTATACATTATGGAATTATGAATCTAACAATTAAACTGACAGGGCAGTTTTAAGGAGTGTTCTGTTTTCTGTGTTTGGCCTCCTGAGGTAGGAAAGCATCTTGGTATTTGATTCCGGTTTCTACCTGGAGGCTGGGCCACATCTAACCCATCCCAGGCCAAGGACTCTCGAACCTGCCTTTCACTACCAGCACAGAGGGCGCACAGCCTCCGTAAGTGTGGCTGCAGTTACTCTAGCATTTCCCACACACTCGACCTCTCTGCCTACGTGCTCACAGAAAGCCTTTTCTACAGAACATTTTCAGCAAAGCAGTATCACTATTCTCAGAAAGAGTTTTAGAAAACGGAAATGATTCTGGTCTTCAAAAGGAGGCCTGGGCTCAAACTCCACTTCTGATACACGCTGTTTAACAAAACAGGGAATCGTTGGACCCCTGATGTTGGCAAAATGCAGGTGTACAGACACAAGAGTGAGTCCTCTTATCTGAGCAGTGGGCAGGGTAAAGACCAATGAGCTATGGTGATGGCATCGTGGGCCACTGAAAGCCCACAGGAATTTTTCACAGGGAAACTACATCTTTCTATGGGGTTGGCAAAATATGAGAGATAGACACATAGGACATGGGGAAAGGAAAGACTACAGTCATGCCTTTGAGTTACTGTACAGAGAAACATTAGCCTTTTCCAAGGAGTAATGTGAAGTTACTGAAAAGCTTTTGTGAAGGTTATCAAAATGCCATTATAGCCCAGCCAGTGTTGCTCAGTGGTTGAGCGTCGACCCATGTACCAGGAAGTTGCCAGTTCGATTCCCAGTCAGGGAACATGCCCAGGTTGTGGGCCCCATCCCCAGTGGGGGGCATACAGGAGGCAGCCAATCAATGTTCTCTCATCAATGTTTCTATATCTCTCTCCCTCTCCCTTCCTCTCTCTATACAATAAAGCAAAACATTTAAAAAAAATTTTTAAATGCCATTATATCTTCATTGCACAGTAGTGAAAAATGTGTTCTCATTAACGAATCCTCTACCAGGAGTCAAAGTTTATTCTGTGGTTTTTTTGTTTTGTTTTTTGGTTTTTTTAATCCTCACTTGAAAAGATTTTTGCATTTATCTTCAGATAGAGCGGGAGAGAAAGAGGGAGGAAGAGAGAGAAACATCGACTGGTGCCACCCACACGACCCCAACCAGGGCCGGGGACAAACTGCAATCGAGGTACATGCCCTTAGTGGGAACTGAACCCATGTCTCTTTGGTCCGTTGACCAATGCTCTAACTGTTGAGCCAAACCAGCCAGGACTGATTCTGTGTTTTTTTTTTTTTAAAGAAAAAAAAAGCCAAAATCAATACAAGTGTTAACAGATAGATGTTTTTAGAAAAACTGTCATAAAGAAAATACATAAATGCCTGTGTGTAATTGGTACCTATATGATATACCAATGCTGGAACTCTTCAAATACTTCCACTACCCAGCTGTCTGCTGTACTGAATAGAAGACTGAAGGAACTGCAAACACCTCCTACACAGAGACAGGCATTCTGTTTTAACTTAGCAGCTAGTTCTATGTACTAGCATGAACTCACATGTGGTAGTAACATTTACGCAGTACATATTTATGGAGTGCTGAATATCAACGTTGTATTTTCAGAGAAAGCAACTGCATCATTTTCTAAAGGTTCTTATATAAAAAGGCCAACCTGTTAGTAGCCAGTTCATTCTGCTGAAATCTAAGGGGATATGTGGCTGTAGCTCTATTTTTTCCCTCCTGAATTCCTCTCTGGGTAGCCTCCGATTGTCTCTGTAGCTGTCAGTGCCCAGCCCGCTCCAGCGGCCAGAGAGAATGGTGTGGCCCTGGGCCTCTCTCGAGAGCCGTTTCCCTCCCTCCCCACCGGGGGTGGCTGTGTACTCTGCTTGTTCTCCCAAGACCCTCCTGCCTGTGTACTTGGCTTGGCTGTTTTATGAGCAGCTAGTCTGTGCTCACTGTCTCGCATTTTATGGAAACCCAGCAAATGTATTAGTGCCCTATGCATGTAAAACCAGCAACGCTGGCACGTCTGACCTTGGCTTTGGCATCATCAGTAGGAGAACCTGGTGACTCAAATGGCCATTCACTATACTCTTAGTCGGGGAGATCCTTTCCTGGGAAGGCACTTCAGGGACAGCAGGGTGGATGGGATCCTGCTGAACATTAATCATTTTGCTCAGTATCAGTGAATACAGAAATAAAAGAGCTAACCCTCTACCCTTTCATCCAAAGACGGTGTCTCCCCCCCTCAGAAGTCATACTGGACCATCGCTGTATACGCAAACAGAATTTTGGAGAGGGAAAAAAAGCAACAGCTAGGCCAAGTGATCAGGCATCCCAGAAGCGCATCGAAAGGAAGCTGTTGAATCTCAGGTGAACTCTGTGTAGAATTGGGATTATTCTGAAATGCCTTACACAGCTGATAAAATCATTAACCAAGTCCTTGGAAAATGTAAGATTCCTAAAAGGATAAATTCGTTTTATTTTTATTTTCTTTATAATTCTCTTACAAATTCATATGCCTTGACTGTCCTAAATATCTTCTTTTTATTTTTATTTTTTAAATTTCTTTTTTTAAACATCATGAAACAAAATTCCCTTCATATAACATCTCTAAAGCTTGACCCATGGAGAACAAACAGGTAAATTATCAGTCTATTGTGGAAAAAAATAGGTCAAAATTTAAAAACAAAGCAAACAACAACAACAACAAACCAGCAGTGGCTAATGTTTTAGGTAATATTTATGAGGAAGTAGAGGCCAGAGGCCTAGGTGGACGTATTTAAACTTCTGCCACCACAGACTTATCACAATAATGTTGACATAGAACCATTCTAAGTATGTGGTCCTGAGGACTTGTAGAACTGAGCCAGAGTGCTCATCCCAACCCGGATGCTAGAGTTTTGCATTCAGAAGCTCAGGGCTTGAGCCCAGAAACCCTAAGTTTTATTTATTTATTTTATATCTTTCTCTTTTTTTCTTTATTGATTTTAGAGAGAGAAGAAGGGAGAGGGAGAGAGAGAGAGAGACATCAATGAGCGAGAACATCGACTGGGTGCCTCCTGCATGCCCCCTTGGGGATCGGGCCCACAACCTGGGTATGTGCCCTGACTGGGAATCGAACCGGCGACCTCTTAGTACACAGGTCGACGCTCAGCCACTGAGCCACATCAACCGAACAGAAACCCGAAATTTTAACAGAAGCATCTCAGGGGCTCTGAAGCAGGGGTTCCTTCCACACTTTGAGAGACTTTGCTTTGAAAGAGTAGTGCAGAGCCAGGGAGAGAAACTACTTGGTTTATCACTAGAGGTGACAAAGGGACAAGTTCCCAGGACAAACATATTCAGATATTTAACAGCTGAGGAAGAAAGGCAGAAATTTACAACATTAAAGAGAGTTACCATGTGAGCATTCCAATGCTATGACAGAGAAATGGTAATTCTACAGCATGGACATATACTATTGGCTCTGAAATGGTTTTCAAAAGAACCTAGAGTGCTGGCCAGTTTTGCTCAGCCATTAGAGTATCAGCCCTGGACCAAAGGGTCGAGGGGTTTGATTCCTGGTCAAGGGGTACGTACCTGGGTTGTGCATTTGATCCCCAGCCCCAGCTGGGGTCATGTGGGAGGCAATTAATCGATGTGTCTCTTTCACATCGATGTTGCTCTCTCTCTCTCCCTCCTCCCCTCCCTCCCATACTCTATCTAAAAATCAATGGAGAAATATCCTTGGGTGAAGATAAAAAAAATTTTTTAAGCCTGTGAAGTTATGTTTTGATTCAGTTTTCCTCCCACTGAAACCCAGATCACATTATATGATGAAAGAACTAAAGAAATTAATGGTGAGCAGTCATTTTTGTTGAAATTCATATTCCACAGAGTAAAGGATAGTTGCATACCATTTAAAATTATATTATTATACTATGAACAAGTAAAAGAGGTTAAGCTTCACAGTACAAAATGCTGTGACTGGGTGCTGCTTAGATTAGTGCAAATAGGATTTTTTTTTTAAATATGGTTTTATTGATTTTGGAAATAGAAGAAGGGAGAGGAAGAGAGAAATGTCAGTTGGCTGCCTCCTGCATGGCCTCTGCTGGGGATCGAGCCCCAGTAGCCCTGACCGGGAATGGAACCGGTGACCTCTCTGTGCATGGGACGATGCTCAACCAGCTGAGCCACACCAGCCAGGGCAGCAAGCAGGATTTTTTAAAAATCAGCTGCCATTCAACTCAAATTTAAATGAACTTTGATTTTCTTAGTAGGGCATGAACATGAAGACTTTTTTTCTATTTTTTTTTTTTTCTGGAACAGTTTGACTTTGTATCGCCTTTCTACTTGAAGCTCAAAGATACCTTAACCAAAAAGTACAATCTCCCTCCACTGCTGCTGCTATTTTCTAGCACTGCCACAAATTAAAGTCCCACGGCAATATTTACTTCTTTTTCAGCCATATAGATTACAGCTACTGCCGCCACCCTGCCTAGATGTCCTGGTCATACCTGCTGCTTGAACATACACTCTCCATCCAACAGAATCCTATTGCTCCAAGCAAAACTATTAGCCTAATATAAACAGCCACTCTCTTTCTAAGTAATCTTGGAATCTTACTGAACTTCCCAATACTGTGTACCCTGTTACAGAGACGTGGGTTTGCCATTCGAGGCTCACTGTGACTGTTGCTAGTGAAATTAAATCATCTCCTTGAAGTCAAGTCAGGACTGTCACACCTACCCCAAGGTCAGACCTTCCTAGGAGCGGTCCACCCTGGACCCTTCCACTGTGACTCCCTCTCACACTGCCTAATTTTGTCCTTTCTCTGCAGAGTTTTAATCATAGTTCTTTAATTATGTATCTATGTGTGTACTGGTTAAAACAGCTGTTTTCCCCTGCTTGTTCTGTAGTGTGTCATTGTATTCCTAGCACTTAGCAAAGTACCTGGCATATCACCAAAGAACTTTTTTTAAGTAATGGAAAGTCTTCGAGATACCAGAGGTACAAAGGTCTAGTCCCTCAGAGGTGGCTACTACCATCTCCATATGCGTCTCCTGTCTAGCCACTTGTTTTTCCCTCCTTGACGTACATGTTGGTTAGCCTGACTCAGTTTTCTCTTCTTTGCATGTCATCATGCTGTTGGGGTAACAAAAGCAATACTAATTCCATATGAAGCTCTGCCTTCATTTGGCTTTTCATCTACAAGCAGCACCATGCAAACTACAAACATGTTGATACTATCCTGAGTGTCTCTCTGGGTCTGCAGAGTCACTGGCACACAGAAGTTACGGGGTGACTTCCTTCAAGACTTCTAAAGTGCTGGAAGTCAAGAAGGCTGGAAAACTTTTCTTGCATTTGAAACTTATACCAAGGGTCCATGCTTGGAGGTGTATCAGCGTGCAATATGCTAAACAAAACCAGACACTGACCCACTCTTGGTAAGAAAATAGGACCGAACACCATTAACCAGGTAAAAACATCTAAAGGAGGTTTTCCAGTTATGGAATTCCATGACCTTGTGACTACTTCTCAGCAGTTTACTTACCTGATCACAGCCAGGGCTCTATCTACAAATGAGTCACTCACTCATTCATTCGGTCAACAGTATTTACTGAGCCTCCACACTGCCTGGCCCCATTCTCAATACCTGGGGCCTACTAATGTTCAAAACCTCTCGTGGGACTTCTAGCAGGCAGAGACTGACATCAAGCAAATAAATGTCCAGGATGTAAAACAGTACTGAAAACTCCTAGGAAGGAAAAGGAGGGGGTCAGAATGTGCTGCGGGGAGTGGTGCTGAGGGAAGTCCTCGTGCACACGACTTGTAAAGGCTTGCGAGAGCGGAGGGAATGAGCGATGCTGATCCCACGTGGAAGAGCGGGCCAGAACAAACACCCCTCAAAGGCAAAAGTCCCAGGAACAGAAGGGAGGTCAGTGGGTTCAGGAAACAGCAAGGAGGATGGAGCAAGGAACGGAGTCCAGGAAGAGAAGAGTAGGAGGCAATGTCAGAGAACGCAAGGAAGCAGAACAGAAAAGCAGAGGACCAGCAGGTCTTCTACAATGCTGGCTCCTACTCAGAATGAGACAGGAAGCTCCCAGATGGTTCTCAGCAGAGCAGTCAAAGAGCAAGTGGCATTAACAGGATAATTGACTGCTGAGGGAAGAAGATACTGGGAGGAAGGCAGGGCAAGAGAAAACTTCCTTTAATACCTACACACTGGAAATAGTCTAGTTTTTGTTCTACATAGTGACCAAAAGGCATTTTAGAGCACAGTGATTACTGTGCTGGAGGATCTGATCTGGGACATGGATTCATCAACAGAAGTCAGAACTTCTGCTTTCTCAGCTTTCTCCTTCTGACGAAGTCTGATATATCTGAAACACGGGCTTCAGGGTAGACAGACCTGGTTTCAACTCCCATCTGCTCCACTTGTATGATGGGAAGCATGGGTCAAATTATGTTTTCTCCTTGAAAAAAAAAAAAAATGGACATACTACCCATTAAACATGGAGCCTGGCAGAGTGTGCCGGGGATGAATAAAGGGTGGGTGTAATCATTATTATAGTGATGATGCTCAGAGACTCCACGCACTGTCCTGGCCGGTGTGGCTCAGGTGACTGGTACCATCCTGTGCACCAAGAGGTCACCGGTTCAATTGCCAGTCAGGGCACATGCCCAGGTTGTGGGCTCAATCCCCAGTAGGGGGCATGCAGGAGGCAACTGATGGATATTTCTTTCATCAATGTTTCACTGTCTCTCCCGCTCCCTTCCTCTCTAAAAAAAAAAATCAATAAAAACATTTTTTTAAAAATCCACATGATGTGGAAGGTCTATGAAGACACAGGTAGCATCTTCCTCATTTACTAATCTCAACTGCCAAACCCTCGATAAAGTACAAATACCAGGTACTTTTTCAAAAGCTGGTGCAAGTCTAGATACTTGCATTTCATCAGGATTTTACTTCATGAAATTTAGCAAGAATGGCAGTAGTTTTGCTAAAAAGATCCAAGGTAAGTGTTACCTATGGACTTATTCTTGGTGATGTAGATAAATGATGTTCATCCCAACCCTATGCTAGATGTTGCCTAAGAACTCCTGGATGATTGCTGTTTGGTAAATTTTTCAAAATAAATTCTTGATTTTTTTGCAAAAATCTATCTTCTCTTTACAAAAGAATGAGTGTTTGTTTTTTTTTTAAGTAACCTGGAAAACAAAAGGTTCTATTTAATAGACACATCTCATGTTTTTCAAAAATCCATTCTTTCCATCATTTTCTGTTTATAAAAGTTGCCTACCCAATGTCCACTCCCCCATAATCTTACTAGCAGAGCCCCAATTCTGTTAGGGAGTGTATCCCTCCCTCACACACTTCAAGGGATGGGGGGTGGCCCTGCACCCAGTTCAGGGGTGAATAATGAGTCCTGAATGGGACCATCACTATGTCCAGTGTCCAGTTCCCCTTGCCAGCGGAGTGAACTGACCTTTTTTATTTTTTATTTTTCTTTATTGATTTTAGAGAAAGAGGAAAGGAGAGGGAGAGAGATAGAAACATCAATGAGAGAGAACATCAACTGGCCACCTCCTGCAGGCCCCCACTGGGGATTTGGCTTACAACCTGGGCATGTGCCCTGACAGGGAATCGAACTGATGACCTCTTGGTGCACGGGTTGACACTCAACCACTGAGCCACACTGGCCAAGCGTGAGCTGACCTTTTGAGGCAGGTTTGACTCAGAGACTCGAGGAAGGACTAAACACTAACACTGGCAGTGACCATGTGCTGGAGAGACCTGGGGAAGGCTGCCTTGTTCCCAAGAAAGAAGGACAAGGTAAAAAAGAGGCCTAGATTCACTGCATCTGGATATGGAGGTGGACGCCCTGCGGCTGATTCGCTAAATGCCTAAGACAAGAGAAGCCAGAGGCCCAAGCTGTCTCATCTGCAGCTTTCCCTACCTCTGAACTTGCTTGACATGTAAGAATTTCCTCCTTGCTGAAGCCAATAAGAATCAGGTGCTTCTGCTGCCAGCAGCCTGCTGCAACTTGTTTTAATAAGTGATTACTAACTTTTTTTTAACCCAGGATTACAGTTGAAAGCATTTGGACAAATGGCATCACAATGGTACAAATGAATAAACAGACGACCTTCCTTTCTTATGTACTGCTTTCCATCATGGGTGTAATATACATTCCCTTCTGAAAATCATTTTTAAATCTCATAAATCTGAGATTTAAAAAATAATAATGCCTTTGTTTTATTAAATTTACACGAATTCTGGTTTAGTTACTCACAGAAGCTAATGAAAACTGTGCCCACATGTGCTTAGGGTACTTTGGAATGGTTTACTGCAACCTCTGAGCTCTACCTTTATTGTGTAGGTATCCCGTGCCTCATAAAATTGCAGTTTTTATTGAAAAATAGTCTCTTTTTGAGCGTTTTCCTGAGTCCCTCCCAAAGTCATCAGGCTTTTCATACTTGTACCTGCATAAATGTGTCAAGAATCCTGTGGGGTATATGTCTGTATGCATGTATACATACAAGCGCATGCATGTGAGAACCTACCGTCATTAGAAGTCCTTCCTTGGAGACAACTTAAGTATAAAAAGGTGTGGGAATCTAAAATTTTACCTAAGCAGTTCACTAAATGACTGCTTTCCTGCAAAATAGATTCACAGAAATTGAGTGTGGTTATGATATGCCAATAAACAGTGTTTCCTCCCTTTCAGCACAAAGAGAGATGTTTATTTGCTCGCTTTCTTAGACACACATGACCTAAGAACACATTCCTCGCATAACTCCCCGTTGGCCTTTTTTATACGTACAAAAGAATATCTCTACTGGAGTCACTTATCTCAATGCAAAATGAATCTTCTTTGAAATATATTTATGCGAATCCTATTTATTTATGATTTCAAGGCTACTTTCATACTCAAACTATTGAAACTGCTTTCAAGTCTCCGCAACAGAAGCTGCACAAAGTGAAACAAAAATGTCTTGGTGGCCAAAGTGCTTCTACACTAGTTTGAGGGCATTTGCCATTTACAGATGACTAATCATTCACTTTGTCAGAGGTCCCTTCAAAGCAAAGCAGGTGCTTTTAAATGGAATGTGGATGTTCAGGTGGCTTATGTGGCTCTTCCGGCTAATCAGTCACTTCTAGGAATGAACACCAATGCTGACCTATTGCTGCTTTACTATAGCAGTGATGTTTCCACCAGAGCAGAAAGGACACACTACAAGTCAGAAATTATCGTGGCATACAAGTGGCCTCCAATACCAAAGAAAGCGTCAAGTCGGACACATTTCAACAATCAATACCGCAGTCCTTAACTGGGACCAGCATGCCGCCCGGCAGCAGGAGACAGGGCCTCTGAGACTCATCCCTTCGATGTTCCATCCTCCCTCTCCACCGCCCCACTCACTGCCTCTTCAACTCCTTTCAGAATCCCCTTCCCTCGGTTTACCTTTTTCTTCACTTTTTTCTATCATTTTCCCTCTGCAAAGTAGAACCATGTAAGAAACACTTAAAATGGGGCAGTCAATTACTTCAATTTCTATAAGAAAGTGAAAATTTTCTATTGAGCGTCTCGCACTGACATGACGTACTGATTGGTCAAGGACTGAAAAGACTGTGGCCACCCAATGCTGTATTGCCTTGTAGGCATGGGTTTATT
Source organism: Molossus molossus (assembly GCF_014108415.1). Lineage (NCBI taxonomy): Eukaryota > Metazoa > Chordata > Mammalia > Chiroptera > Molossidae > Molossus > Molossus molossus. Next base: position 44,241,802 of record NW_023425349.1, on the reverse strand, counting down.
CGGAAAGGGGAGAATAACAAATACTGAACTTTGTTTTTTTAAATTTTTAAGCCTCTCGGACTTCTAAGTGACAGCCAAAGGACCAAAAGCATAAGGAAAATCCCTAAAAAAATAAAGATGGAAAATTCTTAATCCAGCAACCTCCATAAAAGTATGGGAATAATGTATTGTCTCTACAGCTCTTCAAAAGCTGACAGCAGATTTGAAACAAAAAAGGAAATAGGTTGATTTTAGGTTAAACCAATTTTTATTATTTTTTTATTCTAATTTCAAAACATTCCTTATCCTATAACAAAAAACATTCCAGTATTGTTAGCTTAAATATCCAGCTATTAATGGTAACTTTATATAAAACATGGTACTTTTGTTTGCAGAATCTCGTTAACTTCAATGCAAGGCTATTTAATTTAGCTCTCAGTATGCTCTAAAGGTCTAAACTACAAACCCCTAATGGAGAAATATGCTCTGGTATCCAATCTTTTTAATTAGTTGTCATAAAACACTAATAACAGTTGATATATAATAAACCATATTGAATTTTTCAGCATGTATCTGTAGTATAAGCAAAGCAAATTACAAAGGAATATAATCACACTGTTGACTTAGGTGTGTATCGATCTAACAAGAAAAAAAGCCCATAAAAGAGCAGGTAAATTTATAATTTATTATCAGGTATTCATCTTTATAATATCACTTGAAATTTTTCAGTAGAAATAAAGAAAAAATATATTTCAAGCGAAGCTGTATGAACACGTAATTGTCAAATATCACTGTGAAATGAATTATTTAAAGTAGTTCATAAAATCATGTTTAAACTCATAAGGTATGAAATATTATAAAATCTTTATGAAATGAGAAAACATTTATAATTTTCCCGTAATGAAGCTGCTACGTAAACTCAAATATGTTGTGTTTGTTTTAGACAAGGCATGTATGTAGTTATTTCAGGACACCAGGAATATATTAATACTCCTTAAGGACTTAATTGGCCCTATTATTCTGCTTACTTTCTCTTTATGATAAGAAGTCCATGAATCTGCTACTATCCCCTAAGATCTGTGTGGGATATTGTATCCAACCTTCATCCTGGGCTACTATCATTTCAGCTTCATCTATTTCATAATGTTACTCGTTTCCAGCACCTACATTAATTTCATTTTCACCAACTCCTATTTCTATATCCACTTACAATATACCTCCATCACTGACAACACTCCACACTCAAGTCATCTCTCTCCCTGTAGTCAACATGAACCACAATGTTCCGTTCTCATCTAGACTGAGTTACTTCTGTTTCCCTACATTAGAGCTCACTTTCACTTCCTTTCCCCTTTTCAAAATCATTAACTTACCTCCTATAAGGACTTTTATAAAACTCTACCTGAAAAATCCAAAGCATCCCCGATATTATAAGGACATCTTTATTTCAGTTTCTTGGCTCTATGCCTAAATATTAGCTGAAATTTCTCCTCTTTCAAGAAAGATATTCTAACATTTGAACATCCTTATTAATAGTAAGTGCTATTTGATAAGCTCCCACCAATCAAGAAAACCCATTCTAGACTTAAAAAAGAAATAATTTTCAATTAAATTAAGCCACTGATATATGAAGTCTGTTTGTTATTGCAGCTCATGTTATTCTATTGCAGTGCTCTAAAATAAAAGTTAACCGGTTACAAAGTATTTACTATGTGCCAGACAATTAAGTACTCTACACACATGAGCCAATGATTTAATCCTCACAGCAATGGTAGTACAGATGAGACAGTACTGTTAACGCCCCCAGTTAATAGATGGAAAAGCCGAGGCAGAGGGAAGCTTTGCAGCCTGTCCACACCACTACAGCTATAAAGTGGTGGGTGCAGATGCAAACTGTGGTTCCAGGACTCCAGAGTCCACGCTCTTATTCACTGTGTTATTCTACTTCTCCTAATTTTAATATTCAAAGGAATATTAATATGACCTGTGATGGTGCAATTGGGGTGGAGGATGAAGGTTGAGAGAATGCGTCACCAAGAAATCTTCAGGGTATAAAGTTAAGGTGGGAGGGCAGAAGCAGAAGGATATCTTAACACAATATTCTATATGCAGACTAAAATTTGTCATGCCATACAGAATTTTCTGGAAGTAATTAGGGACTTCGGGTTCATGACAAGAGCTTATTTTCATTTAGAAGTTTTGATAAATTTAATTCCTCAGAAGTAAAAAATGAAGGAATCTATGTGACTAATCTTTGCCACACTTTCTACCTGCATATAGAGTAAAGACTAACAAACGTCTTGCTTACAAAGGAGGTGTCACCTTATCTAAGCATTCCTCTGTCCAGCACAGAGTCAGGGGTCCACACAAAACGGCCCCCTTCAGAGGAGTGGGGGCCTTGGAGGCTGCAGACCTGACAATGCGCGGGACACACGAGCTCCTCAACATGCACCCAAAATACTCTGCAGTCCCCAGGACTACTTCCTACCTTCTTCCCCTGAATTAACTGGGACTTGAGGTGGCTTAGGGTTATATTTTATTTTATTTTTGATAAGTCTGCAACTTAATGGAAAATGCATTGATTTTCACTGCAAATACTATCACTGAAGTCATTTGTACCCAGCTATCAGAAACTGGCAATGATCAGATAAAGACTTTAAGATATCTTTCCTTTGCTTACACACATAATGCTTAATTTTGTAACCCTTCTATTTCACAAAAAGAATCCAGACTTGAGGCTACACTTTCTTCTCATCTCAGTGAATTAGTAAATAAGCACTGGTTTTTGAATAATTGTCAACTGTTCTTTCCTTCTATGGACATGTGTTAGACATAGATCAACAATAGCTGTATTGGAATAATAATAATGGCTAATACTCTATAATTTTCATTGAGTATTTACTACTGCTAGGCCCTGTGAAAAAAATTTCACACATAATATATCACATTTATTCTTTTTTAAATTTTTTTCCATTTATGGACATTAGAGAGAGAGGAAGTGAGAGGGAGAGAGAGAGAGAAACATCAATGAGCGAGAACATCAACTGGCCGCCTCCTACATACCCCACAGGAAGGATCGGGACCACAACCTGGGCAGGTGTCCTGACCAGGAATGGAACCGGAGACCTCTTGGTGCATGGGTTGACGCTCAACCACTAAGCCACACTGGCTGGACTATCACATTTATTCTTTACAATAATCACTATGATTAGTCCCCATTTTACAGAGGAGGTGACTGAAACTTACATAAAGTAATTTTTATCCTTTATTACACACATAGCAAATGTTGAAGTTAAGATTCAAACCCAGGTTGGGCGATGCCAGAGCATACACCTTTAGCCAACATACTTCCTGCATCCTAAAAGACAGTTTGTGACTTGTCTCATCAAAGCAGTAATATCAAAGAAGCGTGTTTGAGTTTCCCCAAGCCTCCAGTATGCAGTCACCCTTTTACATAAGTTGTGAATTGCAAGGGCTTGAGTTCCTCTCCCACATTCAACAAGCATGTCCACCTCAGCCTCTCATATTTTCGGAAATTCTTCAGGACTTAGTTGCTCTGTGACCTCCAGCTTCAATTTCCTGGTGCCACCAAATTCTCTGTCTCTGGGTTGCCTCTTGCCTTTAGCCTGCTATGTTCTTTCCCAATCAGGGTTTGGTGTCTCACCTCACCAGGTAACAGAGCTCAGTACAGGGCCCCCCCTTGTGTGGTTCCCAGTACAAGGCCTCCAGCAGGAGGCTGCTGTGCGAGATCAATAACTGTGTGACCTGCGGAGGAGGTTGCAAGTCAAGGCTGGAGCTGGCTACGTGTTCACCGAGACGCAGACTCACACTGTCATCATGCCAAGCTATTTGTCACGAGCACCCTGCAAGCAAGGGCAGTCCCCAGGCATCACCACATTTCATCCCGCAGGGCATCTCAAGAGGAGAGTTGCAGAGGCTCCTGTACATGACCATTATACCACTAGTAAATATAGTTAGTGACTTCCTTAAAAGATGAACCACATCACCAGGCAACTTATGCCAATGGCCAGCAGAATCAAAGACTCTCTCTCTCTTACACACTTACACACACACACACACACACACACACACACAACAGGGCCCAGACCAGAAGACCAAGCCCTCCCTCTGATGCCTCTGGAAAGCTTGTGGCCATTCACTGAGCAGGAAGGGCAGGGTCAAGCCGCCCAGCTTCCTGTGGAAGGCTGCCTCCGGCGTTCCCACTCACTGATAATGAGGACACACTCACAGTTCACCAGCGGGACCAGCTGCCAAATGAAGAAAAACGGCACTGGCATCTCTCATGCTGCCTTTTTTGTCAGCAGCATTCTAAAAAATAACTTACATGTTACCTACTTTCCAAACAGATTTGAAGTGAGAATCTGGTTTCAATAAAATACCCCAAACACAAAGGGCATAGACTACTGCCTCACACTGAACACCACTCCGTGGTTCTCAGTAAATCGATGCTCCAGTTCCTATGCAGGAAAAAGCAACAGCAGTATCCCTGACCTCCACATTCCCTTTACTTCCCACACCTGGGCTGTCAATGCAAACAGGTCCCTGTCACATAAGCCCAGAGCACTGGGTCCAAATCTGACTTCATAGAAAATACACATGTACCATTACCTTTATGGGACTGTCTCTAAATTCTCTGATGACTACAGTTACTCAGAAATTATTTTCTGCTATATACACAAACAAAAAGAATACACCACGTAAGACAAAATAAATAAAAATATTAATGAGCTTCACGAAACCTCTACTGAATAAAATTATCAGTATTACTTTATACTGTATGAAACCCAAGACAAAAGTGCTCATTAACTCTATTTAAGAACCACTGCAATAAAACTTGAAGAAAAATATGAATTTGTAATAGAGGGCCATCAGTCCAGCACATCCGTAGACTACCTGTAGATGTTTAGCATTATCCTTATCCTGGAATGGGAACACAATCAACAAGTGAGTAATTTTGGCTTGCAAGATTCAATCATCGAACAAAAGAATTTACTGCATCCGGGAAGTGAAGGCCAGCCTGGATGGCTAGGAAGGACCTGATATAGAAAGCAAATCTTTCTGATTTAAATACTTCCCTTCTTTTCTGCTAAACAATCTCTTTGGTCTTGAAAGGCAAATGTTTCTGCATTTTTCTAACCCCAAGCTAAGCATTTCAACAGCTGAAAGAGAAAGCCATTCACCCAAAAGAGTGTGCTGTCAGAAAATGTTCTCCAATAGTGGACAGATTACATAATGCCAATCTGCACAAGAACTAAGGAATCAGGCCTCAGAAGACAAAACTGGTATAAAGACATTTTCTTGCCAGGTGACTGAACAAAAAAAGACTTAAGCAAGGCTTTGGGGAGCTATTTATTTCAACAAATATGCATCTGTTGTCTATGCCGGGCCTAGCACTGTGCTAAGAGCTGAGGCTACAGAGATGAAAAGGAATAACTAAGAAATGATTTCTTCTTAGGAAGCTCTATGCCTACATTAAAATCAAATTTCATACACTACCCAATTAAAACATCACCAAATATGGAAAACCAGAAGTCAATACAAATAAAGAACAACTTCCCGTAAGTGAGTTAGTTCCCTATTATTAAAGCTCTCATATGAGGTAACACTTAGAAAATGAGACAAGAGATTAATCCCTCATCAGTTATAGATCATAAATTAAGAAAAAAGGTAAGATAATATGCTTGGAGTGTGCTAAAAGCACATATTTAACAGAGAGATTTGCTTATAAAACAAGACACTTTTGTTTTAGAAAACCATCTAACAAAGTTTCAAATATTAGAGAACATAAACTATTAGTAACGCAAATCTACTATACCACCTTTAATTACAATTGAGAGAAGTAAAAAGAGGTTAATTAACATTAACAATTCATTTTTGTTCCTGGATTGAAAACTACTGGATGATTTATAGGAAAACCTAATGGAGACAGACGAAAAACAGGCCTACATTTTATGTGACTAAACTTAGAGAAACACTTCAGATCACTGGTAAACCTGCTAATGATCCAACAGTTCAGACACAGAAACAAAAGGAGCTTTAAGGTGTCTACACACATATCATTAGAAAAGATTATATAGCAGATGTTATACTACATTTATGTCTCAGGAAAGACGATTGTGTCAATTTGAGTGAAAATGGTTGCCATTAAAATAACCACAGCTCTAATAAGAAAGGCTGTTTGAGGATACAGGCAGAAGACGAAGAGTAAGCAAAAATGAATATATAATTACAATGTGTCACCTCACTGACATGGATTACACCAACAAGCATAATAATTTGCTAAGATTACAGACTGATAATTAGCCTTCCAACATGGGACTGATAATACACCGTTCCATTAGCATTAACTTAAGATTATTCTAGAAAGTAACTATAAACGTTTGCTCCAATAGAGCTTTAAACAGGAAATAAGCAAACTTTTACTAGTGATCTTTTAATTTGGTAGAATTTACTCAAATAACCTTTTCTCTTGAAGACACAACCTGGAACCCTACAGAGAAAAAACCGTTTAAGAGCATGTAGTCCCTGGTGAGATTCAAAATATTTAATAACCAAACAGTATACACCTACCAATCAAAAAAGACACACCAACCAATCAGAATAAACACAGGCTTAAAAATATAGAACAAAATAATGCTGCAGTAACCTTGTGACTCGAGTATCAGATGAGCATATAACTGTCAGAATATAGAAAATAAGAAAAGAAATTACATAAAGGCATTTATGTCTTGACAACTACTTCTATAAAACAAGAAACTAAGACTCTTGGATTTGGGTGAGAAATAGAAATATCCCTCAACAGTGGATTATTATAATGCACTTAGTAAGTAGAGCTGCTATCAGTGATCATGGATCAATCTCAGTCTGTTGAATTATAAACATAAACATTACTTTGATTTTCCATACCTCTTTGCACTTTGTTTTCAAGAAGCCATGTTTTAAGCTGGAGGACCTAAGTTTTGCTCTGGCCCCAGCTTCTATTAATTTAGAAGCTGGAAATTTAGAGGAGAGGGGAAGGAAACAAACATTTACTGAGATCCCCTCATTTGCTCAGCCTCATCACCTTTTCGATTCTTCAGAACAACCCACAAAAAAGGTATTACTATCCTTAGTTTACAAAGAAGGAACTGTAGCTCCAGGGCCTTAAGAACTTAACCAACATTACTGTAAGACTAGTAAGTAGCAGGACTAAGATTCAAACTTGGAGGACTATTCTCCACAGGGTCACACTGTCTCTCCAGGCCACTCAAGATGGGGGGGTTGCATGTTTATTTCATCACAATTTTATGTTTCAAATGCAATCCCACATGTGGAAGGACATCATAAAGCATCATGGTTGTGTATTTTGCAGAAGATAAGGAATTGTCAACATAGAAAAACCTGATACCATTTTTCAGTGATTTGCACTTTTTCCTTTGTATTCTCTTTAGCAGTCAACCATGCCATATAATCTTCAATAAGCAATAAAAATGAATCACAGGGACGACATATGTACTCCCCAAATGTACTGATTGAAAAACAACTCCCTTATCACTTACTCCTTCCTCTGAGCCACCTCGCAGAAGGGATCTATGGAAAGAGTTTATACCAGTGTGAAATTAATATATAAAGTATGCACAGACTCAAAGAGAAGAACACAAAAAAAAGAAGCCAAAGAAGAATCAAGAATCATGGTTTGGTTGCTGGTTTTCCTGGAAGACAGAGGTATCTAGTCTACGGCTTTCGACCCCATCTGGACACCAAATCAGACCTCGGATATTGAGGAATACAATGGCTGCGCTGTCCTCGCTGCCCTTCAAGTCCCCTCTATGCCTACTTTTCAAGGAGAAACCAGAATACTGTGTATTCTCTGTGGCATTCCCTGATCACTCAGCCCACCAGCCTGCCTGCAGATAAACTCCTACTATACCTTTACAACCAGGGATCTGAACCCACAATTTACACAACCCGACAACAAGAGGAACTAAAAAAAATTAGGACTGAGTGAGAAAAAAATCAAAGATATCCAGTTGTCACTAGGCAGTCCCAAACACAATTGGTTTTCTATCATTTCATATTGACTGTCTTTTAGTCTCACCTGAATAAATAAATTCAGGGCCAAGAGAAAGTCTTATACTTCTTTTCAATCAACCACAGAACTAGATATACAGGAGGGCTTAAATTCTTAGTGATTATCACATATAAAACATCAGAAAAATTCCATATCATAGAAAGTTCTTTGAATGCTGGATTTTATGAGTCAAAGGAAAAATGAAGTTTGGGAGTGGCTACTCATACGAAAAACGGTTTTAACCATTTAGAGGAAATTTAGTAACCAGAGCAAAGATTTTTAACCTCTATGATTAGAAAACCAAATTTTTGTCCCACATACAGGGAAGCTGTTCAAATATGAAGATATAAAACAAAAGAAGAAAAATTCCTGAAAAATAAACAGTACCTTCAAGAGGGAAATTAAAGGAAGCAGAATTAGCTCTGTTAACTCTGGACCACGAAGGCCAGGCCACTGTTACCTTCAGGAATGTAGGTCCAGAAGGAAGGCTCTTTTTCTGAAACCCTCAGATGAGTAATGACAAACTAGACAGTGTCACTGGACTCCACAGTGGACTGTACTTGTGATCCTTTGCCTAAGTGAAGAGCAGCAGCAATCCATTCATTCATTATGCAAATTCAAAACCACATGTGAGCTAGGTGCTGCTGGGGAAAAAGATGAAGTGCAGGTCCCACCTTCAGGGATCTGATAGTGGGCATGGAGGAAGAGAAGTGCAAAAGTATCCCAAATTACAAGACGGAGCCGACTTCAACCCAAAGCAGACTTCCAACTGCAGGTATCCACGCCTCTCTGCCCGTGGGCTTTCTCCAAGTCAAGGACAGCCACTTGACCGGCCAAAGGTGGCAGGAGAGCCCCAAACTACTGACCATTCAGAGTTAGTGTATAAATCCCCCAGCTCCCTCACCCAGCATGTGGACTTGATAACATCACTGTTCTCCAGAAAGTGGGCTGGGGACCCGGGCCAGCCTCGCCATCACGCGGGAGCTTATGAGAAATGTGGTCTCTCAGGTCTCAGACCAGACTGGTCTGACTCTGCGCCGTAAAAAGGTCCCCAGGTGAGTCTCTACTAAGATTTGAGAAGCCCCACCCCATCTCCTAGAGCTTCTTCCCCCGCCTGAGCTCCCACTGCCCACCACGATGGCTGCTTGTTAACACCTCTCCTGGCTGCCTTCTCGGAGCTGTCTCACTTCACTCTCCCACCAGTGCTTCCTGCACGTACCCAATAAACGCAGACACACGACAAAGAGTAAAACGTCATGCAATTTCAAAAGACTCCAACTAGTACAGATCAAACTGTTCAGAGAGAGGTAGCATTTGAGATGTGCTTTGCACAGGCAGAGATGGAGGGATAAAAGGCACCTGCAGGAGGGGGCAGCATGGGGAGGGGAGGAGGTGAAGAGACAGCAGCTGAAAAGATGTGAAGATGGGAGAGGGAAGGAATCCTCAGGCATTAGCGCCTGAATTTCGCCAGCGTGCGATGCATGAAGGTGAGTAGTAAGAAATAAGGCTCAAAAGGGAGGGTGAGATCAGATGAACCTGACAGATGACGATATCTGGCCTTTATTTTCCAACTGATTGGAAGTAATTAACAATTTGAACAGAAGATACTAATAAGCAATATAATTTGAAAATTCACCTAAGAGAAATGTGAAAAATGTGAAGAGGGTGGAGAGATCAAGTCTACTTGCCCCCCATGGGCTGTCACTCTTTTGAGCTTGGGCTGCTGGGAAGGCGGGAGTTTGCCTGGTCCAGTTTGGAGAAAGAGACCTAACATTACCTGAAGGGTAAATGACTGACTGTTCTATGTGTACATAATAATGTCTGACTCACAGCAGTGACCAGAATGGATTATGGAAGAAGAAAAAATATAATATCACTGGGCATTTATTTGGATAGTGATTTGGTGTTTTCAAAGGGCTTTCACAAACATCATCCCCCGAGCTCCTCCCAACACCCTTGGTGCAGCCCTAGTAACAGCCAGCCTGCAACTTGAACACGCTGACCCACAGCACTCCTTGTTAACCAGATTGAGACCTTCAGGAGTTAATGACAAGGTATGGGTCACGGGTCCCCTGACCATGCCCAGGTTCAATGATTCACTTGGAAACTCAAATGAGTTGGTATAGCGTACTCATCACTGTGATTTATTGCAACAAAGCAAAACCAGCAAAGAGAAAAGGTGCATGAGCAAAGCCTGAAAGAAGCTAGGCACAGGTTTCCAGGGGTCCCTTCCCAGTGGAGTCTCACAGGATGCACTTAATTCCCCAGCAACAAGCTGTGACAACACCTGTGAAATGCTGTCTACCAGGGAAAAGCACCTGAGCCTGAAGTCCAGAGTTTTTATCAGGGGTCAGTCACGTAGGCACCATCTGCTTAGCACCTGCCCAAATTCCATACTCCCAAAAGGAAAGCAGGTATTCAACATAAACCACATTGTTTGTACAAACAATTTAGACACCATGAGCCACTCTAATCAGTTCTGAGTGTGATGAGAACTCCCTGGAAACCCAAGTTCCCAGATGCCAGCCAATGGCCAATCCTATGAGCAGACCTTTCACAGGATCAAAGTCAGGCCTGCGATGGTCTGCAGGCTCTTTCCTGCAGGGTCACAAATGCATTCTTGGGGCTTGAGCTCTAATCATGCTATTGATTTAATACTCTGGCTACTTACCACAGGCAAAGTATCACAAATAGTATTGGGGAGGTTGAGTATGTTAAATACAAGGATATAGGTACATATGCCAGTTCTACTTGGAAAAATTTGTTCTAACCTGCTGGCTAATTTCAGGAAGTAGTGTAATATAAAAACAAATCCATTATGTGTATATAAATAAGAAATGTAATTACACATTTCTAATTGGTTGCAATTATGCCAATAGAAAAATACTGTATTAACTCCTATCCCCACAAGATCCTAATTTATTAGGGCTGTCTTCTTCCACTGATATCTGGAACCAATCCTCCCAAAAATGTTACTTTTTAAACACACACACAAAACTCTACCAGAAAATAAGAACTAAACCTACTATTGCTTTTTCCTGTTTTCAGCATGTCTGACTGGTACTGCCCAAACAATAAACCACCTGAAATCCCAGGACTAAAGCATTCCTAGGCATCCTTTAAACTGGAATAGTGCTTTTCCCCTTTCATTTTATCATGTGCTCAGAAACAATACTTATCTGAAGGTCTCCCGATACCTGCTTTTTGTAAATTTCCAGCAAAGTTATGATGGAAGTTGAGATGTTTACATATGTTCACTAACTTAAAACCATCTAAAGTAACAAATAAAAGCAGGTTTGAGACACCCCTTCTAACTCACAAGGAGATGATTTTTGCACCATGACACACAATTTTCTTAACCTCGGAGATATGGCCTTAGCTAGATGGGGTAAAAGATCACATGAGGTGACTAGATGCATTTCTTGGCCTGCCAGGAGTAAATTTCAGTTCTTTGCTCGTGAGGTTTGATGCTGTGTGTGATGTTGTCATTCCTCCTGAAAATGAGAGAGGAGGCCAGCATTCTTTGCCACCTGGATTGTTCGGCCTTGCCAGCGTACCTGCTCCGTGCAGATTCTCCCTGCCGACTACATTCAGAGGCCAGACTGCACCTAAAAAACCCTGGAACAGAAACTAAGTCTTTACATTTTCAAGAAAAGTAAAGTTTGCCTCTAACCTAGTCAGTATTCAGGGACTACGAAGAAAGAAACAATCGTAGGGGGAAACCATGCCAATAAAAGAATTAGTGCTGATATTTGTTCCTTATCTCTCATTTTCAGCTGGAAAGGAACAACCAGAGCCCAGGTCAGAGCAATCCAAAAGACATTTTATTTTGTTTTGCTTTGTTTTTGTAAACAAAGAACACTTATGAAAATGAAAACCTTTAGGCCAGAATATTTAATTTTAAATAAAGGAAAGAATACAATGGTATAAATATGGATTCTGATGCTGGTAAATGTATTACTGCATTCCCTTGCTCAAGCAAGCCACCCACTAGAAGACAGGGGAGACAGGAAAAGAAAACTCAAACAGCCTCTGCACCATCTGATTTACCATGGGTTCTATAAATTTATATGCAAGAACACACAGGGTTGGAAAGCGCACTCCAGTAGCCATGCACTATAATTTCAGTTTCAACAGATACAAACTGTGCTTCGTTTGTTCAAAGTATATTTCAGCACAAACATCCTTTTTCTTACAAGGAATCCTGACCACTGAAATTAGACGAGAAGCACACTTACCGGGAGCGCAGCTCCTAAAGCAGTACTCTGTGACCAGGGATGCTTCTGCATCAGTCCTTACCCTGGGAGAGCCACACATCTTGGAACGCGGTCACAACTTATACATACACAGTTATCAGCACCTTTTTAAAAACTCAGGTCTGACTTGCAAGACGGAAATCTCCAGAAAGGTATGTAATATCTTGTTAACCATAACTGGATTTATGATAGGGTGTCCTGTTGTAAATCCAGGGACAGAGCAACTTTAAAACATTGGTTTAAAAGCCAAAAAAATTTTTAGAATAATTCGCATGGGTAAGAGAGAAGGAAACAAAAAATGGCTTCTGGCATTTCAACAGGCTATAATAATTGGGGCTAGAATAGAACACATTCTGGTAAATTACCAAATTAATGAAGAAATAAACTTAATCCTGATAGTACGACTAACAAGCAAGAATCCATTATTTCCAACAAAGTGAGACTCAAACCAATGACAGTACAGTGTGTCTGAGCAGCCTGAAGACCTACTGTACACATATATGGCAAGGAGAAAGACTGCCCCTCCAAAGGAGACATGCTCAAATCCTCAATAGGTCACCTTTTCTGATAAAAGTTCTAGAAAGAGGCAATATCCTTGTGACCACTATTAAGAAAGGGCCTTCTACCCATGAGTAACAGCCACGGAGGCACAGGCCACTAAACTCAGAGACAGGGGCAAGAGAGGGCCAGATTCTCTTCTCAATTTTTGGCCAAAGAAACAGAACCATTTACTACCAATTCCTCTCCCATCATGACCAATACCACCTAACTGGAAGAACTGAGTTTATTTTATATTAAATAACTACACACACACACACACACACACACACACACACACACACACAGAATAAAACAACTTTCACTCAACTATCAAATTTCCTAAATGAGAAAATGTAATGTAATTGGTAAAAATGTGAGCGTGATGTCAAATCCTGTAAAATAAAGTACAGGTTTCCCCCACTATCCAAAAATAGAACGTTCCTATGAAACCTTTCATAAGCTGAAATGGTATAAAGCGAAGAAGCAATTACCACTCATTTATATGGGATAAATTTTGAGCATTCCCAGACCGAAAATTCAACGCCCACACAATGTATTTCATTGATCATCATCAAAACGTTTAATTATGTCCAGTTTTACACTAAGCATAATACCCTTACAAGCTCTCTTAGGCTCTTCTGATACCTTAGGACACATCTTGCTAATTAATGCACAAAAAACTAAAAATAAAGTATAGACACAGTTCAAAGCTATGGAGTTTGATGCTGACCGGTTCTGGGGCAGGAGCTTGACTGGGCTACTCCCGCTTCTTGGGGTGTGCTGTCTCTATAGTGGCTTGGCTCGCTGCCAAGCAAACGCTGAACACTGTTTTTGCTTTTCATCTTTTTTCATAGAAGCAAAAATGCTCTTTGGATTTCTTTCAGTTAGTGAAAACAGGTACTGATGTAGGTCTTTCATAAAAGCAAAGTGGCCTAATACAAATTTTCGAAAAGCAGGGAAAGCCAACACACAGAATTGTAAGTTGGCTTTCTTTCTTTAAGAACCACTTGCCTTCTAGGGGAAACAGATTAAACCAATTTGGCTGTAAAGTACACAGGTACCAAATGAAATGTGCTTCTCCAAAAATATTCCTTTTTTCCTACATGGAAATCACAGAGGTAAAAGAAGTAAGAAAATGTTCCTTCCCTCCTTAATGATGGCTTTTATAAACTGGTTGACAACCTAAACTTCAGGATGTAATGCGAGATTAAAACAGACCACCCACAACGTAGGATGTCTGGGGTGCTACCATCCCACCCATCCCTCAAAATGCTGTGATGTGTGAGAGACCCACTGAGGCAGGGCAATCTGATTTCCTTCCATGACAGGAGACCGGGCCACAGTTGAGGAAGGAAGAGCAGATGTACCTTTCCTTGAGTTCTCTATTCCCTTTTATACCAACACAAATGAAATATTGAGGTCAAATTCAGGTGGCATATTTTTGGCTTTATATCTTTTAGATAAGTAAACAACAAAGTAATAAACAAAAACTTGAAATTAATTGGAGATTCCTATTAAATAATGGACTGTGGAATCTTATTGTAATAAATAGGTTCATCTAACTTTCTCCTCTGCGAATGAACTAGGTAGGATTACAAAATGCCAGAAGGTGGGGAGGGGGGGTAGTTTAAATGATCTTGACCTTGGAAGGAAATTCCCACAGAATCAGGATGAAATTCAATGGAATAAGTACTCTCAGCATTTGGGAAAGAAAAAAAAAGAATCCATGCAAATCCATGCAAGGGATAAATCCATGCAAATACATGAATCCATGCAAATACATGCAAAAATGAAGAGGACTTTATGCAGATCATGACCACAGGTGAAAAACAAGGCTAGCAATGTAGTACTTTATTAAAAATAAGTAAGAACATTGATAAAAAAAAGTTACAGAAGCCCTCTGCATTCAAAATTGCTATATTTCTTGGGATGACTTATTACGACAAAGATTTCTGGAGTCTTATATATCTCAGTTCAGAAGAAGATGCAGAAATATTATCTACTGTGACTTCATAAAACCGTATCTCAAGTATTGGGTTCCATTATGGATATTTTTTTAAGGAAGAAAAAAAGTGGAATAATAAAGGACAAGATTCTATACCTACCTTATGAGAAATAATTTAAAGAACTCATACTGTTTCACAAAAAGCAAGCAAGCCCCAAACATGCCATGAAGCCAACTCGGGTTATCTGTGTAAGCAGATGTGGGTTCCAGAGTCCCACTGTCTGTCTCCAAGGGATTCAACCTGAAACGAGTTTCAGGACAGATTTCAGCTCAATATATGAAAATTTTCTAATAAACACAGATGACCAAAGAGACTTCCTCTCGAGGAATGATGTTGCCACCACTGAATACAGAGGGGGGGGCAAAGCTAACACTACCTCAGGGAACGTTATAGAGGTGGCTCAAGTATGGGGTGCAAGTTTGGACTTTAAAGCACGTTGTTCACTGAGATTCTATAATTACAACTCTCTATGAAAGACTTCACATGTGATAATTATAGTCATCAAGACTCATAAAGCAGACTTCCTGGAAAGAAGGCAAAGTGCTCAAAAAAACACACACAACAACAGCAGCAACAATAACAATTTCCTTTCTATCCTTCAAAATGTACAACAATGGGGGGGGACCTCATCTACGTTAATAATAGCAAAAGACTTAAAGAACAGAAGTGATACAAACAGATCAAACAGAGAGAATCTGCTGGGGGTCTGTACACAGCAGAGTTGAGGGAAGAAAGTGGCAAAGGTTGGGGAAAACTTCCTGGTGTCCCCCAAATTGAAGAACAAGTAACATGGTTTTGGAATGCACGTTCCCACCTATATCAGCAGTGGAGGGACTAAAAAGAAACTAGACAGCCAACTGATCCCAGTTTTCTGTCTGACCAGGCAGGGTGGTGGGCTAAATGCTCACCAACTTTGTAAAGTGGTCTACAACTGTAGAGAAATATACCCAATAGGTACACAGAACAAAAATTCCATAAACAGCGAGGTACCATACTCAATGATTTCTCATCAAAGTGGCTGGCTCACCCAAAACAGAAGGAACAAATGGAACTGGTTATAAAATACAACAAAATTAAGAAGCAGCAAAGCTCAGAAGTTGTCCACTGCCAGAGCCCTCCCCACCACCCTACTGAGACAACTAAAGAGCTAAAAACAATATATACCATCGTCTTCTAGCCTTCCAGCTCAAGTGCTAAGGGAAAAAACACAAACAGACTCAAGACAAATAGGGAAGGAAGTCAATGAGATTCCACCCACACTATTTTTGGACAAACAGTAGGGTCAGACAAAATTTGGAACATTCCTAAGAAAAAATGAAGACGAGGCACAGAACATGCAAAAGAGAAAATGAAGAGAACTTGGAATGATTTACTCTAGGAAACAGAAGAAAAGATATAGAGTATAATTGCTTTGTACTATCAAGAAAATTTAACAAAATGTGGACTGTTTAAAGTAGGATACTAAAAAATAGAATAGGGTAGAAAGAAACTGTCAGAGCTACGAATGTAAATAAGAAGAAAAAATAATGAGATCACAGAACTTAAAAATGAATTTGAAGCATCAAAAACAAAGAACAGGCACTTCGGTCATTCAAAACCTATTTGTTAGCACCTGACATTTATATCAACCACTGACAAATCAATGGTGCAGGTAAGAAACTGGAGCAAATCACACAAGGAAAAGAATGGAGAAATGAAGCAATTAGATAGAAGTTGACAGCTTTGCTAGAGAAACTTCAGAAATCCAATATATGAATGATTGGTGTGCCTAAAGAAGAAAAAAGTTATTGGGGAACAGAGAAAATATTCAATGATAAGTTGGGAAAAATCCTTACTATAAAAGAATAAATATAGCCCAGCTGGTGTGGCTCAGTGGACTGAGTGTCGCCCCATGGACTGAGAGGTCCCAGTTCGATTCCCAGTCAGGGCATATACCCAGGTTGCAGGCTCGATCCCCAAGGGAGGAGGGGGGTGTGCAGGAGGCAGCCGATCAATGTTTCTCACATCGATGTTCTCTCTCTCTCTCCCCCTAAAAAATCAATAAAAGCATATTTTTAAAAAAGAATAAATGTAAAGATGGAATGTGTTCAGAGTGTCTAGGATAAATAATTAAGAACAAAAAACAATGAAGTATAACCTAGTAAAGTTATTAAACTTCTGAAACAAACATCCAAACAGAAAAAGTAAATCACAAAGAAAAAATATTCAGGCTAACTGCAGACTTCTCATCAAATGTAGATGTCAGGAAACAATGGAGGAACATCCACCCTGAGGCAAGCAATGTGGATGAAAAAGAGGCGTAATTCAAGAAGTCTATGCAAGTTGTTAATTTGTGAATGGTGTCGAAAGTTATTCTCAAACACACAAGAACTCAGAATTTATGTCATCTGAGGACCCTTTGTGAAAAATCTACCAGAAGATACAATCCAATCAACTCCTAAATGCATGAAAATAAATAAAAGTACACAATTAAAGAAACTGAGAGAAGAAATATCTGGTGATTAGGCATTTATTTAAACACAGAATTAATACTAAATAATATGTAGTTTAAACTGCAGATACAAATATAGATGACTATTAAAATTTCTGAAAGAAAACTGAATAATAAATAAGCAATACACAACAAAAATAACACTCAGATGAATTTCTTTAGGCTTAGCTAGAAATGATTCCCTGAGATTATACCAGGTATTGAATACGAAATCAAAGGATTAAGAGTTTTAGAAGTGTAAAAATAAACGAATTCTATGTATAAACTTTGCAAAACTAGAGAATCATTTTTGAAATGGTAAAGATCACATGGGCTGCAAGATCAAATGCTAACTTTGTGCCAGCAAAAAAGAACAGAAAACAGTGAAGGGGGATACATATGGAAGTAGAACAGCAAAACCATTCCAGGATTAGGAGAATACATACCAAAAAATCTGAACAGTCAGGAAACTATAATTGAAGAGAGCAGAATAGACAAAATGTGGATTCAAACAATGAGCATGAAAACAATCTTGAATACCATGTACAACTTTCACTCCATCTGACACAATATCCTTTTTATATTCAAACTAAAATAATTTTGGCTTTCTATATGTTTAGCCTTTCAACAACCACCATTAGGTTGCAGGGGATAGACATAAACCTTCAGAAAAATGTTTCTAGCCATGGACAAGTTTATGCTGTTCTTTTAAGTTTTTCCATTCGATACAGTCAGGGTTGTTTCAGAAAAGACTGTTAAAGAAAAGAAAATATAGGTAAAAATTTTTTTAAATTTTATTATAACTAACCATTAAGATTTAGAGAATTGGTTTAAGTCTGGCATCCCTAACTTGCCTATAATAGACGGGTTAAAAAAAAAATAGAACGCACAAATAAAATACCAGGCAAAGCAGAGAATGCAAGTAATATAAATGAGGAGCTGGTAAATGACAGCCAGAGGGCCAAATCCAACTTGCTGCCCATTTTTGTAAATAAAATGCTGTTTAAACATAGCCTTACTCATTCATAAACAAAGTGTTCATGGCCCCGAGTTTAATAGTTGCAACAGAGACCATTTGGCCTAAAAAGCTAAATAGATTTACTATCGGACCCTTTTCATACTCACTCCCCACTAAAAAAAAAAAGCTTCCCAAGCCCTGGTAATACGTGAACAAATGTCTCCATTGCACATGGGACGGACGCAATAAATGGTATTTCATCTCTGAAGTCAATAAACTGAGAAACATAACTTGAAGACAACTATTAAACGTGATGGAGACTACCAATAGTAAAATTAAAGGCGCATTACATACCTTTCAGATTTTCACAGGTGAAACACGACAAAAAAAATCCAATACAAACCAAATGGCAAAGGGAGGAGAGACGAAGGGAGGAAAAAAGGGAGAGAGGGAGAGAACTGACAGAAATCAGAGGCAGAAAGAAAAGACTATCAAGCTGAGGTTAAAACAAACAAACTCTGAGAAGAGGAGTAACAAAGAGATTAAGAATAATTAAAAATAAATGGAGGCCCTGGCCAGTGTGGTTCAATGGTTAGAGCATCAGCCCTCCCCTGAAGGGTTGCAGGTTCGATTCCAGGTCAAGGGCATGTACCTAGATTGCAGGTCTGATCCCTGGTACCGGTCAGGGTACGTACAGGAGTGTCTGTCTGTCTGTCTCTCTCTCTCTCTCTCCACCTCTCCCCTCCCTTCACCTCTCTTCCACTCTCTCTTAAAAAAAAAAGGAAAAAAATATCCTTGGGTGAGGATTAACTAAAAATAAAAATAAATGAAGAAGCAAATGGAAACAAAATAATCATATTAATACCCATCAAAATGGGATTCAAAATACAATAGTATTAATTTACATAAGAAGGTAATAAATACTCAGGGGCATTTTTAGGTACCTCCAACCTCAAAAAAGAGTTTTCATGCCGGCTGGTGTGGTTCAGTGGTTGAGCGTCAACCCATGCACCAACAGGTCATTGGTTCAATTCCTGGTCAGGGCACATGCCCAGGTTGTGGGCCAAATCCCCTGTGGGGGGCATGCAAAAGGCAGCCAATCGATGTTCTCTCTCATCAATGTTTCTATCTCTCTCTCCCTTTCCTTTCCTTTCTCTCTAAAATCAATAAAGAAAAAAAAAAAGAGTACTCACATACATAAAGTAAACATTTCTGGAAACAGGAGAGTGTCATAAACACCAAAGATATGGAAGACTTCAGCTCAATTCTCAACTTGGCAGAATCACAACATAATATAATAAAGATTCACCACAAATATAGCAATAAAATTAAACAATACACTTATATTTATGTTTTATTATAGATACATACATATTTTATGTATCCATAGGACAAAAATTAAATGCATATTAGACTACAATAAATTCCCAAAAGTAAAAACATTTTAGACCACATTCTCCTATCAAAGTGATATAAGACTAGGAAGAAATAATAAAGGTTGGGGGAAAAAAAAAAATCACACTTGGAAAATTTTAAACTACCTTAAACAACTCTGGTTCAGAGATAAAAACTAAAATCATAATTTAAGAATGTCTTCAAAAATTATATGAGCTCTACACAGCAACAAGTAGAAATAGTCAAAGCTTTAAATACTTTTGATTCAAATCAAGAAAATACTAGAATACATACAGTAATCTAAGAATTTTAATTCAAGAAAATAAAAAAAAGTACAACCAATTATACCTAGAAAAATCGCAAAAAAGAAAGAAATAATTAATAATAAAGGTGCCAAAACCATTGAATGGAGGAAAGAACATGTCTTTTCAACCAGATACCCACTTTAAAACAAATAAGTCAAAGCCCTACCTCACACCATATACAAAAATCAACTCAAACTGAATCAAACACCTAACTATAAGAACTAAAACTACAAAGTTTTAGAAGAAAACACAGAGGCAAATCTTTGTGGCCTCAGATTTACCATTGGTTTCTTATATATGACACATAAAGCACAAGCAACAAAAGAAAAAGAATAGATAAATTGAACTTCATCACAATTAAAAAGTTTGTGTTTCAGTACAATTTTCCACATAGCCAAACTTGTCATATAATCTTATTGGTTCCATTTTCTTTTTCCATTGAAGACATTCATCCTAGGACACTCCATCCTTCCAAAAATAAAATAGCCAATTTTCCAGAAATGTCTAAGTTAATGAAATTGAAGCTAAAAGTGATTTTTTAAAACATCTAAGTTACATAATAAATTGAGGCATTTTTTCTCTATTCTTGTAAATACACAGTTTAGAAAAGAAAATACTGTATAATAAAAATGAATTTCATACAATGTAAATAAATGCAAGATCTTTTTTTCCCCATTTGATTGACAAAACCATAATGATAACTGAGATGTACCAAAATAGTCACTAACATAAACTGGTAGTGGGAACGTAAACCAATACAACCTTTCTGAAAGACAGTGGTGATATGCATCAAAATTTAAAATAAGCCTATAACTTGGCTGATGATCCAACTCTGAGGACCTTATTTGAACGGATAATTATGCAAGCGTACAAAAATGTATCCCCTACAATATTCACTACAGCACTGATTACAAATTTTTTAATGGAATTAAACTAAAATATCCATCAGTAGGGGTCAGGTATAAATGGTGGTGTACTGGCAAATACTTAACTAGTTCTGCAGGGGAGAAGGGGAAGGGAAAGCCCTGATTTATAGCATTTGCCAACTTCTGTGTTATAAAACTCCCATCATGGCTGATTTCGAGCTACCAAAATGAAGTCACTGAAAGCAGAATTGAGAAGAAATGTATACAGTTGGCTTTCATGAGCAGGTGCAAGCCAGCTACAGCACACCACTGTATGATTCAAAATAACTGGAACAAACAAACAAACAACAAAAAAAAAAACACTGAACACCTCTAAAGAGCCGAAAAACATGATGTAAAAACTGGATATTAACAGAGCAAGATGTTCATTACATATTACTGGATCAAAAAAGACCAATTACATACAGAACTGTATATGTGGTGTAATCTGTGTTAGTGTGACCTTATATGTGTATTTCATTTTCAATTTGAAAGAAAAAGAATCAAATAACAGGGATGTGTAAACACTACATTCAATCTAGTTTTACCCGTAACAACAACAGTAAAGCTGGCTTTCAAGGAGTATATAAAGCAGATAAAGATTTTTATTTTAAAACAAAATACCAAAAGACCAACAAATGATTTGACTTCAAAATAATTAAAAACTTCTGTATTAAATAATACCAAACAACGGAAAATAAAAATAACAGACTGGGTTTAAGCTATTTGCAGTAAAAATAAAAAGGCTAATTTCATCTGTATTTTCAGAGCTCATAAATAGGCAAAGGAAATGAAGAGACAACTTACAAAATAAGAAATTCAACCAGAAACAAACATATGGGAGAGTGACTATTCTCACTACTGATCAAATAAATGCAAATTTATAATTATGTACCATTTTTGCCTAACTTATTGATACTCTTACAATATTGCTGATGGTGTTCCAAATTGTATACAACCATTTCAGAAAATGTTTTACGTTTGTGTAATCAAGAGTCATAAAATTTTTCATATCGCCTGACCTAGAAATATCATGTCTATTAATCTAATCTAACAAAAGTCTGTGAATGAGTGTGTGTGTCTGTGTCTGTATGTGTGTTTAAAAAATGCTATCTCCATAATATGCACTTATGCGTAACCAATGGACAGACAACAATGCTTGGGAGGGGGAGGGATAGGGAGGAGGGTATCTGGGGTGGGAGGAGAAACATCTGTATTAATTAATTAATTAATTAATTAATTTTTAAATTAAAAAAAAAAAATGCTATCTCCACCCTGGCCAGTTTGGCTCAGAAGTTAGAGCTTCACCCAAAACTGAAGGGTCTCAGGTTCGATGCGAGTCAAGGGCACATTCTAGGTTGCAGGTTTGATCCCCAGAACCCAGGCAGGATCGTTGAGGAGGCAACCAGTCGATGTGTCTCTCTCACATTGATGTTTCTTTCTCTCTCGCTCCCTCCCTCTCTTCCACTCTCTAAAAATCAATGGGAAAATATCCTTGAGTGAGCATTAACCAAAAAGTAAATAAATGCTATCTCCACCAAGAACTTCATTACAGCATTATTTTGAAAGCAGAAACACTTAAGACAAATCTAAATGTCCAAAAATAAAAAATAGAGTATGTAAGCAAATCAACATATACGCTCTAATAGAATATTACACAGCAATTCCAAATAGTAGCATGATATTAACATTATATAGCCACATAGAAAATACTTATCACGTAGTGTTAAATTGTACCGAGTGATTAGACCTGTGCAAGAAGCACATAAAAATTAAACAGACTAGAAAGGAACATACAAAAAGATCATGTTTCTTAAGTTAGATTGGTGTAATTTGGATAAATTTATGAATAACTTTAAAATCCTTTTTTTCAAACTTTGTTTTAAAAAAACTACTGTATTATTTGTAAAATTTTATAATCACTGAAAAAACACAAAAAATGTTATGAACAGAATGGACTGTCAATCTTTCAAAGGCCAACAGGAAGACAATATATTTCTTGAGAATGTAAGAAAATTCTTAAGTGGAAGAATATGTACACTTCTTATCTCAAACTTTGTCTATTAAATACAACAGTTTTACTCATTATTTAATTTTTTTACTATTTTAGAAAGCAACCATACCACCACAAGATATATATCTCAAATGCTCTTCCTTATTTCATTCAAAAAAATAAAATAAAATACCATATACATTATATATAAAGAAATAATTTCTGCCCTGGTCGGGTTTCTCAGTGGTTAGAGCGTCGGCCTGCAGACCAGAGTCCCGGGTTCAGTTCCCGCTTAGGGCACGTACCTCGGTTGCGGTTCGTCCCTGGCCCCAATTGGGGTTGTGCAAGTGGCAACCAGTCAATGTGTCTCTCTCACAATGATGTTTCTCTCTCTCTTCCTCCCTCTCTCCCTCCCGCTCTATCTGAAGATGAATGCAAAAGTGTCCTCGGGTGAGGATAAAAAAAAAAAAAAAGGAAATAATATTTCTAATAGAGAAAAAAATCACTGTGATTCTGAGATTCAGAAGTACGGATGCACAATGCCTTCATTAATTCTGGGAGGGATACATTGTAATTTGAGTAGCAATTCACAGACAGGCTCTAAGGATTCAGAAAAACCCTAGATGAGAACCTCTGTTCCCTTAGAAAGCATGGCCTGGAGTGGAAGGCCCTACAGAAAAAGTGTTTCTCAAAGGACATAGATGGTGATTTTCATGAAAAAAATATTTGGAGTCAAGATTTCCCTGAAGAAATATTAACAATGATTTCCTCCATTAAAATACAACTCTTTGGCAAGAATTGTATGGCTAGGAAAATACAAATTATTTATTCAAAACCGATCAAGCAATATACAGGTTAGGTATCTTCTCTCACAGCAGATGGAAAGCTTATGGGACTCATCACTACAAGAGACGTTATATGTCCAAACTTTTTCGTTACTTCTAATGTGCTTTGGATAACCTCTTAGATGGTGACCCAACATACAATAGGAGAAACTAGAATGTTCAGAGGACATCCCATTCATTAGACCTTGAATACATAAAGGCCCTTGCATCTCCAGAATCCAAGTCCAATCCAAGCTTGGCTCCATGAGGAGCCAATATTATGGTAATTCATTAGTTCTTGACCCATTAGGAAGTGTTTGGGAATAAAACTAGAGATTGATTTCAAGTATCTTTTGTTTCAGTACTCCCTACTTCTGCGCTCAAATTATTCAGAACTATTCAAATGTATGATGTTGGCAAAATATATTTGAGACAAGAAAGTCTCTTAAGTCAATTCTATCATGGACAAATGTAGCCCATTTTGAATGTTCTTCATAACTGGAAATAGGTTTTAGGAACCTTGAATAAACAGAGAAAAAAGTCCACTCCCTGGGTTTGGATGTGATAGGTGAGAAAATGAACAGTTCATAAGAGAACACAACCAATAGACAGGGGGCCTTTCTCAACTAAAAATTACAAACTACTTCTAAACAGGCATACTTCGTTTTATTGCACCTCGCTGTACTGCGCTTCACAGATGCATTTTTTTACACATTGAAGGCAAGACCCTCCACCAGTAAAACTCCTTTATTGCACTGACCTGGAATCAAACCCACAATATCTCCAAAGTATGCTACTACTACATATTTCCACCTGGGTATGACTCCACTTGGTAAGAATATCTCATGATACTACTTATCTACTCATTGCCTTGGGCAACTGAAAGGTGCTCTATTGTAGGAGGAAGCCAGCCAGGTGGAAGCAGACTTTCTAGACAAGGATCTCTCCAGAGACATTCTAATAACCTATCACCAGATTAGCAGAGTTCTCAATCCAATAATAGATGCATTTATATCACCTTAAAGAGCTGACAGGGGGGAAAAACATGGAACAATGTTGTAAATTTTCTTTTTAATATGTGAATGGGTTTATTCAGGACACTGCTTGGCATGATATCTGGGCTTAGTCTAAGAAACCACCTCCAGGAGCGAAAGAACAGGAGAGTGCATGCAACAAAACTCCTCCCATACAACCCAGGCTTCTCCACTTGCTCATCACAGAGGAAGGGCAGGGCAGATATGACAATGATAAAGAAATGCGGCAGGGCAGTGGAGCTGACAAGAGGAAGCTGCATTGGCTCTTTCTGATTAAAGACACTAAGCCACCATGCAGGGCACCTCTCCTTTAGTGAAGACCTGGCTGCAACACCCTGGTAGAACAATACCCTCTCCCCTGCCAAGCCCCACTAGATCCCCCATGACTCTCCTTCACCTATGTTCTTTTCCCCTGCACCTGTCCAATTCCAAATCTGAAATCAAAGTAAGTGAGCCTGAAGCTGATAAGATAATGAGAAGGCCATGTGCCAGAAACAAAGTAGGGGTCGAAGAATGACAAGCACCTGCCTGGCACCTCCAATAGAACTGGGTCTTATAACAGTGTAGCTCTTTCCGAAAGAGGAGGGTAAGAGTCTAGCTGTTCCTTCTTTGGTCATAGAGCCTCTTCTCCTGAATGCAGACAAGAGACACAGGAGCCCTGGCCAGGTAGCTCAGTTCATTAGAGCATTGTTCCAATTCACCAAGGCTACAGGTTCGATCCCCAGTCAGGGCACATATGGGAATCAACCAATAAATGAGTGAATAAGTAGAACAATAAATCTCTCTCTCTCTCCCTCCCTCCCTCTTAAATCAATATATTTTTTTAAACTAAAAGAAAAACAGGAAGTTGCTTTCTTAAGGTTTCTCTGATCATGGCCATGACAACTGAGGGCAGTTCAGAGGCCACAGCAAAATAGAGAGATAGATGTAGATACAGATATATGTAAACCTTACTTCATGTTACTTAGTGTTCAGCATTATCTGTTTTCCTGGTTTTAATGAATGCCCTAAGAAAAAGATGCACATCGTAATAAAAGAAGAAATGGACACAAATGGTCCATCCACGGGTTAATTCTAAAGTTTTCCTGGACGGCCCTGGAAAAGCGACCTACTGGCTCCAAATACAAAGCAGTCCCCCAAACGTGCTCCAATAAAGATAATGAGGTACTCACGGTGCCCAGGCCTCAATAGCCAACCTGCTCTCACTGAAACTGGCAGAAACAGCCTGGGCAGCAGAGATTCTTTGTAAGCAAATGTAAAGCATTGTTTAAAGCCCAATGAAGCAAAAAATAAAATAAAACCAAAAATGAGAAGTAATGGTGAGTCACAGGTAGTTGCCTAAGGGTATCTGAGAAAACTCCCAGGCCTGAGCAGGGCAGTGCTGGAACACTGTGCCTCCCAGGATGTTGCCCTTCCTGCAGGAAGCAAGAGACCCATGCTGATATGACAGCAGGCGTCTGATACCATCCCCTGTGAAGGCGGTGAAACTATCAGCAGCATGCCAGGCGGCAGGAGGGGCAACTCTGGACAGACTCCCAGATGCCTTCTCCTCACAGCTCTTCCCCAGGGCGTTGGGAGCTGACTGCAGGACACCAGAGTTATTCCCAAAGGGGAAAAAGAGAGTGAGGGAGGCCAGGGGGAGCCCACCAGCCCTGGCAATGCCTCCCTGGACATCCCACCACTTCTGGAGAGGACTGGGGCCCCTCAACCAGGGGTGAGTTTGTGCAAAAACTGGCCAACATGGCCAAAACTGCAGAGGGGAAGCAGAGAACGTTCCAAGGTTCAAATGGCCCTTAGATTTGGTCCAATCTCTTCATTCTACACATTTCTATAGAAACAGTAAAAGAACAAACAAACTAAACACCCTCACGTTAGAGAGGGGTAAGGTAGGAGTACTTGACAGCCTTTCAGTTACAGGTTTTAGAAAAAACATCCCTAAACCACTATGCAGGGCCATAAGGCGTAGTTAGTGATTTAGCCGAATAAACTTTCACAGAGCCAGTCTGGCATTGTTTTTGCATGATTTACCAATTTTCAAAAATACTGTATCACAACAGAGCAACATGAGAGTTAAACGCTTACCAACTACCCTGGCATTCTTTTAAGGGCAAACCAGAAACAAGAATTAAAGTCATCCTGTATTATTAGAACAAGTCACAGGAAATGGGTCAGCTCTTTAGGACAAGAGGAAAACTGCCTTTGCCATCTGTAGAAAAAGAAACGTAAGATATAATGCAGGAGCTCTGAAAAGCCAAGATCCTAAAATATCAATTAATATGGCAAGAAAATATCACTGTATCTTTACTTAAAAAAAAAAAAAAATCTACTCAGATTGAAGGGGTATGTATGACCAAAGCAAAGGACCCTGCTGAGGTCTTTCGCCCTGACCATCTGTATGGAAATACAATTACATGTGTTAAGGATCTCAAGACACTGAGATGGGGACTTTCAACTAATTAAATGAGGAACCCGAAATATTACTCAACACAGGCCTCAGCACTTTCTCCCCTTCTAGCAAATGCACTGCATCCTATTTTGAAACCCAGTGGCCCATGATAAATTACCTAGTCCGGGTTCACTAACTCTGCTGATAGTAACGAACAAGCTCAAGTCTCCAGCCTATGGAAAAGAAAGGAGAATTTTACATTTTATGAGTTCTGTTTTGCAGACCAAAGTGTTGCTAAAGAAAATTAATCATCTCCCAAAATCATATTCATAAGTGTCTAAAGTCCCCAACTTCCCCTCTCACCAGCTCAGCCACATGATGTTTGAAAGAAGCACTAACTTGGAAGTTCCCTAAATCTTAAAGAAATGTGCACACCACAGAATCCAAGGAACCCCTCCTAGCATTTGTTTAAGGAAGCTGTGATGAGAGAGTAAATGGGTGGGTAGTATTCACATAGAAGGGGGTGGGGGGCAGTGCAGCAAACAGAAGATGACCGAATAATGGGTGGGTAAGACATGAAGCATTTCTCTCTAGAAACTAGTCAGCTACAGTTACCAGGAAATACATGGAAGATGCCATCTATCACCCTGCTGCCGCTTCAGCAAAAGAAAACGTAAAAAGAGAGAGAGACAGATGAAAAAAGTTTTTAAAACATAAAAATTAAGCAAAGAAAGTGTTCTATTTCAATTTTTTTAGCAAGTGATGATGACCAAAAAAACAAAGTCAAATTCTGGAGAAGGCAACTGATTCATGATTTTGGTTCTCCAAAGGGAAAAACATGAAGCTATCTCTTAGAAACAGACATGAGTATCTTTCTAAACATCACTATTCACTTCATGCAACAGAACCAAAAAGTCTCACTCTAGCTCTTTGCCTTTATTTTGTGGATCAATTATTGTTCCCATCTGTGAGATGTCAGGAACATAATGGCACTAATGACATTCTAGTTCCTAACCGCACCACATCCATTACACACTTCCTTGAAACAACTATTTTGTTTCTAAAGCAATCAAGATTAATTTTGTAATAAAGGTGCATGGAATTTTCAAATTTCAAGACTTGCATGGATGAACTTTTTCCATTCAAACTGCTTTATAAAGACTATTTTGGCTTTTCAACCCAAAACAACATAAGAATGTTCAAATGAGTCTTTCTCACTGGAGAATGAATGAGAAGCAAGCATGGAGACAAAGAGATTTTGATTTTGTCTTTAAAACAGAATTTCTTTTACTGTGCTCCAGGTGATCCACAAAACAGCAAAACAGAGAGGCAAATGGAGAATATATGGATGATACCCATTAGAAAGCAAGAAGTTTAAATTCACTTTTTCCAAGGGCTTTACTTTCTTTTGGGAATCCAGCTGCCCACCTGCCCCCGTCTCCTAATGCCCATTCACCCCCAATTACTGACAACAGAATATTTGTAAATCCAGCCAGGCACTGTGCTACCTTGAGATACAAAGAAACAAAAGCCACTATCTTTGCCCCCATGGAGCTACCAATCTAGCTGGAAAGGCAGGGCAAGTGGTCATTAACAGTTTCTCACAGTTAAAGGGGAAAAAAGTGATTCGCTCCACGGAAATAATACATACATAACTCAGGAGTTCAAATTCTCAAGATCATCTGCTTCCCCAATTGTGTAATCCCCGGAAAGCTTCTACAATGGCCTTCAGATTATTTTGTCTTTTTCTTTGTATCAAGAGCCAATAGAAAAACTAAAGCCAGGAAGGATAATAATACTCAGAAGGACATGTCAGTCCGAGGGCGTCAACTGTGGAACAACAAGAAATGTGAAAAGTGCTTGTAGCCTTTCCTGTTGGCAAATAAGAAATAAGGAGTGTCTCATACAGCACATGACCTTGCACATAATAGGTGCTTAATGTTTGTTCATTTGACCAGCATTCTGTATGCAACTGTCTTTCTTATGGTATGTCTGGAAAAAAAATAATAATAATTTAGAGGAAATGTTTATTTCCCAATTAATTGGCAAGTGTTTGTTGAATAAATGAATTTGAAATCTCTTTATAACTTTATTTTTAAATAATACTCATTTTGTTCTTAAAACTGACCCATAAAGGCTTTTAACAAAATATTCTGCACTGATTTCTGAAATTATGGCTAGGTGTAAGGGTCATTTAGCGAATTCAGCTTTTGGTTCTTGGCATTGCAATATGGATGTTTGCTTTTGTTTGTCAAGTCCAGATTCATGACCACCTAGGATTTATGAACTCACTTCCGACAGCATGTTTCAGTCCTTTTTTTTTCTTTTTACTACATGTTAGCCGAGAAGTCAGACAGATTTTTACATATTGGTAATATAACAAATGAAAGGTGATTGTCGAACAACTTCCTATACTTTTATTAGTAACAGCTGTTCACACAAAATTGTGTTGGGGCCTGATAATAGCTCTTTCTTTAATGTTACTCCATTCGGCAGAACAAGAGAAAACATTCACTGTTTACTGTAGTCAGTTACTGCCACAGATTTAATTATCAACAATCACACATCTTACCTTCTATTGCTATTTCACACTTTCCTAGGATTAATTCTGCAAAGAGCTGAACATTGCCTTACGAGCCATGATAAAAGTCACTGCCCTCCCCTTCTACTAGGAAATTAGACTTTAAATGTGTTGCTACAAATACTTGTATTCCCCTCCACCCAAGACGTAAGAGTCTGGAGGAAACAGATTCCTCCCAGTTCTTAGGGAGAAAGCAATCCTAACCTTCTTAAAATGGCTTCTCTCTCTTCCAAGATGTACCCTTTGAGCTCCCTACTTTCCCTCTACAATACCCAGTCAAGATTTCCATTAACATCAACACAATTAATAACCTCCCCTTAAAGAAAAATTCATATAAATGCTAGAATAAAATCATCCTTGGACAATCGCCTTTATTTCTTTTCAAGTATAAGTTTGCCTGGATCATGAAGAAAAATCTGTTCCTTTTTTCTGCTAAGTTTAGCATAGCATGCAGGCTCACAACTGCAAAAACTGTTTCAGGTCCTTAAAAATTCATCTGTAATAAAAAGAATAACTACATTTAATAGGCATCTCTAAAAACTGAGCATAAAACGTCTCTTATAAAGTGCAGCTGGGTTTGTCTGTTTGTTTGTTTAATGAAAAAGAAGCTATCAAATTTATTTGTAGTAAACAAAATGGCTACTAAATTATTCATCCAGTTCTCCTTTCCAAACTTATGTAAAAATATATGAAGAGATATACACGGGATAATTTCACTGTTCAGTAGGTTTTACTTTGTGCCAAGGTTCCCATATGAAGAAATAACGTAAATACAGGATTGACAGTTCATATGGCAGCTCTAGACAATGAACTGACGTGGTTCAATGCAAAAATCTTACTCTGAAAGGCTTCCTTATAAGTCAGATACAGTTTTTATTTGTATGAGGAATGCTCCCACTTTATTCTTCAGGTATAAACTATAAGTACTTTCTTAAAAAAAAAAAAAAAAGAAAGAAAGAAAGAAAAGAAAAAAACGATAGAAGAGGAAATAAGTCCAAATAAATCCTGGCATTTAGAAACATTCAACACTTGAAAGCTCAAAGAGTAGCAAAAATAAAACTGGTCTGGTCTTAAAGCAGCCTCATAAACAACATATTTTGGTATTTCCAGGTAGATGCTGTTATTACGGCCCCTTAGAGGGGTGCTTTCATTCTGTGGTTCTGGGTGGCATCCTAGACAGCCACTAACCTCTAGGTTAATTCAGGCAATCAACATCCCCATTCTTCTTCCTCCAGTGAACTTTATAGAGGGATAGTGGAGAGGGTGTTGTCATCCAGATCTGTGTGAACAAACTCTCCATATAGTCTACATTCACCAGAGCATTCCCAGCCTTCCATGTCCCTTCCTGCTCTGTACCATTTTCAGTACAAATGTGTACCTCTCAAATTTAAAATGCTCTACCTGCAATTCCTAAAATTCTGTCTTTAATAATTATTGTTTGCCTCATGTCATTGACAAGTAACTCTTAAAAATCTGTTCAGTCACCAAAATAAAAATATGGCAAAAATCTGTTCAGTCACCACCTGTACTCTGATGAGTATATCATGGAGAAAAGTGTATGGCAAAAAGATGATGGGGTTAAACTAGCTTCTATGCCATAAAAAGTAATCAAGACATGGAGTGGTTTCTTTTCTCTTTTTCCTTAAACTTTCATTCTTAAAGCATGACTGTTATCACTCCCAAATGCACCCAGCACAGAACTGTAACACACTGATTTGATATGTGATGTTACATTTTACATGAACACTTCCTATCCTGGAATGCATTTATATTCAATTGGCTCAAAGACTTACAACTTTTTAAATATCATGAGTTTATCTGCCACAGATTGAAAATATTACATATTCCTGTGTCACTATTAATTTATTCATAATTTATGGTCCCAATTTCTATCAGGAAGATCATGAATAAATTTACTCATTCAACAAATTCTAATTAAGAACATTCTATAAGTCTGGTACTGTGCTAGGATTTAATAGTGACCAATACAGACACAATCCCTACCTTTATAAGCTTCCAGTCTAAAATAGGAAGAAAATCTACCATCACACATGCAATTCAGTTATAAGATCAAGAACATATATTCTTCCATCTAAGACTAGTCTAAACTATGCCTGTTTTCAAAAGGTAAAATCCAATACATAAAAAGGTTTGGTAAATCTTCCTATTGATGACTAAGATCTGAAGAGTCAAGATTTCAAAAGCATGTAAAATCAGAACAGGTAAATAGGAAAAAAAAAGTATCTTCAAGGTATTAAAAAATTTTAGCATGAATATCTGCAACTAAAAGCAGGCATTCAAACCACTTCTTTTATAGAGAATTAAAGATATGGATTTATATAGTGTGACCCATGTACCACCAATAGAAATACTTAGTTATTAATATTCATGAATATTAATCAATTAAAGGAAATATAATGTACTTTATACCTATAAATTATGTAAAAATTTCAGCAAGTTATTCTTTTGCATAATGTGTAGAATACAAAGTTTTCAAAGGTGTCAAAGAAAATAAATACTAATAAAAATGAATTCAGAGAATGCATAAATTTAAGGAAACAAGAAAATAATCCAGAATTCAATATATTTTATGGTGGTAGGTTTCTGGGTTCATTTTTTTAAAAGAATAAAAAAATCAAAATATGGAAGTACTGAGGAATTTAGAACACAATGGATATGAATCAAAACAGCCCAAATTCTACAGCCATCCTTTCATCTAGGCAGGTAGCCACTATTTCCCTTTCTAATTTCTCCATATTAATATATAAAATTAAATAATTATTGTGAACAAACGCAAAGCTCTCCTGGCAAATAAATCAATTTCTATTAAAATGGTGTCAGGAATTTTATTTAAATATAAGGGTGATTCTTCAATTTAAATAATCTAGTTAATATTAGGCTGTGAATGATACATCCTGTAACCTCCTTTAGATAGGTATCATTTAAATGAATGAAGGAATTGCAAAACTCATGAAAGCAGCAGGTCAGGAGTTCCTCTAAGGAAACCTCTTTCTAATTCCATTCCTTGTTCAGATCAACCATCATTTCTCTCCTGGACTGAAAAAATTGTGAAATCAATCACACACCCATACACATACACAAACCTACATTTAGTATACAGAATTTACTATATAAATAGTGTAGGTACTGCAGAAGTTATGTTAACAAAAGCAACATACCTAGAACATGAAGCTGTAGCAAATCTTACATGATGTCTAGGCATCATATTTCTAACAGAAAAATGTAAATTTTTAAATGTTACTAATGAATGTAGGTGCTAAATAAAAAGTCTTGTTTTTCTACCACTTCTAATAGGCCATATTTGGGGGCTAGGTGGGGCTATATGAAATCCTACTCAAGTACTTAATTAGAGAAAAGAAATTTTCCACACTACCACTTTAGCAGTGAAATTGGTTTACTTTAATTTTTTTCTTATCTCTAAGTAATTTCCTAGAGCCCAGTATGTTATTTAAATACACAGTATGTAATTAAGCATACACATATGTGTATTTCCCCAAAAGTCCTCCTAGACATTGAAACCTAGGTCCTCAGACAAACAAACCCCTTGGGCTCTAACTCAGAACTGCTAGGAACCCAGAGCTGTCACATTTCAGGCAATAGGGCTGGCTTGAGAGACCAAACCCCCGATTCACAGCTAAGCAGAAACAAGTGAAGACTGAAAATGGGAAAAGAAAAAGGAAACAGTTCTTAAGTCTCTCTAAAATACATGCTGTTTTCTCTTAATCCTGCACATAAACACCCTCTACACTTTTCTTGGCCTATTTTCTTCCCAACCATGAGAACTCAGAAAACATTCAACTACATGTCTTCAGCCACTAGAAGTAGCCCAAAATGAAAATAAAATTTAAAAATAAAAAGATCTTCATTTTCCCATTGCATTTCCCTACCCCTGGATTCATTTTCTAAAGCCCACTCTTTTATCCAGCGCTTTGCCTTCTGTTCTTCATAAACATAGGCACCTTTATCTAATCTGGTTTCACAATGAAGACATAAGGCATGGCATGTGAATTAACCATTTGTAACTATTTGTGATCATTATACTTTGTTCCTGCTTGCAAATGACCCAGCACATAAGCAGTTCAGTCCAAAAGTCAATTGGGTCCTTGAACCAGGAGATGGAATGCTCAAGATAAAGAAAACGCCTGTTTCTCAAATCAAATTAACAATACAATATTTTCTTCCAGAAATGTATGAGAAACGTTATTTATTATACACGCAAATATCCTAGACACAAGTGCAGACATTTTTCAGGCCTGTAACTGCAAAGCTGTTGGCTCTTCCTACCACAATAGTTCAGAGTTATGTCACACTGGCTTGAATGTGAACCCTGACCATTGATTCTCAACGTTCTCTCAGAGATAATAAGCAACAGAATTCCGACAACGTTTTCTTGCTAAGTTAGTGTTAAGGAAGAATGTTCAGTTGTTTGGGGGGTTTTGTCTGTTTTTAGAGATTAAAGGGAATTTTTTGCTGTATACTTCCCGTTTTCCTTCTAGCCCAGATTCCAAAGACACTAAAATGCTGTCTGTTTTAAACAAAAGATTCCTATTTGTTTCCATAAGAGCAATTGCGCTGCTGCACTGATTTTCAGTAGTAACTATTGTGAATTCAGGCCTACATCTGGGTTGCCTTGTTAAACAAAAGATACCCGTCGCTGTCAACAACCACACTGCACAGCGCTCGCTCCCCTATCCCTCTTCTTAATCAGGAAGGAATAGTGCAGACGAGAAACACGCCTGTCATCATCCACTGGTCAAGAAACTCTTCTGGGATCCCTCCTTTCGGTGGTCAGGTGGCTGGAGAACAGCACTTGCGTGACACATCTGGGCTTGCCTCCCCGCCCCCCCAATACATAAGTCTCCTTTCTTTAGAGAGCCAACCACTGGGCTCCCTCATCATCATTCCTTGGAGAATCCAGTCTGGAGTGTGTCCACGGTTCAACCATTCCCTCCGGACCCCAGAACGCACTGATAATGGACGCACGCAGACAACCCCGCCGCACGCCATCCCCCAACGTGCCCTGGCTCCGCTCGCACCCTGGGGACACACACACACACACACACACACACACACACACACACACACAGCTAGCTCCCCACTCCACCACCCCACGGGGCGCCGCGGCCAAGACACTGGAAGTTCAACCCCTCTGCCCACCTTCCCACCCCCGCGCCTATCCCCTACCAAGTGATATGCCATTTAGCTGATGCATAGCAGATAAAGGCGCACCCCGAATACACGGCCCTCAGGGATACCCGAAGGCACACGCCGAGGCCCTGGGCAGGGCAGCCCGACCCCTCCGCGCGCGCGCGCTTCTGTATGTGTGTCTGTGTGTGTGTCTGTGTGTGTCTGTGTACGCGCGCGCGCCCGAACGGGTGCGGGTAGCGGTCGGGGACGCGCCAGGGGAGGGTAATGACCAGCCGTGGGCTCCCGGGGGCGGGGGCCACTGGGGGCAGCTGCCCTCGGATCCCGGGGGTGGCGGGTCGGGGGCGTCAAGTCCTAGCGGGAGGGCCCGCAGCAGCCGGACCCGGGCAGTACTCACCGAGCAGAAGCAGCTTGAGCTCCCGGCGGGCGTCCCGCTTGTCCCTGCGGAGCTGCCGCTCGATCTCGTCGTTGATCCGCCGGGCTTCCTTGGCCTCCTCACTCAGGCAGCACGCCATGATGGACTCCAGAGTCATTCTTCCAAAGTGCCTCCGCTGCAGCCCCGCCGGCACCCCCTGCTCACACGCGCGCACACACACCCTCCCGCCCTCGCTCCCCCGAGGCAGCGGTGGCCGCCGAGCCCCTGCCGCCCGGGCGCGCGTCCGGGACAAGCTACGGGAACCTCCGCGGAGACCGCGGCCAGAGCCGGGGCCACCAGGTGGGCCGGGGGTGCGGCAGGAGCAGATGGCTGGGGCGGCCGGCTGGAGCAAGGCGGGCACGGGAGGCGGCCGCGGGCGCTGGTTCGGGGGGCGCGCGAGAAAAGGCCGCCGCGCCCGGCCTCGCTCAGACGCCCGGGCTTCCTTCACCGGCAACGGCCGGCCCGCCTTGCCCCCCGCGCCGCCACTGAGGATCCCCTAAACCCTGCGCAGAGCAGCGAGAGCACATCCACCGGGGCGTCTCCGCAGCGAGCGGCCGCCGACGGCTCCCCGCGCCCGGCGCACCCGCTCCTCGCCGCCGCCTGACACGGCTCCCGGGCGCCCTCGGCCCTGCCCGCGCCCACCGCCCGCCCAGCCGCCGCGCGCTCCTCTGCCTCCGCCCCCGCCTCCGCCTCCGCCCCCGCCTCCGCCAGGCGCCCACCCCCGGCCCCGATTGCCAGGCTCAGAGCGGTTGCTCAGTGCTCGCCCTCCCCCTCGCCACACACACACATTTTCTTCTTTCTCTGAACTGGAGCACAGATCCGGGAGGGAGGCGACGAGAGGAGGAGGAGGGGGTGGAAGAGGAGGAGGAGGGAGGGAATGGGCG
The DNA here is from genome assembly GCF_014108415.1 of Molossus molossus. Taxonomy (NCBI): domain Eukaryota; kingdom Metazoa; phylum Chordata; class Mammalia; order Chiroptera; family Molossidae; genus Molossus; species Molossus molossus. The sequence goes on along the minus strand of NW_023425349.1, from coordinate 44,205,634 downwards.
CGGGAGGAGGGAGGAGGGAGCAGGGAGGCGGTGCCGCCCGGCCCCTCCTGGAGGCTCTCCTGGGCTCGCAGCCGCCGCGCGCGCCTCCCAGTGCGGCTCTCGACTCGCCCGCGCTGCTCCGGGGCTGGGCCGGCCCCTCGGGCTCTGCGGGCACCTCCTGCTCCCGCGCCCTCTGCGGGGCCCGCGGGCGCCGCGGTCACGGTCGCCCCGGGAGGGGGCGGGGCCGGGTCGCTGAGGGGCAGCCGGGGCCGCCGCCAACCTGCCGCTGCCGGCCGGCCGCCCGGGAGTGGTAAAGCAGGAATATGGCGGCCTCTGCCTGCCTCTCAGCCCACCAGCCCCGGAACGCGGCCTCGGCCCTACGGGAAGCCGCGGGACTCGGCTCCGCACACCCCTGGCACCGCGGTCGCCCGGCTCCCGGCCGGCGGCAGCGGCGCTCGCGCCCCCGGCTGCCGGACACTGCTGACGTGCTCGCGGAGCTACGCCGTAGCCACTTCTGTATTCTTTCGGTCCTATTCTAAAGCGCCATTCGGTTACAAAGTATCTCGCGTCACTTCTGACCCCAGTTCAGTTGTAGAAAATAAGATACACTGAATCGTGGAGTGCGACTGGGGAAGAGAAGTAATTGTCACAGGTTCTGGGGGCGAGGTGGGGGTTAATAGGCGAAACAGTCCACAAAGTAACTGGGCATAGAAACCTAAATCCTGAGCAGAAAAATGAAGCTGCCCAAGTTTCCAAGAGCTTCCTGATAGCTTCCAACTTTTCGTGCCATTGGGGGGCGGGGGGGGGGGGGGGAGTTACATGCTCTCTTCTTGTTTTTGAAAAGACACGATGTTCAACAGCCAAGTAATTGAATTTCACCTCTGGACGGAGATTGAATTATATAGATGACTGCTGGGGAAATGCAAAATAATGTGGAGGGGGGAGGGGAGAAATAGAGTAAAAGAGATAAATGGGAAAAGCAAGATTCCCCCGCAAAATTTTATTCTAGTATTTTGTTTTTCCACTTTCGACTGGGGCCGTTAAGAATGTTGTTTGCATATTTTGCTGTGACATAGGACTGAAAAAAATAGTCCCCCAAAACCTTGTTCATTCAGGTTTGATTTGGTCTAATAGCTACAAGAGGTGAAACTCATTGCTTCCTGCCTTAATGGAACCTGAGATCTTGAAATTTGCTTGTATTTTATGAAGGGAATCCCTTTTTCACATTTTATGTTTTCTCTGAGATATCTCTGGTGCAACCTGCTGATCCAGGGTGTAAAGTGAGGTCATGACTGTTCTAGTGATTACAGGTCAAGAACCCACATAGGGATGACAGGCGTGTTGACTACCTTCTTTCATTTGCCCTTACCTCCACCCCTTGACTCTCTCTCTCTCTCTCTCTTTCAGCCAGGACTTAGATCAAACAAGTCATAAAGACATAAGATCTATATTTTAGGCTCCCTTTTTTAAAGGATATTTAGCCTAGAAAATGATTAAATTTCACCTTGGGCAGGAGAGCAGAAAGGACAAAATTCACTCTCTTTATGTGAATGCCTACAGAAAGCCTCCAGATTTGCTGTGAAATCAAAATTTAAAATTAAGTGACTAATGAGATTAAAGATTGAAATTCGATATACAGAAATTTTAAATGGCTTCAGGGGAAAACGTAGTTATAAGTTTGCATCCTCTAACATGTGTATGAATGGGTTTCAGAGAGATACAAAACACCAGAAAATCAAATGACGGTCAGGAAGCTTCAAATGTTTGGGTTTTCTAGCCCTGGATATTCTGAGATTTTGAAAATGTCTCTCAGACTGCTTTCAAGCTACCAGGTAATCCATTTAGACTGAATTGACCTATTTTGTGATAAAAGGAATTAAACTTTTAATACAATGTAGATACAATCAAAATCCGTTTTTTACTTCTGAATCCCCAGCATCAGGGACACTAATTGGCATTTAGTATATGATTGAATGGATAAGACAAATCAATAGGAGGATGTTCTTTCAAATATTGGGAAGAAACCAGGAAGCAAGGAAAACCAACACTCTACTGTGGTAAGGCTACATAAGGTGTCCAGAAGGAAACAAGAAAAGAAAATTCCCAGTCTAGGCTGAGATCTATCTAGAAATCTTTGCATATATACCTGGAAAGCATTTGCCAAGCAAATATTCATACAAGTCAAACAAACAAAATCCATGTAGAAACTACTGAAATTGTTGACCATATTCTAGAGGCAAATATTCTTTAATATATGCAACTAAACATGGATTTTTACAAAGTCCTAGTGCATTAAATCAACAAAACATTTATCTATTGCCTCCTATGTGTAAATAAGGTGAAAGTACAGGTAGAGAGAGCTACTAAGATGAATACAATATGATCCTTGCCCTCAATAGGCATATAGTCTTAAGGTGATATGTAGCTGTGAACAGTTATAACAAAAGACAAAATGAAATCAATTTGTATTAAAATCAGGAGAGAAGTGACAAACCAAAGGTATAAAAAGAAAGGAATAATTCATTCTATTCTGGAGAACTGGAGAAGACTTCTCAGGAAAGAGGACATTTGGGTACATCTTAAAGAATGAATAGGTAGTAACTATGCATACCACTAAAAAGTAAATCAGTAATTCCATATCACCCCCAAGGAGACAGTGAGATGATAAACCATTTTAAGAATTCAAGAACAATTACTAGATAGATGAAAAGCTAACCACAAAACCCTAGGAGCTTGAACATTGAAGGCCAGAGGAACATGAGAAAACTGTTACCTCTTCTGTGGTATCTTGAGATGGATACCTACCTCCATGATCATATCACCCTGTCCTTTGGGATGTGAAAAAGAAAACAGTCAAAAACATAGGTTAGTCCCTAGGAGTGATCCTAGAGTCAAAGAGTGAAAAGGTCAAAGTCTGCACTCCTGTTCCCAGAGTCCCTTAACATGGCTGTTTTCACAGCATACACCACATCCCTGTAATTGTCTATTTCCTCTGTTTTCAGGACACTTAAAAGAGTGCCTATCCTAGAACAGATAGTAAGTGATGATGCCAGAACCTCCATCAATAACAAACACTCTCACAGACTGCCTGTCTCAGGCAGTGCACTGTGCCAGATGCCTGAGGCATACAAAGCCCTTAAAGGCTTAATAATCTATTTGGGCAAACAGTCCACATGCATAAAAGAATAAACACCAAGAAGAAAGGAGGAGCACTTGGCTATTAACATACAGTACAGAGAATGGATTGCTAAGAGTTCAGACGAAGGAACAGTTATCCGGGCCACCATTCAAAGCATCCCTAAGGAGTATGGATAAGCACATGGTAGTCACCTGAAAGACCAATTAGAAATCAGCCTGAAGCATTGCAGATCCTACAAGAGCTGGGAAAGAACTGCTCTGTGCAGAGCTTGCTGGCACAGCTGTCTGGCAAAGGAATAAAGTGGCCTTGCTGGCAGGGGCAGCAGGCAAGCAGTCCCAGGGAGACTCAGAGAGCTGCAAATGGCACCACCTAGAGGACAGTTTTCATAACAGCAGAAAGATTATGATTAACTGAAAGAGGATTTTAGGGTCAACATGTAGATGAAAATCCAGACTTGAAACAGAACTTCTTCTGAATCAGAAAATACCCATGCTACAAAGCCACCAAACTGACGTTATAGACATAACTGATATGTCTAAAGTACTTCAGTGACATCTTTCCATTACTACCCTCAGAAATGCATCCAAGTGAGCCTCTGACTAAGCAAATGTACCTATTTAGTGCTTATCAAAGATAAGCATTTTCACAGGAAGCATTGTACTCACAGTGTAAAGACCATCCAAGTGCCACCAGACTGGAAGGCTCTAAAAGACTGGCCACAGGGGAACAGTTTCTATTTTTTTATTTTACTTTTTGGTACGTGTCCCTAGTGGGAACCAAACCTGGGACTCTGGTCCAAGGACAACGCTCCAACCACTAAGCCAAACCGGCCAGGGCATGGGAACAGTTTTTAAACAGAGTAGACCAGTATTTCAGCCACAGAAGTTATTTACTAATGTTTGATGAATGAATGAATGAATGTGCAAATTAATGAATATGTACTAAAATCAGACAGTGAGATATCAGGTCACTCAAAATTATGATCCAAATTCTTCTGGCTTCCAAAGGATCAAGGATAGCTAAGCTAGTATAGGAGTTTCCTTCCTGTCCTGAAGTTACTACAAGTTGGAGCCACCTGTCCCCCAAGTCTCTCTGCCTTTGCTGGATTTCCACCTAAGGCCAGGGGTGCAAACTGGTGGTCTTTGGCCTGGAGAGTGTTGCTTTTGACTCAATGGTGCTACTGAAATTTTTGAATTAGCTGTTAGAACTCAAATATCAAGAGATTCACAGAGAAAGCAGGGTTTCAGTTTCCTGGTCGAGATCTGGCGATCCCAGGTCTATATTCCCACATGACAAACCTTCCCCTGACCTGACTCACTCCCCATTGCTGTAAAACCTGGACCAACTTATACTCTTCATTTAGTAACATGCTGTACCTGTGAGCATTCCAAGCGGGCACTCTAAGGCAATTAGTAGGATGGAGATTGGATTTTGGAATTAACCAGGCAGTTGAAGCAATTGATTTATTATCCATTTTTTTATTTCCATGTTTCTAAATCAAATAATCATTTATCCCATTATACTCATCTCCCTTTGATGATTTCTCATGTGAAGATTAATAAGGGCCAGAGTGTTGGTCTGTTTTGTTCACTCCTAAGTCCAGCACTTAGAATACTGCCTAGGATGTAGTAGACGCTTAATAAACAGTTGTTGAGTGAATAAAAAAGAGATCTTCCAATCAAAGAGGCCACATGGCAGTCTGCCTTTTTTCTTTTTCTCCTTAGCCAGATGGTACCCACCAAAGTTGGCTCCCTCTCCAAAACATTCGTTGGGCCCATGCTTCAAAATTTTGCCTCAAACGAGTTCGTCAAGGAAAATTAGCCATTACTAGAATATCAAGAATGCTGGGGCTGCAACATTTTTGTTCAAAACCCAGATGGGAACATGTATTAATTCTACCTAAATCAACTTTATAGGAAAGTTGATATTCCTGACACAACTTCATTTCAAGTAATGTGCATGTTATATATTAGAGATCATGACACATACATAGTCAAAGTTAATTGCTCAATGTGTGATAAATTAATGAAACACAGCACATATGTTTTAATTACATAAGTAATTAAAATACCTGATGTGCTGCCTTCTCAATTGAAATGGTCTTAAAACTGACCTTTCAATTAATTGCTATCTTTCAATCTGCCATTCTGAATTTTATCAAGGTGTAAGAGAGCTAATAGCTTTTCAATTTAAAATAGGAATATAAAATATCTCTTCCTGACCACAAAATTAGATATACGGGTATCTCTCTTGTTTTATTTTTTCTTTCCTTTCTTTTCTTTTAGACCTACAACAATCAAATTTCCAAAAGCCCCTTTTAAATTTGTCCATGTACTTCCTTCTTTTCATCCTCATGCAAATTCCTAAGAACTGGATTTGGGGGTGAGTACTCTGGACCATATAGAATGGGGCCTGGAATAGGGTGAGGTGAGTGAGGCACTACTATTTTTTTTGCCTTAGGCTCTGATATTGCTCCACACTGAACTATTAGTGAATCTCCCTTTATTTAAAACTTTGATAACTTGTTCTTTATTGGTTTTTGCATTAATTTGTTACAAATTTGCCTTAGCCCAGCCAGTGTGGCTCAATGGATTCAGTGATGTCCCATGGACTGAGAGGTCCTGGCTCGAACATGCCCGGGTTGCTGGCTCTATTCCCAGTAGGGGGCGTGCAAGAGGCAACCAGTCAATGAATCTCTCTCACATGGATGTTTCTATTCTTTCCCTCCCTTCCTCTCTCTAAAAAGTCAATAAAAACATTTTTTTTAATTTGCCTTAAAATATTATTTATCTCGATTACTGACATGTTTGGTGCTCTCTCAAATTTTGCACCCAAGGCAAATGCCTTACTTGCCTCCCCCTACCCTGGCCCTAGCAGAGAAGCTGTACATAAATTGGCATACAAGTGGAGAATTTGTCCCTCTAAGGAAAGAATGTGCGATGGTGGATTACCTATTCTTTACAACTTAAAAATATACGTGATTTCTGCCTGTGGAACTGGAACAAAAGAACTGGGTTAAGAAGCCATTCATTGTCCAAACTGCAGCAGAAACTTCCACAGCCTCTCTAAAAACACACGCTATCGGGAAAATCAACTGTGTCCCCCTCAAATGATGAGAAGAATGCAGAAAACACTGCATATTTTCAGCTCACTATTTGGCTTACAGTATGAAGCAAAGGCCATAGAAGAAAGAGACTTAAGAAGCTATGTGATTCAAGGAATTTTTTTTTAATACAGGAAACATTTCTTAAAAATAAAGTGTACTCAAAAGCTAATCTATAAAAGGGCAAAGGTACAGGTGTGCTACTTAGGGAGGAGAGTCATGGGTCCCCACACTCCTCCTCTTTCCTCTTCCTTCAGGCCATTCTCAAAACCTCTGAGCTAATCCAGTTGGCACATTTTCTAACAGGGTCATTCATGCCTAGAGGGTCGAAAAATTGATCCAGATTCTACAGCCAGGAAGTGACAAAAGCAGTTCTAGAACTTGGGTTTTTCATTCTCGGGTTTTTTTTATTTTTTATTTTTATTCCTGATACCTCTGTCTTTAAACTGAATGAATCCTTGGGGAAGTTATATTTGGTCTCCAGCATTTCTGGTCTCAGAATTTGTCATCTTTTTGGAAAGGGTCAGTGGTTTCTTTCATCTTTTACCTGTTCTCAGGAAGCCCATAACTTACTGAAAAGAAGTCACAGCACCCTTGCAGGAGCATTTTCACTTTCAACCATATGGTTCTGATGCTTGGCTACACGTTAGAATCACCTGGGGAGGCTTTATTTATTTATTTATTCATTTTTAAATATTATTTTTTTATCCTCACCCAAGGACATTTTTGCATTCATCTTCAGATAGAGCAGGAGGGAGAGAGGGGGAAGAGAGAGAGAGAAACATCAATGCAAGAGAGACACATTGAGTGGTTCCACCGACCCAACCCCAACGGGGCCAGGGACAAACTGCAACCGAGGTATATGCCCATAATGGGAACTGAAACTGGGACTCTCTAGTCCACAGGCCAATGCTCTAACTGCTCAGCCAAACCGGCCAGGTCTTAAATATGTTTTCTTTATTGATTTTAGAAAGAGAAAGGAAGGGAGAGGGAGAGAGAGATAGAAACATTGATGAGAGAGAACATCAATTGGCCGCCTCCTGCATGTCCCCCAATGGGGACCAGGCCCACAACCTGGGCATGTGCCCTGACCAGGAATTGAACTGGCAACTCTTGGTGCATGGAAAAACGCTCAACCACTGAGCCACACCAGCTGGGCACCTGAGGAAACTTTAAATAATACTAGCTGCCGGATTCTCACCACAGATATTTGGGTTTAATTGGTCTGGGGTGGGGCTTGTTATATTTTTAGGTTTGGGGTTTTTTTAATACCCCCAAGGTATTCTAATAAGCAGGCAAGATTAAGAACAACCGAGTTATAGTAATAAAACTAATTACATATGTGCAGGTCTCAGCCAGTAGGTGAATAATGCAGCCATAATTACCTACTTCAGCTGGGAAGTACAGCCAGCCCTGTCCTAAGCTCAGGGCTCACAAGAACCCTGTCCCCCACCCACTGTCCCATCAGACCTTGAGATAGTTTTTATTTCCCTTTTACCCTCATTATTTTCTTAAAAATTTTCTCAATGGTGAATATCCTGGATGGGGTGTAGCCCAGAAAATACAGGAAAGCACGTACAAGAAAATGATAATCTTACCACCAAAACAGAATCCTTGTTTACATTTATTGTTAGGTTTTGAGTCCTTTCTATTTAGATAAATAGACATAAAAGTAATTACAAATTAAAATAATAGAGTACATACTGATATTTTTTAAAACTATACAAGCACATGGAAAAATGCTGAAATACAGCAAAAGTTTACACAAGAAGTCTCTCTCCCACTAACAACCCACCTCTCACCTCCCCGTGGGCAACCAGTGTTACCAGTCTTTTGGCAGACTTCCAGAAATATCTATGCATATGCAGACATATGGATTGTATATGTCTTTAGTTTTAAAATTGTTGCATACTCTACAATCTGTGCTGTAATTTGCTTTTCCTACTTGCAATATATCTCAGAGATAGGTTCATGCCATACACCATATAGTTTTGCACTGCAGATTTCCCACAGTTTTTAAACAAGTCCACTTTTTAAAATATGTAATTATTTTTTTAGAGATAAAGGACAGGAGAAAGAGACAGAAACATCAATCTGCTGCCTCCTGCACGCCCCCTACTGGGGATCGAGCCCACAACCTGGGCATGTGCCATGACAGATAATCGAACCTGGACCTCTCAGTCCATGGAACATCGCTCAATCCACTGAGCCACTCTGGGCAGGCAACGAGACCATTTTTTTTTTTTTACTCCTTACCCAAGGATATTTCTCAATTTATCTTCAGATAGAGAGGGTTGGGGGGAGGGAGGGAGAGAGATAGAGAGAGAAACATCAATGTGTAAGAGACACATGACTAGTTGCCTCCTGCATGACCCCCAACCAGGGCCGGGGACGGAACCACAACCAAGGTATGTGCCCTTGACCAGATCAAACCCATGACTCTTTGGGCTGAAGCTCTAACCACAGAGCCAAACCGGCCAGGGCTACCAGTCCAGTTTTTGATGGGTATTTGCTTCCAGGGCTGTGCTACTTTAAAAGTAAATATTTATGTATTTAGTTCTTTGTTCTTCCCATGAATTTTTTATTAATTAAATATGCTTCAAAAATTATTTTAGTGCTACATGATGTTCCAGTATATAAATTTATAATAATCTTTTCAGATAATGCTGAATTCTTAGATGTTTATGGTGTTTCCAATTCATTATCATTATGAATGATGCTTCAATGAACAATCCTCGTCTACAAATCTTTGTGTGTATCTCCATGTCCCTAGAATAACTTCAACGGAGTAGAATTACTGGTCCAAAGCACACACAGTTTTTAAGGCTTTTGATAGTGCCAAGTTGTTCTCTAGAAAATTGGTAGCAATTTATATCCTACCAGCAATGTATGAAAAATCTCATTCCCCCATCTTTGCTAAACTATAAGTACAAGTACTGATTTTAAAATTATGGGGTTGATTTGGAGTCAAAATACATGTTGTGATTTGTTTCTAACTGTAATATTTCTTCATTATAAACTACTTTGAGGCTTTAATCATTTCAGAGATTTTTTTTTATCCTCACCCGAGGACATTTTTGCATTTATCTTCAGATAGAGTGGGAGGGAGAGAGAGAGAGAGAGAGAGAGAGAGAGAGAAAGAAACATTGATGTGAGAGAGACACATCGACTGGTTGCCACCCACACAACTCCAGCCAGGGCCGGGGACAAACCGCAACTGAGGTACCTGCCCTTAGCGGGAATTGAACCCAGGATTCTCTGGTCTGGGGGCCAACGTTCTAACCACTGAGCAAACGGCTGGGGCTCAGAGATTTTATTATTTTTAATAAACCTAGTCCTCCATCTAAAAACCATTATAAACACCATTTTTAATTGAATAATAATCCATATTGATAAAGCTAATTTAAAAATTTTTTCAAGTCATTTTATTTGAGGGTGTTTAAATAATACATAGAACCTATAATTCAGGGGAAAGTCTACTTGGTAGTATGTCCAAAATATTTCAGGCTTTCTTAACAAATCCACAAGACTCACTGGACATATCTTGAGTATGTTCTATATGTATTTCCAAAACTTCATTCTGAAGATGTGAAACACCCTCTTAACTCTGCATCTAGGGGTGTAGCTTGCCCAAAGCAAATACAAACTCTACTAGCTAAGCCTCCCCTTTCATTCCCAGGGAGCCAAGGTGAGGATCAGCGTGTTCAGCCGCATGAGGATTAGACCTCAATGACATTTTGCAGGGATCAGGGGACGGACATTACCAATTATTCAGGAAAGAAAAAAATCGCTCCCCAGCAAGATAGGAAGTCCTATTAAATATCTACCTTGTCGAGCCACAGGCTACATGCTGCACTTTTGCTACTGTACTTGTAGGGAAAATCTCCGAATATAGTACATTCAATTGGTTTTAAAAACTAAGAGCCAGGTTAAGTAAGGGTAAAGCAATTTCATGGGAATTCTTTCAGACGATTCACTGCTTAAATCTTTTTAAAGTCATCACACACCATTTCTCTTGGACTCTGTGTCCTTCCAAGTGATTAATATCTGAAGGTCTGAAATCACTCAAATGCACCTAAATTGTAGTTAGAACTTACCTGAAGCACATACCTTGTAAGATTTTTCAGTAGGGCCTGCCTGCAGAACTTTGAGGCATGTGATGGAATGTCAATGAGATAGCAGATTGCTTAGCTGCCTGTTGTTGGCTCTGAAATACCCCTGGGCCATGTCATTGTGCCAAATGCATTTATTCCAGTATATATCTTTCTACAGAGGTGGGCACAGGGCTGCCAGTTCCAATAGCTGCAATTACAGGACTACAGATCCGAAATGTCTTCAAAGCAGAAATAGAAAAAAAAAAGATTATCTGAGAATCCCAGAATCATTCTCTTTTCCTCTCCATGAAGAATATTTTAGTAGCAGGTTGATCCATATGGGTTTGGTGCCCTGACTATATGGAAGGCAAAGTATTGGTAAAATGGCAGGAAAATAGTTTGTGTTTCCTTGATACATGGTATTCAATTAATTTTTTGTTATATTATTTTATTTATTTTTGTTACAGATGTTTCTCCTTTCCCCCCCCACTGATTCCCCCCTCCCTCTCCCTCCCCACCCTGTCCCCACCTTTGTTGTCCATGTCCATTGTTCATATATACATGCATATAAGTTCTGTGGTTTATCTCTCCTCCCAACCCCCTCTTCCAGGGATTGTCAGTCTGTACCCCACTTCCACGTCTCTGGGACTACCCCATTTCTCAGACTATTGTGTTCATTATATTTCACAAATAAGTGAGATCATGTGATATTTGTCTTTCTCTGCTTGGTTTGTTTAGCTTAGGATAATACTTTCCAGGTCTCTCCATGTCGTCTCAAAGGATAAGAGATCTTTCTTTCTTATAGCTGCATAGTACTCCATTGTGTATATGTACCACTGCTTTTTTATCCATTTGTCTAGTGATGGACATTTGGGCTGTTTCCAGATCTTAGCTATTGTAAATAATGCTGCTACGAACATGGGGGTACATATGTTCTTTCTGATTGGTGTTTCGGGCTTCTTAGGGTATATTCCTGGAAGTGGGATCACTGGGTCAAATGGAAGTTCAATTTTTAATTTTTTGAGGTAACACCATATTGTTTTCCATAGTGGCTGCACCAGTCTGAATTCCCACCAGCAGTGTACTAGAGTCCCCTTTTCTCCACACCCTCACCAACACTTGTTTGATGATTTGTTGATGGCGGCCATTCTGACAGGTGTGAGGTGATACCTCATTGTTGTTTTAATTTGCATCTCTCTGATGATTAGTGATGTTGAGCATTTCTTCATATGTCTCTTAGCCATTTGTATGTCCTGTTTGGAGAGGTGTCTATTTAGTTCCTCTGTCCATTTTTTAATTGGGTTCTGTCTTCCTTTTGTTGAGTTGTATGAGCACTCTATATATTATTCAATTAATTTTAATTTAATTTTTTCTTAGGTCACATTTGTCAATTTGGTAAAATAGGTATGTCTGGCAAAGGCTGCTGTTATGTTACTGGGGATGGTTTAACCTCACACTCTTTGAGCTAACCATGGGGACCACTCCTGATGTCTGAGGGTTGGAGTTGACAGCCATGGTATTAGGGTAACAGGGAGATAGCTGGGCAGCAAGAGGGTAGGGTCATGCTAGCCTGCCACTGATGCTTGACAAGACAGATCCCACTGTAAGTCCTGTTCAAGGCAGTTGAGTAGTACACAATGTCCAAGGATTACAGCTACATGAGCTCATGGTTTAAATAACTTCACCCAGTTTTTTTTTTTTTATCATTTTTGTTTATTCATGTATTCATGCAACTCCCAGTCTGTAGCAAGGCAGGACACAGAAAGAGGAAGGAGTCTGTGAGTGGAAAGCCTGGAGTCAAAACTCATGAAAGTTGGCCTCAGGGCAAGAAGGTTGGAACCTGGCTCTAGTTCCTGGGACAGGCCAAGTGCCCTGGGGAATTAGAGTCAAGGGAGGTTAGCAGAACAGATCTTGGGGGCAGGGATCAAAGAGAGTTTCATTATAGAGTGACCTGATGTTGATCCCCCAAAAGCTGGGCTCAACAGTAAGTCCTGGATTGGTTCTAGGAGCTGGAGACGGGCTATTCTTGTGTTGGCCACCAAATGGTCCCATGTGCTATTTGGAAGAAGTGGCAAAAGCAGCCTGTGCTTTGGCAATTCTATTCTCCCCTCTCCAAACAGATCAGCTAGGTGATTTCCAGTTACGAATTTCCAGTTATGGGTGAATCCAGTTATGGTTAAATCTAGTTTCCAAAAACTAAATTTCTTCCAAGTTAACCATTCATAATGTTTTTTCTATTACTCAAATACTTTTGTGGACTTAAAAAGAAAAAAGAAAAAGACACCAATATATTGCTTTAAAGCTTTATTCCCAGGTGAGTTTTTTGTTTGTTTGTTTGGAAAATCACCATAAAGATTTTAAATTATCGGTATTGGTTCCAGAGCTGTATAATATGCATCCCCAGAAAAAACATTTCTGGGACCCTTTGTATTTCGTTTGGATTGTGCTAGTATTTAGTAATTTTGTAAAACTTTTTTGTAAAAAATGAAGCAAGTCAATATGATTGCAAAGAACAGACATGGAATAGTTATCTCCTGGTCTCATTATAACAATTGATCCCATGTCCAAAGTAGAAACTATGTTTCTTTTCACATTTCATAACATTATTTTCTAATTAGAAAATAATTTATGCTTATTATAGAAAACTTAGGAAATATAAAAAGTATAATGAAGAAAAATAAAATTACCCTGAAGCCCTGAGCAACATATATATATTCCATTTGTCTATTTTCTATGCAAATATAAATATGAAATTTTAAACACAGCAAGGATTAAATAGCACATTCCATTTTTAATTTCTGCTCTGTTTTACTTTGTAACCTAATGTTTTCTCATCCTTACCTATTTTATAACATGATCCTCTTTCAAAATCTGATCATTTAATAATTTATATTCACCTTTCTCCCATTGGTGCATATTTAAATATAGACTTTCCTGCTTTACTATTATAAATAGCACTGTCACAGGCATCATTGTCGAAATCTTTATGAGCATCCTCAAATTGCCTAGTCAGAAATGTAAGGATTGGGATGCAAGATGCAAATCATATTATAGAATTTTTAAAATATTTTATTGATTTTTTTTTTTTTTTAGAGAGAGAGGGATAGAAAGCATCAATGTGAGAGAGAACCATCTATCAGCTGTTTTCTCTCTCACGCCCCCTACTGGGGATCGAGCCCCAAACCTGGGCATGTGCCCTGCCTGACCAGAAATCAAACCAGGACCTCTCAGTCCAAGGGATGACGCTCAATCCACTGAGCCACACTGGGGCTATTATAGACCATTTTCATAGACTTATTTCAAAACTACAGTTATCAAAATATAGAGATAGTCCTATTTCCTCATCTTTTTTTTTTTTTTTTTTTGGTATGTGCCCCTAGTGAGACCCGAACCCGGGACTCTCTGGTCTGCAGGCCGATGCTTCAATCACTGAGCCAAACTGGTCAGGGCCTAGTTCTTCATCTTAAGCTCCTTAATTCTTATTACCTGTGAGACCACGCTCCATTAGTCTCCATGTCTCATTCCTCCCACCTGGCCTCTACTGCTTACACAGTCCTCTCAAAGGAATGCTACCTGGTAGTGCAAGGAAGACAGAGCAGAGGGAGCCAAGACCCAAGCCTGAACCACTGGTGGACACTGGTGTGCTGTGTAGGAGCCGTTCTAGCTTAGGACTGACTGCGAAGGCACAGCTGTGGATCAGACACAGCATCCACGGGGCCAGCAGGATCCATGACAATTCATGGTTACAGAAGGAGATTCTAGCAAATGGAAGCAGCCAGCTGTATGGAATTTAGAATGAGTGCTATGAGTATTTACGAAGGGAGAAATTACACATAAGACCTGTCCACAAGGTCAGCCAGCCTAGAGTTCAGAGGCAGGGATCTGGCATGTAAGATCAAGAAGTGGCAAGAGTTAGACCAGGAAGCAAGGAAGTAGGTCTAGGCCTGGGATCATACTTATGTAATGAGAAACGGTTCTGACTTGAAGCTCAAATAAATGAATAAATGATCTGGAACATAGATTCCATTTAGGGGAAGGTATGTCAGTTAAATTAGGCTAAGTTTTGCTGCTGTAACAAAAGAACCCTAAATCTAAATGGTTTAAATTTTGAAAAATTTCTTCCTCATGCTATGTGTCCATTGCACATTATCAGGAGGGCTCCAATCTACATTGTCCTCTCTTACTAATTTGTATCATCTACAGTTGTGGCAGTGGGGCATGAGGCCTGGGTAGCCCGGAGTCAGTAATACATGGTTCCACTCACATTTCCTTGGCCAGAGCAAGTCACACAGCCATGCCTAACTTCGAGGGACCATGTGCCTAGAAGGAGGTGGTGAACTGGAAATCTTGGTGCACATTAGTGGTGGCTGCCAGGTAATAACCAAAGCGAAGTTCATAGAGACTGTGAAGGGAGGGAAGAGTCAAGGTGCTTAACTACAGCTTACCTGGAGTCCCAACTTCTCTTTTATCTGGAACCTATGGTGGGACTCAGGTTTCAGCAGACTGGGAGTCCTGTTCCAACTGACCTTGCAAAGGAGCAGCAGAGACGTGGAGGGCACTGATTCCGGGAGACGGCGTAGTTAGAGAAACTCCTTAACAGCTGCACCTTGAGCTCATGACCAAATAGGATAAATTCTATAGGGTTGCCACCTTACCTGCTCCTCAAATTTGTACTTTTAGGTAGTTGGCGGCAAATGGATATTCCCCAAAGGTGTCATGATTTAGCTCTCCTGGCAGGGCGGTGGGGAGGGGTGTGCATTTGTGTGCATCCAGATATGTCATAGTAAATGTCAAAGAGCCAAATGATATCATGAGACATGTTTATCTGATTCATTTGAGGACATTTGTTTAAGGTAAGTAAATACCACCGAAGCAGCTTACTCTGGAGATAACGACAAAATGACGGAACTGTTTTTGGAAGAGCTTCCTAGACTCTTTACAACCCCAAGACTTTCTAGAACACCTGTTGTGCCTTTGGGACTGTACAGGGCACAGCTCCTGACCTTCAGCAATTATACCAGCAAGAGAACAGGAGAAAATAAGCCCTTGCTTGGTATTCATTTCAAACATAGTTCAAATTCCGGAGGATCTTAGGAAGCTTCACAAATGTGCTAATTTCACATTCAAGTGAACATGAGAGAAGCTTGTGGTTTTTTTCTTCATAATAAGCTTTTTCATACTTGAATTTCTAAAGGATGGGATTTCTAAATTAAAAGTAGTTTATCCAATCTAAAGTAGGGAGAGGGAAATAATTAAGTAAATTCAATGGAAATCTTTTTTTTTTTTTTACTATAACACCATGGCAAATGTCATGCCAGCACGCACAAAGTGTGAGTTATAAAAATTCTCCAATACCTAACACATTTTTGCTGATTAACAGTATGCAGTCTGCAAGTCACACTTCCTAATTGATTTGCAAAGGTTAGAGGTATCAACACAGGCTTCATAGTCAACACCATGCTTAATTCTTGAATGGATTCTGGTGAACTACATGACCTGACTAAGCATGTGGTTCAGTTCCTGTCTGCATGGGATCACTTAAACAGCTGTGCCTCAAGTACTAAGTGCTTGCATGTCTTAATGTGTGGCAACGAAGATCCCTAGAACTTACTCAGATTCCTTACAATACTTTATTCCCGTTGCAGAAATCTACTAAAATATTCAACTACAAGAGCCATTCTAAATCATCCCCTTGCAAAAGAGGATGTATATATGATAAATAGAATGTTTGACATTTATAGAAAATTTAAAATGTTAAAATAATGTATTTCCAGGAAAACTTTATCATTAATTTCTTGAAAATCTTTGGAATAGAAAAAACAAATAATACCTTAGAGGCTGTCTTCTATATGTGGGTAGTCAGTTCAACTAATTTGACCCAAAGTGTGAAGTCATAATTTATAATGTGTATAGTCATTTATCCAATTTTCACGTGACCAATATCGTTCATACTAGAAAAATAACTCCTCTCATCATTTAAGAAGACTCTTTAATGGGTTGAAAATAGTGATGCAGCCATCCCACAGTGACTGTTACAAAACTAAACATAGTCAAGTCTTATCCTATGTGTCCTTATGTCCTTATGACCCAGTCATCAACAATGTAGCTGTAGTTAGGACCCTCCACAAGTTAAAAATGCAGCAACTAACATGTCATATGCATCGGTACTTAAATAGCTCAATGGTTTGGAGAAAAAGTTCAAAACATTGGAGAGTTTTAAATACAGGTTAATTCTAGTCAAGGAAGTCAAATACTTTTAACAGCCTACTGCAATAAGGCTTTCCTTAAAAAATATGTTATTATTTTAAGGAAATGGTCCTGGTTTCTCATAGTCTCAACTGAACCTTTAAATTTCTACCATTTTTGGTGCTTTTAGAAGGTGACTATTTTAAGTTTGATCTTCAGATTGCTGAATATAACCCCTCCTCCTATTTTCCCACCTTGCAAACTGTATTAATGTATTTTGTTTGGTGGAGATTTTTTTTTTCTGTTAATCCTCACCCCAGGATATTTTTTTCTATTGATTTTTAGAGAAAGTAGAAGGGAAAGAGGGAGAATGAGAGAGAGAGAGAGAAAAACATTGATGTGAGAGAGACACATCATTTGGTTGCCTCCCGCACACACCCTGGCCAGGGTCAGGGATTAAACCTGAAACGCAGGTACATGCCCTTGACTGGGAATTAAACCCTTGACCCTTTGGTGCTTGGGCTGACACTCTAACCACTTAACCACACCAGCCAAGCTATTTTCCTTTTATTTATTTAAAAAAATTAATTGTCAAACATTGATGATAGTGTGAAGAAATAGCATGGTCTTATCTTGTAAATTGAAATCACTTTGCTTGGCTGGTGTGGCTCAGTGGATTGAGTGTCGTCCCATGGACTGAGAGGTCCCAGTTTGATTCCCGATCAGAGCAAATGTCCAGGTTGTAGGCTCAATCCTCAGTAAGGGGTATGCAGGAAGCAGCCAATCAATGTTTCTCTCTCACATTGATGTTTCTATCTCTCTCCTTTCTTCACTCTCTCTAAAAAATCAATAAAAACATGTAAAACAAAAACATTTAAATTGGCATCACTTTTTTGGACAACAATTTAGCGACACTAGAAAATTATAAATAATAACCTGAACTACATGTACATCTTTTGACCTAGTAATGATATTTCTAGAAATCAACTGAAGAGTCAAATATTAGGGAATTGGCTAAATACATTATGCTATATCCACACAATGAAATATGAAGTAACCATAAATAATCATCTATATAAAAAAGATACCTAATATAATAGAAAATGTAATGTGAAATATAATACATTGTTAATAAAAATGCCAGTTATCAAACACATGAACAGAATGATCCTAATTATGTTTTTAAAATTTTATATATACGTTGAGAGAGAGAGAGAGAGAGTTTGGAAGGCTGTAACCAAAATATCAATAGCTGTATCTTGGAAAGGAGATTGTGGATGATTTTTACTTTATACTTTCTGCTTTTCTGTACTTTTAAAATTTTAAAAATAACCTATTTTACTTTTGAAATTTAAAAATATATATATATATTATTATTATTTTTTTTAATCCTCACCCAAGGACATATTTTCATTTCTTGTTCAGATAGAGTGGGAGGGAGAGAGAGGAAGAGAAACATTGATGTGAAAGGGACACATCAAGTGGCTGCCACCCGCACAACCCAACCAGGGTCAGGGACAAACTGCAACTGAGGTACGTGCCCTTAGTGGGAACCGAACCCAGGTCTCTCTGGACCGCAGGCCGACACTCTAACTGCTGAGCCAAACCGGCCAGGGCTAAAAATATATATATTTTTAAATACATTTATTAGATATACAGCAGTGTGAATGTATATAATGCCATTAAACTGTATAATTACAAATTGTTAAAATGGTCAATTTTATGTTATGTATGTTTTACCAAAATAAGAAGTTACATTTATTAGAAAATCTAGGTGTCCTTACATTTTGCAATGATTTTTTAGATATACCACCAAAATTATGATCCATGAAAGAAAAAGTTGGACTTCATTAAACTTATGAATTTCACTGAGAAAGACTCTGTTAAGAGAATAAAAAGACATGCTACATATTGGGAGAAAATATTTACAAAACACATATCTGATGAATGACTGATATTCAAAATACAGAACTCTTAGAACAAAAAGAAAACAGATAACCTAATTTACAAATAAGCAAGATCTTAGCAGATCTTTTCATCAATGAAAAAGAAAGGCAAATAAGCATATGAAAAGATACTCAATATCATATGTCATGAGAGAATGCAAATTTAAGACAACAGTGAGAAATAATCACCTACCTATTAGAATGAATAAAATCCAAAATACTGACAACACCAAATGCTGACAAGTATGTGGAACAACAGGGATTCATTGCTGCCATTCATTGCTGATGGGAATGCAAAATGGTATAGTCACTTTGGAAGACATTTTTGCAGTGTCTTACAAAACTTAACATACTCTTACCATACAATCCAGCAATTAGATTTTGTGGTATTTGCATAAATGAGTTGGAAATTTATGACCACACAAAAACCTGCATATGGATGTTCATAGCAGTTTTCTTCATAATTGACAAAACTTAAAATCAATCAAGACTTGGATAAATAAATAGACAATGGAAAGAAATGAGCTATCAAACCACAAAAAGACATGAAAGAAATTTAAATGTATATCATTAAGTGAAAAGTCAATCTGAAAAGGCTACATGCTATATGATTACAACTCTATAACATTCTAAAAAAGACAAAACTATAGAAACAGTAAAGAGATCAGTAGTTTCCAGATTTTCAGGGGAAGAAGGAATGAATATTGGAGCACAGGGGATTTTTATGTCAGTGAAATTATTGTGTATTATACAATTATGGTGCATACATTTGTTAGAACAAATAGAATGTACAACACAAAGAATGAATCCTAATGTAAACTATTGGCTTTAGCAAATAATGTACTGTAAAAATATTGTCTAACAAACAAAATTTAAACAAGAATACATTAAAATATTATTTATCTTGAGAAAGTATACTTATTCATCAAAATAAAGGTCACTGTTTCCAGTCACAATTCTTTTAAAATATTTATTTCTGGTGGGGGGAAATGGCAGTATAGTGAATGGTAGCTACATAGACCATCTCCCAAGACCAAACTGGAATTACAACTAAAAGGCAAATCTAGGGGGGGAAAAAAAAAAAACCAACTGAATAGCATCTGGAGAGAATTCTTATAACTAGAAATGTAAAGAGGACCCCAAACTGAGACTGGTAGGAGCTGTGGAGTCATGAGAGGCCTGGCTGGGTGCCCATGGGCAGCAGCTGAGGGTTGTCTTAGCTGTGAGCAGTTCCCTCTGAGAATTGGGGAATTAAAACCCCAAGACAGCTCCCCAGCAGAGTGGTGGAACAAGGAAAGGTGCCCATATAACACCTGGCTGATAAAATCACCAGAGTAGAGATTTTGTCTGGCAGGGAGAAGCACAGGGAACACTGGCACTGAGGAGAGAGCTGGGAAAGAGTTCATCAGAAGCTCTATGCTGTCACTTCCCCATTTGACAGTAGTCATTTTCCTCAAAGAGCCCCTTCCCAGAGCAGCTACAATGTAGGAGAGAAGCCACTGTCCCTTCCTTGGGAATTTAATACTACCAGGCCCAGAGAAGTGAAACCTCAGGCTCATTAACAGCCAGAGACTACCTGCCAGCCAGTAGGCAGAGAAGAGCCTCTGAAAGCTTTGAGTTTTGGACTTGACTCTCAGTGTTGGGTTTCATGGCTCAGGGGACTGAGCTGTGAAGGTTGAGGCCTGGGTCCCTGCACTGGGCTATTCACCCACACTGCAGAAACAATTTTCTTCTTAAAGCAACTTTAGCCTAGAGGAAAGCAATTGCCCCACCCACTGGAAATCCTCTTACCCTGCCCACCTGTGGGATTTTTTTATTCAGCTGAGGGCTAAAACCTGAGGCTCATTGAGTAACTGAGACTAATACTCAGCCTGAAGGCAAAAACTCAGGGATAACTGAATCTTTGCTTGGCCTGCAAATCGTCCAAACCCAGTAGAGGAAGCCACAGTCAGTGGAACATTGACACTCACATGGAAAATTTAGCAGGCTCCAAATCCTGTTGAGATAGCAAAAATAGTGAAACAAAGAAACAAATAATAAGTGAAAGAGAAAAAATTGTGCAGAATAAGGGTTAAATAAAAAGGAGTTAAGCAAGTTATTAGAGGTAGAGTTCAGAGTAGTGATTATGAGGAAGCTCAACAGCATGATTAAAGATATAGAAACAATGACAATCAGCCAATTGGAAATGAAAAACCAAGTGGAAATGAAGAATGACATAGCAGTAATAAAGAACATGTTGGAAGGAATAACCAGCAGAGTAGAGGAAGCTGAGAATATGATCAGTGAATTAGAAGACAGGGTAAAAAAAATCATTCAATCAGAGAACCAAGAAGAAAAAAAACATTGAAAAACAGGAGGATAGTTTAAGAGCGCTGTGGGACAATATGAAACATAACAAAATCTGCATCATAGGAATACCGAAAGAAGAAGAAAATGAGCAAGGGTTAGAGAATATATTTGAAGAAATAGTAACAGAAAACTTCCCTAACTTGGTGAAGGAAAAAGGCATACAGCTCAAGAAGTACAGAGAGCCCCAAGTAAGAAGAACCCAAACAGGCCCACATCAAGACACATCATAATTAAAATGCCAAAAATTAAAAACAAAGAGAGAATCTTAAAGGCAGCAAGAGAAAAGCAATAGGTTACCTACAAGAGAGCCCCCATAAGGCTATCAGCTGATTTCTAAACTGCACTACAGGACAAAAGAAAATGGCACGAAGTATTCAAGGAATGAAAAACAAGGATCTGAATGCAAGATTACTCTATTCAGCAAGGCTTTCATTCAAAATAAAAGGTGAAATAAAGAGCTTCCCAGACAGAAAGAAAGAAAAGGCTAAGGGAATATATTAACACCAAACCAGTACTGCAAGAGACGTTAAAAGGACTGCTGTAATAAGCAGACTAGAGAGAGAAATATAGCCATAATAAATAAAATGGCAATAAATAAATACACATCAATAATAATTTTAAATGTAAATGAATTAAATGCTCCAATCAAAAGACAAAGAGTAAGCTGAATGGATAAAAAAGCATGACTCATATATATGCTGTTTACAAAAGACCCGCCTCACAACAGAAGACTCACACAGCTTGAAAGCAAAGGGATGGAAAAAAATTTTCCAAGCAAATGGAAAGGAAAAAAAAGCTGGGGTACCAATACTTATATCCAATAAAATAGACTTCAAAATGAAGGCTATAACAAGAGACAAAGAAGGCCACTATATAATTTGAAAAGGATCTATCAAATAGGAGGATATAACCTTGGTAAACATGTAGGCACCCAATATAGGAGCACCGAAATATATTTAAGACTTCTGGAGGGATTCAAAGAAGAAATTGACAGCAATACAAACATAGCAGGGGACTTCAATACCCCACTGAAATCACTGGATAGATCCTATAGACAAAAAATTAACAAGGACACAGAAACTCTAAATGACGCACTAGATCAAATGGATTTAATATATATTTAAAGAGAATTACACCCCAAAAGTGCAGAATTTACATTCTTCTCAAGTGCACATGGGACATTCCCAAAGATGGACTACACGTTAGGACACGAACTACATCTCTACAAGTTCAAGAAGATTGAAATCATATCAAGCATCTTCTTAGATCACAATGGCAGGAAACTAGAAATTAATTACAATAAAAACACTCAAAATCATTCAAACACATGGAGTCTAAATAGTGTTATTAAACAATGAATGGGTTACCAAGGAGATCAAGAAAGATATTAAAAAACTTCCTGGAAAACAATGAAAATGAACACACAACAACAAAAAATCTGCGCAACACAGGGAAAGCCATACTGAGAGGGAAGTTCATAGCATTAGAGGCCTAACTCAAGAAACAAAAAAAAATTCTAATAGACTATCTAACCCTACGACTTAAAGAACTAGAAAGTAGCCCTGGCTGGTGTGGCTCAGCGATTAGAGCGTTGACCCGTGAACCAGAGAGGCCTGGGTCAGGTTCCCGCTAAGGGCATGTACCTCGGTTGCAGTTCGTCCCTGTCCCTGGTTGGGGTTGTGTGGGTGGCAACCACTCGATGTATCTCTCTCATATCGATGTTTCTCTCTCTCTCTCTTCCTCCCACTCTATCTGAAGATAAATGCAAAAATGTCCTAGGGTGAGGATAAAAAAAAAAAGAAGAAGAAGAACTAGAAAGTAAACAAAAAGAAAAACCCAGAGCAAGCAGAAGGAAAGAAATAGTAAAGGTCAGAGCAGAAATAAATGACATAAAGACTAAAAAAAAAAAAAAAAACAATTCGATTAGCGAAACAAAGATTAACGAAACAAAGAGCTGGTTCTTTGGAAAGATAAACTAGACTGATAAACCCTCAGTCAGACTCACCAAGAAACAAAGAGAGAGGATCCAAATAAACAAAATCAGAAACAAAAGAGGAGAAGTAACTACTGACACCACAGAAATACAAATGATTGTTAAAAAATATTATGAACAATTATACACCAACAATTTGGACAACCTAGGCAAAATGGACACATTTCTAGAATTATACAAATTCCCAAAACTGAACTGGGAAGAGACAGAAAACTTGAACAGACCAATAACAACTAAGGAAATTGAAAATGCAATCAATTAACTCCCAGCAAAGAAAAGCCGGGGCCCAGATGGCTTCATGGGGGAGTTTTGCCAAACATTCAAAGAAGAACTAACACTCATTCTCCTCAAACTATTCAAAAAAATTCAAGATGAAGGAAGATTTCCAAGATATTTTTATTATGCCAACATAATTTTAATACCAAAACCAGATAAAAACACTACAAAGAAAGAAAACTACAGGCCAGTATCCCTGATGAATTTAGATGCCAAAATTCTTAACAAAACGTTGGTATATCTGATCCAGTAATATATTAAAAAAATTATTTATTAGAAGGGAGACTTTACACAATAAAAGAAAAGAAAATTATTTACCATGATCAAGTGGGATTCATTCCAGGGATGCAACGCTGGTACAATATTCATAAATTAATAAATATGATATACCACATAAACAAAATAAAAGATAAAAACCATATGATCATATCTATAGATGCTGAAGAAGCATTTGACAAAATCCAGCACCCATTTCTAATAAAAATGCTCAGCAATGTGTGAATAGAGGGATCATATCTCAATATAATAAGGACCATATATGAAAAACCTACAGCCAACATCATACTCAATGGGCAGAAACTAAAAGCATTTTCCTTAAGAACAGGAATAAGACAGGGATGCACACTTTCACCACTCTTATTTATTATAGTACAGGAACTCTTTGCCACAGCAATTAGACAAGAAGAAAAAATAAAAGGGATCCAAATTGGAAAGGAGGAAGTGAAACTGTCATTATTTTTAGATGACATGATATTGTACATAGAAAACCCTAAAGACGCCATAAAAAATCTACTATATTTAATAAATGAACTTGGCAAAGAAGTAGAATACAAAATTAACATACAGAAATCAATGACATTCTTATACACCAATAATAAACACCCAGAGAGGGAAACTGAAAAAAAAAAAAATCCCATTTACCATTGCAACAAAAAAAAATAAAATAACTAGGAATAAACTTAACCAAAGAGGTAAAAGACTTGTTCTCAGAAACTACAGGACATTGAAAAAAAATAGAGGAAGAGATATAAAAGAGTGGAAAGATATACGTACCACGTTCATGGATTGAAAAAATCAACATCATTAAAATGTCTATACTGCCCTGGCCAGTTTGGCTCAGCGGTTAGAGCGTTGGCCTGCGGTCCGGAGAGACCCGGGTTCGGTTCCCGCTAAGGGCATGTACCTCAGTTGCAGTTTGTCCCCGGCCCTGGTTGGTCGTGCGGGTGGCAGCCACTCGATGTGTCCCTTTCACATCAATGTTTCTCTCTCTCTCTCTCTTCCTCTCTCTCCCTTCCACTCTATCTGTACAAAAAATGGAAAAATGTCCTCGGGTGAGGATAAAAAAAAAAAAAAAAATGTCTATACTATCCAAAGCAATCTACAGAGTCAATGCAATCCCTATTAAAGTACCAATGGCATATTTCACAGATCTAGAACAAATACTCCAAAAGTTTATATGGAATCATAAAAGACC
Source organism: Molossus molossus (assembly GCF_014108415.1). Taxonomy (NCBI): domain Eukaryota; kingdom Metazoa; phylum Chordata; class Mammalia; order Chiroptera; family Molossidae; genus Molossus; species Molossus molossus. Next base: position 44,181,095 of record NW_023425349.1, on the reverse strand, counting down.
CCGAACTGCCACAGCAATCTTGAAAAAGCCAAACAATGTGGGAGAGATCAATATAGATCAATGGTACAGAACAGAGAAACCAGAAATTGACCCAAAACATTATGCTCAATTAATATTTGACAAAGATGGCAAGAGCATACAATGGAGTAAAGACTGCCTCTTTAATAAATGGTGTTGGGAAAAGTGGACAGCTACATGCAAATAGTCCAACTGAAAATGGGCAGAGGTCCTGGCTCAGCGGTTAGAGCATTGGCCTGCGGACTGGAGAGTCCCGGGTTTGGTTCCCCCTAAGGGCACATACCTCAGTTGGAGTTTGTCCCCGGCCCTGCTTAGGGTTGTGTGGGTGGCAACCACTCTATGTGTCTCTCTTGCATTGATGTTTCTCTCTATATATTCCCCCCTCTCTCCTTCCTGCTCTATCTGAAGATGAATGCAAAAATGTCCTAGGGTGAGGATAAAAAAAAAATGAGCAGAAGATCTGAATAGACACTTCTCCAAATAGGACATACAAATGGCCAGGAGACATATAAAAAATTGCTTAAAGTCACTAATCATCAGAAAGATGAAAATTAAAACAACAATGAGATATCACCTCAGACATACCAGAGTGGTGGCCATCAACAAATCCTCAAACAACAATGTTGGTGAGGGTGTAGAGAAAAGGGTACCGTAGCACACTGCTGATGGGAATGCAGACTGGTGCAGCCACTATGAAAAACAATATGGCGTTTCCTCAAAAAATTAAATATTTAACTTCCATTTGATCCAGTGATCCCACTTCTAAGAATATATCCCAAGAAGCCTGAAACACCAATCAGGAAGAATATATGTACCCCTATGTTCATAGCAGCACTATTTACAATAGCTAAGATCTGGAAACAGCCCAAGTATCCATCAGTAGATGAGCGGATAAAAAAGCTGTGGTATATATACACAATGGAATACTATGCAGCTGTGGAGAGACCTGAAGAGTAGTATGCTAAGTGAAATAAGGCAGTCAGAGAAAGACAAGTACCAGATGATCTCACTTATTTGTGGAACATCATGAACAAAATAATCTGTCAACCAAAAGAGATCCAGAGTCATGGAAGTAGGGAACAGACTGACAAACCTCAGAGGGTTTGGGAGGCATGGGAAGAGATAAACCAAAGAACTTATATGCATAACCAATTGACACAGACATTAGGTTGGAGAAAGCAGGAGGGGGAAGGGAGACGGGAGGAGGGGGTCAACGGGAAAAAAAGGGGTATATCTGTAATACTTTCAACAATAAAAATAAAAAATAAAATATTTATTTACATTTTCTTAATTATCCCTAGGTTACCCACTTTTGGGGGGTGTAATTCAATTTTCTATTTAAATAAAATCAGAATATATATAGCATGTGCAGGCTATCATCTAAACTAATAACATAGCTATTACTAAAGCTACAGTGACTTAGGTTCAATCTTACATTCAGCAAGTTTAAATCCATCTAATGTGATTTTTACAACCTTATATATTAACTGAATATATTGCTTTCTGATAAAACTTGCTCAAATGCTACTGCTGAATGTACAAGTCACTGAATATGCCAAAACAGCAAAGATAACCACATGTTTGAGGATTGCAATCTGCAAGACATTCTCCAAAAAAAAAAATACACACAAACAAAACTCACATAACAGACATCTGATAATCTGAACAGTTCATAGCAGTGCTTTGAAGTGTTTCATTAATATCTTGAGACAAGTGTATCAAAACCTTCGCACGATTTAGACCTGGCCGGTTTGGCTCGGCAGTTGGAGCATCGACCTGTGGTCCAGAGAGACCTGGGTTCGGTTTCCGCTAGGGGCATGTACTTTGATTACAGTTTGTCCCGGGCCCTGGTTGGGTTGTGTGGGTGGCAACCACTTGATGTGTCCCTTTCACGTCAATGTTTCACTCTCTCTCTCTCTTCCTCTCTCTCCCTCCCACTCTATCTGAACAAAAAACGAAAAAATGTCCTCGGGTGAGAGTAAAAACAAAAAAAACCTTTTCATGATTTAATTTCAAGTCACCAATTTTGTTTTTACTAACATCACTAATATGACTTAACATTGGAAGCTCACACTACTCCAAAATTAAGACTGCATGGTAATTTATGATGTCTGACAGCAACCTCTCCAAATGTCCGAGCAGATAATTTTCATAGTATGTAATTCAGATAGGATCATTGATTCAGTAAGAGGCCCAAATCCCAACACTTTTACATTTTGCTTAAATAATTTCGCTACCTTGAATAAATAATCCATATACAGTTTGGGGATCTAATTTCTCAAGATTCTAATAAATGTTTCAGAAGAAACCAGGGAAAAACACTCCCATGCATAAATCATAAGGGTTCCATTATTTCTGATGACAAACATTAGGAAATAGGAAAATTAAGATGCTAATGGCATTCATTCAACACAAATATATTCAACAAATATATATATACACACATATATGTGTGTGTGTGTGTGTGTATATATATATATTCTCTGTGAAGACACACAGATATGTAATTTTCACAACATGGAAGCAAGGTGGGACTCCAAGACAGACTGGGACAGAGGAGGACTCTTCTACCTGATAATCGAAACAAGCAGTATGAATAGCAGTCTTGAGAGTGATGTGGCTAATTCAGTCTTGACTCACATTTGCTCACGCCAAGGGATCTGCTCAGGTGTGTAAAATATGACCAAAGGGGTCTCCTAGCACCATTACTACTCAAAGATACTTGGGTTCATGAGTCTTCTGAGTTTTAGTAAAACATTGTGCATCAGCTGAAAATATATGAACCTTGGAGTTAACTTCTGAAGGGAGGAATCGGGACAGAACAGGGCACTTTGCAATGATCCCAGGCACATGGCATGGAATTAAGCCTAAGACCCCAGACCCTCAGAGAATCTAGAGTGGAATCAGGTAACCAAAGCAGAAAGCCAGTGCTTTCTGTAAAGAAAACACACGAGCTCATGGTCCCACTACCAATGTACATGGGACTGTAGTGAACTCAGTCCCATGTTGTGGTAACTGTTGTGACTTGGCTGTCTGGACCTTGACAAGTTCAAGAAGTCAGGCAGTGACACTAATGTTAACTTTATTTTCATGCATCCCTCTTTGTCTGATGTTAAAATACTAATTTAGTCCATAGAGCAAAACATAGTCATTGGACTTGCACACTGTCATGAGAACGATTATTCCCATTAGATATCAGTCCTCAGGATTCAGTCTTGCCTGGAGCTCTGCATTTTGAAATGCCAGGTACTTTCTCCTATAAGTTGGCAAGTCATCCAACTTTCTGTTTGATGTTGTAATCAGGTGGTTGATGTTATAGATCAGTAGATACTCAAATCTCTATCCTACAGGGAGTGTTAACATTGGCGTGAAACAGCTTGTTAAATTTGGCACTCTGTATTGCACATTTGGCCTGTTAACAAGTATTACACAAAGGGAAGATGCATCATATCTTAAAATTATTAAAGTGTAGAACTGAAAGAGACACTAAACATCTAACCCTGCACTCTCATGTTACGTGTATTCCCCAAACACTGTAAAATCCTAGAGCTTGGGGACAATGTCTCGTCTATTTCCACCTAATCAACATGACCTGCTCATTTATTTATTTATTTATTTATTTATTTATTTATTTATTTATTTATTTATTTATTATTTTATCCTCATTCGAGGACATTTTTCCATTTTTTTGTACAGACAGAGTGGGAGAGAGAGAGAGAGGAAGAGAGAGAGAGGGAAACATCGATGTGAAAGGGACACATCAAGTGGCTGCCACCCGCACGACCAACCAGGGCCGGGGACAAACTGCAACTGAGGTACATGCCCTTAGCGGGAACCGAACCCGGGTCTCTCCGGACCGCAGGCGGACGCTCTAACCGCTGAGCCAAACCGGCCAGGGCTGACCTGCTCCTTTATACTTAGCATGCAAAATAATTTAGTTTTTTGTTGTTGTTGTTGTTAATCCTTACCTGAGGATATTTTTTCCCTTGTTTTTTTTTTTAGAGTGGAAGGGAGGGAGGGAAGGGGAGAGAGAGAGAAACATCGATGTGAGAGATACATCAATTGGTTGTCTCCCGCATGACCCTGATTGGAGCCAGAGATCGAACCTGCAACCCAGGTTTATGCCCTTGACAGGGAAGCAAACCCTCAACCCTTCAGTCCACAGGCTAATGCTCTAATTGCTGAGCCAAACTTGCCAGGCCAATAATTTAAAATTTTTACGTTATAGCCCTTCTGAGAGGAAACACTCCTGCTCATTGCAAGCAGGTCTTCGCTCCCCAAGTCCCTCATGCTAATGCCAAAGCCCCCAGGAGTGTGGTGCTTACTATGTCTAGGGTCAATCTTGCTTACTATTGCCTCAAAATTAGAGAGGGAAAATTAGCCAGTTCCCCAGCGGGTCTCTCACTGTCCCATGGCATCAGTGCAGAAAGTGCTGAGGGTGCAGTGCATGGCCCATTTATCATACTAGCCTTCCCTAGTTCTCTACAAGTGCCACATGCAAAGGACGGTCACCTATTTCTGTCTTACAAGATTGGTCACTGTGGTGAAAGGGTACCTGTATAGAGCCAGATGGAAGATGTGTAGTTCTCCTGGACAGAATGTTACTGATTTTCTCTTTCAGTGCATGCTCTCAGACTCTTTAGCATTCAGCGGTCTTTGGCCAGTGAATTGGCTGCCTTCCTGGGTATGACAGATTGCCCACTCTCTCAGGCCAATTCACATCCTGAAGACCTCTTTAGCTAACTGGAGGAGAAATGTTGATGGTATCTTTGCCAGTCACAGTTTTGACTAACATTGATGTTTCTGAAATATTAAAAGGGCAAGGCCTCATTTGAAGAGTTTTTCCTTATTTTTTAAAAGACTGTTCTCTTACAGACACTTTTGTGTGTCCCCTCTCACAATGATTTCTACTTCTCAGCAAGTATCTCCTCTTTTTCCGTTCACTGGCTCTAGAGGAGGGCACTTTTGTCATTTTCGTAGTATGTGGCCCCATCTCCTTGGCCATCACTAATTGGATGGATCACTCCTGGACAAAGTGGACTGACCAGGATTCCTTCCTGAGGATTTAGAATTAGGCTGAGATTCCCATCTCAGAACTAGATTGGCCTCTTGAGGTGAAGAGATGAAAAGATGGGAGCAAATTTAATTCTAGTGAGTATAGAAGAGCATGAGAAAGGAAGCTCACATAAAAATGTTTCCCGTCTTGTGCTAGGCAATTTGAATTTATTATCCTGAGAATATTACTCTTAGTAAAATAAAAAATGGCTCAATAATATAATCACAGGATCTATGTCCTAATCAGAACCTTGATACATCTTCAAGACTTAAATATCAGTGTCCATCAAATATAGCCATAGAGCTTGAAATGTAACTTTCTCATTCTGAAATATTTATTGTCATGGACGAATATTGATTTTGACTCCCCAGTATCCATTCATTGACCTTCTGGTACCTAAATCTCGGATAGTTTCCTTGGGGAAACTATCCATTATGGATTCAGCCATGCTCAAAAACGATCTACCCCTAGAATTTTTGGTTACATGAACCATTAAAAATCCCTTTGCTTAAACCAGTTTGAACTGGGTTCTTGCCACTTATAATTGAAAGAGTCCTGTTTAATATACTTATTCAAAGCACCTGTCTGTGTTATCAACAGGCTCACTTATTTCCTCCGTACATTGTTTGATGCAGCCCTAAGGCTTCCCCTATTTCCCTACTCTCTCCTGCCCCACCCCCAAACAGCCCCTCCTCTGTGTGTGTGTCGGTTCCACCAGGGCTTTGGTTTTAAAATACACATCATTTAAGAGACAATATGACTGGTCACTTTTCAGGCTTGGTTAACAAAAAGTGTTTTAAGTGCTTGGTTGAAAATTTGTTTTCTCAATTTCTAGATCTCTCTTTACTCAGAGAGAAAAGTACTGTCAAAGGTAAGTCAAGGCATGAATCTTGGCATGCCATCAAAATGAGAAGAAATATATCGTTTACAGTTCACTTTCACATGTGTTATTTCATTTTACCTTTAACATGTGAAGGAGATGTGGTCTTCGCTGCTGTGATGAGAACACAGATTTAAAGAAGTTAATAGATCCACAATCATGGCTAAGCCTCACATAGAAGAGTGCTTCCAATGTGCCAGACACCTTTCATCTTTTAATCCACTGTCAGAGACCTTGTATTACATTTGCATTTTATAGATGTAGAAACTGAGACGAAAGTGTCATAGAACGTGCCCAAGGTCATATCACAGGCATGTGCTATTTCATATCTGCTAATTGGCAAAATCAGAGTTTGAATTCTCCCGAACCCAGTCAAATGACTTTTGTATAGCCATTATCATTACTATAGCAACATGGTAAAAAACAATAACTGGAAACAAGAATGAACTTGACCACATGCAGAGTCTAGAAACATTATTTTTTTTTAGCACTCTAGTGATGATGCATAAGGATTTATGTGTGTTGCATTACAATTTTACTATTTTAACTAACTAAAACTAAAATCATTTACAGACTACCACATAAGATTAAAATATTTTAAATTTTTCAGATGGAGTATTTAATTAGCTCTCTTTATTTTCCCGTCCTCAAAAATCAGTTAATATACCATATCCTCCAGTCTTCCATCCTTAAATCTAATTTTAAATCATTTAGAATTTAAAATTATTAAGTTTACCTTTGGAGAAATATTTCATGAGTAATATGTGACACCTGAATAGATAATAAAAAATATAATGGTATGTTTCAAAGAATAAAAACATATTCTTAAAAAGGTTAATTGGACCAGAGGTATGTGCGTATATCTGTGTGCACGTGTGTGTGTGTGTGTATGCATGTATAAAACTGTGCAGCTTAAAATTTTAATGATTAGCAAATGCCCTTAAGGAATAGATTGGGTTTTTAGCAATATTTTTTAAAAGTAGGATTATAGCCTGGCCAGTATGGCTCAGTAGCTGAGCGTTGACCCCATGCACCAAGAGGTTTTGGGTTCGATTCCTGGTCAGGGCACATGCCCAGATTGTGGGCCAAATCCCCAATGGGGGGCATGCAGGAGGCAGCCAATCAATGTTCTCTCTTGTCGATGTTTCTATCTTTCTCTCCCTCTCCCTTCCTCACTCTCTAAAAAAAAAAAAAAAAAAACAAGTAGGATTATAAATTATAGCTGGTGCTCAGGATAATTTGACATCTCCAAAAAATAATAATTTATTGTTTTTGACTGAGTTTTTATTACTTTTTTTTGCTATATCTCCATTTATGAAAAAAGATAATGACTGATGTTTGCACATTTATACAAAAAATGAACTTGTTGTAAAAACCTCTATGGTAGTCCTACATGGGAATCCCATCATTCAGAAAAGAAAGACTGGTGGCCACAAGCTAACCTGATAGTCTCTTAGGTAAGGTTTGGTGCTTCCAACTCCTGTCCCAACAGTAGAGGCCAGGGTGCAGGGAGGTCCAATACCCAGGGCTAAGCCTCAGATAAGGTCAGGGAAAAAGGCCAAGCCAGTGAACTGGACAGGGAAGTAAAACCAAGTAGAAGACAGAAGTGTGGGACCTGGGACAGCAGCACCGAGCAAGCTCCTTTGGGATGGACGCTGCCAGGTGAGCTGTCGCGGAAGGAGGACGCCCTGGGTGCAGAGCCCCAGGGGCCTTTCTGAGGAAGAAGAAAAGTCTCCTACAGAGTGTGGGTCATGGACCGTTTCTAGTAGAATTTTGCTTGAGTAAAAATAAAAACATTTTTGTTTCCCATTTTCAAACACATTTTACTTTGAAAAATTTCAGACATTCACAACAGTAGAGAAAGGAGAATGATAAATCCTCAGGGTCCATCACCCCTCAACAATTGCCACAATTTGCCAATCTTCTTTCATTTTTCCTCCCCCAACTTATTCATTTATTATTTTTGCTGGAATACTTCAAAGCATATTCCAGAATCAGGCATTTCATATTCTTCATGAAGCATTTCTAATTGATAAATAAATTGAAAATTTAAAGTCTTTTATTTATATTAAAATTCCTTGATTGTCTCAAAGGTGTTTGGTTTGGATCAGGATCCAAACAAGACTCATATGTTGATTTTGGTTGTTTTGCCTCTTAAGTTTCTTTTATTCTAGAGTAGTCCATCTTGCCCAGCTCCTCTTTTTCCATGTATTTGATTTGGGTGAAACTGGGTCATTTGTTCTGTAGACTAATGTCCCATATGTTGGATATCACTTAACTTGTTTGTCCCATCTCTCTGACTTCCCATAAACTGGAATATTGATATAGATACAGGATTGACTTCAGATTAATTTTTTAGGCAAGAACATGTCATAGTAGATGCTATAAATAAAACATTTATGCCCAACTGGTGTGGTTCAGTGGATTGAGCATCATCCCATGGACTGAGAGGTCCTGGGTTTCAGGCTCGATCCCCAGTGGGGAGCATGCAGGAGGCAGCCAATCAATGTTTCTCTGTCACATCAATGTTTGTATCTCTCCCTAAAATCAATAAAAACATTTAAAATAAAATATTTACAATCCATGGGCCAAATCTATAGACATGGTTTTATTTGACTCGTACGCTTTAGCTTTATTTGACCCATGCAGTTAAAAAGCTTGAATTAGTGTCTGAATCAACCTGAGTTTTGGCAGGAAATAGATGGCACACTGAGATGAAATGTTTATAAAAGTATGGACAGAGTTAAGGGACAACAACAAAGAATGGCAAGGCACTCTGGGGCTTGTAACTACAAGAAGATTCTACATCTGCATACTTGGAAGGGCTTATGACAGGAGCCTTTGATCTAGTGCAGTAGCCATGGCCAGCCTAACCCAACCCAATTGCTTAGAGAGAGGGAGAGGGAGAAGTAACACTCCTTCCTCAGTGTCCCCTCTTTCCCAGGGATCACTGGCTGGTGACTCCCACTGGCTGAGCTCGACAGGAAGCTGGAGGCACAGCAACCCATTGATACCATCCCTGGAGGCCAGCCTCCCCACCCAGAGCTGGGTCAAGATGTGGGGAGCGTAGATCTGGAGGGGCAAACACTTGTCAATATTTACAAATTGAAAGATTTTAATATAAAATTCTATGTTTTCAGCTACTCTTGTCATATGAGATGTTCTCATATTGACAACTGGTCAGAGCTGAGGCTACGGCAGGACACAGCAATGGGGCTGTGGATCTCAGGTCACTCCTAGGAAGAAAAGGAGGGAAATGGGAGAAGCCAGGAACTGGACTGATTACTTACCTAGAAGAAGCTGAGATTTTAATCCAGAAGGTGCTGAGTTTATGTTGAATTGTCCAGATTATGTTTTCTGCTATTAGAAGAAATGGAGGGTCATATGAACTTAGCTCAGTTTGATTAGAGAAAAATAAAGAAACAACATTTTTGCACATTTGAGTAGAGCATTAGTATGAAGTATTATCATCATCATAGTAACAGGAAGAAGAATACAGGAAAAGAATCTTCAAATATTTACAAGTGTGCTGAATACACAGTGGCTGATTGTCACATGTTGAAACGGATATTCTGCTGAAGATAATAATCATATTTTAGATTGAACTTTTAGCCTATAAGTATAAATCTGAACATATTTATTTAAAAGCAATTATTATGAAAATTTTATTTTTTTAAATCTTAGAAACAAAACTAAAATTTAGACCTTACTGTGAAGAAATGGTTATTTCTGAACACTTCCAGTTCTTAGGTTGTTGCTAAGGACACTATTCTGCACATTGCTGGCATTGAATACATCAGGTTCTATACTGTACAACACTAGATAGTGCCATTCACTGTGAGGGGCTGTAAATAGGCAATGTCCTGTTGCTTCCTCCTCCTCTTTATATTATTTATTATTTCTGAGTTAAAGTTGATTAAACATGAATGTTACTGTATATAATTTAAAATTATTCTTCCTTGTAAAATGTTGACACTTCAGTATCCTGCTTTCCTCTGTGATGAGAAGAATCAAGAATTTTCTTTATATACACATGGCCCAAATAAAAATAGGTAAGATTAAATACAATTCTTAAGAATTTAAGAATATAATAAGGTTATATGTAAAACTATAAATAAAAGTTTATCATTTTTATAGATATTAGAATTATATTACCTAATCTTGAATATTCTGCCTTTAAAAAATTTTTTTGTTGTTGTTATTGATTTTAGAGACAGAGAAAGGGAGAGGGAGAGAGTGATAGAAACATCGATGAGAGAAAACACTGACTGGCCGCCTCCTGCATGCCTCCCACTGGGGACTGGGCCCACAACCTGGGCATGTGCCCTGACCGGGAATCGAACCAGCGACTTCTTGGTGCATGGGTCGACGCTCAACCACTGACCCACATCAACTGGGTGCTATGTGCTTTTATACATAATTTTAGTAGCCCTGGCCAGTTTGGCTCAGCGGTTAGAGCGTTGGCCTGCGGTCCTGAGAGACCCGGGTTCGGTTCCCGCTAAGGGCATGTACCTCGGTTGCAGTTTGTCCCCGGCCCTGGTTGGTCGTGCGGATGGCAGCCACTCGATGTGTCCCTTCACATCGATGTTTCTCTCTCTCTCTCCCTTCCTCTCTGTCCCTCCCACTCTATCTGTACAAAAAAATGGAAAAATATCCTCGGGTGAGGATAAAAAAAATAAAAATAAAAAATAAATAATTTTAGTAGCTTTGAAAGTCACCATTAATTATCATAGCATGTTAACTTATAGTAATAACTATGCATTTATTTCAGTTGGCTAATAGAATTTCAATATATAAAGCATATAAAGGTATGTTGCACTTTAAGTTACTTGTTGACTGAAAGCAAATATTTAGATAGTCACAGAAAGTTTAAGCGACAGATCTCATTGGCATAATTGAAGTTGTTATGCTGATTAGGTGTGATGGTAACTTAATCAAATACATGCTCATTGTCACGGTCAAGTTCAAGAGTACAAGAAATGAGAGTGAAAGGGGAAATCAACTTTTCAGCCTTCCAAAGGCAAAGACTGAAGCCAGAGCTAAGGAGCAGATTTTGCAGAATATCAAGGTGGAAACCAACATAAGTGTAGCCCTAGTTGTTATCTGAAAATCTTCTTCCAAATAAACAAAAATAAATTAATTACTCTGTAAAAACTCCTAGACATTAGGACAGAAAAAGCAGCTAACATGTTTTGAGAACCTTCTGTCTGGGAGGCTTTTGTGCCAAAAACTTTACCTTCATCATCTAATGTGATCCTCCTGACACCCATGAAGTCAGTATCATTTTTATGCCTGGGCTCAGTATGAGGAACTGGAGAAAAAAAAAAAAAAACAGAAAAAATTATACTCATCGTGGAAGATCACACTCAGGACCTAGTTTAGTTTAATACGTGTGGAATCCATGTCAAGAACTTGCCATGAACTCTGTTTCCATGGAGAAGGGAGAGAAAGGAGAATGTGTATCCCACCAGACACCTGAGTATCCTCAGGGCTCACTGCCTTACCCAATAGCTGGCAGTGATAGGCAGTGTGAAGGCCCGGGGCATGCGGGTAAAAGAGGTGGAAATGATGAGAATAGTGAGCAGCAGATAAGAGGCAGAACTGGGAAGCAAAAATTCTACTTCCTAGATAGATTTTTTTTTTTTTTTTACTGCATTCCCTTTTCTCCATTCCCATAGTCGTTGCCTTGACTCCTGCTCCCCTCATCTCTCTCCTGGTCTATTGTACAAAACTGGAAACGAAAATCTTAAACTTTGGTGAGTGGATAGAAATAGCACATAAAGCAAAGGTTTCATAGTGTCAGAATCACTCTTAAACATTTCCCACAAAGAACAGCATGTATGATTTTATGTATACAGTCTAAATTCATGCATACCAAAGTTTGAGAACCACTGAGCTCACACCAAAAAAAAAAAAGAAGAAAGTTTGTATGTCTGGGCAGTCAAACCGGGCTCTCTTTAAAATGACTATCAATTCCCTTGTGTTGATGGCAAATGGGTGGGGAAGTCCAAAGTGCTTACTCAGTTTCGTTAATATTAAGGCTCTGTAACTGGAATGCATGGTAAGAGATTTCCTTCTCCTGTCAGTGTAAGGATTAAAGGAGCCACATTTGCCCAGCTGGCGAGGCTCACTGGTTGAGCATTGACCCATGCACCAAGAGGTCACCAGTTCGATTCCCGGTCAGGGCACATGCCCAGGTTGCGGGTCAAGTCCTCAGTGGATTGGCTGCCCCATACAGAAGGCGACGCATCAGTGTTCTCTCTCACCAATGTTTCTATCTCTCTTTCCCTCCCCCTTCCTCTCTCTCTAAAGTCAATAAAGAAAATAATTTTAAAAATAAATCAATAAAGGAGCCACATCCTAGAAGAGTATTCAGTTCTAATGTCTGAGTGTAAATTAAGCTAAAGTTTCAGTTCTCCCAACTGTCTAAATTTTCTTTCGAGAATGCAATCCTGATCACATCACACTGCTGATCTTTGATTGTATTGCCAATAATTACAGGGACAATAGGCGGGCCAAAAATCAGCTTTCCTCCTCAATGGTTAGACATTTTATGGTCCATTCTCCTCCGCATACACCCATGTGACCCATAGGGACACAGGCCACGGTTTGGGGTCTGTTGTTTTGGTTAAACCAAATGGGCAGTGTCACCAAATGGCTGCAGCCTCAGTCACCGTAGACAGCATAATCCAAGGCTACTTAGACATCGGGAGACATATACGAATTTCTATCAGTCAGACTGAAACAGGGATGTGGACTTCTGCGAATGTGTGCCCTTCTGAGGAAAGTAGGAAGTGTTCCCCCTCAGGAGCGGCTACTGGTGGTGCAGGCACAGGCCTCTCCCAAATCTGGCCCCGGTCGAGCTTCCGCTCTATCCTCTGCAACCACCCACGTGGATCACACATTCGTGCAACACTGAGTGGTTTGTGCCCCATGTCACACCTCCAGTCCTTCTGACGTTCAGTACTTCCTGTCCGCAATTCCTCGCCTCGGTCCTGTTTTCTAGAATTTTCTCTGATGAGCCTCTTGAATGACTTCTCTACCATGTATTCTTTCCTGATTGACTGCCCCTCTCTAAAGCACAGTTCTTTTCACATCTCATTTAAGTCAACTGTTACTCTTAACTATAATGTGGTTAATTATTTACGAAAAGAAAGGAAAATATGAGGAGGGAGAAAGGAAGGGATGGAGGGAGGGCGAGAGAGGGAAGAATGAAGGGAGGGAAGGAGATAGGGAAGATCATTTAGGATGGAGAATAAAGCCTATTGTGAACGTAACGCGTGAAGCGGGCTTCTGGAACATGGGAAAGGTCCGAGGATCAAGGATATTGCTTCTCCAGCTCCAGCTCCTTACTGTCCAGGAGCCCGTAGTCTCCTCTAGGACATCTGCAAGCCCACATCCACTCCCCGAGATTCACTCCAGTGTGTTCCCACGCCCAGACGGGGTTACCTGACAAATTCATCTTTCTGTCATTGTAACCTTGCCTCTGTTCTCTGTGCACTCCCGTCCTGGCCTTGTCGTGATGAATACTTTTGACTCTGCCCTGCCCTGAGTCACATCATGAAGCACCCTACACTGTGCAGGTCACCATGCTCTTTGCTCTCCTCTTCATCTCCCGGAGTGGGCAACAAGAGGCTTTCTCTGGCAGCACAAAGGAATATTTGCTTATTTATTAATTCCCTCAGCCCCCCGTCCCCTCACTCGCCCAGCAAACATTTGCTGAGCTGAACTAAATGGCAGGTGCTTGCCGGGGACTGCATAATCTACTCAGACTGGAGATGTGCTCTTCCTCTCATAACAAAACCCACATCACTGTTCTTATCTTAGTTCCTTTGCTGGTCTCTAGCTTATTCTTTTGCAACAATTTTTGATTAAAAAAATTAACCATACAGCAAAAGTCAAGCTATAGGCAGTCACAGTAGTTTTAGAAACATCTATGTTGTGCTGAGTTTTCCTTTTAACTTTTCAGGGAGTTTGCTGAGAAGCCTTCTCTTGCCCAGTTTCAACAGAAACATTTTGCCTCACTCTTTGGCTTGGGTGCTTTATTCTCAGGTTTCTCTTTTGGGTTTTGTCCCCCCCCCCCAAAAAAAAAGCCCTGACACAAGACTAGAGTTCAGGTGGTCAGTTTGAGGTGGTTTCCACACAGTCGCCAGGAGCGACCTTGGGAGTGGCTAGGGCTTTACTGTGACCTGGTTTCGGAGAACATGGGAATCAATCACCTTGTCCTGATACACACTGGAGCAGGGCAGGCAGCCACCTGGAGTAACTCACGTTACCTGTCTTCAACTTCAGTTATTTCTGAAATGGATGCAACTCAAAATTCAAGTATTAACCAGAAATGGTTGAAGAGGTAGTTCTTTCAATGGTAGTCCTTTCAGAATTCTACTTCTTATATCGAGAGAGAGAGATGGTGGTAGTGGTATTTTCACTCTTATTAGCTCTGCTTTGCTTTAGCCAGCAGTTCTCAACCTGTAGGTCGTGACCCCTTTGGGGGTCGAACGACCCTTTCACAGGGGTCACCTAAGACATAACAGTAGCAAAATTATAGTTATGAAGTAGCAACAAAAATAATTTTATGGTCGGGGGTCACCACAACATGAGGAACTGTGTTAAAGGGTCGCGGCATTAGGCAGGCTGAGAACCACTGTTAGACAGTGGTGTAAGCTGTTCTCCGAAGCCTCCCAGGGTGCTGCTGGGGCCCTGGACCCCTCTGGGGGCAGGAATGGCCGGGCTCCAAAGCCGGCTCTGCTTCCCCATGGCCACAGTATTCCCATTCTACTGATGTGCTACCGACGACCACATGCCATTGTTTTAAAGGTGGAATCATATGGGTCCTTTTCAAATAATTTTAACAGTTTTTCAGTGTCTATATAAGTAAAAAATGTTTACTATAGAAAACTCAAAAAAGGCAAAGAGAATAAAAAATATTCTAATATCACTTAGGGATAATCACTTTTAACATTTTGGTATCTATCTTGCCCATGTATGTACAGAAATTATATACATTTTTATACAAAATTAATATCACATTATGCACCTTAATGTGTAACTTTGTTTTTATACCTACTAAATGTAAAATTTTCCACATAAGCCTTGATTTTTAAAGATTTCAGTTTATGTGCTATACGTGTTTCTAATGCTACTTGACATCGGCAAATAAAAATGTTTTATAAGAAAGCGAGGCACTCATTTACCTTTTTCTAATGAGTATAATCACATAGAATCACCAGTCAACATTTTTGGTGATCAAAACTTATCCCTGGCTTAAGAACCAGAAGGTAGCACTTTTTTTAAAAAAAAGAATTTCTCAGCAGTTTTATCTAAAGATTGGTATTTTTAGGATGTGAACATTTTAGAATTTGATTCATGAGAATATTTACTTTGACTGTTTGCTCAGTTTGCTTTGGAAATATACAAGAAGTGATAGATTTAAGCATTAGCAAATGCTTTTAATAAAAAATAAATTCCATTTATCCTGGGAACAAGAGGTCATATTCTTTATTTGAACAGTGTTAGGTAGCAATAAAGTGAAAAGAAAGTCACAGAGGCATTAAAAAGATGTTACATTCTCTTCCCCCCTATACAAATGTACCAGTTTACAACCAGAGGTCTCTCCTTCTCAAAGGAAAGGCTGTTCTGAGACAGCCATGGTGTATTCTCTGTTGAAAATTATTCACTTTTGTACAGTAACATATGTCTTAAAACACGGTTAAACATACCAGCTTGTTAAATTCTCATAAAAAGCCTGTGAGCTGGACAAGCTGGGATTAATAGTAAGTTTTACAGAAGAGTCTGGTAAATCAAGTGTTACGATGGTCCCCAAGGATCACTACCTGGTATTCATGCCCTTGTGTAAGCCTCACCCCTTGAATGTGGGCTGGACCTTGTAATTTGCTTCTAATCAATAAACTACAACAAAGATGATAGGATGTCACTGTTTGGTCAGGTTAAAAAAGTATGATTTCTGTTGAGCAGATTCTCTCTTGCTTCTCAGTTTATATGCTTGGATGAAGCAAGCTGCCATCCTGGGGAAGCCCAAGTGCCTAGGAACAGACTGAATCCTACCAACACATGTGAGGCTGCAAGTGGATCCTTCTCCAGTTAAGCCTTGAGATGACTACAGCCTGGGCAACTCCTTATTGCAGCTCCTGCGAGACCCTGTAGTACAGAAGCGAGCTAAGCCATGCCCAGATCCCTGACCCGTGGAAACTATGGGACAATAGATGTGCATTGTGTTGAGTGCTCCATGGCATTTGTTACACAGTAATAAATAACTAACACCAAGGGTACACTGAGACTAAACCCAACCTGCCTGTGGAAATAGCAATATATGGCCACAAATTCTTTAACACTTCTGCCATCCAGAGGTGAGTTCTATGTCCATGTGATTGCTTCCAACCATAGCATATGCTGAAAGTGATACTATGTGATTTCTAATACTGAGTTTTAAAGGGTGATGCAGTGTCTACTTTAACTAAGAAACATTTTTTAACCCCGGAGCTGCTGTATAAGAAGTCTGACTACCCTGAGGCTGCCATGTTGTAAGAATGCCTAAGCCACTTGGAGAGGCCTCATGGAGGCCCTCCAGTCCACAGTCACAGCTGGGCCACACATCCCAGCCCAGGCACCAGACAGGTAAGTGAAGAAGCTTCCAGATGATTCCAGTCTCAGCCATTCAAGTCTTCCCAACTGAGTCCCCAAACACTGTGAAGCAGAGCAAGTCAAGACCACTATGTACTTTCCGAATTCCTAACCATGGATTTCTGAGTGTAATAAAATGTCAGAAATGTTGTTTCTTCACTCTACTGAATTTGGGGGTGGTTTTTTACTATAGTAGACAACTAGAACACTGCCCAATGTCAAACAGCTTGTAGGTAATACAAGTTTTCTGATTCCTAATTTATTATTATTTCCACCACTCTAGATGTTGCCTTTTTATTTAGAGTGTTGTTCCTTTTCACTTGTTATGAGAGAATCTCTATTGCAGCCGTGATCAACTTTGGCAACGTATTGGAATCACTAGGGAAGCATTAAATATACAAATGTACTAACACCTGATACGTTAGTACTAAAGGCACTTACCCTCCAGCACCTGTTCCCAAAGGTGCTGACTATTTGGCCTGGGGTATAGCCTAAGTGTCAGAATTTTTCTAAAACTTCCTATATTATTCTAATATGCAACCACATTTGAGACCCACTATTCCACACCAACATGTTGATCAATGCAAAAGATTATACCTTGTAAATATCAAATCAGTTCTCAATGACCCGTCTTAATGAATGAAGCAGAGACAGAGAGAATTTGAAAGAGCAGATTAAATCATAATTCTATTATATATATATAGTGAGTGTGTGCGTGTGTGTGTGCATGAATGTGCACATGAGCACCACTGTGTGTGTGTGTATTTAGGAGGCAGATTAGCTTTCCACATGTGTATGCCGGGCAGCATGTTAAGCACCAGAGGTTACAAGAATACTAACACCTGATACGTTGGTACTAAAGGAACTTACCCTCCAGCAACAAGAAAAAGAGGAGGAGAGCCTTAGAATCTGAGATACCCTAGATTTTGGAAGTATTACTATCCCGTCTAATAAAACTGATCACAGAGCAATCACAGTAACGGAGAATGATGAAGTAGTGTTGAAACATAAGTGCTAAGCACTGGGCAATCTCACTAACTAAATGACTTGATTCTGGATGTTAGCCTCATAGCTCTCAAAAATCAAAACTCTGTGTGTGTCAGGTAAAATGACAAATATCTATAGGCCACAGACCTGTGGGGTCACCTGCAAATCTTTAGAACCACAGAAGTTTAAACTCTTGATTAGGAGGGTCTACTGATTCCTGTGAAGTATAATTTAATAAAGATAAAGATCTAGCCCTGGCCAGTTTGGCTCAGCAGTTAAAGTGTCGGCCCACAGACCCGAGAGTCCTGGGTTCGGTTCCTGCTAAGGGCACGTACCTAGGTTGCAGTTTGTCCCCGGTCCTGGTTGGGGTCGTGTGGGTGGCAACCAGTAGATGTGTCTCTCTCATGTCGATGTTTCTCTCTCTTTCTTTCTCCCTATCTAAAGATAAATACAAAAAAAAAAAAGATAAAGATAAAAACAATGGTATAGTAGCATAGAAGAAACTATTTTTTGAGATTTGTTTTAAATAAGAAGTTTAAGAAATTTGACTTGAAGAAATTACCAAGGATGTGTGCATGTTTTAGGGTGCCAACATATACATAGAATTACTTTATAGATAAGCTACATATTTAAAAGCTATAAAATTTTAGATAATTATATTGTATCATAATCATCAAACTTGCTAGAAGACTAGATCTTAATTATACTGTTAAAAAAAACAGTATAATTATGTGATATGATACAGTTACTATCACTACAATGGCAATCATTTTATAGCATATAAATATGTTAAATTAATATGTTGTACACCTTAAATTTACACAATGTTTTATGTTAAATAGATTTCAATTAAACAATTATGATTTTTAAAATTTTTAAGTTATTAAATTGTTCTTGTTTACAGAGTTTAAAAAACAAAACAAAACATTGAGCCCTGATGGGTTTGGCTCAGCAGTTAGAGTGTCGACCTGTGGACCAAAGAGTCGTGGGTTTAATTCTGGTCAAGGACACATACCTCAGTTGCAGTTTGGTCCCAGCCCAGATGGGGTCATGCAGGAGGCAACCAGTGGATGTGTCTCTTTCGCATTGATGTTTCTCTCTCTCTCTCCCTCCCTCCCACTCTGTCTGAAAGTAAATTGAAAAATATCATTGAGTGAGGATTTAAAAACAAAAACAAAAAACACTGAGCCCAGCCCATGTGGCTCAGTGGATTGAGCATCCTCCCATGAACTGGGAGGCCCCAGTTCGATTCATGGTTGGGGCACATGCCTGGGTTGCAGGCTCCATCCCCGGTGGGGGCTGTTCAGGAGGCAGCTGATCGATGTTTCTCTCTCACATTGATGTTTCTGTTAATCTCTCTCCCCTCCTCTCTCTCTAAATAAATCAATTAAAAATATTTAAAAAATTGAAATTACATAAGGCAAATTCTGAAACAATGGAAGAAAATGACTCACTGTAATATGAAGCTAATAATTGAATAATATGATTTGAGGGGAGAAAAGTGGTATTATCACTGAAATCCCATTTCAATGTGATGAAATTACACAACCACCATTTAGAAATCTATATCTATATATGTGTGTATGTGTGTGTGCACGTTTGTGTTTATTTCTAAGATTATATATATATGCTATGTACCATAAAGAAATAGAAAGAGGCCTTGGCCAGTGTGGCTCAGTTGGTTGGGTGTTCTCCCATGCACTGAAAGTTTGCTAATTTGATTCCTGGTCAGGACACATGCTCAGGTTGCGGGCTCAGTCCCTGGTAGGGGATGTGCAGGAGGCAGCCAATCAATGTTCCTTTCTCACATTGGTGTTTCTCTCTTTCTTTCCACTCCCTTCCTCTCTCTCTAAAAATCAATTTAAAAAATCTTTTTTAAAAGTAGTTAATAAGGTTTACTCTATTAAAAGAAAAGAAAAAAGCAAAGAGCCCACCGGTGTGGCTCAATGATTGAGTGTCAACCCACGCACCAGGAGGTCGCCGGTTCAATTCCTGGTCAGGGCACATGCCCAGGTTGTGGGTCAAATCCCCAGTGGGTAGCATGCAGGAAGCAGCCAGTTGATGTTTTCTCTCATCAATGTTTCTATGTCTCTCTCCCTCTCCCTTTCTCTCTCTCTAAAATCAATAAAGGAAAAAAAAAAGAAATAGGAAGAGAAACCAAAACTGGAGAAAAAATTCTGCATTAGCGGGGACATGGCTGAACCACAGTTCTAATTGTTAATGTACTGCTGTTCAGGGAAACGTGGCTCTGAGACAAATAGCAGGTTCTCCTTTTAGTGGATGCCACCTGGGTGTGTGTTCGTGCCAATGAAATCTATTAATTCTATCTTTCTCTTCCAGGTCTAGCTCTGCAGGTCAGTGTGTTTCCTTGACTGGCTGCCAATTACACCAGACTCTGTCATTTGCAATGTGCTTTTACTAGGTGTTAGCCTTAAATTGTGTCTAAAAATCATCCTATATTGCCCTATTTTGCCAACCTCAAGCTTTCACTTCTTGAAGCATTGAAAAAAAAAACAATTTGCTTTCTCATTTCCTATTTCAGAAGGACTGTCTCCATTCACAGTGAAGAAAAAAATGGTAAGCAATAAATCTCACCATACTGCGTGGGCAAATCTTCATAGGAAAGTACTTTTTGAGCTGACCTGGGGCGGGGGGGAGGAAATCTGTTGGAAATGGTCAGAAGTTTCTAAAACTCACACAGTACAAAACCTTTAGCATGTTTATATCATAGTTAGGGAATCAAGAAGTGAAACTGATAAAAAGTAAATCATATTACAAGACAAAAGTACATATCCAAAAATTTCTTATATATTTGGCAAATGTTCATTACAGATAATTTGTGCTATGTGTTTAAAAAAGGGAGATATCTCCACCAGATGGAATAAAATTAAAGTAGGTAGACTTCAGCCCTGGCCAGTTTGGCTCAGCGGTTAGAGCATCAGCCCACGGACCAGAGAGACCCGGGTTCGGTTCCCACTAAGGGCACATACCTCAGTTGCAGTTTGTCCCCGGCCCCCGTTGGGGTTGTGTGGGTGGCAACCACTCGATGTGTCTTTCTCACATCGATGTCTCTCTCTCTCTCTCCCCCTCCCTCCCTCCCTCCCTCCCTCCCTCCCTCCCTCCCTCTCTATCTGAAGATAAATGCAAAAAAGTCCTCAGGTGAGGATAAAAATAAATAGATACATAAATAAAGTAGGTAGACTTCAGTAGAATGTTGAATTTTATGGACATTACATATATGGAAAGCAGCAGCAACATAAGTAAAGAAAAAATAACATGTAAGAGGACAAGACATTAAGGCACTCCCTTGCAGAGAGGGAGGAAACATTCAAAAGTGTGTTGGTGGGTTGATACCACCACTTTGAAATAGAGTCATATGATTTCTAAAATTTAGTAATCTGTGAACATCTACTCTAAAGTAACTGCAGTATTCTGCTTTGAGTGGCTGCAGTTTCATTCTATTCCCCGTTTCCTCTTCCATGAGCTGTACATCTGTAGCTTCACGTGGGGCAGGGTGCTGGTGAGCTGTCAGGCAGAGGAAAGGCAGAGGGAACTGGCTGGGTGTTCTGCTCATGACTCACTGTCTTGCTGGTAAGCAGAGAAGAGATGTTATGATCACTTGATGCCTTTAGCTGTCTATCTACGCTAACCTCATTTCCTATTTTCTAGGCAGCTTCTCAAAGACGAAAATTTATTTTTAAAAAAGAAGATAAATTAAGGAGCAATAATTTACTTTACAGAAATGTTAACCAAAGATAGAACTTAGGAGTTGAGCCATGGTAACTTCTAATTCCCCCTTGTCTATTTGACAGAGGAGGGTTGATTGAAACTTCATTTACACATATCTAATTTTCAAGATCACGCTCACATAGGAAACAAGAAGGAGCAGGGGACAAAAAAGAGCACAAACCTAGAAGGTGGGGGTTCATCCTATTTAATTTGAGCTCTGCCTGGAACTGGAGTGCGGCCTTGGGCACATTACAGTACCAGTCCGGGCCTCCGTTTTCTACTGGTCACTTGCAGTTCCAACATTCTTGATTCTGAACTTTCTGTGCATCCACTTCGCACAGTAAGGCAGCCCCAGGCAGCAGACTCTCACCTGACACTTGACCCAAGCCTATGGGAAAAGTGCTGCATGAGTTTGTGTGCCAGTTTTTGAGCATGTGTGCATGGATGGTGAAACAACTAGACAAGTGCATTTTTAAAAAGATTCAACATTCAGAGCTAGGTTTTCATAGTGTATACAGTTCAACAAATCAATCATTCAGATTTGCATTGGAGTAACAGTGGGCCAGCCCTTAGCTTGCCAGGGAAAGATGACATTCTAAATGAGTGCATGCTATGTGACATGCTGTTAACAGAATTTGATACAGAGAGGAGGGACCTGGGATTTTCCTACAGAGGTAACTGAACAAGAAAGATCATAAATTGATGCAAGAAATTTTCAAGTCAAAACAAGAAAACATAAAGGTTTAAAAATAATGGCACCTGATGCTAACAGATATTGAAGAAATGCCATCACCTGCAATACACAGACTTGGCTCCGAGAGCCACCTGTCGAGAAAGCACTGAAGAATGACAGCTGTTTAGTTGGCAAATTTGGGGAGAAACTCAGTTGCCCCAGAAGCCCTTTTCAATTCCACTGCTAGTTTTCATGAACAAATTGTCGTTTATATTGTAATGTTTACTTTACTGTGAAAGTTATAACAGTTTCCCTTTGTGAGATAATATAACACATTTAATAATCACTTACAAATGAAAACTCAGTGATTCATGGGCTATGATTTCTTCTTTACCTGAGTCATATTATCATCTTAGCAAATTACTACATTCATAAAAGCCTCACATCCTTCATGTTCTGCATATAATTTGCTTTAAAGTGATTGCACATTGATGGGCAATGACGTTTATTTTTCTTTTTACCATTTTAACATAATTGAGACAAACGTTCAAGAAAATGGACAGTGTCTACATAGTCTTTGAGCTTAGTGTTATTTTAAAGATTTGTCCTTGAAATTTTGAAAACTAATGGCAATCCAAAGTGTTCCTCTTACACTACAAAACAACTGTTTTAGAAATTAATTCCTTGGGGCAGCCATATATGGACTGAAAATGTGTGTTCTAGAAAACAATGATGCGTCCTAGGTAGAGCAGAAAGCTGGAAGGCACTACAAAGCCCTTTTTAATAGTCAATAGTTAACTACTGATGTAAGGACTGATGCATGACAACAACTTATGCAACGATGTGTTCTTCCCAGCTCTCATGTTGTGAATACTGTTGCCAACAATCAATAACAGTGGAAGCCCTGGCTGGCATGGCTCAGTAGTTAGAGTGTCGGTCTGTGCACCGAAGGGTCGTGGGTCCTATTCCTGGTCAAGGGCACATTTCTGGGTTGCAGGTTTGATCCCAGGCCCTGGTTGGGTGCATGTGGAAAGCAACCAACAAATGTGTATCTCTTACATCGATGTTTCTCTCTCTCTCTCTCTTCCACTCTCTAAAAATCAATGGAAAAAATATTCTTGTGTGAGGATTTTAAAAAATAATAAAAAATAACATGACTGAAACTGCAAATACTTTGTATATTTTTATATGTTTATGTGATCAGCTAAGTAAAATTTTGAGCCTCAATTGGACCAATTTCTAACCACTTTATTCGAGTTCAGGGCCACTACATTGCACAAACTCAGGGTCACCATTCACATTTTATTCAGTTATAACTCATTGTAGATTATATGAATGGTGATTTGAATTGTACAGCGTAGTTTCCCTAATACAGTTCATAGAAATTACAAAATGGAAAACGCATATCACTAAATCTCAAGTTACTTAAGTCTTTTTGTCACTTTTAGCAAAATCAGATTTCAATGGCCATAGTATTTTGGAAAGAGAGACACTGTATCAGATGTTTTGTTTTAGTGTTGTTCCTTTTCCTTCCCAGCATTCCCTTCTTTGGGTCAGAGGTTCTCCTCTCACTTCAAGCAATTTTGGTGCCAGTTATCAATCACTAGTGATTCCAATGGTGGGCACAGCATCCCGGTTTGACCAAACATGACCCTGTACTGCCTGGCTGATAATGATTGGTCCAAAGTAACCATGTGATCCTAGCTGGGCCAATCAGTGTTCTTCCATGAGATCTGATATGTGGATATAGAGCTGTAGAGACATAAGCCTGCAAATGTTGGCAGCTCTTTCCCCCACCAGAGGGAAAACCTGTCATGTAAAATTAGATCAAGAAATTAAAGCCAAGTGGAGAAAAGAAAGGAAAGGGATGAGAGGTAGAGGAAAATATCCCCCCAAAAATCTACTTGAGTCCATCAATTTATTTCTGACCTCCGAGTTATGTGTGCAAATAACTTATAATTTTTTGCTTAATGTAGATTGAATGAGTTTCTGTTGCTTGCATTCAAAGGAGTCTTGATTACTAGAGCCCATGATTGCAAGTTTTTTATTCCTCTCAGGAAACTGCTCTGAGTGGATTTAAAGCCATATAATTTTACATCTTCTCTCAAAAAGAGAAACAGACAAGTTTTCTTTATTTTAAACACCGGATCTCTGGTATTATGAACTCTTTTGACCTATGATATTAGGGCAATATTTCTACTCAATACCCAATGTTATCAACAATATATAGCAAGTGAAATTTAAAAAATATTGTCTACATTAAAAACCTTTCTGAGCAGAGTTATTTATATTAAGACAAGGGATGCATTTTAATAGAACCGACTGTTCCCACTTTGCCACATTAAGCAGGTGGAATTCATCTCACTTTTACTATGGTATCAATTCTTTCTCACCGGAAGTGCATAACTAGAGAAAAAGTCAAAATGTGAGCATTAGTTTGAATGCTATTTCAGTCGATAATTTATTTGGTAAACTTTGATAAATGGTGTACCCTCTCTGAGCCTCAGTTTCCTCATTGTCAAAATGGAGACTTTTTAAAAAATCTATGTATTTAGATTTTTTTATTGCATTTCTGTTTCTTATTCATCATATATTCTAATATTCATACAATGCCTGGCACAGAATAGATATTTAATAATAATTAAGAAAACTGGTTGAATTAATGCTTATTTACCTAATGGGTAACCATGAAAAATATATAATATAAACAAAGTATAGTACATGACTTATCACAGTTGCTCATAAATATTAATTTTCTTCCCTCCCTTCATCTTCCTGGTTTTGAGACACAGACCATTTAGTGTACGTGATGCTTTGTCCACCATTTCTCACCCTGAGCCTCCTTTATTCAAAACCTTCCAGAATTCTCTATAAGATACCTTTGATGATTAACCCACCAGCTCCAAAGTTAGCTTCACCATGTGTGCCATAACACTGTGCCAGAGTATGTTGGTCTATTTTGTATATCTCTATGTGCTTCATATTTGCTTGTCCTCTCTTCTGATTAGATCTCATTTTTACAGTGTCTAATACTGACACAATGCATATTCATCAAATGGGATAATAATGATTCTCGACTTTAAAAAATTTTACCTGCGTGGAGCAAATTGGAGTCTTCCCTTCCCTATGTTACTTTATGTAAACTAACCTAAGGGATAGGCCCTTCTTTTTTATCCTCACCCAAGGACATTTTTGCATTTATCTTCAGATAGAGCAGGAGGGAGAGAGGAGGAAGAGACAGACAGAAACATCCATGTGAGAAAGACACATCGACTGGTTGCCACCCGCATGACCCCAACTGGGGCCAAGGACAAACTGCAACTGAGGTACGTGCCCTTAGCGGGAACCAAACCCGGGACTCTCTAGACTGCAGGCTGACACTCTAACTGCTTATCCAAACCGGCCAGGTGGGATAGGCCCATTTTATTATGAGTTTGCTTTTTTCTGTCTATGTAGGACTGATTCTAAACTCCCTGTTTCACTTGAGGATACACCACCTGTTAAACTAGAATAATAATTGCTAATAATACCATACAATTTATAGTTTAAAATGCCTTTTTAGCCCTGGCAAGTTTGGTTCAGCAGTTAGAGCTGACCAGAGAGGCCCAGGTTTGGTTCCCACTAAGGACATGTACCTTGGTTGCAGTTGTCCCTGGCCCTGTTTGGGGTCATGTGGGTGGCAACCCCTCGATGTGTCTCTCTCACGTTGATGTTTCTCTCTCTCTCTCTCTCTCTCTCTCTCTCCCTCCCTCCCTCCCTCCCTCCCTCCCTCCTCTCTTCCTTAAGATAAATGCAAAAAATGTCCTCAGATGAGGATAAAAAATAAATAAATAAATAAATAAATAAATAAATAAATAAATAAATAAAATGGCTTTTCACATACATCATTTCACTTAGTCTTCAGAACTTATTAGCTGAGCATGGCTTTTGGATTAAAGCTGAATTAGGCTGGAATCTTGACTGTTTCACTTAATAGCTGTGTAATTTTATGTGAGAGACTTAACCTCTCTTGCCCTTAGTTTCCTCCCTTGAAAACTTGAAAGAAAATAGAATCATGCTTCTTAGGAAGATCGTGGGAGTCAAATTACATATACAAGTCAGGTACCATAGTCACAATTTACTCAATCAGAGGAAGCCATCTAATAAAGGTATTATAATGATTATTTTATGAGAAAATCAAGGTATAGAGTGCAAAGGAAGCACTCAGAAGACTTTAAAGTTTTCATTCTAATCGCCATATTCCAATCTACTTTGCCCTTCCAGCAAAGCAGACCACAAAAGCTTCTTCACACTTTCTTTAATTTGGTCTTTGTAACAACCCTAAGTGGTTTATGCAGAAAATTAGTCTTTAGCTCTGTGGGGAAGTGAAATTTAATGGATGAGTTTTAATGGCTGTTCAAACTAATTGAAAAGGTTGGCCAGCATCACAACCCCAACCATAGAGAAACAGAACAGAAATACACACGGATGATGGACATGTAAACTTGGCCTGGAGGAGATGAGGCCGATGGCACCAGCCCAGACAGATGCATTGAACAGTGACTCATAGAAGCTGGAATATAACCTCACTCTTACCTGATACTTTGAAAAATTTAGTTAATTGTCCAAAAAAGGTGCAAAGAGGCTCCAGAAAAGAGCAAAGATTTTTTTTTAATCCCTCAACTTTCTTCGTGCTTAGGAGGCTAGGTTGCTGCTATTACTATTATTGTTGTTGTTGTTATTTTAGAAATGGTAATATTTAATATAATAGGTAGTATCCACTGAGTGCCTAATTTGTGCTAAACACTATGAAAGGTATTTTAACTCTAATCCTTTCAACAGCCTTGCAGAGTAGGTATTATTATTCATTTATTATAGAAGAGTTTTCTGGTTACAAAGTACAGAGTAAGGGTCATGGGTAGAAAAGAAACTGGTAAGAGAGAAGCTAGCTCACCCAACTGGAATTCCTCTCCCTCTCCCTCTCCCTCTCCCTCCCCCTCCCCTTCCTCCTCTCTCTCTCCCTTCTCCTCCCATTTCTTCTCTTCCTCAACTTTCTATTCCTCCTCCTTCTTCTTAGTAGTAGTTTATCTATCTATCTATCTTGCACTGCTAGGGAATGAGACAAGTATATAATTACCAAGAATTCTACCTCTAAATACAATAGTCATCTTAACTGACGTTTTGTGTTCTTATCCAAACAGACTGTCCTCAGTTTCTCCAGGCCTCTCAGGTAACCCCTGGTTATACTTGAAGCCTTCTCCTGAATAATGACAACAAGTCTCATAACTTCTTTGATTCTGGGGAGTGATTACCAGGTCCACGTACTCACATTTCCTTCTGAACTCCTGCTCTGACCTCCCCTCCATGTCCTCTGCTGGCTTCCGAGAAGCTCACAGTTTTCATGACCTTTCACTCTCTTGTCCATGCCCTAAAGCACCCTATTAACAATACTCTGTGTGCATCAGATTTTACAACAGGGACAACAGAGGTGAATTATACCTCAGGATAAGAAAGAGGCAAAAATTGAGAGCTACCATCACTGGTCTTAGAATCCTTGCCCTTCTCTGCCATGGAGAATCTATTTTGGGTTGCCACTTTTCATAGCCCCACCAACCACAGTGTTGGCTATGTGGCGGGACCTGTCATTCCTATGTAGACTTTGTCCAAATTATTTCCCTCGAAGTACCAGAAGCCATTCTAAAAATCACTGTTACCTTATCATACAGAGGAATTGAGCCCCCTTTTTAATTCAATATCTTCCATCCCTGCTAGCCTGGGATCTCTCTTTCATCACCAATGGACACACTGAAGCATCTTCATAAAAGAAAGATAGAATTTCCCCTGAGATAGTTTCTGTTTCCACCTTCAGAGAATATACGCTGCTATCAGTGTTCCTCTTTGTTTTCCCTACTGCATCTTTGTTCCTGCCATATTTATATTATCTCTTAAGTATAAAGGCCAGAGATCTCATTTCACCATAAAAACTAACACTATAAGAGTAGGGAAGAAAATAGCATATTGTGTTTTTCCTGACAGTAGGAAATGTGCCCCTTCTGGCATATCTTCATGAGTGCTCATTAATATTCAGGCAGCCTCAAGGCACTTATGCTGGTGGCTGTAAGGGAAAAGACATATTTGGGAAGTCGATGGAAGTTACCCTCCTTGAAATCTCCATCAGTCTAATGGGCTCAGCCATCATTCCTGAATAGTCATACATCATTTGTTTAATAAATATTCACTGAGCATATATGAAAATGTCCAGGCGCCATTAAGCACCATTAACTTAATGGTCAACAAAGGATCAAATGCCTTTGTGATGGATGAAATTATAGAGTTTTGTTCATAGGCCTACGGGAAAATAAAAAGGGAAAGCTACTAACTCTCGCTGAAGAGTTCAATGAAAAGTTCGACTTCATATTGTCAGATTTCTTCCTCTTCTCTATCCCATTGTTTTGATCAGTTGATTAAAGCACACTGTGGTTTGAAAGTCTCATAAGCTAGACTTGAAATTCATATGTGTTCATGTAGGATTTGGAGGAGAACAAAAGGTTCTCTCTAAAGTTGGGCAGCATGGTGGCCCCAGGATTCTACCCCAGGAACACTACTTACATCATCCATTTTCCATAGAAAATTGGAGTCAGTGACCAAATGTTCTTATGGAAGAGGCTCTGTTGGCATAGTGGAAAGATCCCAGTATTGACCCTTAAGAGACCTGGATATTTTTACTCTCAAGTCAGTCACTAACTAAATAACAAAAGTAAACCTCAGTTTTCTCCTCACTAAAATAACAGATTAAGTGATTGGGTGATTTTGAAGATCTATTTCAGAGAAAAGATCTTGATTCATTACAACTTTCAGAAATATTACATTTAACTACTTGTCATATCTACATAAAGACGGAGTCTGTCTCACCCAGCTGGTGTGGATCAGTGGACTGAGCAT
This sequence comes from Molossus molossus, assembly GCF_014108415.1. NCBI lineage: Eukaryota > Metazoa > Chordata > Mammalia > Chiroptera > Molossidae > Molossus > Molossus molossus. Next base: position 44,152,190 of record NW_023425349.1, on the reverse strand, counting down.
ACTCTAGTGGACTGAGATATCCCGGTTTGATTCTGTGTCAGGGCACATGCCTGGGTTGCAGGCTCAATCCCCAGTAGGGGGCATGCAGGAGGCAGCCAACTGATATTTTTCCCATCTCGATGTTTCTACCTCTCTTTCCTCTTTCCCTAAAAAAAAAAAAAAAAATCAATAAAACAAATTGTTAAAAAAGAAGGAGCCAGTCTCACTTATCTGTTGATTTATTCATTCATTCCTAGCATACTATAGTTAAGATCATAAATTGTATGGTCAAATATACTTTAATTCAGGACTTGGTTTGTCTACTTTCCAGATGAATGACCTTGAACAGTGAACTTATTGACTTCTTTGTGGTCCTGTTTCCTCATTTCTAAATGAAAATAATATTACCTTCATCATATGGTTATTGAAAGGTATATTAGAGTTCTCCACAGAAACAAAACCAATAAAATATGTGTATGTGTGTGTATTATATGGTTAGATACAGATATAGATATTATATATATATTAGATATATATCTATATCTTAGATATATAGATATACAGGTATGTAGATATATAGATATAGATATAGGTAGATATAAATATAGGGATTTTAAGAAATTGGCTTACATAATTGTGAAGGCTGGGAAATCCAAAATCTGTAAGTTAGGCCCGCAGAATGGAGGCACAGGGAAAAATTGATACTGCAGTTTGAGTTCACAGGCAGTTTTCTAGCAGAACTTCCTCTTTCTAAGGGGAGGTCAGTCTTCTTAAAGCCTACAATGATTGGATGAGGCCCACCCACATTATGGAGGGTAATCTACCTAACTCAAAGTTTAGTGATTTAAATGTTAATTTTATTATCTAAAAATATTTTCACAGCAACATGTTTGACCAAATATTTAGGTAACAAATTGACATATAAAATTAATCACTACAGAAGGAGTACTGATAATTCAGGGAACACAGAAAACAAATAATAAAAATTAACTATTATGATCACTGCTATTGTTACTATTGTTTATTGAGTATCAATTTTGTTTTTGCTGGTTCTAAAGACATAACTCACAAGATACAACTTGGTCCTCTTGGAACTTTCGATCTAAATATGGATCTCAATAAACTACCTGCCCATACAATACAGTGTTCTGAATACTATGACAAACAAGAGTACTGTGAGATATATGGGTACAATGAGAATACATAAAAGGGTCCTCAAATCAGCTAAGATCTAATGGGTGAATAATAATGTAAATGAAGGAAGAAGAAGCAGATGCATGTTCAGGAGATAGTGCACAGAACTAAAAATGACAATGTGGTCTAACACAGAATTGCAAGTAGTTTATCATTATTAGGATCATAGGATGGAAGAAGCAAGTGAAGACAAAAAAGATAGATTGACAGGGTTAAGCTTATAAAAGGCTCTTATGAAGCTCAGCATTTGGACTTTATCCCCAAAACAATAATGAGCTAAAATATGGTAGTGACGTTGGAAATGGAAAGAAGAGACAAATGTGGGAGATCTCAATAGGTGGAATAAATAAGACCTGATGACTGAGTAAATGTTGGAGGTGGGGAAAGATAGGAAAGCTGGGACTTAGGAGTGAGCTAGGCTAAGTTTAGAAGCTACTATAACCCTTTTGGATTCAAGAAAGGATATTTTGAAGACTGTTGGAGGACTTTGCTCTACTTATTTACACTTTCTGTTCTGCATTTTCCTCAACTGTAAAATGAAGATGGTGGACTCAATGCTCTTTGAAAGGCCTTGTCTTACTCTGAATTCTACAAAGCTGGGACGACTTTTTAACTTTGTACATAAATACAATATTTTTGGAAATGCTCTTTGTATTGCCAAGTCAATATCTAAAAGCAATAAATAGCATCATCATGCTGCTATTTAACTATGATTTTGCAATTATTATAGGATGTCACAATGGAAAAGATCAGGAAATTAGATAAATATGCTAGTATCTTTTATAATGTTCTGTTTGAACTGTCAGAAAAATAGAGGTGGTTGACTCTATAGATCTAAAAAGATTGGATGAATTGTTCTAACTAGAATCAAAGTTGATAAGCAAACTTCTATGAATATTGAAACAAACAAAAAAGCTGATTAGTAACAAAACAAAACAATCAAACAAACAAAAAAAAACATGAGAGAGAGAAACAAGCAAGTTCTTATTTTAGTCTATTGTGTGTTTGGAAAAAAAACAACTGATTGCTCTGGTTTCAAGCTCTTGGTTCCTCTTTTATATCTTTTGAAACCCAGTGTTTGCTCTACATCTTAGTTGATTTGGTGTGCTAATAAAGGCCCTGCAGAACCCAAGGGAGGGAATGAAATCAAATGAAGATTTGAATTGAACACCAGTCCATATAGTCATTGTGTCCCTCCTCAAACTGAACTTGAACCATTATTTAGAAGTCTTTTTCAATAAGGACTGAATAACAAAAAGATTTTCAAAGATAATCTGGTATAAGCTATTTGGAACCTGGTTGATGGGTTACTGGAGTTCTTTTTATCCAAAGGACTTAAGGCTGTGATTCAACTCTATGATCTTCTACTAGAGTGCTGGGAGCAAACATCTTGCATCATAAATACCATATTTAAAATCGGTTATCATCATTTAGTTTGGCCCACAGAAAACCATTAGAAGAAAGTTGATCAAAAACTCAGAATGTATACTAATGTAGATGAAACTCAGGTGTGCAGGTGGAGTAGTGTCTATAACTTCCTAGACAGCATATCAAAAATAATCAGCAAATCTCATTTCAAGTTGTAGTGTGTTTTTTTAATCATCTTATTGCACCTAATTGTATAAGCAATTATACAGACCATATTAATGACTGTAACTTTCTTGGGGGAAGTAGGAAAAATTCATGTTCAAGCCTCATTTTGACAAAATCTGTCAAGTAATGTTACCAAGTTCTATTATAAGAGCTTGGGATTTATCTAAGGGCTAGAGAAATCTGATAAATACTTTGATCCCACAATAATAAATAGCATTATCTTTATTTCATCATTGAATTAACAATTGGATACTGACTCATATTCTTCCTTGATTTAAATTTAAACCTGAAAATTACCTCTTCCTGAAAGATCTTCTAAACTGATCCATTCTGTTGTATAGCTACAACTCTCATTTAATGCTCTTTAAACCACTTGAATTACAGATCAAATTTTTTTTGTAACAAATGCTACCATAATGTAAATTTACTTAAATATTTTAGTAAGTTTAGATATCTCACTCCAAATCAATAAATTAATTCAGATCACCCTAGGATTAGTGAACCAGTTTAGACTTACCTGAATAATGCTTTACATAACTTTGTTGATGTCATAGTCAACCTATTTTATTATAAACCTCTAAAGACAAGAGCAATGCTTATTTTTCAAAGTATTTCAAGTGTTCACTGAAATTTTCAGTTCCTATTGGTACCCAAATCTAGAGAAGTTGGCCAAGGTGTGGCATCCGTCCAGGTGCATTCATGCCAGCATTTGGGATGCGGGATAGGGGAACAAGCTAGAATCAAAGATGCTTCCTGAGTTGGCAAGGAAAGGAGCGGACCAGAGTGTGAGTCCAAACTCAGGTCATTAAGAATATATACGGGCAAGTCATGAAAATCAAGGTAAGTGAGCAAGTGCAAAGGGCAGGAACAAGAAGCAAGACAAAAAAAGAGAGGCAAGTCAAGGCTCAGAAACTCTGCTGAACCAGAACCACGTGGGAGCACGGGCAGGCCCAGGACCAGCAGTGTTCTGTTGTGACCACAGCCCCTTGTGCCAGGTTCCGGGTTCTCTGTCCTTCTGGGCTCGGGCAGGCCAGGCTCGACTCCGCATGAGCCTTGGGATACTTTTCAGGGCCTAGAAGCAGTCCTAAGTTGCTTGTAGGCCCATCTCTGATGCCTACTATGGTTTCAAAGGGGGAAGACACCTCCTTTCAAAGAAAAGAAGGAGGTCAGAGACCACCTATATTTATGAGTTTAGAAAAAGGAAGAAAGAACATGAAGCATTCCCAAAGAGTTCTAAGAAGGTTCTGAGTTCTATTTTATGTATGAACCTTTTCCTCCTCCCACCAAAACTCTGCTCCTTAGTACAGTGGCTTAAATATATCCTCGGTGTCCATTCTGTCTTTGACCTATATCTGAGGTCATGTTGTTAGGGAGGATAGTGAGGTGGTGAGGGAAGATGTAAAGCTTTGTGTGTTCCCCAAGGGTTTGCATGTGAGGCTAACATTCCCCTCCACTTTGATTTTTCCTGGATTAACCCAGCTACACTATAGACCAACCAGAGTTGACATGGTGCGACCTGGCCCTCCCAGAGAAATATCATCAGAACGTCAGAAGAAAACAGCTTTTCTAATCTGTGCCATCAGCCCTCTTATTTATCTGGGACCAATGACATGGACAACTCGGGCCCTCACATCTCTGTGTGAATGATACTGTAATATAGCTGCAGAATTCTCTAAAATGTGACAGAACCTCACCTCAAGCCACATTATACACTAGACAAAGGAAGCCCCCAGTCTCTTTCCCAGCTACTAAATGTTATCAAAACAAAGCAAAAAAAAAAAAATATATCTGATTAGATTTTACAGCAAAATCTAGATAATAATATATTAACAAAATGTGCTGTTACAGTGATCTCAATTAGATGTGGAATCTAATGAACAAAATAAACTGATGAACAAAATAGGTCCAGAGATATGGATGCATAGAACAGACTGACAGATCTCAGAGGGGAGGGCAGTGGGGGGAAGGGAGAAGAGATTAACCAAAGAACTTACATGCATCATGCATTGCCCATAGACACAGACAATAGTGTGGTGAAGGACTGGGGTGGGGCATGGGCTGGGTGGAGGGGGCAAAGGGGAGAACAATGGGGGACATCTATAATTCTGTCAACAACAACAACAACAAAAACACAGTAAAACATACACACACACACACACACACACACACACACACACTCGTATATACACACGCTCCTTCTCATTATCAATTCAATCCCTTATCACAGAGAAATTTAAGTCCAATGCAGAGATGTCCCATTTGGGTGCCAAATTCTTTTTTTCAGCAGCTGTAGCCAGAGATGCTTCCATTAGAATCAGGTTGCTCTTCAGAATCTCCAGAGTTAGAGAAGTCCAATTTAAAGTCTCTCATGTGCCCTGGCCAGTTTGGCTCAGCGGTTAGAGCATTGACCTGCAGTCCAGAGAGACCCAGGTTCGGTTCCCGCTAAGGGCATGTACCTCGGTTTCAGTTTGTCCCCGGCCCTGGTTGGGTCATGCGGGTGGCAACCACTCAATGTGTCCCTTTCAAATCGATGATTCTCATTCTCTCTCTCTCTCTCTCTCTCTCTCTCTCTCTCGCTCTCTCTCTCGCTCTCTTCCTCACTCTCCCTCCCCCTCTATCTGAAGAAAAAATGGAAAAAATGTTCTTGGGTGAGGATAAAAAAAATAAAATAAAAAAATAAAGTCTCTCATGTGTATCAATTCTCCAAAAGTCCACAGTATCAACTGAACACATAAAATATCACAGCAGTGGGCTCATATCCATGCAATTTAGATAAGACAAGAAGACTGGCCACTAAGTATCAATTTTCGCAGACCAAAATGTTTCAGAACATGATCTACAGACATGTAGGAGTTGTTTAGGAAGGATGAGGATAGTGCACACAAGCAGAGGCATCACCACAAAACTAAAGCAGCTCCATTATTTTATTTTATTTTAAATCCTCACCTGAAGATATTTTTCCATCTATTTTCAGACAGAGTGGAAAAGAGAAAGAGAGAATGAATCATCGATGTGAGAGAGATATCAGTTGGTCATCTCCCGCACAACCCCGACCAGGGCTGTGGGTCGAACCACAACCAAGGTACGTGCCCTTGACCAGAATCGAACCCGCAACTCTTTGGTCTGCAGGCCGACACTCTAACCACTGAGCCAAACCATCCAGGGCTAAAAAAGCTCCATTTTAAAAGGTATTTTTATATATTGAGGCTCCTCAGAATATTTCATTTGAAAAATAGGTTCTGGTCTCTATAAAATTTTGAAAACTATTGCCTTATCAAATAGTGTTTTCATTCTAAAGTAGTGCTCCCAGACAGCAATAAATAATTCCTAATCTTGAGTCATATTACTGTTATAGCTGTTGATTTTGGTGGCGTTGGAGGAGAGGGAGGCTGGGAAAAAACAGGCAGAGAAAACCAAACAGAATACAAGAAAAAAGCGTGACTGTTTTTATTCACCAAGTGCAATCAACCAATCTATGACAACTGCCCGGGAACCATTACCTGTGAACATAAAACTCAAGTGGCTGCCCAGCAGTAGATATTTATTTGAGAGAACAAAAGGACTAAGTCCACCAAAAGCCTTGGGTGGTAACATTCATTTATCCATCATAGCCCCAAACTGGAATCACCCCAGATGTCCATCAGCAGAACAAACGGTGGTACATCCATGCATGAAACTACTCAGCAATAAAAATGAATGAACTGATACATACAACAACATGAATAAATCTCAGAGCTATTGTGCTGAGTAAACAAAGTCAGAGTAGACACAAAAGAGGACACACTCACCCTGGCTGATTTTGCTCCGTGGTTAAAGCCTCAGCCTGTGGACCGAAGAGTCGCAGGCTCAATTCTGGTCAAGGGCACATACCTTGGTTGTGATTTGATTCCCAGTCCCAGTCAGGGTTGTGTGGGAGGCAACTAATTAATGTGTCTCTCTCACATCAGTGTTTCTCTCTCCCTCTTCCCCTTCCCATCATTCTACCTGAAAATCAATGGAAAAATATCCCCAGGTATTTAAAATATCTTTATGAGCTCAGAGTAGAAAATAATTTCTTAAACAAGATACACAAAGATCTATATAGAAAATATTGACAAATATCTTTATCACAATTAAAAGCTTATATGAAGAGGAGACACATAGAAAAGGCCAATTTTGAAATGATCAATAAATATTTAAAAGGATGCTTGACCTTACAACTAATCAGGTGAATGCAAGTTGTTAAAAAAAGAAAGAAGGGGATGGGGAGAAGAGTGTCAATGGGGAAAAAGGACAAACATCCGTAACAAAACTAATAAACAAAAATAATTTTTAAAAAAAGAAACTGGACTTCCGGTCAAGATGGCGGCGTAGGTAAACGCGGTATCGCATCCTCCCACAACCACATCAAAGTTACAACTAAACTACAGAACAACCATCATTCAAAACCACCTGAAATAAAGCTGAATGGAAGTCCTACAACTACGGAATTAAAGAAGCTGCATCCAGACTGGTAGGAGGGGCTGGTCCCACACCCACGTGTGGCGGATAAAAATCAGGAGGATACCTCAGCTGGGAAGGTCCTGTCTGAGAACTGAGGGGTCCCTGTCTCACACCAGGTGCCCCGCTCAGGGTTCCAGTGCCAGGGAGAGAATCCCCATAACTTCTGGCTGGAAAAACCAGCGGGAACTGAGGCTCAGGGAAGCTGAAGCGGCTGGAGCCCCAGGCAGCTCCCTAAAGGGCCCGCGCATGGACTTATCGGACTCTCTCCCTCTAAGCTTGGAGGGGAGGCAGCTCGAGGGGCACCAGAGACATACAGGGAAGAACTGAGCTGTTTGGCACTGGAGCGAGGGCTGGAGAGGGGGCTTTCTCCTGGACAAATGTGCTGTCAGAGGCCTTTGTTCCTTTGGTGAGCCCTTCCCTGGGGCAGCAGACAGAAGCCATATCTGGGACTCCAGCAACCTGGCTCACACTGTAGCCCCGCCCTGGTGACTCCCTGAGGCCCCACCCCGCTCCACCCAACTTTCAGGCCCACTCAAGCTGTTGCCACTTGCTTAACCATAGGATTGGCCTGTCTTGGATCCTGCTTCAGGTTTTTCCTAAATTCTTTCAAACGAGCAGCATCTGTTCTCAGATAGCCCCATACCGCTCGTTAAGTAATACACAGAAACAAACACAGGGAAGCAGCCAAAATGAAGAGACAAAGAAACAGGTACCAAATGAAAGAACAGAACAAAACCCCAAGAAAAGAACTAAGTGAAATGGAGATAAGCAACCTAACAGATGCTGAGTTCAAAATACTGCTTATAAGGATGCTCAATGAATTTAGTGAGGGCCTCAAGAGCATAAAAAAGGACCAGTCAGAAATTATGGATACACAGTCAGAATTGAAGGAGGCATTAACTGAAATAAAGAATAATTTACACAGATTCAATAGTAGAGTACGTAAATCCAAGAAGCAAACCATCGATTTGGAATATAAGGTAGCAAAAAACGCCCAGTCAGAACAGCAAAAAGAAAAAAGAATCCAAAACAATGAGGATAGTGTAAGGAGCCTCTGGGACAACTTCAAGCGTGCCAACATTCGCATCTTTGGGGTGCCAGAAGGAGAAGAGAGAGAACAAGAAATCGAAAACCTGTTTGAAACAATAATGGCAGAAAACTTTCCTAACTTGTTGAAGGAAACAGACATACAAGTCCAGGAAGCACAGAGAGTCCCAAATAAGATGAACCCCAAGAGGCCCACACCAAGACACATCATCATCAAAATGCAAAAGGTTCAAGACAAAGAGGGAATCTTAAAAGCAGCAAGAGAAAGGCAGCTAGTTACCTATAAGGGAGTTCCCATAAGGCTGTCAGCTGATTTCTCAAAAGAAACTTTGCAGGCCAGAAGGGAGTGGCAAGAAATATTAAGAGTGATGAAAAGCAAGAACCTACAACCAAGATTACTCTATCCTGCAAAGCTGTCCTTTAGAATCGATGGCCATATAAAGAGTTTCCCAGACCTTCCAATGTGTTCTTTATTTCTGATAAGTCACTCTTGATCTCTTCTTGGTGGTTTTTAATGTCCAGTTGATTTATTTTCAGCATCTCTATGTCTTTACTCATGCTGTTGAGCTTCCTCAAGATCATGGCTCTGAATTCTAGCTCTGTTAACTTGCCTAACTGCTCCATATTGATCTCATCCTCAGTGGAGGTCTCTTGTTCTTTCATTTGGCTTTTGTTTCTGTGTTTCACTATTTTGGCTATCACAGTGGGCTTTGGAGCCTGCCAAGTTTTCCCTGTGGGTATTGGTGTTCCGCTGTTTTTGGCTTCCTCTCCTGGGTTTAGATGAGTGAAGGAGGACCCACGTTAAACACCACTGTCAAGTCTTACTTTTCTGGGTAGAGTTACAAGCCCAGGGTTGGTTCAGTTATCCTCTAGTTTTTTGCCTGGAGGCTATTAGTCGAGGTTATTTGAAGAGTCTTGGTTTCTCAGTTGAATGAAAAACTCCCTCGGGTGTTCTGCATAAGAGGATTTCCTGAGGGTGGGGTAGATGCTGGTTGTTAATAAGCCTCAATTTGCATTTCAGTGGCCCACCAGGGTAGGGTTGAATCTCCAAGGGAGGGGCCGCTGCCTCTCCCCAGAATCCTGTGAATGAGGACTACTGTCCTGCATGGCCGTAACTCAGCAAAAGCTCTGAGCACCCTCCAAATCCCGAGTGTCCCCACACAGTTCCAGGTCCTCTTTGCCCTCCCTCTGCTGGAGCCCAAGGTGAGTGGCTATGGATATTTTAGCACTCTGTCCTTGCCCTCTGCACTATGGAGCAGGCTTGGGATTTTAACCCCAAGGGCACTGCTCACAGCTAAGACTGCTGCTGTCCATGGGCTCCCGCCCCCATCTCGCACCTCTGCAATTTTACCAGGATCAATTCAGTGTCTCTGGTTATATGGTACTCGCAAGCTGCATTTCTGTTGCTTTTTCCTGTTGATTTGTCTTTATTTTCGTTGTAATTCCAGTTTGGTCCTGAGAGATGGACTGTGTAGCTTCCATTTACTCTGCCGCCATTTTGGTTCCTACCTGAACGGATTTTTTTAAATAAGCAAAGATTTCAGCAGACATTTCACTAAAAATGATATACAGATAACCAATACACACATGAAAAATGCCCAACATCATCAGTCATTAGGAAAATAAAAATAAAAACCATGATGAGACATTACACCTATCAGAATGTCTTTTAAAAAAGAACCTGACAGTTCCCAGTGCTGAGAGGGATGAGGAGAAACTGTAATCTTGGATATTGCTATTGGAAATGCACAGTGGTTGAGCCCTTTGGAAAACCTCAGGCAAAGAAATGTAGGTGTTGCCGTTGAAATCAGGTAGCCTATGAGGAAGTGGTAAAGGCAAGAGAATACGAGTGGAGTACCCCCATGTAACTGTACTTCAGTTCCCAATTTACTGAGAGCTCTGCCAGGTTCTTGTATGTAGGCCAACCCTACATATCCCACAATGCCTTTTCCACAACCTGACTAAGAATCACAAAAAAGAGGAGGAAAAAAATGGTGTGTTTGCCACCGATGCCAGATACAATCAAACCAACAGCCTACAGACCAACACCATGTGTATTTTGAGGTAAACCTAGAGAAGAAAGACCAGGGTTGTCAACACTAGATTCTACTCCCTCCCCATGGAATGTCACCTACCAGATATGAAAAATGCTTTTGTAGGTTGAGGTTCCTGAGTCTAGTGAAGAAGAAAGGGTAGGAAGAGGGGAAGGAAAAAAAATTTGTGAATGTGGTCTCTCTCTCTCTCTCTCTCTTTCTCTCTCTCTCTCTCTCTCTCTTTCTCTCTCTCTCTCTCTCTCTCGCGCGCGCGCGTGCACACACACACATGTGCTGGTAATCTATCAGATAACTAAGATGACTACTAAGTGAATAATGGTCAGGTATGTATGCAGAGTAGTTACAGTAGACAATGGGGTGATTCATGTTCTGGGAGGGATGGAGTGGGGTGGCATGAGACTTCACCATGCTACTTAGAATGGCATAAAATTTTAAACTTATAAATTGTCTACTTTTGTAATTTTCTATTTAATATTTTCAGACCACAGTTGACCACAGGTAACTAAAACTGTGAAAAGGGAAACCATGTACAAGGGGTGACTATGTAAGTCATTTTTCAGAAGTGTTAAGAATAAAAAAATAAATAGTGTTTTTGAGCTCTTACTGACATCAGGCATTGTGATTGGCCATTCACATAAATTATCTCATTTAAGCCTATGAGGCAGGTGCTATTAGTACCTATATTTTACAGAGGAGAAAAATCACCTGCAAATTCAGTGGCATGGTTGATTACTCCCTCCTCATTGATATAATTTCTTCACTTGAATTCCAGGACACTGAGAACTTTTTCATTTGCTTATCTCACTGGTTATTCCTTCTCAGTCTTTACTCTAGCTCCCCTTCTCCTCCAAGACCTATTAGTTTTGAAGCACCCCAGGGATCAGTCCTTAGCTTTCTTCTTTCCCTATACTAACTTTCTTAATTAGCTCCTTTATCAATATGACAATGACTCCCATATTTTTATCTCATGGCCGACCTCTCTTGTGAACTTTAGACTCATACATGCAGCTGCCCACTTGACATGTCCACTTGATGCCTCATAGGCACCTCAAATGTAACATGTCAAAAAGGGAAGTTTTCATCTTCTCTCACAGAGATATTTTCCATTTCAGTAAATGGAAACGTCATCCTTCCAATTGCTCATACCAAAAACCCTGGTATCATTGTTGACTCCTCTCACACACACCGCTTCCCTCCACCCCCACAGCTACCACCCTGCTTTGAGTCATCATCATCGCTTGCCTATATTATCACTACAATCTCTCACTTGGTCATCTTGTTCCCAAACTTGCCTTTCAAGAGGCTATTCCAAATACAAAAACCAGAATGATCTTCCCAAAACGTAACCCAGATCACATCATTTCTCTGTCTCAACTCCTCCCAGGGATTCCCATTTTACTCTGACTAAATGCTGAAGTGCTTAAAAGGGCCAGTGAGGCCCTCTGCAAGCAGGTATCCATTTCCTCTCGGACCTTGCCTCCTGTTACTCCCTCATGCATTCTATTCCAGCCACACTGGTTTCCATGCTGTTCCTTACACGTTCCTGGCTTGTGTCTGTGTGAAGGCTTTTGCCCTGGCTCTTTCCCCAGAAACCCATTTAGCTAACTGCTTCACCTCTTGCAGCTCTGCACTCAAATGTCACTCTCTCAAAGGTGACTTACCTGTCTCCTTTACTTTCTCCATAGCACTTTATGGCTTTCCAACATATTACATAATTTAACCATCCACTATGTTGTCCATTATTTTTTCTCCACCCTACTACAAATGTAAGCTCCAAGACAGCAAAAAGTTTTGTCTGTTGTGTTGACTGATATATCCCAAACACAGAGAACAGTGCCTGAAATATTTGTTTGTTGAATAAATGAAACATGGCGAGGTTATCTACCTAGTCCTAAGAATTTTGATAACCCATTTGAGAAGTAAACCTGAATAATAAACAATTGTTTTTTCCTTACAGAGAGGCAGAATATAGCTCCATGCAGTCTGTTTTGGCAGCTTCTATGGGGAGAAGTGCTTAGCACCAGCACCTACAGCGCCCCCTTAAAGAGTAACACACTGCTATGTGTCGTGGGTGTCATTCACCTGTTCTGGAGTAGTCAAGTAAGTTCTCACTGTTGTATCACCCACAGTGCTGGCTTTGATTTCTTTACCCCGTTTACTTGGAAAATACAATGCTAAGTTACAAGTAGTATTTTCCCTTACAATGAGAAACAATAGAGTCTGTGGTGTATTTTTTTTTTAATACATCTTTTTGGGGTTTGAAGATGAGTTCCCGGAAGTTGTAACTCACAAAAATAGAGCAATGTGAAATTCTGTGAAATGAATTTTCTGTAATGAGATTACTGAGTAAGGCTGACTTGCTATCAGATATAGCTTGATAAAAGATAGAACAAATAACTCTGTTCAGTACATTCTGAATTGCCAGCAAAGGCAATTCTCACAGAGAAGCAAGCAGCAGCTTCTTGTAGTGAGAACTTCAGCGAGCTGACCTGCCCATAGGTGGACCTCACCCGGGTGAGCATCGTAAAGCTCTGGGCTGTGTGTTCTTCATGTCCTCTTCTAGGCTAGTCGAACACAAGCCGCCCAATTGCAGAATCCATCTCTCAGCCGCAGTGGTAGACTGTCCTCCAAAGATTTGGGCTTCTGAAAGAAATCCAGATGATATTCTCTTTGCTCTCTATCACCAACCAAAATCTTGCCCTGGTCTCATGTCTAGTCTTCCCAGTCCTGCCAGCTTTACAACCATGTGGCTACTCCCAACCTGCTGGACTTGGAAAAAAGGACAGATTAAAGGCCAGGTTGCTCAAAGCTTGATGAATGAACGATTTGAAGCATTGGTTTCCACATGTGTTTTTTCCTTGAAAAAACAGACTTCTAAGACCCAATGTTAGCGCCCTGGCCAGTTTGGCTCAGTGGTTAGAGTGTTGGCCTGCAGACCAGAGAGGGCCGGGTTCGGTTCCCGCTAAGGGCACGTACCTCGGTTGCAGTTTGTCCCTGGCACCAATTGAGGTCGTGTGGATGGCAACCACTCCATGTGTCTCTCTCACATCGATGTTTCTCTCTCTCTCTGCCACCCTCTCTCCCTCCCACTCTATCTGAAGATAAATGCAAAAATGTCCTCAGGTGAGGATAAAAAAAAAATTAAGAAAAAAAAAAAAAAAGAAAGAGAGGGAGGCAAGAAAAACACCTTGTGTAACATCTATGTAATTTGCCCATACAAATTCCCAGCACTCTGACTACACATACAACTACTTAGATTTATAGCTCCATCTCTAAAAACTGGACAATTTTCTTTAATGACAAGAGTTAGATAAAACGCTTGAAGATGAAAGAAAAGATTCTAGTCTGTCTGTGATTAAGTTGTTTCAATGCTGTGGGGTTTTTTGGTTGCAAAAATAAAATCAGCTAAAAATATATATATATCTATATAGATATATATACATATATATTTATATAGATAGATATACATATCTATTTATATAGATATAAAATAATAAAATAATACATTTCAATCACAGTGGTCATCTTTTCTTGTTGCAATCATTTATCCATAGGAACTCACTTTAAAATTTGGCATATTCCACGGTAGCCAGCATTTCCTCCTTCATAGTGGATACCTGGTGGTAACTGTCATGACAAGGTGACTTTGCAGTAAATATGTCTAAACTTGTTGAAACACTTGCTTCCCTTGACATCCAAGCCACCACATTCTCCGTGTTTTCCTCTCTCTTCCCTGGTCACTTCTCAGTCTCATTTCTGGTTCCTCTTATTGCCCTGTTTCTAACCACTGAACTGACTGACACGCTTAGTCTTGAACATTGTCTCTACCTTCATTCTCTCCAGTGATGATCTCAACTAATATTTACAAAGCCATGTATATGCTGATAACTCCTGCCAGTCTACTTCCAGCCCAGAACTCTCTCCTGAAATCTAGACTCTTCTAACAGAAAGGTTTAATTGACATCTCCATTTGGATTTCTAATAGGCATATCAAATTTAACATTCCCCAAACTGAACTCCTGCTAGCTGCTCCCACCCCCACCCCCACCCCACAGTCTTCCCCATCTCAGTAAATGTCAACTCCATCATCTAGTTGCTTAATCTAAAACCCATCACTCATTTCTTTCTTTCATAATGCCCTACATTCAATCATCTGGCAAATCCCATTGGATCTATACTAAAATTGTATCCAGATTCAAGCACTTCTCACCACTCCTTCTACTGGTTGAGGCCATCATCATCTTTTTCCTGGATTATTGCAATTAGCCCCTAGCTGGTTCCCCTGTTTCTGTGATTGCCCCTACGAACTATTCTCCACACCAGTGGTTCTCACAATGTGGTCCTAGACCAGCAGCATCAGCATCAGCATCAGCGTCACCTAGGAACTTTCTGGAAAATGCAAGTTCTCCTGTACCACACCAGACCTACTTGATCAGAAACCCTGGGGATGGGCCCAGCAACAAGCCCTCCAAGGAGATCGTGTGGGACCCACCACTCTACGGAAGTGGTTCACCAGAATGATCTTTTAAAAAAGTAAATTGGATCACAGTCACCTCTCCCTTCAAAATCCTCCAGTGGCTTTCCAATTCCTTAAAGTAGGAGTCTGGATTCTCAGGATGGCCCACAGGGCCCACCATAATCTCTTCCCATTCCCACCATGTCTGTAACCACACCTCTATGCTCTCTTCACCCACTGTGCCCCGGCCATTCTGGCCTCTTTACTTTGCCTCAGGGCCTTTGCACCTGCTGTTTCCTCTGCCTGAAATATCCTTCACTCTCCCTCTTCCCACAAAATCACAAGGTTCCCTTGCTCCTCTCCTTTTGGTCTCTGATCAAATGTCAGCTTATCAGAGAGGCTTTCCCCAGCTATCATTTTAAAAATAACAAACTCCAATTCCTGTGCCCCTGTCTCCCCTTACTCCACATTATTTTTCTCTATAGCACCCATCACCATCTGGCATGGGCTATACTGTGCTTGTTTTTTTGTTTAATGGTCATTGTGCCTCTTGAAATATATGCTCTATGTGGCAGGGATCTGTACCTATAGTGTTTATGGCTGTACCACCAGAGCCCAGAACAATGCTAGCATATGGTAGAGTCCCAGTAAATATTTGTTGAATAAGTGAATATCCAATAAATGATGGTCAAAGCATTCCTCTGGGGAGGTGATGCATTTATTCCAATGATATTGCCATTGATCAAAACAACAACAACAACTTTTTCTGAGCAAGGGAAACCAGTTGCAATAATCCTGGAGAAAGATAACAATGGTTTTGATTGGAACAGGGGATAGCAGAGGAGGTGGTAAGAAGCCGTTGGTTTCTGGATACAATCTGAATATAGATCCAATGGGTCAAGGTCAATTTACAAGTCACACATGGAACTCAGTCTCAGTATTTAAGAGAGATCGCTGCTCTAAAAAAGTAAAAAATACAGTTTCTCAGCTTTATCACACACATTACTTACTAATCCCAGAAGCATATGACATTTGGCTATTGCAGAAATCAAATTTCCCCTTGAAAAGTGAAACAGAATTACTGAAGACATTCGGAGGCTCTGAATGCAATTCCCTATATGATGAAAGAATAATTCTCATTTCTATTGAGCACATTTTTATATTTGTGCGATTTAATCCTCACAGCAATCCTCTGAAGTCCTTGTTATTAACCATATTTTTCAAAGATGAAGAAAATCAGGCTCCGAGAGGTGAGGAATCTCCTCCAAGCTCCCAGCTGCAGAGCAGCACGATTTAAATGCAGTTCACACGTTTTCTTGTTGAGTAACAGCAACACTTTGGGAACAAGCATACATGCTCCCTCAAAGAGAACACTCATTTTGGGCATTTCAGTATGTCTTATTTTTATCTGTCTTGACTTCATAGTCATCTCCTAAGCACTTCCCCAGAGGTCGGAGCCCTGCCGCAGATACAGGACAGATGTCACCAGGATGGTGAGGCCGGTTCTGTTTTCCTGCTGCTCAGGCTGGGAAAGGAGCCTCCTTGCAATGGCCAAGGCCCTGTGTCAGGTGGTGCAGTCCCTCCAGACACTGTTTCCAGTGTCCCCAGAGAAACCTTGGCTATTGCCATGGGGATTCTGTGCTTTCCAGAACTATGTAGCCAGCATTATCTCAGGACAAGGAACTATTGTTCCAGTAGAAACAGAGGGTGTTTCTCACTGGGGATTTGGGCTTGAATAAGGATTCACATTTCAACAATGCCTCCTTTTGTAAAAATGGGTGATTTTTTTTTTTTTAGGCTTATGTGATTTTTTATTTTTTTAGACTCAGATCACAGCTCCTGACAACCGTTTCTCCTACAATGTTTCTTAAGAATGTTAGGTATGTGCTCCTGGGTGTTAGGCACTCATGAAATAAACATCTCTTTGCATGTTCCCATGAAGGCTCGGTGCTCTCTGGGGCCGGCTCTGGGATCGTGGCAGAGAGGCGGGTGGGGTGGGAAAGATGGGCTCACAGGTGGGAATGGGTGGGAATGGGCTCTCCTGGAGAGCCACGTCCACTGCAGCAACATTTCAACATGTGACCCCAACTACTCCTCACAGCACCTGAGCAGATATTATGCAAGTTTTACAAATAAGGAACATCATTAGGTAACGAGCAAAATCACACAGCTGGTGAGAGTGTAATCTGGGATGGGTTCCCAGATCTCACTCTAAACCTGTTCTCTCTCTCTCTCTTATTTTTAAAGAGTTTTTATTAATTTTTTTAGAGAGAAAGAGAGAGGGAGAGGGAGAGAAAGAGAAAAACATCGATGTGAGAGTGAAACATCAATCAGAGGCTTCCTGCATGATCCCTACTGGGGATCAAGCCCACAACCCAGGTATGTGCCCTGACTGGGAATCAAACAGGCAGCCTTTTGGTGCACAGGAGGACATCCAACCAACTGAGCCACACTGGCTGGGGCCAAACCAATTCTCTTTTCATTTCTTGTTCCATGCTCCCTTGCTGACCTTTCTACCCTTTGGGTTTCTCAAATGAGCCACCTGTGGGGAAGATGCAGGAGATGGTGTTTGTGAATGCATGTCACATAACAGGTAAAGTAAGTCCTCATTTAACATAGGAAATGGAAACCTATGATAAGTGGATAGGTTAATGGAAACTTAACTTTATGAAAATGACATTAAAATTGGTAAAGGAGCCATGGCTGGTTTGGCTCAGAAGTTACAGCGTCAGCCCTAGGGTCAAGGGTTCAATTCCCGGTAAAGGGTACATACTTGGGTTGCAGGTTCTACCCCCAGCCCCAGTAGGGGTCGTGCAGAAGGCAACCCATTGATGTGTATCTCTCACACAGATGTTTCTCTCCCTCCTTTCCTCCCTTCTACTTTATCTAAAAATCAATAGTAAAGTATCCTCAGGTGATACAATTACCAAAATAATTGGTAAAGAAAACCAATTTAACCATAGGCTAATTGATATAAACAAGCTTTAAGTTCCTACAGCATATTTCTGGTCACAACAACATCATCAAACTTCTAAATAAAGACCCAAAACACTTCTACTATTAAACACTAAAATAAATGTGAGCTGAATAGAACTTCAAGAAAAATGAATAAAAACCAGGAAGAGGCCCTGGCCAGTTTGGCTCAGCGGTTAAAGCATTGGCCTGCGGACCAGAGAGACCCAGGTTCGGTTCCTGCTAAGGGCATGTACCTTGGTTGCAGTTTGTCCCCGTCTCAGTTGGGATCATGTGGGTGGCAATCACTTGATGTGTCTCTCTCACATTCTCTCTTTCTCTCTCCCCACCTCTCTCACTCCCGCTCTATCTGAAGATGAATGCAAAAATGTCCTCGAGTGAGGATAAAATAAAATAAAACAAGGAAGAGAATGATTTTCTAATCCACTATCCAGTTCAGGGTCTTGGATGGCCAGAGCCTCTCCTGGCAGCTCAGGGTACAAGGTGGGAACCCACCTGGGACAGCACGTCCTTCCATCACACCCACACCTGCACTTGATCAGACTGGACAATGTAGATACGCAATGTGCCTCATGCACACATCTTTGAAATGTGGGAGGAAACGAACACCTGGAGAAAACCCATACAGACATGGAGACAGCAGGCAAACTCTACACAGATTGTGGCCCCAGATTTTAAAAATATCATAAAGGTTAAAATGAAATGACATTAAAAGAGGACCTGCTGTATTCAATAAAAATAAAAATTTCTCCTCTCCTGTCTTCCTTCTGCATCTTCTCATATTATCTAATTTCCCTTTTTTTTTTTCTCTCTCTCCTATTCTTTCAATTCCTGCTTCCCCCCACCTCTTCTCACAGAAAAACAAAATCTAAAGATCCCTCCCAACGGCAACATAAGCTTTAAAAAAAAAAAAATCTGGAATTAACAAACAAGAACAATGAGAGCTCCACATGAAGAAAACTGTAACATTTTATTGATGATATAAAAAAAGACCTGAATAGATGGAAAGCTATACATGTTTTTGGATGAAAGACTTGACATTTTAAAGATATCAACTTTCCAAATTAATCCATAATTCAGTGCAATCATAATAAAATCTTAACAGGAGATTTATCAAACTTGATAAGCTAATTTTAGAATTCATGTGAAAGAGAAAATGCATAAGAACAAACAATAAAATTATAGAATTTTTTTTAAAAATGAGGGAAGACCTGACATTTCAGTTATCAGATACACTAAGTTTACTTTAAACAATGTTGTATGGCTTCAGAATAAAGACATGGACAAATGAAACAAACAAACAACAACAACAACAACCAAACAGGAACAAAGGGACATGTAGACTACAAAAAGGGAGCATTTCAAAACAAAGTAAAAAGAAGAGCCTATTAAAAAATTGTATTGAAAGCATTGGAAATCCTGAAAAAAATTCAGATGCCAGTAACATTATACATATAAAATCCAAATGGATTAAATTCTAAACACTAATTTTTAAAAATCTTCTTAAGAAAGACAAACTCAAAGAACCATTAATAAAAAGGTCTCACTGCCCTGGCCGGTTTGGCTCAGCGGTTAGAGCATCAGCCCGAGGACTAGAAAGACCCGGGTTCAGTTCCCGCTAAGGGCACGAACATTGGTTGCAGTTTGTCCCCACCCTGGTTGGGGTCGTGTGGGTGGCAACCACTCAATGTGTCTCTCTCACATCGATATTTCTGTCTCTCTCTTCCTCGCTCTCTATCTGAGGATAAAATAAAAAGGTCTTACTTCTGTATGTCAAAAGACACCAAAAGATCCTAGTGAAATCCTTTAAAAAATACAAAAGACAGCCCTGGCCGGTTTTGCTCAGCGGTTAGAGCATCAGCCCTCAGACCAAAGAGCCAAGGGTTCGATTCCAGTCAAGGGCACATACCTCGGTTGTGGTTCGTCCCTGGCTATCTAAAGATAAATGGAAAAATATCCTTCAGTGAGGATTAAAAAAAAGAAGAAAACTGTTTATTATTATTCATAACAAGGTCATTATTCTACAATATTTCTTTGCAAATGAATTTCTTCTAACTATTTTGTGCTATTTTTCTTCCAAGTAGGTTTTCACCTACTAATTATTTTGCACCATTTTTGCATTTTTTATATTACATGAGTATATCGGTTTGCCTAAAGTTCACATGTTGGCAAACTAGAACTAAAAGTGTAAATGATCAGAACAATATAAAAGCAAAAAGAATAATTCTGCACATACTGAAGAACAAAGTACTCAAACAGGATGAACTCTAGTGTGAAAATCAGGAGACCCGAGCTCTGCCACTCTGGGCCAGCCATTCCATACGCTCTTGGACAAGCATGTGACATGTTAGATATTGTACAGATAGTTGAGTTTCTTTATCTATAATTAAGTGGATTGGGAGACAAAAATGTAAAATTCCCTTCTACTGATAAAATACAAAGATTTCACTGATAGTTGGGAGTGCAGAACAATTAGACAGAATGTAGAAATAGAAATGACAATAGCAACCACATTAATACGTAGCTTCCATTTTATGAGCACTTACTGTGTGCCAAGAACTATGTGCTTTACACTTGATTTTGTTTGATTCTTATAACAAGCATTTGAGGTAAAGATTATTTCCTCCATTCTGTAGATAAAGAAATTGAGGCTCAGCCCTGGCCGGTTTAGCTCAGCGGTTAGAGCGTCGGCCTGCGGTCCTGAGAGACCCGGGTTCGGTTCCCGCTAAGGGCATGTACCTCGGTTGCAGTTTGTCCCCGGCCCTGGTCGGTTGTGCGGGTGGCGGCCACTCGATGTGTCCTTTCACGTCGATGTTTCTCTCTCTCTCTCTGTTCCTCTCTCTCCCCCCCACTCTACCTGAACAAAAAATGGAAAAATGTCCTCGGGTGAGGATAAAAAAAAAGAAAAAAGAAATTGAGGCTCAGAGAGGGTAAATAATTTCCCCTAGGACATGCAACTAAAAGTGAGGAGTCTGAATTTGAATCCAGGCCTAATTCTGAAGTTTGTGTTGTTAAGCTAATAGCTAACCAGAATCTTTAGTACATGTCATTTTAAAGCTACATTTTTGTTATACCATTCCCCCTGCTGGGTGGGGAGAGGCAGGAGAGAATGTTGGCAATAAGAGGCATTGAAGAGTCCCTTATTGTTTCAGAAAGGGAATATAACTAAAAGCATCTTCCATTCTCCAGAACGTTCAGTTGTGAATGAGGAAATGAATTTCTGTGCCAGGCTGGAAATTTATAGCTGTGAGGGCATCCTGAGAATTTCCACTAGGATGAGAAATGACTTGAGCTGCTGAAGACAGATAAATCTCCCAGTTTTGAGCCTTAGAAAGACACTGCCAGGTCTGGTTTTCTGGCTCGCCTGAATGCCAGTGATTCACTGATTATGTGATTAAGTGATGGGCTTATGTTTCCAGAGCTAATGATTTGAAAGCTTTTTGTGGTATTAAACTGAGACACATGGAAAAACAAAAAGCAATTAGAAGCAATCAAAGCATTCAAAAATTAAGAGTCGATTTCTGCATTTGCTAAACTCTTCATCAAGAAAATCAGTCAATGTTTTAAAAGCCATGAATATGATACACAGAGAAGTAAAAAAAGCAATTGTTTTTAAATGTACATGTTTCCTGAATGCTTATGATATTTAGGACTGAGCCATTTTTCACTTGTTATGTTGCATTTATTTGCCAATGATACATCAGATAAGGGGTTAATTTCCAAAATATATAGCGTACTCATACAACTTAACCAAAGGAAGACTAAGAATCCAATTAAAAATTAGACACCTCTCCAAACAGGACATACACATGGCCAAGAGATATATGAAAAAATGCTCGTCACTATTCATCGGAGAGATGCAAATTAAAAAGACTATGAGGTATCATCACCTCACACCTGCCAGAATGGCCGCCATCAACAAATCATCAAACAACAAGTGCTGGCAAGGGTGTGGAGGAAAGGGGACTCTAGTACACTGCTGGTGGGAATGCAGACTGGTGAAGCCACTATGGAAAACACTATCATGTTTCCTCAAAAAAATAAAAATAAAACTGCCATTTGATCCAGTGATCCCTCTTCTAGGAATATATCCTAAGAAACGTGAAACACCAACCAGAAAGAATATATGTACCCCTGTGTCCATAGCAGCACTATTTACAATAGCTAAGGCCTGGAAACAGCCCAAGTGTCCATCAGTAGATGAGTGGATAAAAAAGCTGTGGTACATATACGCAATAGAATACTATGCAGCTGTAAGAAAGAAAGATCTCTCATCCTTTGAGACGACATGGAGGGACCTGGAGAGTATTATGCTCAGCGAAATAGGCCAGTCAGAGAAAGATAAGTACTACATGATCTCACTTATTTGTAGAACATCATGAACTAAATAAGCTGTTGACCAAAAGATATCTAGAGTCATTCAGGATAAAAACAAAACCTCTCCCAGGCTTTACCTAAACTGCAAACATCAAAATATCCCTTGCACATTTTTTGTCATATCAGTATACTCCTTGGTATGACTTTCTAATTGATTCAATTTTTTAAGCTTTAATACATTTATTTTAAGTGAAAAATATATGTAACTGCCACAAATAAAAATTTAGGAAAGCTGCTTTTAAAAAAGAAGGCAACCATTAAAGTAAATATAAATGAAATCTAAATAATGTTCATTCAATCCTTAGTTAAGAATTGTAGATAAAGCCCTGCCAGTTTGCTCAGTGGTTAGAGCGTCAGCCCAAGGACCAAAGAGTCACGGATTCAAATCCAGTCAAGGACATGTACCTCGATTGCAGTTCGGTTCCTGGCCCTGGTTGGAGTTGTGCAGGAGGCATCCAAGTGATGTGTCTCTTTCACATTGATGTTTCTCGTTCTCTTTAGCTCTCGATCTCATTCTCTCTCCCTCCCACTCATCTGAAAATAAACAAAATAGAAACATATCCTCAGGTGAGGCTTTAAAATAAAAGAGTTGAAAGAAAATCAAAAGGTACAATATCTACGCACCATGTTGAGTCATAGATAATACTGGTTGTATTATCTAGTGTGTGTAAAGGTTAAATAGGTTGTTTTCAGTATTTTGAACAAGCTCTATTTACAATTTAAAAAATATATACAGAGTTTTAAAAAACTTTTATTTAATGGGAATATGTTTCCCTTGCTCTTGGGTTAAAAGTCAAGCAGTTCCCATAATTTTGCTTCTCATTCTCAGGTAGTAAAAATCCAAAGATCTTATTAAGTGGCAAACACATTCTCACTTTTAAAATTATGTCTTCTCTCTGCTACTAAAGCCTGCTCTAGTCAAGGTGTGAGATCTTATTACATGGATTTTTTAAATTATTATTAATTAATTTTTGTTACAGATGTTTCTCCTTTTTCCCCACTGACACCCTCCTCCCTGCTCCCATCCACCTCCCCCCTTCACAATATCGTTGTCTATGTCCATTGGTTATGCATACTCATATAAGTTCTTTGGTTTATCTCTTCCCACTACCCTGCCCGCCTCTGACGTTTGTCAATCTGATCCCAACTTCTATGTCTCTGGGTCTATTTTGTTCATCAGCTTATTTTGTTCCTTATATTCCACAAAGATCATGTGGAATTTGTCTTTCTCTGACTGGCTTATTTCGCTTAGCATAATACTCTCCAGGTCCCTCCATGTAGTCTCAAAGGATGAGAGATCTTTCTTTCTTAAAGCTGCATAGTACTCCATTGTGTAAATGTACAACAGCTTTTTTATCCACTCATTTACTGATGAACACTAGGGCTGTTCCCAGATCTTAGCAATTGTAAATAGCACTGCCATGAACATAGGGGTACATATATTCTTTCTGATTGGTATTTCAGGCTTCTTAAGACATATTCCTAGAAGGGGGATCACTAGGTCAAATGGCAGTTCCATTTTTAATTTTTGGAGAAAATTTCATATTGTTTTCCATGGTGGTTGCACCAGTCTGCATTCCCACCAGCAGTGTACTAGAGTCCCCTTTTCTCCATACCCTCGCCAGTACTTGTTGTTGGATGATTTGTTGATGGCAGGTGTGAGGTGACACCTCATAGTAGTTTTAATTTGCATCTCTTTGATGAGTAGTGATGAGCGTTTTTTCATATGTCTCTTGGCCATGTGTATGTCCTGTTTGGAAAGGTGTCTATTTAGATCCTCTACCTATTTTATTTATTGGATTCTTTGTCTTTCTTTGTTAAATTGTATGAGTACTTTATATATTTTGGAAATTAACCCTTATCTGACGTATCATTCGCAATTATGTTCTTGCATACAGTGGGTTCCCTTTCCATTTTGATGCTTGGTTTGTTTTTTTTTTGCAATGCAGAAGCTTTTTAGTTTGATGTAGTCCCATTTATTAATTTTTTCCTGTGTTTCTCTTGCCCTAGGTGATCTATCAGTGAAAATTCTGCTGTGTGTGATAGCTGAGATTTTACTGTCTACATTTTTTCTAGGATTTTTCTGGTTTCACATGTCACATTTAAGTCTTTTATCCATTTTGAGTTTATTCTTGTGTATGGTGTAAGCTGGTGGTCTGGTTTTATTTCTTTGCATGTAGCTGTCCAATTTTCCCAACACCATTTATTAAAGAGGCTGTCTTTACTCCATTGTATGCTCTTGCCCCCTTTGTCAAATATTAATTGAGCATATTGTCTTGGGTCAATTTCTGGGTACTCTGTTCTGTTCCATTGATCTATGTGCCTATTCTTGTGCCAGTACCAGGCTGTTTTGATTACAATGGCTTTGTAGTATAACCTGATATCTGGTATTGTGATCCTTCCTACTTTGTTCTTTTTTTTTTTTTTTCAAGATTGTTGTGACTGAGGTCTTTTTGTTCCATAAAAATTTTTGGAGTATTTGTTCTAGTTCTGTAAAATATGTCATTGGTATTTTAATGGGGATTGTATTGAATCTATAGATTGCTTTGGGTAGTATGAACATTTTAATATGTTAATTCTTCCAATGAACAAGGTATATGTTTCCACTTTTTTTTTTTTTTTTTTTTTTTTTTTTTGTTTAAGGAATTTTTATTAAAGCAAGAATTTTATAATCCAAATTATGTTTCCTTGCTCGGTTATCAATTCTGTTATTTAAAACAGAAGTGACATTTACAAAATTAAAGAAAGGAATGCTTTAAATTTTTGTACTTTGCTGAAAATTCTTTTTCCCAGGGTCTATAAAACATTAATTTGTTTTTATATTTTACTATTTTTTTTTTGTTTTTTTCTTTTTGTTTTTTTTTGTTTTTTAAATCAATAAGTAATCTAGGTCTAGCATTACGTTTGCTAGACCTGGCATTTGCTCGGTACATAAGGTCCAAAGTTTCCTTTCCTTTTTTTATTTATTTTATATTTTGCAATGTTTTTTTTCCCATAATATTTAAGTTTTTCGATGTTTAGGTATTTTTCTTCGGTGAAGCACGAGTTTCTTTTCGTGGTCCCTGATCAATTTTAAACAGCTGGAACACCAGTGGCACTGTTAACTGCTTTCTGGGCAGCCTCTTTAGCTTGGTGGGCTTGTAGTACAGCTACAGCTTCATCAACTTTAGAACGGAGAGACTCTGGAGACTCAAGCATATGAAGAAGTTCTGAATTATCAATCTCCAACAACATGCCAGTGATTTTACCAGCAAGAGTAGGGTGCATGGCTTGAATTAGAGGAAACAGCCGTTCACCCAACATTTGCTTTTGCTCTTGAGGAGGGGCAGATGCCAACATGGAAGCAGTCAAAGGCTCCTGACCTTGTACATGAACAGCAGGCTGCTGCATGGTAACTTGTGGCTGTGCATTAAGATGTTGTTGAGGATTGCGAACTCCCGCAGCGTATTTATACTGTGGAACGGTGCGGACAGCAGGAGTAGCTGCAGCAGCAGCTGCTGCAGGACGTGGACCCATTGTTTGTGTTGATGTGTTAGCAACACGCTGTGTTGACATGACTCGTGGAACCTGTGAAGAAGCTGGTCTCATAGTACTAAATGGTGGTCTAGGAGCAGCTGGGCGGATAGCACCGGGCATATTTTGGAATGGATGAGGTCTGGCACCCTGAGCAGTCCAGCGAGGACTTGGTCTTAGTTGAGCAATTTGGCTAGGAGGATAGTATGCAGCACGGTTCTGAGTCTGTGGGATAGCTGCCATGAAGTAACCTGAAGGAGGTGCTGGCTGATAGTGGTTGATTACAGGGTTGGGCACAGCTCTCACGCTTGCCATTCTCTGCATATACTGGTTAGTGAGGTGAGCCTGGCGCTCTTCTTTGCGCTGAGCTAAAGCTACATAGAGTGGCTTGGTAGCCACAATTCTACCATTCATTTCTGTAACTGCTTTAGTGGCTTCTTCTGGGGAGGAGAAACATACAAAACCAAACCCTTTGCTGCGACCACCCTCCATCATAACCTTTGCACTAGTGATTGTACCAAATGGAGAAAACTCTTTCCGAAGACGTTCATCATCAATACCATCATCAAGATTTTTCACATAAAGGTTAACGCCCTGGTATCTGGTGATCCTGTCTTGCTTCATCTGTTCAAATTTGCGCTTAAGTTCCGTCTGCCGTTCCACTTTTTTCTGAGCTCGGCCAACGTAAATTTGTTTTCCATTAAGCTCCTTTCCATTCATCTCATCCACAGCTTTCTGTGCATCTTCATGCCTTTCGAAGCTTACAAATCCAAAACCTTTGGATTTTCCACTTTCATCGGTCATTACTTTCACACTTAAGGCAGGTCCAAACTTGCCAAAGAGATCCTTAAGGCGCTCATCATCCATATCTTCTCCGAAATTTTTGATGTAAACGTTGGTGAACTCTTTTGCCCTAGCTCCAAGTTCTGCTTCTCGTTCTTTACGAGACTTAAATCGCCCAACAAATACTTTGCGATCATTTAGAAGCATTCCATTCATTTTTTCAATGGCTCTT
This sequence comes from Molossus molossus, assembly GCF_014108415.1. Classification (NCBI taxonomy): domain Eukaryota; kingdom Metazoa; phylum Chordata; class Mammalia; order Chiroptera; family Molossidae; genus Molossus; species Molossus molossus. The sequence goes on along the minus strand of NW_023425349.1, from coordinate 44,125,507 downwards.
TCAGCTGCTTCCTGTGTCTCAAAATGTACAAATCCATAACCCTTGGAACCATTTTCATCACAAACCACCTTACATGAAAGGATGTTACCAAAAGCAGAAAATGTATCATACAGTGCTTTATTATCAATGGATTTGTCCAAATTTTTAATGAATATGTTGCCCACTCCACTTTTGCGAAGTGATGGATCACGCTGAGACCACATGATGCGAACTGGCTTGCCCTTTATAACATCAAAATTCATGGTGTCCAAAGCACGCTCCGCGTCTGCTGGCTGCTGGAAGTTCACATACGCGTAGCCCAAGGAGCGGCGGGTGATCATGTCCCTACAGACCCGGATGGAGAGGATGGGCCCGGCCGGGCTGAACTTCTCGTAGAGCATCGCCTCGGTCACGTCGGGGTGTAGATCCCCCACGTACAGCGAGGCCATAGGGTAGCTGGGGGCGCTGGGGTTCATCTCGGCACGGCTGCCCGCAGGGCCACAGGCCGCGACCTTTCCGTGAGAGGAGGAGAGCGAGTGCTGGGGCCGGGGGCTGGAGCCGGGGGGAGGGGAGCGGGGGCAAGCGCAGAGGGACAAAAATCAACCGGAATCGAAAACTACTCAACAGCCGCAGAACGGGGTCGATCCCCTGCCGCTGGCCGCTGGCTGCCGGCTGGGGAGCGAGGGTGACGGTGTCGGGTCCGGGCAGCGAGAAGGCCTCGGTCTCTTGGTTCCTTCTTGGAGCTGCTGCGGGGCCGCGGGCGGGTCGGTCTCGGCTGCTTCACCGGGTTATTTTATAAAAAGGAAGAAAAAAAATAAAAGTCTCCGGCGGGGGAGACGCGGACTTTTTGTTATTTTTTTTGGGTTTTTTAAAAGATTTTTTTATATTTTTTTTGGGTTTTTTAAATAATAAATGTGTGTTCCGAGCCCGGAGCACACACTCCGCACTCTCAGCACTAACCGCCGGGGAGAAGGGCTGTTTCCACTTTTTTATATCTTCCTCTATTTCTTTTTTCAATGTCCTGTAGTTTTCTGTGAACAAGTACTTTACTTCTTTGGTTAAGTTTTTCCCTAGGTATCTTAATTTTTTTGTTGCAATGGCAAATGAGATTTTTTTTTTTAGTTTCTCTTTCTGTGTTCACTATTGGTGTATAAGAATGCCAACAATTTCTGGATGTTGATTTTGTATCTTGCTACTTTGCCAAATTCATTTATTTATTTATCAAAAAATTTTTTTGAACTAAACAAACTGATGAACAAAATTGACCCAGAGACATAGAGGTGAGGTACAGATTGACAAGCCTCAGAGGAGTGGGGTTGGAGGGGGAGAGATAAACCACAGAACTTAAATGCATGTATGCATGATCAATGGACATAGAAAACAAAGCTGGGGATGGGGCGGGGGGATGGGGAGGAGGGTGCCAATGGGGGAAAAAGGAGAAACATCTGTAACAAAAACAAATTAATAAAAAAAAATTTTTTCTTTATTGATTTAGAGAGAGAGAGAGAGAGAGAGAGAAACATCGATGAACAAGAACATCGATGAGCTGCCTCCTGCATGTCCCCACTGGGGATTTGACCTAGAACCTGGGCATGTGCCCTGACCAGGAATCGAACCGGTAACCTCTTGATGCATGGGTCAACACTCAATCACTGAGCCACACTGGTTGGGCCCAAATGTATTTTTTTTTTTTTTTTAAAGAAAGAAGTGAAAATGTTCTTTATTTGCAGATGGCACAATTATGTTCACAGAAAATCTCAACCAATCTACAAAAAAAAAACAAAAACAAAACCCTACTAGAACTAATGAGTGAACTTAGCAAGATAACAGGAAAAACAAAGTCAATCTACCAAATCAGCTGCACTTCTATATGCTAGCAACAATTAAAATTTTATATCTAAAAATACCAATTATAATAGCATAGAAACATGAAATAGAGATAAATTTAACAAAATATGTACAAGAATTCTACACTAAAACATTATACTAAATCTGCAAAACATTTTTGACAGAAATTAAAGATCTAAATAAGTGGAGATTGGAACATTCAATATTTTTAAAGGAGCCATTATCCTCATATTGATCTATCAATTCAGTACAACCCTAATGAAAAATCCAGGGTTTCTTTTAGAAATTATTAAGCTGATTTAAAATTCACATAGCTATGCAAAGAACCCAGAATAGACAAATCAATTATGACAAAAGAAATATAGTCTAATCTCAGTTCTTGAACATCTCCCATCTCTAACAATTCAGTTCTCGACCAGGTTGTCCACAGAAAACTCTCTCAGTTGTCAAACAAAACTTTGATTCTTGAAGTGATAACCCTTTCATGCTACTACATGTATGATCAGTCACATGTCTCACATGACAAAGGAGAGTGCACAAGTATGAGTCAGTTTACTGCTAAATCCTGCGTTAACATCTCAGGAAATTGTGCTGTGAATATATATTTTTTTGCTTTTCTTGTTGCTTATTATTATTAAATACATATAGTAAGTCATCATGGGTCCTAAAAAGGTTAGGGTTAGCAGCAAAGTGAAAAGGAAAGTTGTGAGAACAACGATAGAGCTTAAAAAACAAATAATTGCAAAGTATGACAGAGTTGTTCATCCAAATTCATTTATTAAATCTAGTAGATTTTTGATGGAGTCTTTAGAGTTTTCTATGTACAAAGTCATGTCATCTGCAAATAATGACAGTTTCACTTCATTCTTTCTAGTTTGGATCCCTTTTATTTTTTGTTCTTGACTGATTGCTGTGGCTAAGACTTCCAGTACTATGTTGAATATAGTGGCAAAAGTGGACATTCCTGTCTTGTTACTGTTCTTAAGAGAAATGGTTTTAATTTTTGCCTATTCAGTATGATGTTGGTTGTAGGTTTGTCATATATGGCCTTTATTATGTATGATACTTCTATTCCCACTTTGCTGAGAGTTTTTATCATAAATGAGTGCTGGATTTTGTCAAATGTTTTTTCAGCATCTTTTGATACAATCATACGGTTTTTAGCTTTCATTTTGCTTATGTGCTGTATCACATTTATTAATTTACAAATATTGTACCAGCCTTTCATCCCTGGGATAAATCCCACTTGTTCGTGTTGTATAATTTTTTAAAATATATTGCTGAATCCAATTTGCTAAGATTTTTCTTTATTTGTAGTGTTTTTATATGGTTTTGGGATTAGGATTATTCTGGCCTCATAAAAAGAGCTTAGAAGTTTTCCTTCTTGAATTTTTTGGAATAGTTTGAGGAGAATAGGTGATAGTTCTTCTTTGAATGTTTAGTAAAACTCCCCTGTGAAGCCATCTGGACCAGTGCTTTTGTTTGCTGGGAGTTTATTGATTACTGCTTCTATTTCCTTAATTGCTTTTGTTCTTTCAGGTTTTCTGACTATTCCTAGTTGAGTTTTGGAAGACTGTATGATTCTAAGAATTTGTCCATTTCGCCTAGGTTGTCGAATTCATTGGCATATAATTGTTCATAGTATTTTCTTACAATTCTCTATATTGCTGTGGTGTCCATTATTACTTGACCTCTTTTGCTTCTGATTTTATTAATTTGGGTCCTGTCTCTTTGTTTCTTGGTGAGTCTGGCTAAAGGTTGATCAACCTTGTTTATCCTTTCAAAGAATCAGCTCTTGGTTTCACTGATCTTTTGTTTTGTTTCTTTTTCTTTTTTTTTTTCAGTTTCTATGTTATTTATTTCTGCTCTGATCTTTATTATTTTCTTCCTTCTACTAACTCTGGGTTTTTCTTTTGGTTCTCTTTCTAAATCTTGAAGTTGTAGGGTTAGATAGTTTATTATAAAGTTTTCTTGTTTCTTGAGGTAGGCCAGTATTGCTATAAATTTCCCTCTCAGGACTCTTTTTGATGTATCCCGTAGATTTTGTGTTGTTGTGTGTTCATTTTCATTGATTTCCAGGAAGTCTTTTATCTCTTTCTTGATCTCCTTGATAACCCATTCATTGTTTAATGACATGCTATTTTAGCCTCCATGTGTTTGAATGTTTTTGAGTGTTTTTATTGTCATTGATTTCTAGTTTCATGCCATTGTGATCTAAGAAGATGCTTGCTATGCCAACTTCTTGAATTTGTAGAGACTTAATTTTTGTACTAACATGTGGTCTATCTTTAAGAATGTCCTGTGTGCATTTGAGAAGAATGTGTATTCTGTAGCTTTTGGGTGAAATGTTCTGTAAATATCAATTAAGTCCAACTGATCTAGTGTGTCATCTAGGGACTGTTTCCTTATTAATTGTTTTTGTCTAGAAGATCTATCCAGTGGTGTCAATGGGGTGTTAAAGTCACCTACTATGATTGTATTGCTATCAATCTCTCCCTTGATGTTCTCCAGAAATTTTTAAATATATTTTTGTGCTCCTATATTCGGTGCGTATATGTTTACCAGGGTTATATCCTCTTGTTGGATCAATCCTTTTAGTATTATGTAGTGACCTTCTTTGTCTCTTATTATAGCCCTCGTTTTGAAGTCTATCTTATCAGATATGAATATTGCTACACTAGATTTTTTTTCATTTCTATTTGCCTGGAAAAACTTTTTCCATTTCTTCACTTTCCTCCTGTGTGAGTTTTTTATTGTGAGATGGGTCACTTGTAGACAGCATATATATATAGGTCATGTGTTCTTATCTAATCAGCCACCCTATGTCTTTCGATCTTACATTGCATTTGGTTTTCATACTCTCTAGTTTCCTTTAATCTGGAATAGTCCCTCCAGCTTTGTGTGCATTTCATTACATTGCTCAAGTTAAAGTTCTAATTTAGCCATCCTGACCAACCTCAACCTGACAAGCCACAGCCCACAACCTCCTCCAGATAAAGACAGGCAAAACAATTTAGAGGAAGATTAATATCGCCTTTCTTTTGAAAGCTTTTAACAGCTGCAATGCACAGCTGGTTTCTGTGGTAGAACAGACCACACCCCACAGGCCATTTTCTTATGAACAACAGTCAGGCTAGATCTTCCCCATCTTGGAGTCACATAATTCCATTTTTGAGATTGCCTACAAAACCTTCTTGATGTATTCTTTCCTGTTGGTTTGAATCACTCATGAAAACAGTGGAGATCATTTTGAAGGTTGAATCTCCTTTTCATTCATTCCAGCTGTCGCTCTGATTTGTGACATGCCTACATATGATGAGCACAGTCTGGACGCAGGAGAGAAGAACTGGGCTTAGGAATTAGAGGCAGGACCATCACAGGGCAGACTGACTGAATGCTGAGACAAATGCAGAATCTCAAGTTGGCAAGTAAAGAATGGTGATCTAGGGTCCCAACAGTCTCTGTCTTATTCCAGGCAAAGGACCAGCAAAAAAGAATGGGAGGAATCCAGAAGATTCCAAGATGCTACTGATGTCTTCAAAAGTGAGCAGTGACCCTGGAAGGGAGTTTGATGTGGGAGACTCAGAATCCAGGAAAGAGGCAGACAGTAGAATGGAAATTTGTGCCTGGGCAAATAAGGACTAGTCCTCTAACAAAGGTTCAGGAGCAGATTTCCTGTCCCCAGAAAGAAAGCTTCATAAAGCAAAGCAAAGCTGCACTGGAGAATTTATTTCAGTAGGGGGTTGGAACTGGTTTTTATCATAGAGACAGAAACAGTATGTGAAAAGGGTTACACCCAGAGGGTGATGGTCCAGGTCAGCAGTAAGCACTATATCCTGACTCCTCCATTCAAAAGACGATATCCAAAACCAATAGTGATTTCAGTTAGTATGTGTGAATTTGTCATTTAATCTTCTTCCTCAATTAAGTCAGCCTAATCCTCACTTTAACTTTTGGTTCAGAATCTAGCTGAAAAACATAACAAATAAAATCTCAAAATGCACTCAGATCCTTTCATTAATATAAACTTTGTATTACCAGACATCATCAGTTCATTGTATTTTCAGTTGGAGTAAAAATTAATTATATACTTGCTAGTCCAGGGGATTTCCTATGCTCTGCTCTCTCCAGGCAATTCTCATGTTTAAACTAGCACCTGAGCTCCTGGGGGTTATCTCGGTACTTCCTATGATACTCTTTCACTGCCATCCCTGAAGCCAGTAGATTCCTCCTGGTGACCAGAAATGTTCTATTCTCATTTCCAGTGTATGGATCCCATAGGCTCTAAGAGTCTGGAGAGGCTAAGCTATGCTGCAGGAACAAATGGTCCCCAAATCACAACAGCTTGTAACACAAAGACTTAGTTCTCATGACACTTCATGGTCATTACAAGTCAGAACAGCATTGCTCAAATTGCTTTTACCCTGGAACTCAGGATGATGTAACAGCCTCTGCCTGGAACACTGCCAGTCTTGTGGTTGAGAATAAGGAGAAATGACAAACCATACACTGGGTCTAAAAGCAACTGTCTGGAAATGACACATGCCACTTCTGCTCACACTTCCTTGGCCAGAGGAAATCTCATAGACTGGCCTGACATCAGTGATACAGGAAAGTAGGATTCTTTCCTAAGATGCAGGTATTCAGGAACAATAACTCAGTTTGCCATATGTGTTACTGTTGTCAGGATGTATGCTGCTCGTGTGCTTATGAAGCAACATCTGTGTTTCTCTGTCAGGATACAGCATGTGCCACTGTGTAGGAACAAGAAGCTTCTGGGTCCTTGGCTAGGACAGAACCAAGGCTGGTGCATTGGCCCCCTACTTCCTCCCCAGGCCAGGTTGCCCACATCTGTCCTCCTCAGCCCATCACAGAATCATCCATCGTGGACTTTGGGTCTGCCTTAGAACCAGGCTTAGGTCAGGATTGACAAGCTTAGAACAAGCATGAGTCACTTCCCTTTTCACATCGACTAGCAGCTGGGCCAGAGGCCTTCCCTTGGGCTCCTTTTTGGTCCTTGCAGCTTCTTCCTGAAAAATTGTTTTTGTGTTATTTTATTATTACTATATTTTTCATCCTGGCTAACCGTTTCATAACACACTGTGAGCAGATTCAATTCATCTTGTGTTTCTTTCTGAAGTGCCTTTTTTCCTTTAGCACTTCTTTTAAACCCCAGTTCATTCTAGCTTTTGGCCTGCCTGACACTATTGTCATGGGTTCCGTTCATTATTTTCAACTTAATTCTCTGTTACTCAAATTTCCCCAGGCCTCTCAAGGCTGTGAATACAAGTGAGATCACATTTACAGTAATAACTCAAATTTCTTTAATTCAGCTTGCCCACTTGCTCGTGTAAGATCTCCTGACCTCACCAAAGCTGCCTCCTGTTACTTCTGGGAGTGCCAGGACTGAAGACCGGGGCAGGAGTCCTCTCACATTCTTCTGTGTAGGCCCCCATCCCATGAATGTCCACTCTTGATGGGCCCAACTTTGCACTTAGGTTATTTAGGACTCTTTGGTTACAAGTTATAAAAATCAACTTGAGATAACTTAATCAAAATGGAGAGTTTATGATAAGAATATTGGGCCATCTCTGAGACTATGTGAATATAGCTGGTCCTTAAGAAAGTTCAATTAGACTAGAAAAAGGCAACCTTGGAAGAGTTTTCCCTGGTTCCTCTACCTGTTCATTTCTGGGTGTCTGCTTTATCAGCTAACCTTTCCAGTCTGGATCTCTCTGCCCTTGAGTCCACACTGGGGAGATTCCCTAGTTCCCCCTGACTCCCAAATCCAATTTCTGTCTAAAAGGACCCCATTTGCTCTTGTGATTAGGAGTCCAGGCCTGGATTTCAAGTAAAAGTTAAGGAAGAGAGTTACTTAGTGAAACAAAGGAGTCTGGAGGTTCACTCAGTGATTTGGCAGAGTCTAATGAGAATGGGGAGAAAAAGATTTTTCTTGAGTTTTCCAGAGTTTCCATAACAAAGTACCACAGAGTGGGGGGCTTAAACAACAGAAATTTATTTTAACACAGTTCTGGAATCTAGAAGTTCAAGATCAAGATATTGGCAGGTTTTGGTTTCTCCTGAGACCTCGCTCCTTGGTTTGCACACGGCTGCCTTCTTGCTGTGTTCTCACATGGTCTTTTCTGTGCCTGCACATTCCTGGAGTCTCGCTGTGCATCCTGATCTCATTGTGGTTTAGACTTGCATTTTCCTGATAAGTGATGTTGAACAACTTTTCACGTATCTATCTGTTGGCCATCTCTGTATGTCTTCTTTGGAAAAATGTCTATTCAGATCCCCTTCCCATTTTTTAAATCAGATTGGTTTTTGCTATTGAATTGTATGAGCTCTTTATATATTTTAGATATTGACCCCTTATCATAGATATGATTTGCAAATATGTTCTCTCATTCAGTAGGTTGCCTTTTCATTTTATTGATGGTTTCCTTTATTGGCAGAAACGTTATAGTTTGATGTGGTCCCACTTATTTTTGTTTTTGTTGCTTTTGTTTCTGGTGTCAAATCCAAAAAAAAAAATCATCACCAAGACAAATGTCAAGTAACTTACCTACCACCTACATTTTCTTCTAAGAGATTCATGGTTTCAGGTCTTGTGTTTAAGTCTAGTTTATTTTGAGTTCATTTGTGTGTGGTATAAGATAGTGGTCCAGTTTCATTCTTTTGTATGTGGCTGTCCAGTTTTCCCATCACCATTTACTGAAGAGACAGACTGTCCTTTCTCTACTATATCTTCTTGGCTATTTTCTCTTAAGTTAATTGACCATATATGAATGGGCTTGTTTTTGGCTCTCTGGTCTATTCCATTGATCTATGTGTCTCTTTTCATGCTGGTACTATACTGTTTTGATTACCACAGCTGTGTAATAGAGTTTAAAATCAGGAAGCATAATGCCTCCAGCTTTGCTTTTCTTTCTCAAAATTTCTTTGGCTATTTGAAGGCTTTTGTGATTCTGTGTAAGTTTTAGGGTTGTTTGTTCATCCGGTGTGGCTCAGCAGTTGAACATCGACCCATACACCAAGAGGTCTCCAGTTCAATTCCAGGTCAGGGCACATGCCCAGGTTGTGGGCCAGATTCCCAGTGGAAGGCATGCAGAAGGTGGCCACTCAATGTTCTCTCTCATCAGTGTTTCTATCTCTCTCTCCCTCTTCCTTCCTCTCTCTCTAAAATCAATGAAGGGGGAACAATTTTTTTTAAGTCATTGGAGTTTTGATAGGGACTGCACTGAATCTGTAGATTGCTTTGGGTAGTATAGACATTTTAACATTAGTTCTACTTCATGAGCATGAAATATCTTTTTATTCATCTGTGTCTTCTGCAATTTCGTCCACTGATATCTTACAGTTTTCAATGTACAAATCTTTTACCTCCTTGGTTAAATTTATTCCTAGGCATTTTATTTTTTTTGATGTGATTATAAATGTAATTGCTTTCTTAATTTTTAGTTCATTATTAGCTTACAGAAATGCAACAGATTTTTGTATACTGATTTTGTATCTTGCAACTTTACTGAATTCATTGACTAGTTCTAACAGTTTTTGATGGAGTCTTTGGGGTTTGCTATAAATAATATCATGTCAAGTGCAAATAGTGACAGTTTTAGTTTGTCCTTTCTAATTAGAGTGCCTTTTATTTATCTTGCCTAATTGCTCTGGCTACGGCTTTCAATACTATATTGAATAAAAGTGGTAAGAGTGAGCATCCTTGTCTTGTTCCTTTGTAATTTTTGATTGGATACTGTACATTGTGAATTTTATATTGTTTTGGATTGAATATTGTAGTCCTTTAAAAAATGTTGATTGTTTTCTATCTGGAAGGTAAATTCCTGGCAGTTTAGATTGATCCTTTTAAGGTTTTTTATTTTTTGTTTTTTGTTAATCCTCATGGGAGCATATTTGTTTCCACCGCTTTTTAGAAAGAGTAGAAGGGGGTGGGGAGAGACAGAGAAAGAGTGAGAAAGAAACACCGATATGAGAGAGACACATCAACTGCTTGTCTCCCACACACAATCTGATGGGGGCCCAGGATCAAACCTGCAACCCAGATATACGCCCTTGACCAAGAATCAAGCCCACGAAGGTCCACGAGGACCCATGTTCTAACCACTGAGCAACCTGCCAGGGCCTTTAAAGTTTTCTAAAAGTCTTTTTAGGGTGGGTCTAGAAGAGGACGTTTTCTGAAGCTAATTTAGTCCCATTTCTAATGTGTGTATTCCTTAATGTGAATCTCTAGTAAATGCCCTTGTACTCAATGAAGTCTCTCCGGTTTGGTTGTCAGAAAGTCTAATAATGTGTGAGCCTGAGGACTGTTCATACAGATTCCCAGTAACTCTTCCTTCCTTGGAAGTTGTTCTTTACCAGATTTATGGGGTTTCATCATATGTAATAGCATATTGGCACTTTGTCAAAACATGAAGGAACCTCTATACAAATTTCTGGAGTTTTTCTGTATAGCTCTGTCTTATCTGGTACTCTGTCCTGCAAATTCTAGTTGGCTAAAATCTAGTTGGCTAAAGTCTCCTTAATTCAAGAAGACTGCCAAAATCTTTGTGTTATGGTCTAATTATCCCAGGAAAGAAAGCCTAGGTAACAGTAGGGTTCACCTCTTTTATTTCTCTTTTCTCGGGGATAAGACCCTTTTGTCTGTTGTCTAACGTCTGAAAATGGTTATCTTCTATATTTTGTCCATTTTCCTAGTTCTTTAGAGTGGGGGGGTAATTACAATTTCTTACTATCTCATAATTAGAAGAAGAAATAGGCAGACTCTTTTAATAATTCATCACAAACCCTTAAGCTAAGGAATTTAGCTATTTCACTTGGGTACTAATCTATGTCTGTGTCTTGAAATTCAAATATTATAAGGGCAATAACTTCTATACATATTCTTTAAAAATATAAACTCCAAATCGGCTTATTGCATCATCAAGTATAGTTAAGAACTTTCTTTTCCATTAGAAACATTCCCAATTAAAAAGAAAAATTTTTGCCCTGGCTGGTTTGGCTCAGTGGTTAGAGCATTGGCCCGTGGACCAGAGTCCCAGGTTTGGTTCCCACTAAGGGCACAAACCTCGGTTGCAGTTTGTTCCTGGCCCCAGTTGGGGTCAAGTGGGTGGCAACCAGTCGGTGGGTGTGTCTCTCTTATATCGATGTTTCCCTCCCTCTCTCCCACTCTATCTGAAGATAAATGCAAAAATGTCCTCGAGTGAGGATAAAAAAAAACCAACAACTTTCATCTACAGAATTCCTTTCTCCCTGGCCATTCAATTATCTTTTTTTTTTTTTTTTGGTCTGTGTTTTAACTGCTTTTAAAAAAATAGTCCAGAGTATATGCATGATTATTTCCCACCTCTCTCTTCCTTCATTCTGACACTCTTCATATTGCTAATACTCAGAATTCTATCATTTCCACATTGCTCGCATTTCTTCATTGTTCTTTAGAAGTAGGTCCAAATTTGAGGTTCACTTCATTTTCCACCACCCACTTTTAAGGAAAGTGATTGCAGGGCAGAATTTACCAATGCTCTATCCTTATAAAAAATGAGGCTTTGAGAAGACACCTGTCTGTTCAGGAGAAGCTCCATCCTTACATCTTGTCTCTAGGCCAATCTTGTAATCTGCATGAGGGAAGCATTTTTGAGGCAGTTTGTAAAATATATTCTCTTATAATACTCACTCCATCTATTTCTCTCTAATTTCATCCCAATGGCCACTGAATCCATTTTACTAATGGGAGGATATATGTAATTGGTTTTAGAATGCAGCTCCTTCTAGATAATACTGTCTCATAGTTGAATGATGATTTTCTGTTATTTTCCCCAGAATCCATGCCCTCTGTTATTTTACACAGGAAGAGCAGAGCAGCAGGATTCAGGCAACACTGTCAGCAACCATCAAACCCCCAGATTAGGAGAAATGTAAACGGAGTCGTTGATGAGTGGGAGCAGCTGTGTCTGTGATTTTGGGTGGTCTAGTAAATATACATAGGGCCTATGCCTATATTATTGATTAGAATTTTGAAGCTTAATGATTTTTGAAAACTACAATACATTTTTTTGTGACCATAATTTAGCATGATACACATATTGGCTCCTTCTGGGAGTGTACATAAAATGTATGGAAGAATATGTGTGCCTGAGTGAAAAAAAATAGCTGGTTGTGTGTGACTGAATATCAGATAAGAAAGGACCAAGTACTGCCAAGCTGATTATAACACTGATGTATACAAAAGGCAGTCAGAACAGAAAACAAAAGTAGTTTCTAAACCATAGATTTTTTTTCAAGCACAGAAGCCCAGCAGAATGTACACTCATCACCAGATACAACTGATATTAGTATCTAAGCATCTAGCTGACTAATGTGGATATTAAAATCCAAACAGGGCCTTTATCGTCTCTTTAGATTTTTTGCTCAAACCCAGAAACAGACTCAGTGCAATGAAAGATTCTCTGTGTTAGCAAGACAGTGGAATTAAAAGGGTTTACTACTGCATATCATTAAAGGCAAGTTCATGATTCCCTTTAATTACTTTTCATTTTCTTAGATAAAAGATCAGTTTTTTCTAATGTCTAATGAAGTTCATTTTCTTTCTCTTCACAGCATACGTTAGATGTGAGATGACTGTTTATCTGGTAGTCTGCCTATATTCAAATTATTCAGTAGCATTTCCCCTAATCATTATGCATAAGTAAAACACACACAGAGAGAGAGAGAGAGAGAGAGAGAGAGAGAGAGAGAGAGAGAGAGAGACAGGGACAGAAAGACAGAGAGAAACAGAGAGAAAAAATGGCTTATTAAATTAAAAGATCTATGCTTGAAATAACTGAATTATGTGAATATCATCCTTGGTTTAAAATGTATTGACATCTTTGGAAAATGCTTATAAAAATACTACCCAAAAAAGTAGGATACTAAATTACATTCTTCAATTTGATCACCTATGTAACCTAAATTCAAAAGAATGTAGAATATTAGATGTAACTTCTGGTTAAACATCATACACTAAATGCAAGCATTTTCCTGCTCCCTCCTGAAAATACAGTAAAATGACAAAAGACTTGTTGAAAAACCAATGAACAGAATAAACCTAAGAGGTCAAAGAAAATGTCACTAGAAATACCACAGCATGAGATGTCATTTAAATTTTAGATCCTTGAAAGTAGATATACAAGTGGTAACAGACTTGGGAAATGAGAGAAAGCTAAAGAAACAAGGGAGATACAGAGAAGAAAGCCATTTCATGCCTTCACACCCACGAGAGGATCAAGAATTGGTGAAGTTAATTATCTTTGATAGTGGAGGGGCAGAAGTGCTACAAAGTCTATTTTAAAAACATTTACAACCTCTAGGTCTCCTTGTTGCTCTCACACAGCCAGGAGACAATCCCTGGCGAAAGTGGTTCTCAACCTTCCTAATGCCGCGACCCTTTAATACAGTTCCTCGTGTTGTGGTGACCCCCAACCATAAAACTATTTTCACTGCTACTTCATAATTGTAATTTTGCTAACGGTATGAATTGCCATCGGAAATAAGTGTTTTCCGATGGTCTTAAGCGACCCCTGTGAAAGGGTCGTTCAGTCCCCAAAGGGGTCGCGACCCACAGGTTGAGAACCAGTGCTTTAGATTATTGACAAGAGAGTTAAACCAGAGGATATCAAGGTTATTCAGATACATTATTGGATGATGAGTAACAGAAAAAAGAGGACTATTACGTGACGATCCCATTAAGTATCTCCCACTCACCTACAAGAACACAACTTGCCAGAGTCTATACTTTTTATATTACAGACTGGACTCTTCTTTATTCTAGCCTAAGGAAAAAATATCTACAGATATTGACAATTGAGGATTTCTTCACAAAATGAGCCATACTGTCATCTAGGACAGTCCCCCACACCACTTGCAACGAGCTTCCCATCAGCTTCCAAGGCCCATTGAACATGTTTGGAAAGCCAAGGATTACCAGCCATTTGGAGACAACCCACAACAGCAACATAGGGACCAGACAGATGATAATAAAAAGAAGCCCCAAGGAAAAGTCAATACCAAAACCAGAAGAAAACTGAAAATCATTTACGTCTTCAGAGATATGGGAGGTTAAACCATCCAAAAAAGAATCAAGTTGCAACACTGAAATTAGAAACATAATAGGTGATATATAAAAATCAATAGAATGGTTGGAGAATAAAGTGGGATATATTTTCTAGAGATAAGAACAGAAAAGTAATGAGGTAGAAAACTGAAGAGAAAATATTTTAAAAAGTGAGAGGATCAGACAAGAGATTCTACATCTAACAGACATTTTAGAAAGAGAGAACCGAGAAAGTAAAGAATAAATTATTAAAGAATTATGCAAGAAAAATTTCCATAACTAAAGAATACAAATTCAGAATGGAAGGGCCTATTGAGTGCCCCATATAATGGATGAAAAGTATATTCCACACCAAGATATATCATCACAAAGTTTAATAAATAAATGGACATTCTCGTTTTAATGAAACAAATTTAGATTACACTTCTCTCAGAGATTTGAGAATAAATTGGTGATAGTAACATAGAAAATGAAGCAAGCAGAAAATCAAGGCTAAGATTAACCTCTTTAATACAAAGTCACACAATAAAGAAAATGTAATCAGAGTTAATTGTATGGTTCAGTGATGAATATTACTTGTACAGTCACATATAATATACATACTGAAATGTAATATAACTTCACTGGGATTATTGTGGGAGGGGAAGTGTGTATCTGAGAAGCAAGGAGTTGGGAAGGAACAAGAGTATAAACATTTGTCTTCCATAGCAGAAAGTCAATAGATAATACCTAACTTTAAAAACGTAAAATAAAAGAAGACAAAGAAATAGCTAAAGTAAGTCAGAGTGATTGCCCTGCAAAACAAAAATTGAGAAGTAGAGTATGGGAGGCGATGGCTATTTTAATAAGCATTATAGATATATTATTTTGTTAAGAAAGTAAATAGTATTAAAAAATAAAATTCTGAATACATTCAGTGGCTATTTCTGGATGATATAAGATATGGGTAATTTTTATTTGCTTCTTTTAACTTTCTCTATCTTGAAAAATTTCTATAATTCACACTTAAACTTTTTTTTTTTAATTCTTTTTATCCTCACCCGAGGACTTTTTTTTTTTAATCCTCACCTGAGGAAATTTTTCCATTTTTTGTTCAGATAGAGTGGGAGGGAGAGCGAGGAAGAGAGAGGGACATCGATGTGAAAGGGACGCATCGAGTGGTTGCCACCCGCACGACCAACCAGGGCCGGGTACAAACCGCAACCGAGGTACATGCCCTTAGCGGGAACTGAACCCGGGTCTCTCTGGACCGCAGGCCAATGCTCTAACCACTGAGCCAAACCGGCCAGGGCCCGAGGACATTTTTTTATTTTTTGTTCAGATAGAATGGGAGAGGGAGAGAGAGAGAGAGAGAGAGAGAGAGAGAGAGAGAGAGAGAGAAACATCGACATGAGAGGGACACATCGAGTGGTTGCCACCTGCACGACTCTGGGCCGGGGACAAACTGCAACCGAGGTACATGCTCTTAGCAGGAACTGAACCCGGGTCTCTCTGGACCACAGGCCGACACTCTAACCACTGACCCAAACCGGCCAGGGCCACACTTAAGCATTTTTAAGAGGCAAAATGACAGTCAGAATTGCAGACTCTTAGGGGAAGATAGCCCCAAAAGTTGGGGGGAAAGCAAGGAGAGTGAGGATACCTGGGAAACACCGCCAAGAGGTGTTAGGGAGCCATGGCTTGGGACAAATGGCTTTTAATCACTTGGCCCAAATCTATAAGGTGCTTCTCCATCATTCCAAGTTGTATGTCCAAACTATATACTGATAATTTTGATATTTTCCATTTTTTTAAACTAAATTTTGTTTAAAAACATAGACACTGGCCCTGGTCAGTGTGGCTCAGTTGGCTGGGCATTGTCCTGAGCACCAAAAGGTTGCCAGTTCAATTCCAGGTCAGGACACATGCCCGGGTTGTGGGTTCCATCCTCAGTAGGAGGCGTGCAGGAGGCAGCTAATCAATGTATCGTTCTTACATCAATGTTTTTCTCTCTCTCCCCATCTCCCTTTCTCTCTCTCTAAAAATCAATAACAACATTTTTAAAAACAAATAAAATATATTAGTTTTTTTAAAAAACAGACACTGGCAGCTGTGGCAGGGGTGGTGACAGGGGTCAGGGACGGAAGAGGAGGGAAGCAAGGTGGAGTTGGAGGCTTGGGTGCATCCCTGCAGCCCCCTCAGCTGCCTTCAGAGAAATGGGACCTTCTGTAGACTAAGGGGAGTAGGGGAGGCTGGGGGGGTGACCCTCACTCCCCACAGACCTGAGCACCCATCTCCCACACCTCAGCCTCTAAATACTATGAGCCTAACACTCCTTCAGTCACTGAAACCTTGGCTCCCTGGGAGTGACTGTCATCGCCCAGACCTGGACCTCCAGACGAGTGGTGTATTAGTGTCCGATTTGCCATAACAAATTGCCAAGAACAGGGTAACTTAAAACTACAGAAATGTGTTGTTTCACAGTTCTGGAGACCAGAAGTCTGAAATCAAGATGTCAGCAGGGCCATATTCTTTCAAGGCTCAGGGAAGAAGCCTTCCTTGTCTCTTCTAGCTCTTGGTGTTCGCCAACATCCTTGGTATTCTTTGGTTTTAGGTGCACCACTCTAATCTTTCCTTCTATTGTCCTGTAGACATCTTCTCCCTGCAAGTCTTCACACAGTCTTCACTGCCATCTCCTAAAAGGACACAAGTTAGCCCTGGTCAATTTGGCTCAGCAGTTAGAGCATCGGCCCATGGACCAGGAAGTCTCGGGTTCGATTCCCTCTAAGGGCACATACCTCAGTTGCAGTCTGTCCCTGGCCCCGGTTGGGGTTGTACAGGTGGCAACCAATCCATGTGTCTCTCTCACATCGATATTTCTCTCTTTCTCTCCCTCCCACTCTATCTGAAGATAAATGCAAAAATATCCTGTGAGGATAAAATAAATAAATGAAGGACACCAGTCATATTGGGTTACTCTAGTATGAACTCATGTATCTCTCTCTATATGTACATACACAGTTGTTCATATGTACAATAATACAAATAATATACAAATAAACTCTGTTTCACGAGCTCACAAGAGTAAACCTACTTTTGCCCCATGCTGCATGTATATATTAACTAGTGGGAGTTGCACAGTACAGCCCATAAGAATGTCCAAAAAGAGATGTTGGTTGCATGCTTTAGAGATCCCTGTTTTTTGTTTGTTTGCTTGTTTTTTGAGATCCCTGTTTTTTATGGAATACAATTCTACAACATTTTCTTAAGATTCCTTTGCTATACATGCACTTGTGATGAACCCTAGAAATGCTATGTTGGGAATGATTCTGATTCTGAAGAATTTTCAAGGCGGAGTCACTCTGTAATCAATAGTAGCATACTGGTCAGCAAGAGAGAAGTGGAATTAGAGAACAACAGAAAGGAAGAAGAGGACTGTTGCACATGAAATTGGGGGCAAAAAACATAGATACAGGGAAAGAAGTGCAGCCAGAGCTGAAATCCAGAACAGGGAAGTCGCCAGGCACAGAGACAGCTGCTTCCCCTTTCTCCCCACTGGACCCACGGTCATTAACTTCTGCTTCTCATTGTGTCTGCTTTTCCCCATCTTTCTCTAGATACTGTTTCTCTGTTCAATTTTCACACTGCACACAGCTTCCTTTCATTGCATCATATTAAACTTCTCCCAGAATCCTTTTTTCCCAACTCCATTTCCTGGAGGAGAGAATCAGATTGGACTTGAGGCATAGAAAGTATGATTCAGTAACAGGACTGCTCCTTTTGTATGGCTTGAACTAATTTAGTGGCAGAGAGAATGAAGATGAGGAGTGTTCTATAGAGATCTTGAAAAGGCAAGTATAACACAATCTGGTGATATGTTTGTGTGAAGGGTGGTGGAGAAGTCAAAGATAATATCCAGATAGTGGCCTATGACCCAAGTTGACAAAGTAGTATCTATCTGGTAGATAACCTATTTTGGGAAGAGAGAAAGGAGGACATAGTAAAACATAATCCAGCTGCTAAGGCTTCTTTGTGAATGAGATAAGCATCACTTCTGCTCTTATGTTATTGGCCAAAATAAGCCATGTGGCCAAGCCTAGTATCAATGCAGTGGAGCAGTGTAACACCCTCAGAGGAAGGTGTCAAATGCTTGCACATAAAATAATCTATCACAACAGTGCTGCTATTCACTAAAATCAGTGTGGAATATATTTGGAGATATAAAATATATGAAGTAATAATGCCCTGAATGTGGCACAGGGCAGCTGGGTGAACAGTAGTCCCATTCTTTATTCCAAGGTTCCTGGACTAAAAGAGATTGCAGATGGATAAATCAAAAGGTGGAATGGCACTCAGTGAAAAGGTGGAGGGTATGGAGGTATTTGCCACATGAGATAGACCTTCCTGGGATCACAGTGGAAAGGTGCAGAGGAGGGCCCTGGCCGGTTTGGCTCAGCGGTTAGAGCGTCGGCCTGTGGTCTTGAGAGACCCGGGTTCGGTTCCCGCTAAGGGCACGTACCTCGGTTGCAGTTTGTCCCCGGCCCTGGTCGGTTGTGCGGGTGGCA
This sequence comes from Molossus molossus, assembly GCF_014108415.1. Taxonomy (NCBI): domain Eukaryota; kingdom Metazoa; phylum Chordata; class Mammalia; order Chiroptera; family Molossidae; genus Molossus; species Molossus molossus. The sequence goes on along the minus strand of NW_023425349.1, from coordinate 44,107,030 downwards.
GCCACTTGTTGTGTTCCTTTCACATCGATGTTTCTCTCTCTCTCTCTCTGTTCCTCTCTCTCCCTCCCACTCTACCTGAACAAAAAAATGGAAAAATGTCCTCGGGTGAGGATAAAAAAAAAAGAAAGCAAAAAAAAAAAAGAAAGGTGCAGAGGAGGGTGGAGCTCAGTGGAATCAGGTTACACAAGATAAAGCACAAAGATGCATGGGGAAAAGTGTTACTGTATCCCATCTAAAGTTCACATTGTGCATTAACATATAAAAGGCTCTGAAAAGTCCTGAAGTGGACATTTTATGAAACATATTAGCCCTCTCCATTTTTTTATATTAACATCAAACAGAGCTTCAAAGAATGTACTTTGGGAAACACTCCTCTTGACAAAGTGAAATTGTGAACTAAAGAAGGTCCACTGTAACATCTTCCATCTGTATTCATAAGCACAGAGCTGCTTGGGAACAAGGAAAAAATCTGTTGGAGAGGTTTTCAAATTATGTCATGTCAAACTAAATCTTACATCGAACCCTAGTATATAAAACAGAGAGAAGCAGGGCTGTTCTGGTTTCATCAGACCTGAGAAGCTAGAGCCTCACTTTTGTTAGTCCTCTGCCACCCCTCCCACCTCTGCCTCTGAGAAAGCTTCACGGCACCTTAGGAACTAGAGAAACATAGGCTGAACAATCTATAATCCAAAACAAGTCCTTTATTCCTGGGCGGGGAGACAATGGCATACAGAGTCACCCAACTAATAGCACAACTGGGTAGTGCAGATCTCTAGCCCCACTAGGCAGAGTGTTATTTTCTATTGCATTATGCTGCCTTCTGTCTTTGTCCTTCTGCCACTTGTGTGATTACTCTGTTTCTCTGTTGATTCCTAATATCACAGCATCAGTGAACATAATGATTCCTCTTAAGAATCTCCTTGGGAATAGGCATTACATGTAGAATCATTTAGGCGATTACTGGTGTGCTAAATAATAGCATCCCAGTGGCATGAACAAGTTAATGTTTTTACCCAAGTGTCAAACATATTAACAGAAAGCGATGTGGCCCCATGCCAGATTCTGTCTCAAAGATTAATAGCCTTTTAAAATATTTCCTGAATAATGGTTTATCCCAAGCTCAGAATAAGATAAAAATAACTTTGAGAACAAAATTCTCAGCAGATTCAACTCTTGAGGATCTGGATACAAATGTGCTTAAAAGATTTCAGGAACGTTCAAAGGTGTTGAAGAAACACTAACAATGTTCAAGCTTGTGCATGTATCTTTGCTAAAGCCTCATCTTCTTATCAATGTGCCCTTGGGGGATGATATTACTAGAAAAGCCAAAACTTGTATATTAGATTTAATAAATAATGGAAACCAAATAAATGGGACAAAAGTGTCACTAGGAGAAAGCATTGCTCATAGCCATGTTGTAATGCAGGAATTACCTTTATAAATGGACCTACCAAATATCAATCAAGTTTTCTCTTTTACATACATTTCTAATGAGGAGGATCCCTTGGTTTTTACAAAAATGAGCTCACACTATGTTTATTATTCTAGAAGTCCTTTTTAATTTAGAATATGAGAAACTGAGAGAAAAATGATGGTGGAGTGAATGGAAGCTATACAGACCATCTCCCAGGACCAAACTGAAATTACAACTAAAATAAAGACAAATCATCAGGAAAAAAACAACTGAAAAGCAGCTGGAGAGAAACCTTATAACTAAGGATGGAAAGAGGACAACAAATCGACCCTGGTAGGAAACTGCAGAGACATGAGATGGTGGGTTGGGAGCCCACAGACAGCAGCTGAGGGCTGTTTTAGCCATGAGCAGTCAGTTCCCTGAAGAGCCAGAGCTCTAAATCAGCTATAGCCACTCACCTTGGGCTCCCACAGAGGGAAGGTGGACTGGACTGGAACGGTGTTGAGAGTCCAGGGCTCCTGGCTCAGGAGAGAGCTGGAGGAAAGGATATCAGGACTGTTTTTGGGTGAGGGGGCAGGGAGACATCAGGACTTTTGTGCTGAATCACTCCCTCATGGGAGAGTGGCCATCTTGCTCAAAGAGCCCCTTCTCAGAGGCCCCTCCCTCAGATATTTAACACCACCAGGCCAGGACAGAGAAATGCAAATTGAGGCTCATTAACAGCTAGAGACTTCCAGAAAGCAATTGCACCGCTGGCTGGAAATCCTCTTATCCTGTACACCTGAGGGATTTTTCATTCAGCTGAAGGCTACAACCCAAGGCTCATCAAGTAACTGAGACATAGCCTGTAGGCAAAAGCTAGAGATTAACTGAACCTCTGATTGGCCTGCAACACAGGAAAGTAAGACTTGGCAGTGATGTTTAATATGGTTCCTCCCACACACATCCAAATTCAGTAGAGGAAGCCACAATCAGCAGAACACCAACACCCACAGTGACAGGCTCCAAAACCCACTGAGACAGCCAAAATGGTGAAACAAAGAAACATTTCCCAAATGAAAGAACAAGAGAATTCTACAGAAGAAGAAATGAATGAAATGGAAGTAAGCTATATATCAGAGGCAAGTTCAGAGTAATGCTTCTTAGGAAGCTCAACAGCATGACTAAAGATATAGAAACATTTAATATCAACCAAATGGAAATTAAAAAACACCAAGTAGAGAAGGAAGAAATGGCGGTGAAGTGAATGGAGCGACACAGACCATCTCCCAGGACCAAACTGGATTTACAACGAAAATAAAGGCAAATCGTCAGGAAAGGGCAACAGAAAGACACCTTGGAGGACCACATAACCAGAAACACCCACTCAATCCTGGTAGGCTTGAGAGGAAGCGAGAAGGGGCCAGGAGCCCACGGTCCGCTGCGGCCTGGGCAGGGACCAGGGAACTTGGAGGGAAGTTACTGCTACCGCCTCCCTTGCGACCCTGCATGGGTCCTGGGAACTCTGTTGCCTGCTAAGCCCTCGGCTGGTGCCGCACAGACTCACGGGGACCAGGGGACTCGGTGGGACCAGGGAACTTGGCGGGAAGTTACTGCTACCACCTCCCTTGCGACCCTTCATGGGTCCTGGGAACTCTGTTGCCTGCTAAGCCCTCGGCTGGTGCCGCACGGACTCGCGGGGACCAGGGGACTGTGCTGGACGCTACGGCCACCTCTGCAGTGCCCCGCTACCGCGGCTCAGTCCTGGGGCTTCTGCTGAGTGCAACCCCCTCAGCTGGTGCCACAGCCCTGGCCGCCCTTGGCTGGAAGCAGCGCCCTCGGGTTAAAAGTCCCAGGCGGATCCATGACGCAGAGTCCGGACAGAGGCTAAATTGGCAGCAGCCACTGACCTTGGGCTCCAGCAGAGGGAAGGCAGACTGGACTAGAACTGTGTGGGGACACTCGGGATTTGGAGGGTGCTAAGAGCTTTCGCTGAGTGCAGCCACTCAGGACTGTGGTCATTTTACTCCTTCCCAGGGCCCTGGGGAGAGGAGATGGCCCCTCCCTCAGAGATTCAACCCCACGTGGTGGCCATTGAAATGCTAATTGAGGCCCATTAACAATGAACACCTGCCTCACTCTCAGGAAATCCTCTTACACTGAGCACCTGGGGAAGTTTTTCAGGCAACTCAGAAACCAAAGGTCTGCAGGTGACCTCTACTAATAGCCTCCAGGCAAAAAAAAGCTAGAGGATAACTACCATTCCCTGGGCGAGCAACACTAACCAGAAAAGCTAAGACTTGATGGTGGTGTTTAAAGGGGATCCTCCCTGGCGCATCCAAACCCAGGAGAGGGAGCCACAAACAGCAGAACACCAACACCCAGTGGGAAAATTTGGCAGACTCCAAAGCCCGCTGTGATAGCCAAAATGGTGAAAAACAGAAACAAAGGCCAAATGAAAGAACAAGAGACCTCTGCGGAAGATGAAATAAATGAGGTGCAGTTAAGCAAGTTAACAGAACTAGAATTTAGAGCCATGATGTTGCGGAAGCTCAACAGCATGTGTAAGGACATGAGCACCATGAGTAAAGACATAGTAGTGTTGAAAATAAACCAGTTGGAAATGAAAAACCAACAGGAAGAAATGAAGACGGACATATCAGAAATGAAAAACACATTGGAAGGTCTAAAAAGCAGAGTAGGGGAAGCTTAGGACTGGATCAGTGAATTAGAAGACAGGCTAGAAGAAATCAACCAATCACAAACGATTAAACGATTAAAAAACAGGAAGACAGCTTAAGAGAACTGTGGGACAACTGGAAACGGAATAATATTCGCATCATAGGAGTCCCTGAAGAAGAAGAAAATAAGCGAGGGCTAGAGAATATATTCAAAGAAATAGTGACAGAAAACTTCCCTAATTTGGTGAAGGAAGAAGGCATTCAAGTTCAAGAAGCACAGAGAGCCCCAAGTAAGAAGAACCCAAACAGGCCCACACCAAGACACATAGTAATCAAACTGCCAAAAATTAAAGACAAAGAGAGAATCCTAAAAGCAGCAAGAGATAAGCAACAGGTTACCTACAAAGGAAACCCCATAAGGCTCTCAGCTGACTATTCACAAGAAACACTACAGGCTAGAAGGGAATGGCATGAAGTAATCAAGGTCATGAAAAACAAGGATCTGAATCCAAGACTACTCTACCCAGCAAGGCTATCATTCAAAATAGAAGGTCAAATAAAGAGCTTTTCAGACAAAAAAGGCTAAGGGAATACATTAGCACCAAACCAGCACTGCAAGAAATGTTAAAAGGACTACTGTAATTACCAGGAGAAATGGGAAGGAAAATAGAACCACACTAAACAAAAATGGCAATAAATAAGTACATATCAATAATCACCTTAATTGTAAATGGACTGAATGCTCCCATAAAAAGACACAGAGTAGCTGATTGGATAAGAAAGCATGACTCATCTATATGTTGTTTACAAGATACCCACCTCACAACAAAAGACTCACATAGATTGAAAGTGAAGGGATGGAAAAAAATCTTTCAAGCAAACGGAAAAGAAAAAAAAGTGGAGTAGCAATACTTATATCTGATAAAATAGATTTCAGAATGAAGGCCATAATTAGAGACAAAGAAGGCCACTACGTAATATTGAAAGGATCTATCCAACAGGAAGATATAACCTTGATAAACATATATGCACCCAATATAGGAGCACCAAAATATATTTTAAAAAAACTTCTGGAGGACTTCAAAGGAGAAATCGATAGCAATACAATCATAGCAGGGGACTTCAACACCCCGCTCACATCACTGGATAGATCCTCTAGACAAAAAATTAGCAAGGAAACAGAGACTCTAAATGAAGCAGTAGACCAAATGGATTTAATAGATATCTACAGAGAACTACACCCCAAAACTGCAGAATTCACATTCCTCTCAAGTGCACATGGAACATTCTCAAAGATAGACCACATGTTAGGGCACAAACTAAGTCTCTACAAGTTCAAGAAGATTGAAATTATATCAAGCATCTTCTCAGACCACAATGGCATGAAACTAGAAATCAATTGCAAGAAGAACATACAAAGACATTTGAACACATGGAAGCTAAATAGCATGTTATTAAACAATGAATGGGTCACCGAGGAGATCATGGAAGAAATCAAAAACTTCCTGGAAACCAATGAAAATGAAGACACAACAACACAAAATCTATGGGATGCAGCGAAAGCAGTTCTGAGACGGAATTTCATAGCACTACAAGCCTACCTCAAAAAAGAAGAAAAATCTCTAATAGACTATCTATCCTCACAACTTAAAGAACTGGAGAGCAAACAAAAAGAAAACCCCAGAGCAAGTAGAAGGAAGGAAATAGTAAGGATCAGAGCAGAAATAAATGACATAGAGACAAAAAAACAATTCAAAGGATCAATGAAACAAAGAGCTGGTTTTTTGAAAAGATAAACAAGATTGATGGACCCTTAGCTAGACTCACCAAGAAACAAAGAGAGAGAACCCAAATACACAAAATCAGAAATGAAAGAGGAGAGATAACAACTGACACCACAGAAATACAAAAGATCGTTAACAACTACTATGAACAATTATATGGCAACAAATTCAACAATCTAAGCGAAATGGACAAATTTCTAGAAACACATAGTCTCCCAAAACTGGATCAGGAAGAGATAGAAAACTTGAACAGACCAATAACAACAGAAGAAATTGAAGATGTAATCAAGAGTCTCCCAGCAAACAAAAGCCCAGGCCCGGAGGCTTCACGGGGGAGTTTTACCGAACATTCAAAGAAGAACTAATACCCATTCTCCTCAAACTATTTCAAAAAATTCAAGAAGAAGGAAGACTTCCAAACTCATTCTATGAGGCCAGCATAATTTTAATTCCAAAACCAGAAAAAGACACAACAAAGAAAGAAAACTACAGGCCAATATCCCTGATGAACATAGATGCCAAAATCCTGAACAAAATACTAGCAAATCAGATCCAGCAATACACCAAAAAAATTATCCACCATGACCAAGGGAGATTCATCCCAGGGATGCAAGGCAGGTACAATATTCGCAAATCCATAAATGTGGTACACCACATAAATAAAATGAAGAAAAAAACCCACATGATAATATCAATAGATGCTGAAAAAGCCTTTGACAAAATCCAGCATCCATTTCTGATAAAAACGCTCAGCAGTGTGGGAATAGAGGAATCATATCCAGACATAATAAAGGCCACATATGAAAGACCTACAGCCAACATCATATTCAATGGGCAAAAACTAAAAACATTTCCCTTAAGAACAGGAACAAGGCAAGGATGCCCACTTTCGCCACTCCTATTTAACATAGTACTGGAAGTCTTAGCCACAGCAATCAGACAGGATGAAAAAATAAAAGGGATCCAAATTGGAAAGGAGGAAGTGAAATTGTCATTATTTGCAGATGACATGATACTATACATAGAAAACCCCAAAGACTCCATCAAAAGTTTACTAGACTTAATAAATGAATTTGGCAAAGTAGCAGGATACAAAATTAACGTCAAGAAATCAATGGCATTCTTATATACCAATGATGAACTCACAGAACGAGAAACTAAGAAAACAATCCCATTTACCATTGCGGCAAAAAAAATTAAGATACCTAGGAATAAACTTAACCAAAGAAATAAAGGACCTATTCGCAGAAAACTACAGGTCATTGAAAAAAGAAATAGAGGAAGATATAAAAAAGTGGAAGCACATAGCCTGTTCATGGATTGGGAGAATTAACATCATTAAAATGTCCATATTACCCAAAGCAATATATAGATTCAACGCAATCCCCATCAAAATACCAATGGCATACTTCACAGAATTAGAACAATTACTTCGAAAGTTCATATAGAACCAAAAAAGGCCTCGAATAACCACAGCAATCTTGAAAAGGAAGAACAAAGTTGGAGGGATCACAATACCAGATTTCAGGGTATACTACAAAGCCACTATAATCAAAACAGCCTGGTACTGGCACAAGAACAGGTATATAGACCAGTGGAACAGAACAGAGAACCCAGAAATGGACCCAAGGCTATATGCTCAATTAATATTTGACAAAGGTGGCAAAAGCATACAGTGGAGTAAGGACAGCCTCTTTAATAAATGGTGCTGGGAAAATTGGACAGCTACCTGGAGAAAAATGAAACTAGACCATCAACTTACACCCTACACGAGAATAAACTCAAAATGGTTAAAAGACTTAAATGTAACTCATGAATCCATAAAAATCCTAGAAGAGACTGTGGGCAACAAAATTTCAGACATCATACGCAGCAGAATTTTTACTGACACATCACCTAAGACAATAGAAACAAAGGAGAAAATGAACACATGGGACTACATCAAACTCAAAAGCTTCTGCACAGCGAAAGATACAATCATCAAAACGGAAAAGCTACCCACTGTATGGGAGAGCATAATTGCCAATGATATATCAGATAAGAGGTTAATTTCCAATACATATAGAGTGCTCATACAACTCCACAAAAGGAAGACAAAGAATCCAATTAAAAAATGGGCAGAGGAACTAAATAGACACCTCTCCAAACAGGACATACAAATGGCTATGAAACATATGAAGAAATGCTCATCATCACTAATCATCAGAGAGATGCATATTAAAACAATAATGAGGTATCACCTCACACCTGTCAGAATGGCCGCCATCATCAAATCATCAAACAACAAGTGTTGGCAAGGGTGTGGAGAAAAGGGGACTCTAATACACTGCTGGTGGGAATGCAGACTGGTGCAGCCACTATGGAAAACAATATGGTGTTACCTCAAAAAATTAAAAATTGAACTTCCATTTGACCCAGTGATCCCACTTCTAGGAATATACCCTAAGAATCATAAAACACCAATCAGAAAGAATATATGGACCCCCATGTTTGTAGCAGCACTATTTACAATTGCTAAGATCTGGAAACAGCCCAAGTGTCCATCAGTAGACGAATGGATCAAAAAGCTGTGGTACATATACACAATGGAGTACTACGCAGCTGTATGAAAGAAAGATCTCTTATCCTTTGAGACTACATGGAGGGACCTTGAAAGTATCATCCTAAATGAAACAAGCCAAACAGAGAAAGACAAGTTTCATATGATCTCGCTTATTTGTGTAATATAATGAACATAACAGTCTGAGGAATGGGGTAGTCCCAGAGAGGCGGAAGCGGGGTACAGACTGACAATCCCCTAAAGAGGGAGGTGATGGGGGAGAGATAAACCACACAACTTATATGCATGTATGCATGAACAGTGGACATGGACGACAATCTGGGAAAGGGCAGGGAGGGAGGGGGAGGGAGGAATCAGTGGGGGAAGAAGGAGAAACATCTGTAACAAAAATTAATTAATAATAAAAAAAAAAACACCAAGCAGAAATAAAGAACACATTGGAAGGACTAAATAGCAGAGCAGAGGAAGCTGAGGATATGATCAGTAAATTAGAAGATGGGGTAGAAAAAAATCACCCAATCAGAGAACCAAAAAGAAAGAAAATTTTAAAAAACAGGTAGACAGATTAAGAGACCTGTGGGACAATATGAAACAACAGAATCCATATCATAAGAGTTCCAGAAGAAGAAGAAAATGAGCAAGGGTTAGAGAATATATTTGAAGACATAGTGGCAGAAAATTTACCTAACTTGGTAAAGGCATATAAGTTAAAGAAGCACAGAGAGCCCCAAGTAAGAAGAACCCAAACAAGCCCACACCAAGACACATAATAATTAAAATGCCAAAAACTAAAGACAAAGAGAGAAACTTAAAGGCAGCAAGAGATAAGCAACAGATTACCTACAAAGAAACCCCCATAAGGTTGACTTCTCAACAGAAACGCTACAGGACAGAAGAGAATGGCATGAAGTAATCAAGGTGATAAAAAACAAGTATCTGAATCAAACACTACTCTATCCCCAAAGGCTATCACTCAAAATAGAGGGTGAAATAAAGAGCTTCCCAGACAGAAAAAGGCCAAGGGAATAAATTAGCACCAAACCAGCACTGCAAGAAATGTTAAAAGGACTGCTGTAATAAGCACAAGAAATAGAAAGAGAAACATAACCATAATAAACAAAAATGGCAATAAATAAGCATATCAATAATGACCTTAAATGTAAATAGATTAAAGGCTCAAATCAAAACATACAGAGTAGACTTCTGGTCAAGATGGCGGCGTAGGTAAACACAGTACCACGTCCTCCAACAACCACATCAAAGTTACACCTAAACTACAGAACAACCATCATTCAAAACCGCCTGAAATCAAGCTGAATGGAAGTCCTACAACTACGGAATTAAAGAAGCAGCCACATCGATACAGGTAGGAGGGGCGGAGACACTACAGGCTGGTCCCACACCCACGTGTGGCGGATAAAAATCAGGAGGATACCTCAGCTGGGAAGGTCCTGCCTGAGGACTGAGGGGTCCCTGTCCCACACCAGGTGCCCCGCTCAGGGTTCCAGTGCCAGGAAGAGAATCCCCATAACTTCTGGCTGGAAAAACCAGCAGGAACTGAGGCTCGGGGAAGCTGAAGCGGCTGGAGCTCCAGGAAGCTCCTTAAAGGGCCCATGGAGGGACGTATCGGACTCTCTCTCTCTAAGCTTGGAGGGGAGGCAGCTCGAGGGGCACCAGAGACATACAGGGAAGAACTGAGCTGTTTGGCACTGGAGCGAGGGCTGAAGAGGGGGCTTTCTCCGGGACAAACGTGCTGTCAGAGGCCTTTGTTCCTTTGGTGAGCCCTTCCCTGGGGCGGCCAACAGTCTCCATATCTGGGACTCTAGCAAACTGGTTCACACTGGTAGCCCCGCCCTGGTGATTCCCTGAGGCCCCGCCCCACCCAACTTTCAGGCCCACCCAAGCTGTTGCCACTTGCTTAACCATAAGATTGGCCTGTCTTGGATCCTGCTTTAGGTTTTTCCTAAATTCTTTCAAACAAGCAGCATCTGGTGTCAGCTAGCCCCATACCACTCATTAAGTAATACACAGAAACTAACACAGGAAGGCAGCTAAAATGAGGAGAAAAAGAAACAGGTCCCAAATGAAAGATGAGAACAAAACCCCAAGAAAAGAACTAAGCGAAATGGAGATAAGCAAACTAACAGATGCTGAGTTCAAAATACTACTTATAAGGATGCTCAATGAACTTAGTGAGAACCTCAGTGAACTTAGTGAGGGCCTCAAGAGCATAAAAAAGGACCAGTCAGAAATGATGGATGCACAGTCAGAAATGAAAAAGGCATTCACTGAAATAAAGAATAATTTACACAGATTCAGTAGTAGAATATGTAAATCCAAGAAGCAAACCATCGATTTGGAATATAAGGAAGCAAAAAATTCCCAGTCAGAACAGCAAATAGAAAAAAGAATCCAAAACAATGAGGATAGAGTAAGGAACCTCTGGGGCAATTTCATGCGTGCCAACATTCACATCTTGGGGGTGCCAGAAGGAAAAGAGCGAGAACAAGAAATTAAAAACCTGTTTGAAACAATAGCAGAAAATTTTCCTAACTTGGTGAAGGAAACAGACATACAAGTCCAGGAAGCACAGAGAGTCCCAAATAAGATGAACCCCAAGAGACCCACACCAAGACACACATCATCCAAATGCAAAAGATTCAAGACAAAGAGAGAATCTTAAAAGCAACAAGAGAAAGGCAGTTAGTTACCTAAAAGGAAGTTCCCATAAGGCTGTCAGCTGATTTCTCAAAAGAAACTTTGCAGGCCAGAAGGGAGTGGCAAGAAATATTCAGAGTGATGAAAAGCAAAAACCTACAACCAAGATTACTCCATCCTGCAAAGCTGTCACTTAGAATCGATGGCCATACAAAGAGTTTCCCAGACAAGAAAAAGTGAAAGGAGTTCATCATCACCAAACCGTTATTATATGAAATGATGAAGGGTCTTTTTGAAGAAAAAGATAAAATATATGAACAAACAAAATGGCAATGAATACACATCTATCAACAATGGAATCTACAAACAAAATGAACAGGTAGAACAGAAACATTCTCATAAATACAGAGAACATTTTGTTGGTCACCAGATGGGAGGGGGTTGGGGGAATGGGTGAAAAAGGTGAAGGGATTAAGAAGTACAAATTCATTGCTAGACTGACAAACCTCAAAGGGAAAGGAGTTGGAGGGTGGGAAGAAATAAACCAAAGAACTTATATGCATAACCAATGGACACAGACAATAGTGTGGGAAAAGGTGGGAGGGGGGCGGGAGGGGGGAAGAGGGGGTCAATTGGGGCAAAATGAAGAACATCTGTAATACATTCAACAATAAAAATTTTTTTAAAAAAGATACAGAGTAGATGAATAGATTAGAAAGCACGACTCATATATATGTTGTTTATAAGAGACCCAATTCAACAAAAGACTCACTTAGGTTAAAAGTGAAGGAATGGAAAAAAATCTCCCTTAAAACAACTATAAGGTATCACCTCACACCTGTCAGAATGGCCGCCATCAACAAACCATCAAACAAAAAGTGTTGATGAGGGTGTGGAGAAAAAGGGACTCTAGTACACTGCTGGTGGGAATGCAGACTGACGCAGCCACTATGGAAAACACTATGGTGTTACCTCAAAAAGTTAAAAAGTGAACTGCCATTTGACCCAGTGATACCCTAAGAAACCTGAAACACCAATCAGAAAGAATATATGTACTCCTATGGTCATAGCAGCACTATTTATAATAGCTAAGATCTGGAAACAATCCATGTGTCCATCAGTAGATGAGTGGATTAAAAAGCTGTGGTATATGTACACAATGGAATACTCTGCAGCTGTAAGAAAGATCTCTTATCCTTTGAGATGTCATGGAAGGACCTGGAGAGTATTATGCTCAGCGAAACAAGACAAGCAGAGAAAGAAAAATATCATACGATCTCACTTATTTGCGGAATATAATGAAATAAACAAATTGCTGAACAAAATTAACCCAGAGACACAGAGGTGGGGTACAGACTGACAAGCCTCAGAGGAGGTGGGGTTTGGGGAGGAAGAGATAAACCACAGAACTTACATGCATATATGCATGACCAATGAACATAGACAACAAAGCTGGGGATGGGGCAGGGGGAAGGGGAAGAGGGTGCCAATGGGGGAAAAATGAGAAACATCTGTAACAAAAACAAATTAATAAATTTTAAAAAAATCTTCCAAGCAAACAAAAAGGGGAAAGAATCTGAGGTAGCAATACTCATATCTGATAAAATTAACTTAAAAATGAAGGACATGCCCTGGCCGGTTTGGCTCAGCGGTTAGAGCGTCGGCCTGCGGTCCGGAGAGACCCGGGTTCGGTTCCCACTAAGGGCACGTACCTCGGTTGCAGTTTGTCCCCGGCCCTGGTCGGTCGTGCAGGTGGCAGCCACTCGATGTGTCCCTTTCACATCGATGTTTCTCTCTCTCTCTCTGTTCCCCTCTCTCCCTCCCGCTCTACCTGAACAAAAAACAAAAAAATGTCCTCGGGTGAGGATTAAAAAATAAAAAAATGAAGGACATAACTAGAGACAAAGAAGGCCGCTACATAATATTGAAAGGATTTATCCAACAGGAAGATATAACCTTGGTAAACATATATGCACCCAATATAGGAGCACCAACATATATTAAAAATCTTTTGGAGGACTTCAAAGGAGAAATCAACAGCAATACAATCAAAGCAGGGGACTTCAACAGCAATACAATCAAAGCAGGGGACATTACGGGATAGATCCTCTAGACAAAAAATTAACAAGGAAACAGACCCTAAATTATGCACTAGATTAAATGGATTTCATAGATATCTACAGAGAATTACACCACAAAACTGAAGAATTCACATTCTTCTCAAGTGCACATGGGACATGTTAGGACACAAACTAAGTATCTACAAGTTCAAGAAGTTGGCATATCAAGCATCTTCTCAGATCACAATGGCATAAAACTATAAATCAATTATAATTAAAACACTCAAAAACATTCAAACACATAGAGGCTAAATAGCATGTTATTAAACAATGAATGGGTTACCAAGGAGATCAAGGAAGAAATTAAAAACTTTCTGGAAACCAATAAAAATGAACACACAACAATACAAAATTTATGGGATGCAGTGAAAGCAGTCCTGAGAAGGAAGTTCATAGCACAACAGGCCTACCTCAAGAAACAAGAAAAATACCTAATTGACTAAATAAGCCGATAACTTAAAGAACTAGAAAGTAAACAACAACAACAAAAACCCAGAGCAAGTAGAAGGAAAGAAATAGTAAAGGTCAGAGCAGAAATAAATGACATAAAGACTAAAAAACCAATTCAACACATTAATGAAACAAGGAGATGGTTCTTTGAAAAGATAAACAATATTGATGGATCCTTAGCCAGACTCACCAAGAAAGAAAGAGGACTCAAATAAACAAAATCAGAAATGAAAGAGGAGAAGTAACAACTGACATAACAGAAATACAAAGGATCATTAACAAATACTATGAACATTTATACACCAAAATACTGAACAATCTAGGAGAAATAGTCAAATTTCTAGAAACACATAATGTCCCAAAACTGAACCGGGAAGAGATAGAAAACTTGAACAGACCAATAACAACTAAGGAAATTGAAGATGTAATCAAGACTCTCCCAGCAAACAAACGCCCAGGCCCGGAGAGCTTCATGGGGGAGTTTTACCGAATGTTCAAAGAACTAACACCCATTCTCTTCAAAATATTGCAAAAAATTCAAGAGGAAAGCAGACTCCAAACTCATGTTATGGGGCCAGCATAATTCAATTCCAAAACCAGATAAAGACACCCAAAGGAAAGAAAACTACAGGCCAATATACCTGATGAACAAACATGCCAAAACCCTTAACAAAATATTAGCAAATCAAATCCAGCAATACATCGAAAAAATTATTCACCTCACTGTTGTTTTAATTTGCATCTCTCTGATGATTAGTGATGTTGAGCATTTCTTCTTATGTCTCTTGGCCATTTGTATGTCCTGTTTGGAGAGGTGTCTATTTAGTTCCTCTGCCCTTTTTTTAATTGGGTTGTGCTTCCTTTTGTTGAGTTGTATGAGCACTCTATATATTTTGGAAATCAAACCCTTATCTGATATATCATTGGCAATTATGCTCTTTCATTGAGTAGGTTGCCTTTCCATTTTGGTGGTTGTTTCTTTTGCTGTGCAGAAGCTTTGGAGTTTGATGTAGTCCCATGTGTTTTGAATTGCCATTTGACCTAGTGATCCCACTTCTAGGAATATACCCTAAGAAGCCTGAAACACCAATCAGAAAGAATATATGGACCCCCATGTTAGTAGCAGCACTATTTACAATAGCTAAGATCTGGAAACAGCCCAAATGTCCATCAGTAGACGAATGGATTCAAAAAGCAGTGGTACATATACACAATGCAGTACTATGCCGCTGTAAGAAAGAAAGATCTCTTATCGTTTGAGACAACATGGAGAGACCTGGAGAGTATTATCCTAAGTGAAACAAGCCAAACAGAGAAAGACAAGTATCATACGATCTCACTTATTTGTGGAATATAATGAACATAACAGTCTGAGGAATGGGGTAGTCCCAGAGACATGGAAGTGGGGTACAGACTGACAATCCCCAGAAGAGGGGGTGGTAGGGGAGAGATAAACCACAGAACTTATATGCATGTATGCATGAACAATGGACATGGACAACAAAGCTGGGGACAGGGTGGGGAGGGGGGAAGGGGGGGGAAATCTGTGGGGGGAAAAGGAGAAATATCTGTAACAAAAATAAATAAATAAATTTAAATAAATAAATAAATAAGAGACCTTTTCACAGAATACTACAGGACATTTAAAAAAGAGAGGAAGAGCCCTGGCCGGTTTGGCTCAGCTGTTAGAGCATTGGCCTGCGGTCCAGAGAGACCCGGGTTCAGTTCCCGCTAAGGGCGCGTACCTCCATTGTAGTTTGTCCCCTGCCCTAGTTGGTCGTGCGGGTGGCAGCCTCTCGATGTGTCCCTTTCACGTTGATGTTTCTCTCTCTCTCTCTTCCTCTCTCTCCCTCCCACTCTATCTGAACAAAAAATGGAAAAATGTCCTCGGTGAGGATAAAAAAAAAAGAGAGAGAGGAAGATATAAAAAAGTGGGAGCATTTACCTTGTTCATGGATTGGAAGAATTAACATAATTAAAATGTCCATACTACCCAAAGCAACCTATAGATTCAATGCAATCCCCATTAAAATAACAACATATTTAATGGAACTAAACCAAATACTCTAAAAGTTTATATGAAATAATAATAAAAAAATAATCCCAAATAGCCACAGCAATCTTGGGGGAAAAAAAAGTAGAAGGGATCACAATACCAGATATTAGGTTATACTACAAAGCCATAGTAATCAAGACAGCCTGGTACTGACACAAGAACAGGCATATAGATCAATGGAACAGAACAGAGAACCCAGAAATTGACCCAAGGCATTATGCTCAATCAATATTTTAAAGGTGGCAAGAACATACAGTGGAGTAAAGACAGTCTCTATAATAAATGGTGTTGGGAAAATTGGACAGCTACATGCAAAAAAAAAAAAATTTAAACTAGACCACCAACTTACACCATACACAAGAATAAACTCAAAATGAATTAAGACTTAAATGTGACTCGTGAATCCATAAAAATCCTAAAAGAAAATATAGGCAACAAAATTTCAGACATCACACACAGCAGAATTTTCACTGATACAATGCCTAAAGCAAGAGAAACAAAGAAAGAAATTAGGACATGAAACTACATTAAACTGAAAAGTTTCTGCATAGCAAAAGAAACAACCATCAAAATGGAAAGGGAACCCACCATATGGGAGAGCATAATTGTGAATGATGCATCAGATAAGGGGTTAATTTCCAAAATATATAGGGTACTCATACAACTCAACAAAAAGAAGACAAAATCCAACTAAAAATGTGCAGAGGACCTAAAGTGATACCTCTCCAAACAGGACATACAAATGGCCAAGAGACATATGAAAAAATGCTCATCACTAATTATCACAGAGATGCAAATTAAAACAACAATGAAGTATCACCTCACACCTGCTAGAATGGCTGCCATCAACAAATCATAAAACAAGTGCTGGTGAGGGTGTGGAGAAAAGGGGACTCTAATACACTGTTGGTGGGAATGCAAACTGGTGCAGCCACTGTGGAAAACAATATGGTGTTACCTCAAAAAATTAAAAATTGAACTGCCATTGCACCAATCAGAAAGAATATGTGTACTTCTATGTTCATAGCAGCACTATTTACAATTGCTAAGATCTGGAAACAGCCCAAGTGTCCATCAATAGATGAGGGGATAGAAAAGCTGTGGTACATATACACAATGGCTTTCTATGCAGCCATAAGAAAGAAAGATCTCTTTTCCTTTGAGATGACATGGAGGGACCTGGAGAGTATTATGCTAAGTGAAATAAGCCATCAGAGAAAGACATATATCACATGATCTCACTTATTTATGGAATATGATGAACAAAATAAGCAGATAAACAAAATAGACCCAGAGACATAGAAGTAGGGTTCGTAAGAACAAACCTCAGAGGAGGTGGGTGGGGGGAGGGAAAAGATAAACCAAAGAACTTATAGGCATATATGCATAAGCAATGGACATAGACAACAATGCTGGGGGATGAAATGGGGAGGAAAGTGTCAATGGGAAACCCCATCGACACATCTGTAACAAAAATAAATTAATTAATGAAAATATGAGAAACTTATTTCCAAATATAGAAAATTACCTCATTATTTTAATAACTGCATAATATTATATAGTACAAATCTACCCCAGTGTATTAAACAATTTCCCCTTTTATAGACAGTAAGGCTGTTTTGTTGTTCTGATCATATCAGATGTCTATAATCTTTGTCACTGTGAGGAAAAATACCTTGTTGTTTTTCCCTGGCTGGTTTGGCTCAGCAGTTGGAGCAGAGTCCCGGGTTCGGTTCCCGCTAGGGGCACGTACCAAAAAAAAAACCTTGTTGTTTTAATTGGCATTTCCCTGATCAACAGTAAGACTGAGCTAATTTCATCTGTTCCTTGGTCGCTTGGTCTCTTCTAAATTGATTGTGCAAATATTTGTCCATTCTAATGCATTGTTTAGTTTTCTTGCCAATGGGTAGGAATAGTCTGTATATTAGAGTTTTGCCACATGCCTATCTTGCCTTTTAAATGTTTTTATAGTTTCCTTTACCATTAAGAAGTCTTAAAGTTTAATGTTGCCAAATTTTCTATCTTTTCCTTTAAATTTTTGTTTCTGTATCTTATTTAGAAATCTCTTCTGATATGGACATCATTAGGAGTTTTCTAAAAGTTTTAAAATTTTGTTTTGTCATATTTATGTCTCTGATCCATTTGGCACTAATATTCACAGATGGTGTAAGGTAGGGATCCAGTGTTATTTATAAGTGGAAAACCAATTTTCCTCTCATCTTGATTCTCTTCCTTCCTTAAAGGATTTTCCTCAAATGCATGTTCAAGGCTGGGTTGCAGGCATGTCTATATTACAGTTCACAATAAGGAAAAAATAACCAGATTTTCTTTTACGAAGTGAAGCTGACATTGCACACACCACTTGTAATCTCATTCCAATGGCCATATCTTAGTCATGAGGCCACATGAAGCAATAAGGGACTTTAGGAAAGCAGTCCTTAGCTTGGCGGCCATGTGCTAAGGGAGTAGGTGAGACTGGATTTGAGTCAACATCCAGAAGTCTCCACCAATATCCATCTCTCCCATCTTCCTTAGTAATGAAAGGAAATTTTATTCAGGGGAACAATAGTTTCAACTAAAAAAAACACTTTCTTGTCATTTGCTATGGTCATGTGACCATATGTTGAAGTTGATGAGGGAGATTTCTGGGACAGATCCTTCAAGTAAGGACAGCTAACTTGGTACACCTTTTCATCCCTTCCACACCCTACTTATCACTTGGAATGTAACATTACTGTTGGAATTCCAGAAAGCATTTTGGAACATGAGGCATATTGAGAATAAAAATGAAGCACTCACAATGGTAAAGCACAAAGTCACAGGATATCTTGGTGGGTGATGACTTCTTAGAACTAGTGCACCAGCCCTGGATGGCCCAGCTCTAAATTTCTTATACATGATTGAAAAATGACCTCCTATCTTATTTAAATTTATTATTATTTTAAAATTTCTGTTATATACAGCCAACCACTTCTTAATTTATTTTCAGTTCATATTTCTCTTGCCCTATTTATCTTATTGCACAGGTACTTTTTGTGTGATGCTAAAATGGAGGGTTAAAATTTTGACATCCTGTCTCATGCCTGATTTTAAAGAAGACATTTCTAGATTTTTCTCTATTAAAACTAACTTTTGCTTTGATATTTTAGTACATTAAGTGAGAATTCTGCTTTATTTTGGATAATGTCTATTGCTAAGTCTTCAAATTTGCTGATCTTTTTATTTGAAATACCTAATATTTTTATTTCTCATCACAATCATCAGTTCTAGAATTTCCTCATTATGTTTATGTTTTTCTTTTAAACAGTGATCTTATTTTAAATATTTATCTGCTTATTCCATCATCTTTGTCATTTTTCTAAGTATTTTTTTATTGTCTTATAGTTTCCCTCGTTATGGGTCAAATTTTCCAGACTTCATATGTCAAAAATGTTTTTATTATATGCTGTATATTAGCTGTTATTTTCTTTATTTTTAAATTTCATTTTATTTTTGACACATTTTTAAAATAACCTTGTTTCCTATATCCTCTTGGATGCTATTTTGCCATTCTAAAATATTAAGAAATATTCTTAATTTATTAAACTTGTTTATTTCATTATTAATAAGGCTATGTAAGCCATTAATTTTCATCTGACTTTGACCATGTTCCAAAATTTTATGTATCCTTTTTTTTGGCTTTTTATTTTTTTCCATCACCATTTATCCCCCCATCCCCTCTTCCATCTCCCCCATCCCCATCCCCCCTGTAATCACCACACTGTTGTCCATGTCCATGAGTTCTTTCTCTTATTTTGTCGTTTTTGCTCAATCCCACCATCCCCCCACACACCAAACCCCCCTCCAGAACCGTCTGCCTGTTCTCTATCTATGAATCTGTCACTATTTTGCTTGTTAGTTCAGTTTATTCATTAAATTCCACACATGAGTGAAATCAATGGTTGTTGTCCTCCTCTGACTGGCTTATTTCACTTAGCCAATAATGTTCTCCAGGTTCATCCATGTTGTCACAAAGGGTAAAATTTTCTTCCTTTTTACAGCCAAGTGGTATTCCATTGTGTAAATATATTAGCTGTCATTTTCTTGAGTATCAGGACTATGTCGTCTCTTTAGATTTTCAACCAGTGTGTCTCAAGAATTTTTAAAACATGCAATACCCAACTATTTAGTCAGGGGCAATGACCTCTTTTCCCTTAGATTGTTAAATTAAAAAAAAAAAAAAATGACATCAGCCAACACAACAACAGTTGTCTGGTGTGAATGAACCAAAATTATACTTATTTCTTGTCACCTCAGCAAAAACTACATATTTTGGTGTGACACAGAATTTTAGTAATAAGTCTATGTGTGCCAAGAGATGAAAAAGGTTGAAAATTGCTGTTTAGATTATTGAGCTTGTTCTGGAAGGTAGGTAATTTACTTGAGAATTAGCTTAATCTTTCCAAGTTTTCTTTTTAAGAGTTGTTTGGGAAGGTCTACAGTGGCTTTTTCTATCACCACCACCCCCAATACTACATTAGCCATGTTTCTAAATTATGGCCTTTCTCAAGTCTCTTATCACATGCTCTGGGTATTCAACAAATTCTCCCCACTCAAAGTACTCAAATGTCTCCATCTCTGTACCATCCCTGGAGGGTGCTCATTTTACAGCATGCTGGTAGTTGTTCTTTCCTTGGTAGTAGTTCCTTCTGGCCTTGTGAAGTCTAACTAAGTGAATAAACAGCTTAGTTAGTCTCTGGTCAATATTCAAGGGGTCTGCTACGTAGATTCTTGACCATCTGTACATAATTCCCTTCTTACATTAGCCTTCTAGGCAAATTCTAGCCACCTCAGAGTCCCTGAATTCTAGTTCCTGTCTCCTCACTTCATTGAGATTGCTGTGCTCTGTTCTGGCTACCATTCTTGCATCATCTTTCTTTTTTGTCTGTAGGGATTTCTTGTACCTGGTACAATTTATTAGTTTCTCTGAGCTGGGCTATAAATAACAAAGTGCAAATCATTTAAACCATGAGACATTTACCCCACATAATAGAAAACTCAGACATAGGGCAGCTCCAGAGTAGTTAAGTTCAGTAGATAATATCATCAAGGACCCAGAGTCTTTCCACCTTTTGGTCTTCCATCCTGAGTTTGGTTTTTGTCCTCAGCCTTTCATCCTTACAGTCACAAGATGGCTGCAGCAGCTCCAAGTACTTCATCCTCATGCAGTTGTCCAGTGGCAGAAAGTAGAATACCTCTTCAAATATCCCTTTATATGATCAAAGAAGACTTCGTCAAAGGCTCACAGTCATTTTTTCCCTCAGTTCTTATTGACCAGAATTGTGCCATATGCCTGACTAAATTAGGTGATAAAACTGCATGACTGCCTTAGACCAATTGTGATTTGCCTCCTGAGGCTGGGAAGGAACCCAGTTTCCCATGAAGCATGTGGCTGCTTACAATCTAAATAAAAGTAGCATCCTGTACATGCAAGAAATTGGGAGAAATAGCTGTTTGGTATGCATTCAACAATATCTGCCACTGTATCTATTCCTTTAGAAAAATCTAATTATGCAAATATTAATAAATAATCTCGATTTTAAATAATTATTCAGATTGTTTTATAACTTATATTCTTAGGATCATAATACTTCTTATTATCTGCTGGCTGTCTCAGAATCGATCACTTCCTCTTGTGGCTTGTAATTTTCATATAATGAGCCCATATTCATTCCAGATTTTTTTTCCTTGATGGAAATTTTATAAAGACAGAGTTATAAAAAGATCTATGGTTTTCCTATTGGTTTATTTATTTAAATGTTTGCTTTAGCTGGGATTCCCAGGAGTTTTCATTAATCTGGGACCGTTGTTATATTAATATTTCAGTGTGGGAAATGCCACACTAAATGTGTAACATAAATTTTTATTTCATTCTATGCATAGCCCAGATGTGGAACTTTGACATCTTACAGAAGCATGTCTGATTTCTACCTTGCCAATCATAATCAAGCTCTTTTTGGCTTCCCAGGGCCAGTGGGCATAGTGTTTTTCTGTTTTCCTTTTTCAGAAGTGGCAGCCCTGGCATAGACCTCGTTTTATCTAGGATTTGGACTTTTCAATGAGGCTGTTTTATTGGACACCTCCAGGGAATACCATTCACATGGGACCTGAACTTAAGGTTCGCATTCACATTGTGCTCTGTTTCCTCTAAGCTCGTGGAGGCTCAATTCTAAGCTTGTAGCCCCAAGAGACTATATTTCATCTGAGCTCTCTCCTCTGGGGGATGTCCTTTCTTTGTTTTGAACTCCATTAAGTATTTAATATTTTTTAAACATATGTTATTCAGTAGTTTGATGTGCTGTGGTTGAGGGAGAGGAGTCCATATTAGTTCAGTTTTCCATGTTACCAAAATATTTTATTTATAAACATTTATTATAGCTTTATTTTAAATTTTTTTTATGTTTTTATTGTTTTGTTTTGTTTTTTAGAGAGAGAGGTAGAAACATTGATGTGAGAGAGAAACATCAATCGGCTGCCTCCTGCACACCACTTACTGAGAACTGAGCCCACAACCCAGGCATGTGCCCTGACCAGGAATCGAACAGGAACCTCTCAGTCCATGGAACGGTGCTCAAGCCGCTGAACCACACTAGACAGGCTACGTTTATATTTTATGTGTACTTTTATATTTTACTTATTTTAATTTTGTTTGTTTTTTAAAAAAATCTTTATCTCATACTTTTATATTTTAATCTATTTATAGTTTTTTTCCCAGATAATAATTGGGAGTGCGGTTGTTTAGAAAAGCTACTAAATTTTGTCTGTTAATTTTGAATTCTATATATCTTGTAGAACAAACACTAGCTTTTTGTTATTAATTTTCTTACATTTTCTCTATATGTAATCATACTGCCTGCAAATAATATTGTTGTCTCTTACTTGTACATCTTACTTATAGGTACAACTCTTACCAATTTTTTTTCGCTTTATTGCATTGTCTATGATTTGCTATGATGAATAGTAATGATGTTAGTAATCATCATACCTAACTTTACCAGAGATAATTCTAAGTCATTATTTTTTTTACCAAGTGGTGGTAGGTATGGAGATCCACTGCCCAGATCCCCTTTCAAGGCAGGACTTGCTGCTGCAGCTCAGTTCCTTCGGGGTTTCCCTCAGCTACAGGGAACTGCATCAGCCAGGAGCGTTCCATGACCAGGGGTCCCGTAGCCAGTGACTGATCTCCGCAGGGGCATACAGGCCCAGCCCTACAGTCCCAGACAGGACCCTGCTGACAGGCTTCTCTCTGCCTGATCCTGCTGTCTACCTTCTTCCACAGGGATTGAGCCCTAATAATACCCTACACATTGAACTCTATTTCTGTCTATATATTTGGCCACATCCTATTGACAATACATATACAGACCACTTGTAATCACTTATTTCCAACTAATTTGTAATTTTAGCTTTTTAAAATCTCTAATCCAAGATTCACTTAGAAAATTTTCTTAATTTCAGTTGTATGTGTGACTTAAACACACACATATAGCTACCTTTTAATATTAATTTTTAGATTTTGATTATCATCCAAAAATATAACCTAATGTATATCTCTAGAATTTATTGAGATTTTATTTCTGGCCTAATGTTTGGTCTAGTGCTACATAATTTTCATACCTGTCAGGGAAAAAAATTGATCTTCTATACATTCAAACACACTTAATATATCTATTAAATTATTCTTCTAATTGAATATTCAAGTTTGCAAAGCTTTATATTATAATTTAAATTTTGAATATTTAATATATCAATTGTGATAGAGTTATGTTACATTTTGCCCCTACTGTCATGCATTTTTTTCATTTTTTCTTAGCATTACTATTTTTTCATTCATGTATGTTGGTCCTATGTTACTTGGGGCTTGATTTATAACTTTTCTTCTTGGAGGAGTCTACTTTTTCTCAATAAACCCTTCTTAGTTCAACCTAATCTTTACTTTTAATTCTGGCATGTTTCACTAAATAGTGTCATTTTTGTTAGCCTCTACCTAACCTAACTTTGCCCTTCCTTTCATTTTACCCTTCTGTTTTATTTGGGTATCTTGAACCCTTTTTGAAAGGCAGTGGTTTTTATGATCTCACTTATTTGTGGAATATAATGAACATAACAGTCTGAGGAATACAGTAGACCCAGACACATGGAAGTAGGGCACAGACTGACATCCCTCAGAAGAGGGGATGGGGGGTGGGGGGGTGGGAAGAGATAAACCACAGAACTTATATGCATGTATGCATGACAATGGACATGGACAACTAAGCCGGGGACAGGGTGGAGGGCAGGTGGGGTGGGGGGTGCCAATGGGGTAAAAAGGTAAAATATCTGTAACAAAAAAATAAATAAAAAAAATTCATAAGAAAAAAATAAATAAATAAATAAAATAAATATATATATATATATTTAAAAAAAAAAAAAAAAGAAAGGCAGTGGTTTTTAACATGGACATTGTACTCCTCCTCCTGGGTGTGAAATGCTGCATGCTTTTCCGATCTGTACAACTTGGCCCAGAAGAGCAGGGAAATTAGAAAAGGATAAGATAGGAAGAATTTGGCATAAGTAAGAATTTGTCTTTTCACAAGAAATGAGAAAAGTTTTGAGTGATTCATTTGTCTGTGTTTCAAAAGGGCTGCCAAGCCAATCTGCAGTTTGGACAACTGGCCAGGGACCAAGACCTCCTGAAAAGAGGCCCGATCTAAAGAGCTTCCCGAAACCAGTTGTCAGAGGTGTGCTCTTTGGCTGCGGGGACAACAGACTCACAGCTGCTCTCCCTCTGCTCCTAAGCCGGAGACTAGAAGTGAAAATAAGTGGGTTTAAAAAATACATGCACGTAGAATGTGGTTGGAGCCCGAAGTCAGAGTAAGCAGAAAAGAGGTCTAAACAAAGAACAATGACAACAACAAAAATTATTTGAGGACAACTGCAATAATACGAGTCCATTTTAGGGCTCTGCCCAGCTTCCAAAACCATACCGTTCCTGTTGAAGCATCTCACAGAAAATACCAAAGTAAGCCAGTTTGTTAGAATCGTGTATTTTCCCTCATACTGTTTATATCTGTTGCCCCGTGTTCTCCAGTTTCGTATTGACAAAAGGTTGCTGGGAATAACTCAGGGCTTAGCCTCCTAGTTTTGTTTTGTTTTTACACTGACAAAAAAAAAAAGGCTGCTGAGTGCAGATTCAAATACCTCTGTATGGTTGAGTGCTTTTCTGTGTTCATGGGTGCCTGAGGCCTGTTTATTTTGGGAGGCATATTGGTATTCATTTCCACTAGAAAGTAGCAGAAGGAAACCAGATCCTTTTTTTCCCACAGAAGGGGAGCAATAAATATTTTTTTAAAATATTTAGGAAGGAAGATCAGTGATAAGCAGGAACATGTCAAGGAATATTACGTATTCTGTTTTAGGACCTTGGGAAGTGCTTGGTGCCTGAGAAATC
The DNA here is from genome assembly GCF_014108415.1 of Molossus molossus. Taxonomy (NCBI): domain Eukaryota; kingdom Metazoa; phylum Chordata; class Mammalia; order Chiroptera; family Molossidae; genus Molossus; species Molossus molossus. The sequence goes on along the minus strand of NW_023425349.1, from coordinate 44,081,859 downwards.
AGAAAAGCTGCTTTTGTTGTAAGGGAATAGCAATTTGAAAGTAATCTATTTCTAAATCTCAGGGGTAGTATCGTGAGCCTATCGAAGGGTCTGAGCTCTAAGTAAAAAGGAAAGGGGAAATGAAAAATAGGGAAGAAGAAGAACCCAATTTAGAAAAGAGATAGCCTACTCTGCTGAAGAACCGCTGGACACAGATCCTGTACTGGGCAGCAGACATTTTCATGCCATGTTGTTTGAATTACCCATAGATTCCCAAATGGATCATTAGTTAAGAATTGAGTGACACTGGGCATTAGATATGAGAGAATATGTTATACTCACTTTGTACAGGATTGGACTGCTATTTCTTTCTGAGTCTTTAATTTTATATAGATGCCCTTCTATGCTAAAGACACTGATGGTTCCAGTGTCACTTCACTACTGAACATTTCTTCAACACTTGCCTGCGTGACTATTAAAATAAATTTATTGCCCTGGCCGGTTTGGCTCAGCAGTTAGAGTGTCGGCCTGCGGTCCAGAGAGACCCGGATTCGGTCCCTGCTAAGGGCATGTACCTTGGTTGCAGTCTGTCCCTGGCCCTGGTTGGGTCGTGTGGGTGGCAGCCACTCGATGTGTCCCTTTCACGTCGATGTTTCTCTCTCTCTCACTCTATCTGAACAAAATATCAAAAAATGTCCTCGGGTGAGGATTAAAATAAATTTATCTATAAAGACAAAGTTCGCTCTGGCTGGTGTGGCTCAGTTGGTTGGGCGTCCTCCAGTGCAAGGAAAGGTTGCTGATTTGATTCCCGCTCAGGGCACAAGTCTGGGTTATGGGCTCAACCACCAGTAGGGGGTGTGCATGAGGCAGCCAATCGATATTTCACTCTCACATCGATGTTTCTCTCTCTTTCCCACCCCCTTCCTCTCTCTCTAGAAATCAATTTAAAAAAAAAATCTTTAAAAAAGTTCTCAGCCACTAGGAGCTTACACCCCAGATCAAGAGAACCCATCTTAATTTCTAACCAAAAGTAAGATGGACATATGATTCATGGCAGCTCACATGATTTCTGGCTATAGACAACAAGTGCCCTGTCTCTAGAACAGAGGGATTACAGTAGCTAATCTCTAAACAGGCTGGGATTGCAATAGTTCATTTCTGAGACCCAGCTGTGTAGAGAATGATATACCCCCTCCTATGCCAGGTATAGATCTATTCAATTAAATTGACACAGCAATCTCTCTTTGAGTATCTATTCTAGGGGGAGTTAGGGTGCGGAGAACCAATATTTAAGTCCAAAAATGTTTATTATAGCAACATTTATGTAGTAACAAGACTGAAAACAACTAATGGCCATCATTAGGAATGGTCAAATGATTTAGATTTTATACAACTATTTAAAAATGGGCTAGACCCTATCTATCGATGGTAGGATTAGTAGCTGACATCTTTAAATGCTTACTACGTATGTGTCAGCTCTGTGTTGTACACTTGAAAATCCTATTAGATGAAAACAAGTATTTTCTCCACTTTTATACATAAAGTAATTGAACACAAACATGGTTAAATAAATTTGCCAAAAAAACAACAACAAACAAACCAGAACTAGTTAACAAGGAGCCAAGATTCAAGCCTACTCAGTTTGACTCAAGAATCTGTGTTTTTGCCCAGTTGGTGTGGCTCAGTGGTTGAGCATCGACCCATGCACCAAGAGGTTGCTGATTTGATTTCCAGTCAGGACACATGCCCAAGTTGTGGGCCCAATCCCCCATTGGGGGCATGCAGGAGGCAGCCAATCAATGTTTTTGCAAATCAATGTTTCTATCTCTCTCTCCCTCTCCCTTCTTCTCTCTAAAAGTTCATATGGAACCAAAAAAGACTCCAAATAGCCACAGCAATCTTGAAAAATAAGGACAAAGTAGGTGGGATCACAATACCGAATATTAGATTATACTACAAAGCTACTGTAATCAAAACGGCCTGGTACTAGCACAAGAATAGGCATATAGATCAGTGGAACAGAACAGCAAACCCGGAAATTGACCCAAGACATTATGCTCAATTAATATTTGACAAAGGTGGCAAAAGCATACAATGGAGTAAAGACAGCCTCTTTAATAAATGGTGTTGGGAAAATTGAACAGCTACATGCAAAAAAATAAAACTACACCATCAACTTACACCATAGACAAGAATAAACTCAAAATGAATAAAAGATTTAAATGTGATTCATGTATCCATAAAAATCTTAGAAGAAAATGTAGTCAACAAAATTTCAGACATCATACATGGCAGAATTTTTACTGATAAATCACCTAAGGCAACAGAAACACAGGAAAAAATGAACACATGGGACTACATCAAACTAAAAAGCTTCTGCATAGTAAAAGAAACAACCATCAAAATGGAAAGGCAACCCACTGTATGGGAGAGCATAATTGGCAATGGTATATCAGATAAGGGGTTAATTTCCAAAATATATAGAGTGCTCATACAATTCAACAAAAGGAAGACAAAGAACCCAATTTAAAAATGGGCAGAGAAGTCCTGGCCAGTTTGGCTCAGTGCTTAGAGTGTCAGCCGGCGGTCCAGAGAGACCCGGGTTCAGTTTCCACTAAGGGCATGTACTTCAGTTGCAGTTTGTCCCCAGCCCTGGTTGGGTTGTGCGGGTGGCAACCACTCGATGTGTCCCTTTCATGTCGATGTTTCTTTCTCTCTCTTTCCCTCCCACTCTATCTGAACAAAAAATGGAAAAATGTCCTCGGGTGAGGATAAAATATATATATAAATAAAATGGGCAGAGGAGCTAAATAGACAACTCTTCAAACAGGATATCCAAATGGCCAAGACACATATGAAGAAATGCTCAACATCACTAATCATCAGAGAGATGCAAATTAAAACAACAGTGAGGTATCACCTCACACCTGTCAGAATGGCTGCAATCAACAAATCATTAAACAACAAGTGTTGATGAAGGTGTGGAGAAAAGGGGACTCTAGTACACTGCTGGTGGGAATGCAGACTGGTGCAGCCACTATGGAAAACACTATGGTGTTACCTCAAAAAATTAAAAATTGAATTGCCATTTGACCCAGTGATCCCGCTTCTAGGAATATACCCTAAGAAGCCTGAAACATCAATCAGAAAGAATATATGGACACCCATGTTCATAGCAGCACTATTTACAATAGCTAAGATCTGGAAACAGCCCAAATGTCCATCAGTAGATGAGTGGATAAAAAAGCAGTGGTACATATACACAATGGAGTACTATGCAGCTGTAAGAAAGAAAGATCTCTTATCCTTTGAGATGACATGGAGGGACCTGGAGAGTATTATCCTAAGTGAAACAAGCCAAGCGGAGAAAGACAAATATCACATGATCTTACTTATTTGTGGAATATAATGAACATAACAGTCTGAGGAACAGGGTATATCTAGAAATGTGGAAGTAGGGTACAGACTGACAATCCTCAGAAGGGGGGGGCGGGGGCGGGAAGAGATAAACCACAGAACTTATATGCATGTATGCATAACGTATGGACATGGACAGCTAAGCTGGGGATGGAGTGGAGGGGCATGGGGAGGAGGGGGAAAAAGGAGAAACATCTGTAACAAAAAAAGTTAATTAAAAAAAAAAGAATCTATGCTTTTTATACCTATACTCTAGCTTACAAATTGCAGAGAAATGTAAAGATAACATTTGAATAACAACAAATTAGCGAAAAACTACATAGTGTGTTTATGTGTTTGCACAAATTTGTATGAACATGAAGAGAAGCATGGAGGGATGCAACCAGATTTATTAACATGGATTAACT